>NC_083888.1:30092500-30717500 GCF_032452875.1 Bos javanicus
AATTTCAGATGGACAGAAAAGGGGGCTCAGTAATATACAAATACATGTATCCATTCTCGCCCAAACTCCCCTCCCATCCAGGCTTCCACACAACACTTAGCAGAGTTCCCTGTGCTTAAAAAGAGTGAAGAAATGCCATTTGCTTCACTTTTAATTTCTAAATGGTAAATCTTGATAACCTCTATGAACAAAATCTGGAATCCTCAATTTTTAAGATGAAAAATAGTCCTGAGACCAAAATGTTTGGGAATTGTTGCATGGTTCAGCAATTTTTTTCTGTTAAGGACCAGATGGGAAGTATTTTAGGCTTTGCAGGCCACACAGTCTCTTGTCCCTGTTCCATCTACTCACTTCTGCTGTGAAAGCAGCTATACACACACTGGGCCTGGAAGTGTTCTAGTAACACTTTACTTATGGACACTGAAATTTGACATTTCATATGATTTTCATGTCTCACGAAGTATTATTCTTTTGATTTTTGTCAACCATTTAGAAAAATGTAGAAACAATTCTTAGTTCACAGGCTGGCCAAAAATAGGTGGTGGGCTGAATTTTACCCCCAGCCCCCAGGTTATAATTTGCCAACCCCTCCCCATTCTGCTTCCCGGGTGGCTCAGTGGTAAAGAACCCACCTGCCAAGGAAGTCCCCACAATAGCTCCTTTGCATGCCCATGCAAAATTTAGAGTCATCTAGTCAGGGGGCTTCCCTGGTGGCTCAGTGGTAATGAATCCACTTGCCGATTCAGGAGATTCAGGTTCAATCCTTGTGTGGGGAAGATCCCCTGGAGAAGGAAATGGCAACCCACTCCAGTATTCTTGTCTGGGAAATCCCATGGACAGAGGAGCCTGGTGGCCTACAGTCCATGGGGTAGCAAGAGTCGGACACATCTGAGCGACTGTGCATGCACACACTCCCTATTCTAGCGGGTTCAAACCTGTAACAGACATATATCAGTTCAACTGGAATGTTCAGACAATATAACAACTTTCTCATGGCTTCTGTACATGACCCCTGAAGGCTACTCTCAACACAGCAGCCGACTGGTCATCACATCTTGGCCCTTCTCTGCTCTAAAGCCTCGAGTGACTTATCTCATTCAGTAGAGAAGCCAATGGCAACCCATTCCGGTGTTCTTGCCTGGAGAATCCCAGGGATGGCGGAGCCTGGTGGGCTGCCGTCTATGGGGTCGCACAGAGTCGGCCACAACTGAAGTGACTTAGCAGCAGCAGCAGCAGAAAAGCCAAAGTCCTTCTCATGGCCTGGAACACCCTACATGACCTTCTGCTCCATCCCTCTGACTCAACTCCTGCTGTCCCCCTCATCCTGCTCTAACCTGTCACTTAAAAGCTAAGCCTGCTCTTTCCTCAGGGCCTTTGTACTTTCTGTTTTCTCTGCCTGGAATGCGCCACACCCCCCAGCCACTTAGCTCACTCAAATACCGCTTCTCAATGAAGTCTTTATTTTCTTTTTTCATAACAGTTTTATTACTATAATTAATATACCATGCAATTCACCCATTTAAAGTATACAGTTCAGTGGGCTTTAGTATATTTACAGAACTGTGCAACCCTCACGATGGTCAGTTAGAACATTTTTCATCACCCCAAGAAGAAACCTCAGACCCATTACCAGTCACTCCTCATTTCCCCCTGGTTTCCTCAACCCTCCCCACCTGTCTATTTTCTGTCTCAATGTATTTGCTTATCCTGAACATTTCGTGGAATTAGATGGAATGGTTAAACGGAATCAGATACTATATGCTCTTTGTGACTGACTTCTTTCACTGAGTATAATGTTTTCAAGATTCATGTTTTGGAACTGCATTCCTTTTTAGGGTCAAATGATATTCTCTTGAATGGACATACCACATCAATTAAAGGACATTTGGGTGTTTCACTTCTTAGCTAATAGGAATAATGTTGCTATGAACATTCATGTACAAGTTTTTAATGGACATGTTTCCATTTCTCTTGGGTAAATACCCAAGAGGGAATTGCTGGGTCATATGGTAACTCTGTTTAACTTTTTAAGAAAGTGCTGGACTGTCTTCCAAAGTCCGGCACTTTGGGAAAATGCACCATTTTACGTTCCCACAAGCAGTGTTATCAGGGTTCCAATTTCCCACATCTTCTCCAACACTTGTTATTGCGTGTCTTTGTGATTACAACCCTCCTAGAGGGGGATGAAGTTGTCTCTCCTTGCATTTTCTTGAAGGCTAATATAAATAAAGCCTTTCTTGATCATTCTATTTTATTTTTTTAAATTATTATCATTTTTATTATTTTTTTATTTTTGACTGCACTGGTTCTTGGTTGCTGTGTGCGGGCTTTTCTTTAATTGTGGTGAGTGGGGCTACTCTCTAACTGTGATACATGGGCTTCCAACTGCAGTGGCTTTTCCTGTTTGTGGAGCACACACTCTAGGGCCCACAGACTTCAGCAGTTGCAGCACATGGGCTCAGCAGTTGTGGCCTATGGGCTTAGTAGCCCCATGGCATGTGGCATCTTCACAGAGCAGGGATTGAACCCATGTCCCCTGCATTAGCAGGCGGATTCTTAACCACTGGACCTCAAGGGAAGTCCTGATAAACCTACTTTAAATGTCAACCTCTCCTTGCTTCTCTAACCTGCTTCCCTGCTTTATTTTTCTAGAGCACTTATTTCACTTGTTTATTTGTTGTCTCTTTCCTCCCCAGGGGTAAACTCCAGGAGGGCATGATTTTTGTCTGTTTTGTGTTCTGCTGTATCCTCAATGCCTGTAGAAGCTCTATCCAATGTGCAAGCCACGTATGTCATGTTAAACTTTCTATTAGCCACATTGTATTTATTTTTCTTTTTTTAATATAAATTTATTTAATTGGAGGCTAATTACTTTACAATATTGTAGTGGTTTTGCCATACATTGACATGAATCCGCCATGGGTGTACACGTGTTCCCCATCCTGAACCCCCCTCCCACCTCCCTCCCCATCCCATCCCTCTGGGTCATCCCAGTGCACCAGTCCCGAGCATCCTGTATCATGCATCGAACCTGGACTGGCGATTCGTTTCACATATGATATTATACATGTTTCAATGCCATTCTCCCAGATCATCCCTCCCTCACCCTCTCCCACAGAGTCCAAAAGACTGTTCTATACATCTGTGTCTCTTTTGCTGTCGTGCATACAGGGTTATCATTACTATCTTTCTAAATTCCATATATATGTGTTATTATACTGTATTGGTGTTTTTCTTTCTGCTTACTTCACTCTGTATAATAGGCTCCAGTTTCATCCACCTCATTAGAACTCATTGAAATGTGTTCTTTTTAATGGCTGAGTAATTCTCCATTGTGTATATGTACCACAGCTTTCTTATCCATTCATCTGCTGATGGTCATCTAGGTTGTTTCCACGTCCTGGCTATTGTCAACAGTGCTGTGATGAACATTGGGGTACACGTGTCTCTTTCAATTCTGGTTTCCTCAGTGTGTATGCCTAGCAGTGGGATTGCTGGGTCATATGGCAGTTCTATTTCCAGTTTTTTAAGGAATCTCCACACTGTTCTTCATAGTTGTTAGCCATATTTTAAAAAGTGAAAAAATAAGAAAGAAACAGGTGAAGTGAATTTCAATAATAGTTTTATTTAACCAGATATATCTAAAACACTGTAATTTTAGTAATTAATATAAAAATTACTAAGGCAATATTTTACATTTTTATTCAGACTAAGCCTTTGGAATCTGGTATGCATTTCACACTTAACACTGTTCTCAGTTTGAACTTGCTACATTTCAAGTATAGCCATACATGGCCAGTGGTTTCAGCACTGAATGTGGGTCTAGAATATTCATTTCTTCACTGTATGAACAACTCCCTCTTAGTGACAGTTCACTTAGTCACTGCCCTGGGGACAGGGAAGACTTTCACAGATATATTTATGTGTGGTTTTGCATGCCAAGTGTTGACTCAAACGGTAAAGAATTTGCCTGCAATGCAGGAGATGTGGGTTTGATCCCTCAGTCAAGAAAATACCCTGAAGAAGGAAATGGCTACCCACTCCAGCATTCTTGCCTGGAGAATTCCATGGACAGAGGAGCCTGGCAGCCTACAGTCCATGGGGTCACAAAGAATCGAACACAACTGAGTGACTAACACACTTGCGTGTATGTGATAAGCCTAGGCTTGGGTTTCCAATTCCTACTTATTCACTGTGACCTTGGGCAAGCAATTGTCCTTCTCTGAGCGTCAACTTCTTCACCTGTGAAATAATCTTTATGGTCCCTCCCAAACTTTCAGTATCAGAGAGGGAGGTGGGGGTGTCTGTGGGGTAAAATGATGTCCAAGTGCCTTAGGTCCCACACTGCTTGAAGTCAGGCTGCTTTCACTGTTGCTGCGAGGAAGATGTAATCACATAGAAAGATGGTTCAGGAAGACCTCTTGGAAAGCCCCAGCAAGTTGTAAAGAGGCCCTGGGATGATGGTTTATACAAAAAGAACAAAGGAATCTGTCTGGGAACCCCAACCCCTCTCAAACCCCGTTACCCTAACATGAACTGTCTCCCAGAATTCTCTGTGGAGCTACCCAGCTGATGGTGCAGCCCTGAAGGATCCAATATTCATTTCTGTGTTTGGAGGACTGTTTGGAAGTCTGTGTAGGAAGACTGATTTAGTTCATTTCTGTGCATTTTTCGGATTAATCCAGGAGGATGGGGGAATTCAACAAATGTTTTGCCAATATACTAGCTTCTGCTTGTTCAAGCATATTAAAAGATTTTGTAGGGTGCCACATTAAATCACAGAATCTTCAGAACCCTTTGTGGGGTGAGACTGGGGACCAGGTTTGCCTGGGGATCTTGCCTTTATTGCCCTGGCACCTTCACTGAGAGGGGGCACTGTCCCTTATAAGCGGTCATGAGCTCTTCTGTCCCCCGTGGGGACTGTGGGAATGGGCTTTCTGGAGCCTATGCTGTTAACCTCGCAGCCCACAGGCTGGGTTTTGTAGGGGGAGGGCTGTGCTGGGAGTCATGATCTGCTTCCAGGGAAGCTTTATCACTGTTTAAATAGCTTCTCAGAACTTAACCTACAGACGGCAGATGGAGCAAAGCCAGGCCCTAGAGTAAGCAAATAGGAATAGGTCAGGTCAGTTTGGTTCGATCAGCACCTTTGGTTAGATCAGCACCTGCATTTCCAGGCCTTACTTCTGGAGAAGTAAGATACTATCCCCAAAATGGGCCTCAAGGGGACAACTCTTTTGATCAGAGTTAATTAAAAAGTAATACACTCATGAGTAAAACACATCATACATGAGATGTGTATCCTCCACAGAACAGAGTCCAAAATGCTTTCTGAGATAGATGTGGGAGGGTCTAGACCCTGCCTCTTCCTCCAGCCTCTCACCACCTGACCCTTTGGGCTCTAATCCTTGTATTTCCCACACACCTCATGGATTGTCATTCATCTAAAGGCCTTCTGCCTGGCCCCCTTTTCCTTCCCGTCTTTCTGCCTGCAAAATTGGCCTCCCTTAAGTTTTTTGAACTGTGGTGTTGGAGAAGACTCTTGAGAGTCCCGTGGACTGCAAGGAGATCCAACCAGTCCATCCTGAAGGAGATCAGTCCTGGGTGTTCATTGGAAGGACTGATGCTGAAACTCCAATACTTTGGCCACCTCATGCAAAGAGTTGACTCATTGGAAAAGACCCTGATGCTGGGAGGCATTGGGGGCAGGAGGAGAAGGGGATGACAGAGGGTAAGATGGCTGGATGGCATCACCGACCCGATGGACGTGACTTTGAGTGAACTCTGGGTGTTGGTGATGGACAGGGAGGCCTGGTGTGCTGTGATTCATTGGGTCCCAAGGAGTCGGACACAACTGAGGTACTGAACTGAACTGAAGTCTTATCTGCTTGTAACAATCTGTCTGCTTTAAACCCGCAGTTGCTTAGATATCCCAGGTTTGGCACTCTCATAGACCCTGCCATCTATATCAGAGCACGTGTTATACTGGGTTGGGATCAACTGTTTGCATATTGACCCTCTAGACCAGTGTTCCTCATGGAAGGGATACTTTCCCCAGGGAATGCTTTAAACTGCATGGGGCATTTCAGTAGATGCAGTGACAGGGGTCACTGGCTGGGGATGCTGGCTGTCCAGCAATACTGGGACATTCCTGCCCAGCAGAGAATGTTCCCACAGGACTTTGAGATGTCCAACCAGCTGTTCCTGTAGGTAACACATCTCTCGTAGTTAACTGAGCTTGGAAATGAACTCTTTCACAAATAAACTCAGTATTTTCTTTGGCTTAGTTTTAACATATGCTGACTTTTCCAGGAATGCAACCACTGTATAAATCAAGGGGAGACCAAGACTTGCTTTGTTCAGACTTATCTTTGCTCTTTCAGACTTTGCTTTGCTCTTACTTATGATAGTAAGGACTTATCACCACTTTGGAAAATCACATCCGTGATGGCAACATTACTTACGATTGAGAAAGAAGAAATTCACCCAGATGCCTGCTGACAAATCTAACTGCTTGAGGATTTTGCTTGACCGGGGGCTGTCTGGATCTGTCTGTTTGTTGTGGGACTCTCTAGTTGTGATGTGGGGCCTAGTTGCACCACAGCATGTGGGATTTTAGTTTCCCAACCAGGGGTGGAGCCATGTCCCCTCCATTAGAAGGTGGGTTCTTAATCACTGGACCACCAGGGAAGTCCCTGTCTTCCCTCTCTTAAGTTCAGACTTCTTTGTTCTCTGTAGGTGTAAGCACGTGACTGTTTCCTTATGTTTTCTGGTATATTTATTGTTGTCATTGTTTAGTTGCTAAGTCAAGTCCAACTCTTTTGTGACTCCGTAGACTGTAGCTCACCAGGCTCTGTCCATGGGATTTCCCAGGCAAGAATACTGGAGTGAGTTGCCGTTTACTCCAGGGGATCTTCCCAACCCAGAGATCAAACTCGCGTCTCTTGCATCTCTTCCATCTTTACCATTGTGCCACCTCCTGAGCATTTACAGATTGAAGCCCATTTTATTCTCTTGCTCCTTTTATTCCCCTTTTATATTCATTATCTTATATTGACTTTTCAACATATGTAAAAGTGGGTTATATTATCTATGAATTTAAAGAGGAGAATATTAAAATATTAATTAAAAGGGGGTGGTCCTATCTGACAGTGTTGAGAACCACACTAAAGCCCTAGAGGGCAGGGACTTCACCTCCCCTGTGTCACTGCTTCCTCCCCTGTGCCTGGCAGGGACCTGGAATATAGTAACTGCATAGAGAATCTCTTTTGAATGATGAAGGGGTTGAGGGTAACACCTTGGCTGCGATGGGGCACACAGCGGGGAGGGCAGTTTAGGGGAGTGAGTGATGAGTTCAGTTTTCAATGTAGAAGTTTGGAGAGCCCTGGAATTTGAGGGACAGTGGCTCTTCAGGCCTAGACTGCTGTCACTGAAGAGTAGGAAGTACAGTTAGAGTGTGAGTTCATCCCTTTGATGAGTAAACATTTCGAGTGGCTCCGTGGGGGATGGACAGATCCACAGGCACTGAGAGGCTCACAGTGTGGGTGTGTGTCCCCTCTGTGGCGATCTGTGTACCTGCCCAGACCCTCAGAGGGTGGGGGCTCCCTCGAGGTAGGGGATGGGGCTCATCTCTAGTCCCCATCAGTTAAAGCAATCAGCAATGGTGCTCCTTTCTATTTCCTAGATGGGATGCTGCTCAGTTCATTCATCACTGAATAGAGTCAATTACATCTTCAAATTTCCTCTGGTGAATTTTATATTTGGGCACTATGGTTAGTGCTTGGAATTTGCAGCCCTGCTCCCCATTCTCTTGCGAAGGGAGAAAGGCTGGAAATGGAGTAAATGACCCATCATGCCTACATGATGACACCTCCAAACAAATCCCAGAGGTGTGGGGATCGCAGAGTTTCCAGGTTGGTGAACACATCCATGTACCAGAAGGGTGATACACCCCAAATCTCTTGTGCTTGGGACCCTCCCAGACCTCACCCTATATGTCTCTTCACCTGGCTGTTCAACTGTATCCTTTATCAGATCCTTTAATAAACTGGTTCCTAAACTGGTTAATTTAATAAACTGGTAGTAAGTGTTTCCTGGAGTTCTGTGAAGCTGCACCAGCAAATTAACTGAAACTGAGGGGGAGATCTTGGGAACTTCAGATTTAAAGCCCATTGGTTGGAAGCACAGGTGAAAACCTGGACTGGCGACTAGCATCTGAAGCAGGATGGGAGCAGTTCTGTGGGACTGATGCCAGCTGCAGGTAGGTAGCATTAGAATTGAGTTAGATTGCAGAACACCCAGCTGGGGTCTCAGAGAATTGCTTGGTGGGGAAACCTCCCCCTACATTTTGTGACCGGAAGTGTTAGAAGTGTTGTGGGTATGGCAGTAGTGTAAGAGTTAGGAGAGGCACAGGAGGGAAAGGACTGAGATATTTCCAATAGACATGGATAAATCTTAAACACATTATACTCAATTTGTAAGTGAAAGACGCCAGTCACAAAAGGCACACAAACTGAATGATTCCATTTATATGAAATGCACAGTGTAGGCGAAGACATAGAGACAGAAAGCTGCTAGGGACTGGAATGGTAGTGGGATGAGGCGTAACTGAGGGAGCAAGTCATGTGGAAGAGCATTCCAGGCCCTGGGAACATCAAGTGCAAAGGCCCTGAGGTGAGAGGAAGTGTGGTCTGATCCAAAAACAGCAAGGAGGAAGGTGTCCCTAGAAGAGAGTGATGACAGGGACAATGGTGGGAGATGAGAAAAGAGATCGGGTAGTGAAACCCAGCAGGACCCTGTGGAGCTCCTGGGCACAGAAGCCTTTCTATGCCTCCTGTTCCCTGTGCGTGGGGACTGGCCTATAGCCTCCATGACTCTCCCTGAGTTCCAAAGGGCAGATTCGAACAGTTACTAATCAGGGAAGGAAGGGGCTGCAGAGACAAGGGAGGAGCGATCTAGAAACAGTAGTGCAGATTGGGGCAGGGTACTGGGACTGCCTCAAATGATTTGGTGTTGTTGTTGTTCAGTTGCTAAGTCATGGCCGACTCTTTGCAACCCCATGGACAGCAACGTGCCAGGCTTCCCGGTCCTTCACTATCTCCCAGAGTTTGCTCAAACTCATGTCCATTGAGTCAGTGATGCCATCCAACCATTTCATCCTCTGCCTTACTCTTCTTCTCCTGTCCTCCATCTTCCCCACCATCACTATCTTTTCTAATGAGTTGGCTCTTCCCATCAGGTGGCCAAATTATTGGAGCTTCAGCTTAAGCATCAGTCCTTGCAATGAATATTCAGGATTGATTTCCTTTAGGATTAACTAGTTTGATCTCCTTGTTGCCCAAGGGACTCTCAAGAGTCTTCTCCAACACCACAGTGCAACAGCATCAGTTCTTCAGTGCACAGTCTTCTTTATGGTCCAACTCTCACATCTGTACATGATTACTGGAAAAATCATAGCTTTGTCAGCAAAGTGATGTCTCTGCTTTTTAATACACTGTCTAGGTTTGTCATAGCTTTTTTCCCCCAAGGAGCAAGCGTCTTTTAATTCCATGGCTGCAGTCACCATCTGCAGTGATTTTGAAGCCCAAGAATATAAAGTCTGTCACTATTTCCATTTTTTTCCCATTTATTTGCCGTGAAGTGATGGGACTGGATGCCATAATCTTAGTTTTTTGAATGTTGAGTTTTAAGCCAGCTTTTTCACTCAAACAGGAGATGGCAAGAGTGAATATCAACATTTTAGGAATCAGTGAACTAAAATGGACAGGAGTGGGTGGATTTAATTTATATGACCATTGTATCTACTACTGTGGGCAAGAATTCCTACTGTGGGCAAGAATTCCTTACAAGAAGTGGAGCAGCCCTCATAGTCAACAAGATAGTCTGAAATGCAGTGTGTGGGTGCAACCTCAAATACAACAGAATGATCTCTGTCCCTTTCCAAGGCAAACCATTCAACATCACAGTAATCCAAGTCTATGCCCCAACCCCTGAGGCCAAAGAAGAGGAAGTTGAACAGTTCTATGAAGACCTACAAAAACTTCTAGAATGAAGACCAAAAAAAGATGTCCTTTTCATCACAAGGGATTGGAATGCAAAAGTAGGAAGTCAAGAGACACCTGAAGTAACAGGCAAGTTTGGCCTTGGAGTACAAAATGAAGCAGGGCAAAGGCTAACAGAGTTTTGCAAAGAGAATGCATTGGCCATGGCAAATACCCTCTTCTTACAACATAAGAGATGACTCTACACATGAACATCACCAGATGGTCAACACCAAAATCAGATTGGTTATATTCTTTGCAGCCAAAAATGGAGAAGCTCTATATAGTCAGCAAAAACAAGACTGGGAACTGACTGTGGCTCAGATCATTAGCTCCTTATTGCAAAATTCAGAGTTAAATTGAAGAAAGTAGGAAAAACCACTAGGCCATTCAGGTATGACCTAAATCAAATCTCTTACAATTATACAGTGGAAGTGAGAAATACATTCAAGGGATTAGACCTGATAGAGTGCCTGAAGAACTACGGACAGAGGTTTGTAACCTTGTACAGGAGGCAGTGACCAAAACCATCCCCAAGAAAAAGAAACACAACAAGGCAAAATGTTTGTCTGAGGAGGCCTTACTAAGAAAAGAAGTGAAAGGCAAAGGAGAAAAGGAAAGATATACCCATCTGAATGCAGAGTTCCAAAGAATAACAAGAAGAGATAAGAAAGCCTTCTTAAGTGAACAATGCAAAGAAATAGAGGAAAACAATAGAATGGGAAAGACTAGAGATCTCTTCAAGAAAATTAGAGATACCAAGGGACCATTTCATGCAAAAACAGGCACAATAAAGGACAGAAATGGTATGGACCTAACAGAATCCTCAAGTGATACACATAACAATATCTTTAAGCTCTTTGTGGAAAATTCTTAAAGAGATGGGAATACCAGACCACCTGACCTGCCTCCTGAGAAAACTGTATCCAGGTCAAGAAGCAACAGAACTGGACATGGAACAATGGACTGCTTCAAAATTGGGAAAGGAGTACGGCAAGGCTGTATATTGTCACCTTGCTTATTTAACTTCTATGCAGCATACATCATGCAAAATGCTGGGCTGAATGAAGCTCAAGTTGGAATCAAGAGTGCCGGGAGAAATATCAACAACCTCAGATATGCAGATGATACCACCCTAATGGCAGAAAGTGAAGAGGAACTAAAGAGCGTCTTGATGAAGGTTAAATAGAAGAGTGAAAAAGCTGGCTTAAAACTCAACATTCAAAAAACTAAGATCTTGGCATCTGGTCCTATCACTTCATGGAAAATAGATGGGGAAAAAAATAGAAACAGTAGCAGATATTATTTTCTTGGGCTCCAAAATCACTGAAGATGGTGACTGCAGCCATGGAATTAAAAGATGCTTGCTCCTTGGAAGAAAAGCTATGACAAGCCTAGACACAGTATTAAAAAGCAGAGACATCACTTTGCCGACAAAGGTCTATATAGTCAAAGCTATGGTTTTTCCAGTAGTCATATATGGACGTGATAGCTGGACCGTAAGGAAGGCTGAGGGCTAAAGAACTGATGCTTTCAAAACTGTGATGCTGGAGAATACTCTTGAGAGTCCCTTGGGCAACAAGGATATCAAACCAGTTCATCCTAAAGGAAATCAACCCTGAATATTCACTGCAAGGACTGATGCTGAAGCTGAAGCTCCAATACTTTGGCCACCTGATAAGAAGAGATGACTCATTGGAAAAGACCCTGATGCTGGAAAAGACTGAGGGCAGGAGAAGAAAGAGTGACAGAGGATGAAATGGTTGGATGGCATCATTGATTCAATGGACATGAGTTTGAGCAAACTCTGGGAGATAGTGAAGGACCAGGAAGCCTGGCATGTTGCAGTCCATGGGGTTGCAAAGAGTCAGACACAACTTAGCAACTGAAGAACAACATAGAACTAAAAATGCAAGAAATGGAAGATGTCAGCATTCTTCACACCCCAGAAGACCACCTGAGGCCAAATTAAGTTAACCAGAGAAGCTCATCAAGAGATTACCTGAGGGACTTCTCTGGTGGTCCAGTGGTTAAGACCCCATGCTTCCACTGCAGGAGGGCTCGAGTTTGATCCCTGGTTGAGGAAGGAAGTTCCCACATGCTGCAGAGCCAGTTTAAAAACATAAATTACCTGAGACCAGATTGAAGGAGTGCAATCCATGCACACTCCCTCATCTTATCAGCAAATCACCCTTGAATCACTGCTATGAAACTCCTCACCCAATCTTTCTGGTTTGGGACACACAGTTTTCAAGGGCAGGAGCCTGCTGTGTCTGCTTTTGCCTGGCAAAGCAATAAAGCTATTCTTTATTCTACTTCACCCCAAACTCATATACAAGATTCGATTTAGCATTGGTGCAAAGAGGCCAAGTTTTTGGCATCCACAGTAAGACTAGATTGTGTAAGGCCTTATGGACCACTTAATGTCACTGGCCTTTTTTTGAGCAGTGGAGGATGTATTTGTCTTATGTTTCAACAGAATCCATAAGGCAGGAGATGGACTGTAAGAAGGCAAGAGTGGAAGCAAGGAGACCAGTTTGGAGGCTACTGTATTGACTTGGGCAAGAGGTGACTTTGATATGGACCAGGGATTCCCTGGTGGCTCAGACGGTAAAGCGTCTGCCCACAACACGGTAGACCTGGGTTCGATCCCTAGGTTGGGAAGATCCCCTGGAGAAAGAAATGGCAACCCACTCCAGTACGCTTGCTTAGAAAATTCCATGGGTGGAGGAGCCCAGTGGGCTACAGTCCATTGGGTCGGAAAGAGTAGGACACGACTGAGCGACTTCACTTTCTTAGGGTGGGAGCAGTGGAGGTGGGAAAATTGTATGATTCTGAATCTATCTTGAAAATAGAGCTCCCCGTCAAGTCTTGTGGTCTGAGCAACTGGGATACTGCTGCTGGATTTTATTAAGAGAGGGAAGACTGTGGGAGGAAGTACTTGCCTGCTAGTCTTTGCTCCCTCATAAAAAGACATTATACAGAACAGAACAAACATTTTCAATTTGATATTTTTCCTGAATGCTTAACCATAAACACTGAGATACTAAAAAGAGTCCTCATAATGACCACTTTTGAGGGCTGTGTGCTGTTCCATTCAATTCATTTACCCTAAATTACAAAACCATTTCCTTGTAATTCTCTGGACTGTTTCAGTTTACTTTTAAAATGATAGATAATCCTATAATGAATATCTCTGTGCTTTGTCTTTGTGGATTTTTCTTAGATTTCTCAAGGGATTAATTCTCAGAAGTAGATTTACTAGGTGATAGAGTAAGAACACTTAATAGCTCTTAAAGACACATTGCTAAACTGTTTTTACAAAGATTGTGGCAGTTAATAAGGCCAGCCAAAACTTAAGAGTGTGACAGTTTCACCATAAATTATATAGTAAAGGATATTAGTATTTTATTTACACTTTCTAATAAAAAGAGTAAAAGCTTCAAATTTAAAAAATTTTTGCATGTACTTGATTATGGTTAGGTTGGACTTTTAAAAAGTTTATTTATGGGACTTTCCTGGTGGTCCAGGGGTTAAGAACCCTCCTGCCAACGTGGGTCAAACCTCGAGTTCAGTCCCTGATCAGGGAAGATTCCACGTGCCAGAGAGCAACTAAACTCATGAACCACAACTACGAGCACAGCTACAGCTGGTGCTCTGCAACAAGAGAAGCCACTGCAATGAGAAACCCCCACTCATAGCAACTAGGGAAAGCCTGCATGTGGAAATGAAGACCCAACACAGCCAAAAATAAAAAAATTTTTAATTAAAAATTTTAAAGTTCTGCTGACCACTGCCAAGGACAGACCCTCTAGTCATCTGTTGCAATCCAAGGAGGCCTGTCCACGTGGCAGGCAATATCGAGTTTCTGCTGAGTCAGAGATCTCTGTTGTGTTCTTGTGCACTGGTGTTTGGAACTCAAGTAAAGGCCCTTTCATTTCAGGTGAAATTCCTCTTGGTAGAGTGGACCTACGCTGGTCTTTGGAGAGAGGTTAAGCCCTGAGCCTTTGGAGTGGGAGCACTGACTCCAAGACCCTAGACTACCAAAGAACTAACCCCAGGGAGTATCAAATAGTGAGAACTCACACAAAGGAAACCACTTGAATACAAGACCTGGCATCACCCAACCACCAGTAGCACCTGTGCAGGACCCCTCATGTAAACAACAAACAAAACAAAACTACAAACCGAGTCATCAGCAGACAGGATTACCACCTCACTCAGCCTTTCCCATCACAGGAAAAGCAAACAAACAAACAAAAACTCAGCACAAATCTCACCTTATATGAAGCTTACACAAACAACTGGACCAATCTTAGGAGGGCAGAAACCAAAAGGAAGAAAGAATTCAACTTTGAAGCCTGGGAAAAGGAGATCTCAGACACAATAAGTTAAAAAAATAATGAAAAGGCAGAGAAATACTGCACAAATGAAGGAACAAACTAGAAACACAGTAGTCCAAATAAATGAAGAGGAAATAAGCAAACTACCTGAAAAAGAATCAGAATAACGACAGTAAAGATGATCAAAACCCTTGAAAACAAAATGGAGAAAATGCAAGAATCAATTAACAAAGACCGAGAAGAATTAAAGAATAAACATACAGAGACAAACAACACAATTACTGAAATTAAAACTACTCTAGAAGCAATCAATAGTATAATATCTGAAGCAGAAGAACAAATCAGTGAGCTGGAAGATGAAATGGTGGAAATAACTTCTGGAGAGCAGAATAAAGTAAAAAGATTAAAAGGAACTGAGGATAGTCTCAGAGACCTCTCGGACAATATTAAATGCACCAACATTCAAATTATAGGGGTCCCAGAAGAAGAAGAGAAAAAGAAAGGCTATGAGAAAATTTTTGAAGAGATTATAGTTGAAAATGAAAATTTCCCTAACATGAAAAAGGAAATGATCAATCAAGTCCAAGAGGCACAAAGAGTCCCATACAGGATAAACCCAAGGAGAAACATGTCAAGACACATACCAATCAAACTAATAAAGACTAAACACAAATAAAGAATATTAAAAGGGGATGGGGAACACATGTACACCCATGGCTGATTCATGTCAAAGTACAGAAAAAAACCACTACAATATTGTAAAGTAATTAACCTCCAATTAAAATAAATAAATTAAGATAAAACCAGCAGGGGAGAAGCAACAAGTAACATACAAGGGAAACACCATTCACTTAACAGCTGATCTTTCAGCAGAAACTCTGCAGGCCAGAAGGGAATGGCAGGATATATTTAAAGTATTGAAAGGGAAAAATCTACAACCAAGATTACAGTACCTGACAAGGGCCTCATTCAAAATTGATGGAGAAATAAAAAGCTTTTCAGACAAGCAAAAGTTAAGAGAATTCAATATCACGAAACCATCTTTACAACAAACGTTAAAGGGATTTATGTAGTCAAGAAATACAAGAGAAAAAAAAAGATCTACAAAATCAACCCAAACAATTAAGAAAATGGCAATAGGAACATATATATCAATAATTACTTTAAATGTAATCACTGCAGATGGTGATTGCAGCCATGAAATTAAAAGATGCTTGCTCCTAGAAAAGAAAGTTATGACTAACCTAGACAGCATATTAAAAAGCAGAGACATTACTTTGCCAAGAAAGGTCCATCTAGTCAAGGCTATGGTTTTTCCAGTAGTCATGTATGGATGTGAGAGTTGGACTGTGAAGAAGGCTGAGCACCAAAGAATTGATGCTTTTGAACCGTGGTGTTGGAGAAGACTCTCGAGAGTCCCTTGGACAGCAAGGAGATCCAACCAGTCCATCCTAAAGGAGATCAGTCCTGAGTGTTCATTGGACGGACTGATGTTGAAGCTGAAACTCCAATACTTTGGCCACCTGATGCGGAGAGCTGACTCATTTGAAAAGACCCTGATGCTGGAAAAAATTGAGGGCAGGAGGAGAAGGGGACGACAGAGGATAAGATGGTTGGATGGCATCACCAACATAATGGACATGGGTTTGGGTGGACTCTGGGAGTTGGTGATGGACAGGGAGGCCTGGAGTGCTACGGTTCATGGGGTTGCAAAGAGTCAGACACGACTGAGCAACTGAACTGAACTGAACTTTAAATGTAAATGGGTTAAGTGCTCAAACTAAAAGACACAGACTGGGTGAATGGATACAAAAACAAGACCCGTATATATACTGTCTACAAGAAACCCACTTCAGACCTAAAGACACATATAGACTGAAAGTGAGAGGATGGAAAAATATATTCCTTACAAATGGGAAGCAAAAGAAAGCTGGAGTAGCAATCCTCATATCAAACAAAATAGACCCTAAAATAAAGAATATTACAAGAGATAAGGAAGGACACTACATAATGATCAAGGAATCAATCCAAGAGGAAGACATAACAATTATAAATATCTGTGCACCCAGCATAGGACTGCCTCAATACATAAGACAAACACTAACAGACATAAAAGGAGAAACTGACAGTAACACAATAACAGTAGGAGACTTTAACACCCCACTCACACCAATGGACAGAACATCAGAAGAGAAAATTAATGAGGAAATACAAGTCTTAAATGATACATTAGATGAGATGGATCTCATTGATATCTTCAGGACATTCCATCCAAATTCAGAAGAATACACCTTCTCAAGTGCACATGGAACATTCTCCAGGGTAGACCACATCTTGGGTCACAAATCAAACCTCAGTAAATTTAAGAAAACTGAAATCGTATTAAGTGTCTTCTCTGACCACAATGCTATGAGACTAGGTATTAATTACAAGAAAAAGCTGTAAGAAACACAAACACATGGAGATTAACAACATTTCTAAATAACCAACAAGTTACTGAAGAAATCAAAAGGGAAATCAAAAAATTTCTAGAAACAAGTGACAATGAAAACATGACAACTCAAAACCTATGGGATGCAGCTAAAGCAGTTCTAAGAGGGAGGTTTATAGCAATACAATCCTACCTCAAGAAACAAGAAAAACATCAAATAGACAGCCTAACTGTATACTGGAACAGTATACTAACAGTATACTAAAACAACTGGAAACAGAAGATCAACAACAACCCCCCACACACACACACACAAAATTAGTAGAAGAAAAGAAATCATAAAGATCCAAGCAGAAATAAATGAAAAAGGAACGAAAGAAACAATGGTAAAGATTAATAAAACTAAAAGCTGGTTCTTTGAGAAGATAAACAAAATTGACAAGCCTTTAGACAGACTCAAGGAAAAGAGAGAAGAATCAGATCAACAAAATTAGAGATTAAAAAGGAGAGGTTACAGTAGACAATGCAGAAATAAAAAGGATTATAAGAGACTATTACGAACAACTGCTGCTGCTAAGTCGCTTCAGTCATGTCCGACTCTGTGTGGCCCCACAGACGGGAGCCCACTAGGCTCCCCCGTCCCTGGGATTCTCCAGGCAAGAACACTGGAGTGGGTTGCCACTTCCTTCTCCAATGCATGTAAGTGAAAAGTGAAAGTGAAGTTGCTCAGTCGTGTCTGACTCTTAGCGACCCCATGGACTGCAGCCCACCAGGCTCCTCCATCCATGGGATTTTCCAGGCAAGAGTACTGGAGTGGGGTGCCATTGCCTTCTCCGATTATGAACAACTATATGCCAATAAATATCAATAACTTCAGATATGCAGATGACACCACCCTTATGGCAGAAAGTGAAGAGGAACTAAAAAAGCCTCTTGATGAAAGTGAAAATGGAGAGTGAAAAAGTTGGCTTAAAGCTCAACATTCAGAAAAAGAAGATCATGGCATCCGGTCCCATCACTTCATGGCAAATAGATGGGGAAACAGTGGAAACAGTGTCAGACTTTATTTTTGGGGCTCCAAAATCACTGCAGATGGTGACTGCAGCCATGAAATTAAAAGACACTTACTCCTTGAAAGGAAAGTTATGACCAACCTAGATAGCATATTCAAAAGCAGAGACATTACTTTGCCAACAGAGGTTCGTCTAGTCAAGGCTATGGTTTTTCCTGTGGTCATGTATGGATGTGAGAGTTGGACTGTGAAGAAAGCTGAGCACCGAAGAATTGATGCTTTTGAACTGTGGTGTTGGAGAAGACTCTTGAGAGTCCCTTGGACTGCAAGGAGATCCAACCAGTCCATTCTGAAGGAGATCAGCCCTGGGATTTCTTTGGAAGGAATGATGCTAAAGCTGAAACTCCAGTACTTTGGCCGCCTCATGCGAAGAGCTGACTCATTGGAAAAGACTCTGATGCTGGGAGGGATTGGGGGCAGGAGGAGAAGGGGACGACAGAGGATGAGATGGCTGGATGGCATCACTGACTCAATGGAAGTGAGTCTGAGTGAACTGCGGGAGTTTGTGATGGACAGGGAGGCCTGGCGTGCTGTGACTCATGGGGTTGCAAAGAGTCGGACATGACTGAGCGACTGAACTGAACTGAACTGACTGATATGCCAATAAAATGGATAGCCTGGAAGAAATGGACAGAGTTCAATCTTCTAAGACTGAACCAGGAAGAAATAGAAATTATGAACAACCCAATAAGAAACACTGAAATTGAAGCTGTGATAAAAAATCTCCCAAAAAACAAAAGCCCAGGACCAGATGGCTTCACAGGAGAATTCTATCAAACATTTAGAGAAGAGCTAATGCCTATCGTTCTAAAACCCTTTCAAAAAATTGCTGAGGAAGGAACGCTTCCAAACTCATTCTATGAGGCCACCATCACCCTAATACCAAAACCAGACAAAAGTGAAAGTGAAAGTTACTCAGTCATGTCCGACTGTTTGCAACCCCATGGACTATACAGTCCATGGAATTCTCCAAAGACAACACAAAAAAAGAAAACTATAGGCCAATATCACTGATGTACATAGATACAAAAATCCTCAACAAAATTTTAGCAAACAGAATTCAGCAACACATCCAAAAGCTCATACACCATGATCAAGTTGGGTTTATTCTAGGAATGCAAGGATTCTTGAATATATGCAAATCAATCAATGTGACTTAATTGTCACATTATCATATATAATTGTCAATATATTAACAAATTGAAAGATAAAAACCATATGATCATCTCAATAGATGCAGAAAAAGCCTTTGACAAAATTCAGCCCCCATTTATGATTAAAACTCTTCAGAAAATGGGCATAGAAGGAACCTACCTCAACATAGTAAAGGCCATATATGATAAGCCTACAGCAAACATTATTCTCAATCATGAAAAACTGAAAGCATTCCCCCTAAGATCAGGAACAAGACAAGAGTGTCTGCTTTTGCCACTGTTATTCAACATAGTTCTGGAAGTCCTAGCTACAGCAATCAGAGAAGAAAAAGAAATAAAAGGAATCCAGATCAGAAAAGAAGTAAAGCTCTGACCGTTTGCAGATGACATGATACTGTACGTAGAAAGCCCTAAAGATAGTATCAGAAAATTACTAGAACAGTGAATTTAGCGAAGCTGCAGGATACAAAATCAATACACAGAAATCACTTTCATTTCTGTATACTAACAA
The DNA here is from genome assembly GCF_032452875.1 of Bos javanicus. Lineage (NCBI taxonomy): Eukaryota > Metazoa > Chordata > Mammalia > Artiodactyla > Bovidae > Bos > Bos javanicus. The sequence goes on from NC_083888.1 coordinate 30,112,049, forward strand.
ATAAAAATCAGAAAGAGAAATTAAGGAATCAATCCCATTCACCACTGCAACAAAAAGAATTAAATATCTAGGAATAAACTTACCTAAGGAGACAAAAGAATGGTATACAGAAAATTATAAGACATTAATGAAAGAAATCAAAGATGACATAAACAGATGGAGAGATATTCCATGTTCCTGGGTAGGAAGAATCAATATTGTGAAAATGACTATATTACCAAATACAATCTACAGATTCAACGTGACCTCTATCAAATTACCAATGGCATTTTTCAAAGAATTAGAACAAAAAATTTCACAATTCATATGGAAACACAAAAGACCCCGAATAGCCAAGGCAGTCTTGAGAAGAAGAACGGAGCTGGAGGAATTAGCCTTCCTGACTTCAGATTATATTACAAAGCTATAGTCATCAAGACAGTATGGTACTGGCACAAAAGCAGAAATATATCCCAATGGAACAAGATAGAAAGCCCAGAAATAAACCCATGCACCTATGGGTACCTTATTTTTGACAAAGGAGGCAAGAATATACAGTGGGGAAAAGTCAGTCTCTTCAATAAATGGTGCTGGGAAAACTGGACAGCTACATGTAAAAGAATGAAATTAGAACACTTCCTAAACCATACACAAAGATAAACTCAAAATGGATTAAAGACCTAACTGTAAGACCAGAAACTATAAAACTCTTAGAGGAAAACATAGGCAGAACACTCGATGACATAAATCAAAGCAAGATCCTCTATGACCCACCTCCTAGAGTAATGGAAATAAAAACGAAAGTAAACAAGTGGGACCTGGTTAAACTTAAAAGCTTTTGCACAGCAAAGAAAACTATAAGCAAGGTGAAAAGACAACCCTCAGAATGGGAGAAAATAATAGCAAAGGAAAACTGACAAAGGATTAATTTCCAAAATATACAAGCCGCTCATACAACTCAATGCCAGAGAAACAAACAACCCAATCAAAAAGTGGGAAAAAGACTTAAACAGACATTTCTCCAAAGAAGACATACAGATGGCTAACAAACACATGAAAAGATGCTCAACATTGCTCATTATTAGAGAAATGCAAATCAAAACTACAATGAGCTATCACCTCACACCAGTGAGAATTGCCATCACCAAAAAGTCTACAAACAATAAATGCTGGAGAGGGTGTGGAGAAAAGGGAACATTCTTGCACTGTTGGTGGGAATGTAAATTGATACAGCCACTATGGAAGATGGTACGGAAATTCCTTAAAAAACTAGGAATAAAACCACCATATGACCCAGCAATCCGACTCCTAGGCATACACCCTGAGGAAACCAAAATTGAAAAAGACACATGTATCCCATTGTTCGTTGAAGCACTATTTACAACAGCTAGAACATGGAAGCAACCTAGATGTCCATAGACAGATGAATGGATAAAGAAGTTGTGGTCCATATATACAATGGAATATTACTCAGCCATAAAAAGGAACACATTTAAGTCAGTTATGATGAAGTGGATGAACCTAGAACCTATTATACAGAGTGAAGTGAGTCAGAAAGAGAAAGATAAATATCATATTCTAAAGCAAATATACGGAATCTAGAAAAATGGTACTGAAGAATTTATTTTCAGGGCAGCAGTGGAGAAACAGACATAGAGAATACACTTATGGACATGGGGAGAGGGGAGGAGAGGGTGAGATATATGGAAAGAGTAACATGGAAACTTACATTACCATATGTAAAACAGATAGCCAATGGGAATTTGCTGTATGGTTCAGGAAACTCAAACAGAAGCTCTGTATCAATCTAGAGAGATGGAATGGGGTGGGAGATGGCAGGGAGGTTCAAAAGGGATGGGATATATGTATACCCATGGCTGATTCATGTTGAGGTTTGACAGGAAACAACAAAACTCTATAAAGCAATTATCCTTCAATAAAAAAAAATTTTTTTTTTAAAGAAGAAAAGAAAAATTTTTTTAAAGTTTATTTGTGAGATTTCCCAGTGTCCAGTGGTTAAGAATCCACCCTCCAATGCAGGAAATTCGGGTTCAGTCACTGATTGGGGAACTAAGATTCCACGTGCAGTGGGGGAGGTAAGGCCCTGCCAGTTACTCAACCCATGAACCTCAACTAGAGAACCCATGCACCACAGCTAGAGAACTCCTGTGCTGCAAATACTGAGCCGGTGTGCTCTGAAGCCCTTGCCACAACTAGAGAGAAGCCTGAGCACCGCAATGAAGATCCCGTGTGCTACAAGTAAGACCCGATCCTGCGGCTGCTGCTGCTGCTAAGTCGATTTAGTCATGTCCGACTCTGTGCGACCCCATAGACGGCAGCCCACCAGGCTCCCCGTCCCTGGGATTCTCCAGGCAAGAACACTGGGGTGGGTTGCCATTTCCTTCTCCAATGCATGAAAGTGAAAAGTGAAAGTGAAGTCACTCCGTCGTGTCTGACTCTTAGCGACCCCATGGACTGGAGCCTACCAGGCTCCTCTGTTCATGGGATTTTCCAGGCAAGAATACTGGAGTGGGTTGCCATTACCTTCTCCAAGACTCGATGCAGTCAAAGATAAATATATTAAGTAAGTAAATATTTTAAAAATAAAATGTTTGCATTTCTTTGACTGTGAACTGGTTATTCAGAACCTTTTTCCATTTATTTACTAAAGCCCTAATAGGAAAATAAACTAGGGATATTCTGTTGAAATAGATTTGTGTCCCTTTGGTAAAAATTTTTTGAAAAGCTTTTGGTATGTGAATAATCATATTCCAGTTTTACCGACTAATTTAAAAATTGCCATTTTGGCTACAAAAATTTTACTTAAAGTAAAGCACACCTGGATCGGGTAGTGTTGTTGTCACAAATAAGGGCACACCTTCCAGATCCTCCTGGAGAAGGAAATGGCAACCCACTCCAGTAATCTTCCTGGAAAATCCCACGGACAGAGGAACCTGGTAGGCTACAGTCCATGGGATTGCAAAGAGTCAGACATGACTGAGCGACTTGACTTTCACTTCCCAGATCCTTCTCCTGAGAGGCAGTTTTCCCACTGTCTGGTCCAAACACGGCTCGCTGATGGGATCTCTGGACACTACAGAGCACAAGAGACAGGACAAGGCGGCTTTTCCAGAGGAGAGTGACCTGCATGTTGGAGAAACTCTGGAACGCGTATGAAGAATAGTGCCTGGCAGTTCTGGACTCAGGGAACAGGTCCTGGCTGCGGGGGAGGTAGCTTTCTCTCTCCCTGCTGTCCTTCCAGCTGCTCCAGAGTCAGGAAGCACCTTGATACGCGAGTTAGACTAGGAAACCTCTGAGGTCTTGTCAATCCCCAGAGCCTGAGCTTCCAAGGATTTGTCACTTTTCTGCCTCAAAGTCTTGGCTGGCCCTGGTCTTTCCTCAGGGCCCCATCTCAGGCTGCTGACCTTTTCAATCTCTTCAAAGTGAAAGTGAAAGTGTTAGTTGCTCAGTCCTGTCCGGCTCTTTGAGATCCCATCTGAGCTACCAGGGAAGCCGTCAGTCTCTTCAAGGACGATTCAAATGCCATCTCCGCAGTGGAATCTTCCCCAATCAACACCCCCTCTCGCCCTCCACGGCACCCCCTCCCCAAACTGTTAGAGCACCTGGCTGAATCTCTTCTGTGTTTCTCCCTCACTAGACTCCAAGGGCATGGCTGGGGCTGATTCATCCCTTGTCTTCACAGTGCACCTGAGAGGGACTCCACTTAGGAAGGATCTGGTGAGGTGAATGACCCTCCTTCCCAGGGGTAGTTTAACCGTGAGGAGAACTGCCTTGGTAATTAGGAAGCATCCTAGTACAATGTCAGCATCATCACTTACTAGCTATACCTCAGTTTTCCTACGGGACTGTTGTGAGGATTAAATAGACCTTGGAGAAAACCATTTCACATTTTGTTTTTCCATCAATGAGCAGCAAGTAGTTTCAGTCTATATTCCAGAAACAAAGACATAACAGACTGTCTCTGAGCTTGAGGAGGCTCTTCAGTGGTACACAGCAGGGGAGAAAGCGATAAAGTTCCTGGAAGAGGTGGGAACCAAGTTCTACTGGCTCTAGGTACGGAGAAGGAACACATGCGTGAGTCTGAGGGGCTTCCCAAAGGAATCAACATCCGAACTGAGTCTTGACGAGTGACTGGAATGTCAACAGGTGGAAATGGCACAAAAGAGCATTCAAGCAGAGGGAACGGCATGAGCATAGTGCGGGTAAAATATGGGAAGCATTTGTGGGCTGGCCAGGAGCCCTACTTGGCGGGCAGTCCAGGACTTTGGGGCTGGACGGAGTGACAGGAAATACAGCTGAATAAAAGACGGTGGTGAGAGATGAATGGGAGAGCCAAGAGGTGTTAGGGCGGCATGGGCTGTGGTCAGAGCTGTGAGAGAAGGAGAGGACTGTGTGGAGAAAAGATTGGAAGGGGCAGGTTGTCGGGGGAGGAGGCTGCTGCGGTTGTCTGGACATGAGATGGTCAGTCCTGAAGGAGGGCAATGATGGCAGTGGGGGTGGAGTGGAGGGGCACTGTGGAGAACAACTTAGGGGGGAACTGCCAGGGCCTGATGAGAGCAAAGGCCAAGAAGAGAGTGATGAGGTCCCTGTATCCTGATGAAGCCACAGACTTAGCAGTACTTTGTTACCTCATCAAAGCCACTGGCATCACTTGTGCATCTAATTCACCACTTCCCTAGGTAGATGAGTAGCTCTTCTCTGGAAAGAACCTTTTTCAGGGTGTGGTGTGGGAAGACTTGGTCTAAATCACCCTGACACCCAACTATGGGACCTGTGATCAGCAGAGCTTCAGGACTCTGGTTGCTGAGAAGATGAGGAGGGCGGGGAATATGACGTTATTTCCTCTTCCCTCTTTCTTAGATTTGAATCAAGTCCCCTGATTTTACCTTCTCATTGCTCCTTGCGCCTTCCCTTTCTGATACTTATCACAGTTTTCATTTACATATTTCTGTCATACTTGATTGGCGTCTGTCTTTTCTACTGGACTGTAAAATTACCATTGAGAACAGTGCCTGGTAACTAGGCGGCACTCAGAAATATGTTTAGAGCTTTGAAGACAGAAAGTAGATCGGTAGTTGCTGGGACGTGGGATGGGAAGCTGGGCTGACAGCTAATAGGCACAAGGAGCATTTTCACAGGTTGGAAAACTGGATTGTGGTGATGCTTGTGCAAGTGCTTACATTTATTGAAAATTACTGCGAAATTACAGCGAGTGAATTTTATTGTATATGTTATACGTATACGTTATACCTCAATAAAGCTGTTAAAATAATAAAACATTTGTGAAACGAGTAAATGATCTATCTCCCTCCCTGAGGTTGTAAACTCCGTAAGAGAAGCTCTATCCTCTAAATCCATAAGAGTGACTGGCATCCAGTAGACGCGGAACAAACAGCCCACCTAAACACTGAAATCTATGAATGAAGCGGCAGAGGAAGGACTCTGGCCAGAGATCCCCGCCAGCAGCTTCCGGGTCGCTGCTCTGCCCGCCGCCGCGAGACGAGCACGGCGATTGGCCAGCGGAGCCGGTTGTCCAGGGCCCGGACCAGGAGGGTGCTCGGAAAATCCCCTACGCGAACTCGCGGGGTGGGGCTTCCAGGGGGCGGGGCCAAGAGGGGGCGGGCTCCAGACGCTGGCTGGGCGGCTGCGCACTACTGCCGCCGCTGTCGCCGGGGTGAGAGGAGTGGACGCGATGGCAGGGCCCGCGTGGATCTCCAAGGTGAGCTCCGGGCAGGCCCGCATGTGGCTGGCGGGCGTGCTGGGTGCTGGGCGGGGGCTGGCGCGCGGGCCCCGATGGGAAGACGGCGGCGCGCGACTGGCTGGGAACAGACAGGGAGCCGGTCCCGGCCGCCCGTGCGCCTGGCTCGGTGGCCCGCAGGCGGTGTGTAGGCAGCCCCGCTCCCGGAAGGTCGCGCCTGGAGCGGGGACAGCATCAAGGTCAAGGCGGGGAGCGCCGGTCCTGTTCCCGGTGAGACCCCAGTGCTACCGCCGGTATCTGTCCCGGCCGGAGCCCAGGCCTCGCGCGGAGCCGGGGAAGGCCACCGGAGTCGCCGACCAGGCTCCACCATCCCGGCTATTTCCGAAGCTGCGGCCCTGCAGCCTGCTGATCGCGCAGAGTCCGCCTCAGCACGACCCGGGCCTTCCCCCGGTCTCTACTCCGGCCCCGGCCGGGTAACCTCCCTAGCAACCGGCACGTGCGTTGGGCTTGAGAGGTTTTCTCAGGTGAGGGAATCCCGGGGTCATTTTCCTGCCAGATTTTTTTCTCCCTTGGAGCGCTTCCCAGTCTGCTGTTGTAGCTATTTCCCCTTCAAAGGACACAGGACACGTTGCACCTTGGAACCTGAGCACCCAGAGACTGGGAGAGGGAGACCAGCAACGCCTTTCCTTTACCTTATGTTGGTGAGAGTCCTGTGATCTCACCTTGACAGCTGGGATGCCTGCCAGAGCTGGAAAGGGTTGCAGACCGTCTGCAGTTCCTTGGTTCCTCAGTGGAACTAACTTTGCCTGAAAACGTAATTGCTCAAGGTCACACAGGAAATCCCTGCCAGAACTGGAAGAGGAACTCAGGTGTCTCAGGATTACCAGTTCCAAGTCCCATTTTGCCTGCTCTGTCTGTGGTCAAGGTCAGACAACAAATTATAGGCAGAGGGAAAAATGGGCCCTCAGGTCTCCTGTTGCTTTTAGAGAATGATCCCCTAAAAACCTACCATAAGCAGTTTAATTTTTTCTCTAGAAAATTTGATACTGTATTTCTCCCTTGCTTTGAGTTTAAAGTGAGGTTTGCATACATTTAATTTAGTGAAAAGTGCTCTACACCGGAATTTAGGAGACTTAGGTTTAAATCTTGGCAATGCCACCGACTGGCCATGTGACCCTGAGCAAATTACTTAACATTTGTGAGTCTTAATAAGCTATCTGTAAAATATCTATACTTGCTTCACAGAGTTGTTGAGGATTGAATAAAATAATGTGAGAGCACCTAATACATATAGAAGCAACACAAAAGTCTGAAGCTCTCCTACCTGTCAACATACTTACAGCCTTCAAGCCGACAGTTGGGCATCAGTAGCCGCATTTTATTTACTAACTGGGTTCTGCTTTGTTACCCTCTTCAGACCTGGGCTTGTGTGTAATGGTAACTTATTTCACATTCACTCCTGAAGGTAAAGCAACTTCTGTGTCATTGTCTAAAAAGAAGTCAATCCTTTAATCACTGACCTTACACCTAACACCTAATTATCTTTGATCGATACATAAGAGTTCAGAATGAGAGACTAAAACAGCTAGTAAAGTGCTAGTAAATTTGTTTTTCCCTTAGTGTGGTCTCTAAGGAAAAAACTATGCAGTAGGTATTCAGAAAGTGTTGGGTTGTGGAATCAGATGATGAGGTTCTCTGACATGGACTCCCAGTGTGACCTTTGGCAGTCATTTGACCTCTGGCAGTCATTTGACCTTTGTCGTCCAGTTTCTCCCTTTAGGGACTGGAGTAGGTGGTGCCTTGGATGCTCCCTTTAGGGACTGGAGTAGGCAGTGCCTCTGAAGTTGATGTCCCAGGATGCTGAGCTGGGTTGTGAGTTTCAGTCAAAATAAGTCCTCTATTAAGAGTTCCATTTCAGGTTCTATTTGAAAAAGATCTGTATAAGCTTATACATATATATATATATATATATTTTTTTTTTTCTAAAGAAGGTTTATTTAGAGAAAATTAAAGGGTTTCTAAAGACCTTTCTGGCTCTAAAATTCTATAATTATAATGAGGCAGTTTCCCATTAGCAGGCTTTTATTGAGTACCTGTCATACTTTCAAGAGTGTATTTATATGTTTTTAAGTTGGAGGATGAAGGTAAAAAAGGAAATGAGGTGCTATGTGTGAAGTCACAGGTTCAGTCCATATTCTGTGAGCCTGGTCTTGGTCTCCTTACCTGAAAAGGGCTACTAATACAATCTCCCCAGGTTTTATAAAAAATAAAATGATGTAATATATGTATATAATACATATAACTATGTATGTATATTATACAAGTACAATATAAAGTAGAAGACAGTCTGTGCTTTAAAAAATCTTGTTTTACTTTAAGTTCTGGGTGATTTAGATGCAGTACTGCCTTACTTTTAAGGTCACAAAGGAGAGATGACAAATATGGAAAAGACAGGTTGTTAAGAGAAAGCTATTGCAAGTATTGAAGCTGTTTGCTGGAGTGGCTGGGAACTCATCAGATAGGGCGATACTTGAGACTGGATTCAGTTTTTCCAAAAGTATTCTGAGCACCTACTATGAACCAGGCACTTTCTAGGTACTGGAGATGGAAAAGCAGTGAACAAAACATGAAAATCTTTGCCTTGTGGATTTACATTTTAAATCAGTTAGTTTGGTTGGGTCTTTTGCCACAAAGACATGGGCCTGTTTTGAGTGAATGTTTTTTGTCTCTTTTTGAAGGGTGGGGAGAAGGACCCACGCAGATTTTATAACATAGCCTTAAAGTGGTCTCCCTTCCTTCCAATAGCCCATTCGCTGGTGGATGAACCACGCTCTAGGGCTGAGTTTTTGGCCAGTAGTTTTGGCATAGCGTATTCTTTGGGGTCATGCCCTATCTTTTATTTTATTTTCAGTCCAGAGAGATAACTAGTTGCTGGGTTAGAGGATACAACCTGTTCTCAGCTCCTTGGCCGTTAGTGTCGCTTTACTACATGCTGATATTACAGCCAAAAGTTCAGGACTTATAAGAACTGTCCCCCAAAAGGAAGACTAAGGATATAACAAATGTATCTTTGCTCATGTATCTAGCATGAAAAAAAGTTAACCTTTAAAACTTTTAATGAATTTTAGTTTTAATACCTTTGGTCTATGTAGCCAATTTCTTTTACTATATTCTGTGTATTATAATGTAATGTGACTTTGTACCAATTTTCAAGAACTGAATTATTGAAGTTCAAAATAACCTTTTAGAATTTATATTTCTGGTATGTCATAGTGTTAAGTGGAAAAAGATGTACCAATGGCAACATCTTTGGGTAGTGGAGTCGGTGGTGGTTTAGTCACTAAGTCGTGTTCGACTCTTGTGATCCCATGGACTGTAGCCTGCCAGGCTTCTCTGTCCATGGGATTCTCCAGGCAAGAGTACTGAAGTGGGTTGCCATTTCCTTCTCCAAATGGGGTTAGTAGGTCACATTTATTTATTTTTTTATATCTTTCCCCATCCCAGCAATTAACAATAATGATGGCATTACCTATATTGTCCGAAGTAGATAATTTATTTAAAATCTTCATTCTGTATGATGCATGTCAAGATGGTATTGAATAAACTTCGTTAGATTTTTATTACAAAGTATAATTTCTTAATCTTCATGGGAGAAGAATAGGCAGAGTGTGTAACTGGAGGAGCCCTGGAATAGGAGTTAGGAGACCCAGATTCTGGTCTGTTTGTGGTCTCTCTGTGGCTTTAGACAAATCCCTACTCTTTGGACCCACTGTTTCTACTGTATAATGAGTGAGTTGGGCTCTGGGATTCATAAGGACCCTGCTGGCTCTTAAAATTAGTGATAGTTTTCCTACGGTGTGTGTGACCCCCAAATTGATCCAGTGGTTAAGAATGTGGACATAAAACTGTCCAGACCATCTGAGGAAAATTCAGTGTTTGAGTTTAAAAAAAGTAGAGTTTCATTCTATTTTCAACATCTTTTGACGACTTATATTGATAAAATCGACTTTAAAAGTACATATATAGTACTTAAATTCTCAGAGCAAAGGTAAACTGAAAATTTTGGTTTTCAAATCCAAGAGAGCTTGCTACGTTGAGCTAATACATGAGAAAAATATTCCTCGGAAGTTCCTGAATTTATCTATGTGAGCTGCAGCATTGTCAGCTGTCAGAGACGGTGCCATGTCTGCCTTTTAACACTATGTGGTTAATTCTGTGCATGACATTTCTTTGTTGATATTAAATGTAGGTCTCTCGGCTGCTGGGGGCATTCCACAACCAAAAACAGGTGACCAGAGGTTTTGCTGGTGGTGTGAGTATAATTATGTCTTTTATTTTTTCCCTTTTAGAAGTTTCTCAAGAAAAGTGCTCTAATGCATTTATTATATGGCATTTAATCTCCATTTATTTAAAATTGGGGAAAAGTGGCCATACTTATACATTTAAGTTACTGATGAACATGTGTAAATCTATTAGGTCACTTGTACATTTTAAAAAAGATTATATTATAGCTGGCTATATAAGCCTGTCACATTAATATCTTGAAGGAGGCTTGTTTAAAAATAGATAGAAATTACCCTTGAGCCTGTTACTTTATTTCACAATCTCATTTGGATAAGACAGTTTTTTTCCAAACTAGTACAAGTTGAAAGAAAATTGTTGAGAAGCTTCAAAACCTGCTTCGCATTTTTATTTTGTAAGCTTCCCTGAAAACAGTAGATTGATCATCAATTAAGAATCCTCAAATATCTGTAAGCCCTATAGGCTTATATGTATTGATATGTTCCTTACATAGTCTTCATAGACTTTCCTGTTAACGGATCATCTGTTTCTCATTAAATCTGCTGCTTTTAGAATTCCCTGCATTAGAGTTGTGTGCTTTAAAAACTGATACCACATTTTTAGAGCATTTTAAGACTGTGGGTCAGTGACTTCCTGTATGTTTTTATTTTACCTCCTTTTTACAGAATCTGATTTGGATTCATAATTCCTATACTCCCATATAACATCTTACCCCATGAGGTATTTATAAGAGCATAGTACATTTTTTTTTTCCATTTACTTTCTGAACTCTGGAAGTAAAGTAGATTTTTCTGGTGGCCTGATGACATTTTGTATTACATGTTGGGAGAACAGGAAGAAGAAGCCAAAGGGGTTCTTTTGGCTCTGCTTTTGCTACAAAAGATGCAGAAAGAGGCTTGTTAGCATTTCAGATGCATTCTGAAAGCTAATGAGATGATCATTGCTCTCTGCTATTACTTAATCTTCAGGTTTTCCATTAAAATTTATGTTATCCTGGTGGGAAGGCGGTTATATTTGAGAGAAATAAGAGAAACTAATTTTTAAAAAAGCATCCTTCCATTGTATAGCTAAATTCAGAAATAATTAGTCCACCTGCTTAGGGAACATCATGTGGGCTTGCTGAGTCCTGTCCAACTCTTTGTGACCCCATGGGCTGTGGCCCACCAGGCTGCTCTGTCCATGGGATTTTTCCAGGCAAGAATACTGGAGTGGGTTGCCATTTCCTTCTCCAGGGATAGTCCCAAGCCAGGGATCAAACCCCAGTCTCCTGCACTGGCAGGCAGATTGTTTACCACTGAATCACCTGGGAAGCCCCTTGGGCAGGATCACTGGAAGCTAAAAGACCAGGGAAATGAATCAGTGATTTTTTTTTTTTAATCTAAGTTTTTATTTTTTTAATTCTTAGAGAAAATTGTTTACATCCTAGATTATTTTGTCTAGCTTAGCCAAACCAGCATAGGCAACTAGAACTGAGAAATGCCAGGGACCATTGTCTGGGCCAAACTTCTAGGTAGGGGAACGTCCACAAATAATGACATATTTAGTTTCCACATGGAAACCCTCACTTAAATCCTCTCATCATTTCCCTTTACATATTTTTTTTTTCCTGTGTTTGAAATGCTGGCTTTATTCTATTTGAAGCCTTTGCACTAAATCATTGATGTTACATTATAGATCACTTTGTCATTCAATGTGTGATTCAGACATTGCAGGCATGATCACATACCATATTCTTAATGGTTCCAAATTAACTTCACTGGGCTTATTTGGATTACTGCTGTCATTAGGGGCCAGTTTTATAAAGGAACTCAGGAAAACAGACCCTCTCTTGATGTGAAGTCTGATTTTCTGTGTGTCAAAATAGACCACAGTGCTACTCTGGAGGTGTCTGAGAGTGTTTTATAAGACTGAATGAGTTGCATGAGAAATGGACATTTCTAGCCTCCTGTTGGAGAGGAATATGCCTGCCTTCATAGGAAACCCTCTAAATTTTAGTGAGAGAACACTGTTGAAATGTTTTGCTCTCCTTGGTTTTACAGACTTGAACAAAGTGGTCTCTTCGTAGTTTGTCTGAAAAGAAATTTCACTTGGGAAGTTTACTTGGTAGTTTATTTTTGTTTTCTCTGGAGAGCATTGCTTAAGTTCTTTTTGAAACCTCTGACTCAGCTAGGAAGTAGAGCTGTGGCATCTCTTGATTCTTGCCTCCACTTTGATGAGCTATTGGGAGGTAGGTCTGTTTTCTTAAAGGCATTTCTTATGAGTTAAGAACCCCTAAACTGGATTTCTTTTTGAACGATGTTCTTTTTTTAAACCTTCAAAAATCAGTTCTGACTGTCTCCTCTGATGATTTCTTATATTCAGGTTAAGACAGTAACTTTAATTCCAGGAGATGGAATTGGCCCAGAAATTTCTGCTGCAGTTATGAAGATTTTTGATGCTGCCAAAGTAAGTGGGCTTACATACTTTTGATAATAAATTGTACAAAAGTTTTCTTAGCCATTTGGAGTCTATGAACTCTTAGGATGAATTGTTCACATTTGTGTGAAGTTGGCGAGGTCTCTCATTAAAACTTCACAGATTCTGACTTGAAGAGTGTTGTTGCTGCCGTCATTGTGAACGGTTTAAGCTACTGCATTGGCATCAGTTATGTGTAAAGGAATCCAAGTAGTACTGTAATTTTTATGGATTTTTGAACTCTGCCTTGGTTTAAGGTCTTTAAGTCCTGCCAAGGCACCTGTCTCCCTCATTCTACCTTCTTAGAAAACAGAATAGATATTTCAAAAAACTATTGATATGTAGGCAATTCTGAAAGTTTTTTTTCTGGTGTGGTAATACCAAATATGAGATATTATTATCAAATAGTCTATCCTTCAATGCAGGTAGATATTTCAAAGTGGGAATTTAGGAAAGTTGGATTTTGTTTGACCTGATGCTTTATTATTGCTATTTATAGCTGCTAGGTGAAATAATATATAAAATTAAATAAGTGGTTAATTTTGATACCAACAGATAAAAGTCAAGGAATTTGATTTATTTATGCTGAATATACATTGTTTTTCTATATGCATTTCTAATTAAAACTCCTACAGAGGAAATGATGCTTATGCAAAAGCGTTCCCTGAGGGAGCTGAACTCTGCTCACTGTCTGCTGTGAGCTCCCGGTGAGCCAGGACCGTTTTGCTCTGGTTCCTCTTCCTATGGTTCCTCTTACTAGTGCATTGCCTGTTGGCTGTCAGATGTGTGTGTACACAATGAAAAGTGTGGGTGAAAAGAAAGGATAGCACTGGTTTATACCTTAAAATTCTTGCCTTTATAGGTTATATAATATTTCTTTTTTTTTTCTTAACAGCTTTATTGAGATTTAATTCATATACTGTTCAGTTCATCATGTAAAGTATGCAGTTCATTTCATTCATGGAGTTGTGTAATTATTACCACAATCTAATGTTAGAACATTTTCATCACTCAAAAAGAAACCCCATGCTCATCAGCAGTCATTCCCCATGACCCTTATCTCTCCCACCCTACCCACTCCCATCACCAGCCCTAGGCAACCACTAATCTACTTTCTCTCTCTGTAGATTTGCCTATTCTGGACTCTTCATATAAATAGAATGTTAAAATTACATGGTTTTTATGATTGGCTCTTTGCACTTAGCATAATGTTTTCAAAGTTCATCCACGTATCAGTACTATGTGATACTTCCATGAATCCTATTTCTCTGCTCGTTACGATATTCTAATTATAGCCACGCTAAGAGTCATTGTGAAAAAAAGATGGGCAGGTGGCAGCTAGGAGTGATGACTGGACAAGGGTAATGTGGAGAATCCCTCTGGGCATGCTGGAGAATGACATCTCTTCTTGCATGCCAGGAACCTTCTGGACCTTTACTGTATGTGTTTTCACCAGTTGCATCCAAAGTTGAAGAAGTCTGTTTATAGCTGCAGTGTGAATGTGAGTCACATATAGTTCTTTCCAGTTCACTGTGCTCTGTGGTGTGGCATCTAGGCACCTATTCAGTGGGAGGAGCGAAACGTCACCGCCATTCAAGGTCCGGGAGGCAAGTGGATGATCCCTCCAGAAGCCAAAGAGTCCATGGATAAGAACAAGATGGGCTTGAAAGGTAGTGCTGATGTGATATGATCGTTATTATTGATTTCTGTGACAGGCGTTGTATTTATCTCTACCTGGGTTTATCTTTTGCATGATTTTTAATTTTGGCTTATACATGCTCCAGGCCATGATTCAAAACACTGGCATGTGACAGATTGGAATCAAGCACTGGGGAGGTGGTGTCATAGGATTAGCTAATGTCAGGGACATGATACAGTGCCTGGTCCTCAGGAAGTCGGTGTTCAGTGCAGTTGATATTCCAGAAAGCTTCACTGAGGAAATTTCTTCCATATCTGAATCTGAAGCAGAGGGTCAAGTTAGAGGCAGAAGACATTTTTACAGGGTGTGTAGCGTGTGCTCACTGCTGCCTGAGAGTGACCAGCTATGCGTGGGCTCATTTATGATGAAGAGGGCATCAGACTTAGAAACAGAGCCCCTGTCTGTCCTTTCAAATGATGCTGGTAAAAGTGTCCCTCGTTTCATGAAGCATGCATGTTAGACGTGTCACACAGCTACTTCATGTCCAAAGAAAGGATCCTAAATACAGCTCTGATGGAATAGTGGAAAAAATGAAAATCAGAATTTCAAATACAGTTGGCCCTCCATATCCATGCATTGTGCATTCATAAATAACATGAACCAACCACGTATTGAAAATATTAAGAATTCCAGAAAGTTCCAAAAAGCAAAACTTGAATATTTCCACTGGCAACTATTAACATAGTCGTTTACATCGTGTTAGGTACTATAAGTAGTCTGCTGCTGCTGCTGCTGCTAAGTCGTTTCAGTCGTGTCCGACTCTGTGTGACCCCATAGACGGCAGCCCACTAGGCTCCGCCGTCCCTGGGATTCTCCAGGCAAGAACACTGGAGTGGGTTGTTAAAGGAGGATGTGTGTAGGTTATATGCAAATACTGTGTTATTTTATAAGGGACTTGATCATCCATGGATTTTGGTTATCTGCTAGGTCCCTTCCCGTACTTGATGCTGAGGGACAAGTGTCAACATTATGAGCTTGGGTTTATAAAGAAAAAGAAAAGACCAGAATGTATTTTGTTGTCATCTGCATATTCTTCTTTATTATAGGCCCTTTAAAAACACCAATAGCTGCTGGTCACCCATCTATGAATTTATTGCTGCGTAAAACATTTGACCTTTATGCAAATGTCCGACCATGTGTCTCAATCGAAGGCTATAAAACCCCTTACCATGATGTAAATATTGTCACCATTCGAGAGAACACGGAAGGAGAATACAGTGGAATCGAGCATGTGGTATGTTCATTTGGATACTTTTTCATTTTTAGTTAGGTTGCTTTCTGTGTACTTGGGACTGTTGTTCAAATTCCCAGGTGAAAATATTTCCCAAAGACAGTTCCCTTTCACTCATTGAGGAGTTGTGGGTATTTGTCTTGTGGCCTCAAAAGGATGCCTGGGGGAGGGAGCTTGGTGCTTCAGGGCACAGGCTTGGGAACTTGTCCTCTGTTTGAAGTTTGAATCCTCAGCTTCATGGGTGACCATCTCTGTACCTCGGTTTTCCTCATCTGTGCAGTGGAGCTTATAATACGTGGCTCACTGGGCTGGGGTGAACATGACTAACCCTGCCGACATGCCATATGCATGATGCTCGCCTTGGCAGCTGGCGCCGTGCAGGCTTGGCACAGATGGTGTTGTCTGCACACACCGGCAGTCTAGAGCCACACCCTTTCAACAAGACAGGGCTTCCTCTCTTTCAGATCGTGGATGGAGTTGTGCAGAGTATCAAGCTCATCACCGAGGCAGCGAGCAAGCGCATCGCGGAGTTTGCATTTGAATACGCACGGAACAACCACCGGAGCAACGTCACAGCCGTGCACAAAGCCAACATCATGTGAGTCCCAGTGGGCGGTGCTCCCTCCAGCTGTGTGGGTGCCAAGCAGTGGCAGGGCTTGCTTTTCCTCTCTTCAGCTTGCTCACTGCTTCCTGATAGTTCTGGAAGATGGCCTTGCAGCCAGTCAGAGGGTCGGGCATTGCTCTTGTGTCAGAGTCTCCTATTTAATGTGTTTCCTCGGGTGGGTGATGAACAAGTTTGGAAGGAGCAGGAATTCCGGTCTCGGCAGTTTAAGGGAGGGGAAGAGAAGGAAGCCAGAGAGACCAGATCCCCAGATGAGGTGGCCAGTTAGCTAGTCACGTGAATAAAAGGGCAGTCGTTCCTGTGTTAGGAGGGGAATAGCAGGAATGTTTCTGAAATGGCCACCTGTTCAGGAGCTTAAAATAGTGCTCATAGTGCTAATCTGATCCAATGTATCATTCTAGCAATTTGAATTCTCCTCATCTCTAGTGCAGTAAAGGTTAACTTGGTGTGTTATGAAGCAGGTTTCCTAACCTAAGAAAAGTGTTGAGCATGTAAAATAGTAAAACTATTTAAATAATTGAGTAAGTTAACCTTGTTAAGGCAATTTTAGCATTTCCTTATTAATAGATATTTCTTAATTCTTGCTAGGTAACACTACAAAAATATAGTCTTCTTCATTATGATCAAACTACTTTACATTTTATACCCTTCTGTGCTTCCAGAAGTATCCCAACATTTAAATTTGCATTTTACTGATTGCCCCCCAAAATTTTTTTACTGTAATTGAAATCAGACATCCTGGCTTCTGGAACTTGAGTTTCTTGAACTTTACTTCTCTGATTTGATCTTTCTCTCTCTGCAAGTCTTTGCTTTCAACAATTTTTATTTGATTAAATACAGGCGAATGTCAGATGGGCTTTTTCTGCAAAAATGCAGGGAAGTTGCAGAAAACTGTAAAGATATTAAATTTAATGAGATGTACCTTGATACAGTATGTTTGAATGTAAGTATATATTCACACTTACCTGCTATGTTTTGTGGTGTATAGTGTGTACATGTGGTGCAGTTTTTGATTACTGAATGCACAAATGCATTTTTTGTAGATGGTCCAAGACCCGTCCCAGTTTGATGTTCTTGTTATGCCAAATTTGTATGGAGACATCCTTAGGTAAGTCTGGCTGCACCCTTTTAGCCTACAGTTTATTTATAAATGTTCTAAAATAAATTGTGGCTTAAGAATTTTAATCAAGGGTTATAAAAAATAGCGTTTGTTAGAAGATATGAGTTGAATTCTGATAGTGCAGGTGGTGATAATGGTTACATGTTGGGTAGGTTATTCCTTTGTTCATTTGCCAAATTAGCTCTGGACTGTAGTTCCCTGACCATTAGTTCCCTCTTCCCACTTTACAGATATTTTATTGGTTGGTTGGTTGATTTCAGTGTTTTATCATGTATAGCTAGGAAGGTGGGTGTTCATTTTTACAAGGTTTTTTTGGGGGTAACTTTTGGCATAATTTCAGACTTACAGGAAAGTTGCAAGAACAGCACAAAGAAATCCTGTGTACTCAGCACCACATTCACGAAATGTTAACATTTTTATCAGACTGACTTTATTACTCCCTCCTTCCTCCTCCTCATTTCTCTGTCTCCACACACATACATGCTGGTGGCCAAATGGTGCTTTTGTAAACCCATCATTCCTTTTACATCTATTAGTTGGCATTCTATTGTAAGGATAAGCTTTTCCTTCTGTCTGATTTGTTTACTGACTTACCTATGTCAGTTTGGACTCTCGGCTTCTGTTTTACTCAGGGGTTCTGTCCCTCACTATCGTCACTGATATCGGTGCTTAGATTGCACAGACTTGGCCAGTGTCAGTCCCTCGGAGCCGTGTCTGTGCCCTCTTGACAAAGCCCCTTATTTGCTCTCTGGCACAGTAAGGTGCTTCAGGCTCATCCTATATGTTCCTGACTAGTCCTGAAATCAGCTGTTTCTTCAAGGAGCCCAAGGTTCTCCTAGTGGAGAATGGTATGTAAAGATAGAAGTCTGACCACTAGGTGAGCTGTTTTGTTTTTCAAAATGTCCTTTGAAATGCTTTTCTGCCCGCAGTGACCTGTGTGCGGGATTGATTGGAGGTCTTGGTGTGACACCAAGCGGCAACATTGGAGCCAACGGAGTTGCAATCTTCGAGTCGGTAAGGATCCTGGTGACACCTGAAGCTGAATTCAAGTCAGAGTGACGTGAGAATCCAAGAGGGATTATCTGCATAAATATCTGTTAACTCTTGAGTTTTTCCAGTTGTCAAAAGAAAGTGAAGCTTTGTTTAGCTTTTTCTATAAGCTCAGTTGATTCATTCATTTCCCGCTGATTTCTTTTGTAATCCTTATTATTTATTGTGTTTCCTTCCTCAGTTAAAATATTTTACCAGAAGTTCACTGGATAAGATTGTTTGTTCATCTTTTTACACTTAAAAAAAATTACTTTAGCTCTTCATTTTTCTGAGGCTTTATTTGTAAAACCTGTGTCTGGATAGCTGTTCCGTAGCTATTTTCCATCAGAGAGGAAAGCTGATTAAGAGCCCAGCTTCCCCGGAGGAGAGCCGTTTGCTTCTGTCCCCCTTCTGACTGCCCCACCCCGACCGACCCCTGCAGGTTCACGGGACCGCCCCGGACATTGCGGGCAAGGACATGGCCAATCCCACAGCCCTCCTGCTCAGCGCCGTGATGATGCTGCGCCACATGGGGCTTTTTGACCACGCTGCGAAGATTGAGACGGCGTGTTTTGCTACAATTAAGGATGGAAAGGTATCGGTGATCTTGCCGTACTTGGGCTGGGTGAAATTCATTTCCTCCTTGGGTTTTGTATGTGAAGGACAGATGATGGTTCTTCTCAAGAAGGCCAAAGGATCGGACATCAAGCAGGCATTCCTAACGCAGGCTCCCTGGGTGAACTCAGGACGGGTGCACATGTTGCCTCTTCTGAAGGGAGGACCCGTGCGTTTCATCAGGGGAGGGCTGAGAAGCACCGAGGCAAGGGCACCAGTGTGCAGTGGGAAGGACAGTGATGTGGGGTCAGAGCAGGGCAGACCTGCGTATCCTGTTGCTACCCATGGGGTCTTGGCTAAGTCCAGGAATTTTTCTCAGTAGCTTTTTCCTCTTTCCAGCAAACATCTGTTGCATACATTATGAGGTATGGAGGATATAATAAAATAAGGAATAAGATAAGGTCTCAGACCTCAAGGAGCTGGAAATCTAGCAGTAGATACAGATATAGATGTGTCTGTAATACAGTGGTGCTCTGTGTTACTTTAAATGCATCTGTGATATAAAAGTAATATAGAAGTTTAATAGATGTATTAATGGCTAATACTTGAATACTCACATGATCTTATACTCTATATATATGTGTGTGTGTGTATATAAATATATATATAAAATCTGAGCAAATTTCTACTACTCTGTGGCACAGATACTGTAGTTAAGCCCATTTTAGAGATGAGGGCTTCCTACGTGGCGCTAGTGGTAAAGAACCCACCTGCCAATGCAGGAGACACAGGTTCGATCCCTGGGTTGGGAAGAACCCCTGGAGGAGGGCATGGCAACCCACTCCAGTATTCTTGCCTGGAAAATCTGATGGACAGAGAAGCCTGGCGGGCTGCAGTCCATGGGGTCTCAGAGAGTCAGGCATGACTAAAGTGACTGAGCACATAGATGAGGAAGTTTGTCCAAGGTCTCACAGCTCCTAACTGGCAGAGTTGGGGTTCACACCTAGTCTGGCTCTTACCCAACAAGTTTCACTGTTTCCATAAGCGGTTGTGGCCCGTGGGAGGGTTGTGATCGATTATTCTGAAAGTGGGAGAATGGAGGAGATCATGGCTTTACAAGGCTGGGCCCGAAAGGCTGATCCTTAGCCTGAGATCTCTTCATTTTTTTCAAGTTATCATTTTAAAAAAGGATAAAGTACACATAATACAACATTGACCACTTTAATAATTTCTGAGGTATACAGTCTATTGGGTATTAAATACCCAGTATTTTCACATTGTTGTGTGACCTTCACCACCATCCATCTCCAGACTTTTTCATTTTCCTGAACTGAAACTGTCCCCATTAAACAATGATTTCCCCATTTTCTGCTGTTGCCTCAGCCTCTGGCAAGCACCATTCTACTTTCTGTCTCTGGAAATCTGACTGCTCTAGGTACCTCACGTCAGCTGGGTCACACACCTGTACTGTTCAGACTGCCTTACTTCACTTAGCACAAGGTTTGCT
This sequence comes from Bos javanicus, assembly GCF_032452875.1. Lineage (NCBI taxonomy): Eukaryota > Metazoa > Chordata > Mammalia > Artiodactyla > Bovidae > Bos > Bos javanicus. Next base: position 30,132,266 of record NC_083888.1, read on the forward strand.
GCTTGTTTTTAAAAAAATTCTGTACTTTGAAATTTCTGTGGCCAAAATATAAGAAACCCAAGCTTGTTTTTAACAGCCTGATATAGTCATATTGAAGGGCATGTGCTTATATATATTTTTTGTTCTGATGCTGTATTAGAGAAGCTACTCATAGAACCCAGCAGAGAGATGCCTAAATTACACAGTAGGCTCTTTAAATTGCATAGGATGTGATGAGATGAGGGAATTAAATATACTGAGTTCTGTTTGGGAGTCAAGAGCATAAGCTGGTAGAAAACAGGGGAAATGGGAGGATTTCTCTCCTGAAGAGGGGAGTTGAGTTAGTAATTTAAATACTTCCCTAGTATTGGTTTCTCGGCCTCCCCAAATAGGTCAAAATGTGTTTTTTAAAAAACAAACTTAAATTCCCCCAGAGATTTTTGCAACCTCTTGTTTAGATTTGCTGTCAATGAAATGTCCATGATCAAATGCTTCCTTAGAATCTATTGTACAGATCAAGGGAAAATTTTTGGAAAGCATCCCTCCTTCCCTTTGGGGTGAGAGCATCTTCTTTTGTTTTTCAGTTTTGGCTGTGCTGGGTCTTTGTTGAGGCATGCTAGTGGGGTTCTTGTGGTGCGCAGGCTTAGTTGCTCTGCAGCTCCTGGAATCTTAGTTCCCTGACCAGAGATTGAGCCCATGTCCCCTGCACTGGAAGGCAGATTCTTCACCACTGGGCCACCAGGGAAGTCCCAAGAGACTTGATCTTGTTCTCGCCGTGTTTCTGCATACACTATCCAGTTAGCTTTTCCAAGTCCGCCTAGGGTAGGTGGATGGTGGTAGAATCTGTCTCACTTTGAAATGAGGAACTAAATGAGAGAGTAGCCAGGTAACTCACTCAGCTGGTGTCTCACTGAGGACTTTAAATAAAAACGGTTTTTACTTCAGTTTAACATGTGGGTACATTTTCTGTCTTTGCTTTTTCCTTTTCTCAGAGCTTAACCAAAGATTTGGGAGGCAATTCAAAGTGCTCAGACTTCACAGAAGAAATCTGTCGCCGAGTAAAAGATTTAGATTAAGGCTTCTACGGACGGTACCTGCATCAGCCACTCCTAGTGGACGCTGCACCAGCCTGTGTTAGAATACTTCCCGTCGTGTATGCGCGTATGCATTTGTTGCTTGTTTCTTGACAGAGTACATTTTTAGACCGGGCCTTTTTTCTTAAAAATCTGTGCAGAGGATGCAGGTAATGTCCCTAGGCCTGCTTTCAAAGGACTTCTTCCAAGTGCTTGTTTTATTTATTAAACGTCTATCTGGTATACATTTTTTGGTAAACTCTCAAGTGAACGGTTATCATTTGCTGTTGTTAACCATTTTATGCTTCAGTTAAAATAGTTTTTCTTTCACTGTAAATATCATGATACAGAAATACTAAGAGAAAACATCTAACTTTTTAAAGAAAAACACTGATATTCTTGGTTTACGAAAAATATAATGGAGATAAAGTAGAATGTTGGCATAATAGCATGAGAGGATATTCTTATAAAACTAAATGGGCACAAGAGAAATTTCCTGGGAAAGTTTACATCAAAAACAGCGAATATGGTATATTTCTTAGTGATATGGAAAGTAAAGACTAATTTGTACTTTACATGAATTACTGAGTATAAATAAAGACTTTGGATCGGAGAATATATAATGAGAGATGTAATTTTTGTTCAGAGGATACGGGTAATATATTGGGTATAAAGACACAAGTGGATTGTGTGTTCAGTTATTTTTGTTATCTTGAGATTTACTGTTCTTGGTAAGAGCTTTTAATGAAGTGAAGGGGTGGTCCTTCCTTTTCACTGGACATATATCAAGCATGGTGCCTAACACAGCCCTCGATCTCCTGTCCCTTGGTCCCTTGGGGGACCCTGACTCGGACCTGGGAGCAGTCCCTCTTCCGCAGCCTGTATGGCGCTGTCCAGAAGTGGACCACGCTCCCGCTGATAGGGCTAACAGGCCTCACCATATAAATTTTGACTGCAATTGAGGAACCTGGAGTACTGGCTATTAATTTTACATTTCACTGGCTTCTCCTTCCCCAAAGCACCAAATCACCACCCTCTGCCTCAGCACCACCAGGGAAAGAGGAGCTGCAAACTCAGCCTGAATTGATTCACAAAATCGTGCCACCCTGGGGCTTGGCTCAGCTTTTGACCTTCAGGCACCTCCCCATCCTTCCTCCAGTCCTCACCTTTAGCATGATTTGTCTTTAATCTTCAGAAACTGAGTCACTATTTTCATGAACCCTTTGGTCCAAACCAAAGGCAGCTCATGTCCTCCTTGGCCCTCGTGTAACATCTCCAACCTGCGGCTTTACGTTGTCACAGGGGGGTTTTAACCACAACCAATACTCCTGTCTGGGTCCTTTTTTGAAGCTCGAAACCAGACAAATATCTTATATGTATTTTATTCTGTTTAAACTGCTGCTGCTTCTGTTTTATTGAATTGTGCTAATGATCGGTGACCCTTCGGTTTACACAAATAAAGAATTCCCAAACGAATTGAGCTGTATGCTTTCCTCTACCCATTTAGATGCCTTGTTTCATCTTGGCTCAGCTTGCTACTAAGGATGGCTGCTCCAAGTATTCAGAGTGGGCAGAGGGGCATGGTGGTCACAGACTGGCATGCTTTCATGAGAACATTCCCCTTGACCCCCTCCCTCACCTTTGCTTATTCCAGGGCACTAAAGGTCACTCGTATACCTATCGCACACTGTCCTGTGGGTTGAATACCCACCACTCTGGACTCATCTGTTGCTCAGTTGACAAAATCAGGTGCTTGTTGACAGTTCTGTTAAAAAGTTTAATTTCAAGTTACACATTAAATACAATCAAATAGGCAGCAGCAGTTTTATTAAGCATCAGAGTCAGTGGGCGTGTGCATTGATGGAACGCCTGGTAACGGGATGATGGGAGTGGCAGCAGCCAATGAGAGTCCACAGTAGGCCAGCCAGAGAGGGGAGTCACAGAGGAGGGCTTTCCCGGTTGCACACTTCATCCAAGCTGTCATCCCTCTCCTCCCTCCCCTCAGCACCCAGTCTGCCTCCAGCTGGCCGGTGAAGTGAGCTAGCAGCATGTTAAATCTACCTGAAAACTAAGGTCCCAAACTGTCAGCCCTTTAGTTCTGGGAAGGAGAGCTAATCCGTTGTCACCTGAACAAAAAGCACGCATGAAGCTTCTCTGGATTGTCGGCTATTGTTGATGTAAGGCCTGGCAGATACCAGGACTGTGCCTAACCTGGAGAACCTAAGAGACTTGCCAGAAGTCCGCGTGCCCAGACCAAAGAGGACCTGAGGGTCAGGAAGATGCTCCAGTCTGCCATCTTAAGGAAAAACCAGGGAGGGATGACCCCTGCTTACTTTTTTTGCTCTTGGTAAAAAGAATCGATGACATCTTTGTACTTCTCCAGGACTGCAAGCCGTTTCAGTTTCATTGTGGGACCTAAGAGAAATTGGAAGAGATGAGTGAGGCCTGGGCTCTGAGATGTTTGTGAAGGTTATGTGGTAAAGCTCTAGACTCACTAAGTTCCGTAACCCTGGAACTAAGCCAGACCAACGAGTAGCCAGCCTCCAAAACGGCCCATGGTGATCCCTGCACCTGGCAGTCATACCCCTTGTGTGGCTCCTTCCCACACTGTGCCAGGGTTGGTCTAAGTGGCCAGTAGAATACAGAGGAAGTTGGTTAGTTTACATGATGTAACTAATAGGCAGATCATCCCTGCATTTCAGTGATCACTAATACAATGTTGGACATTATGCTTTGATTGCTTGTGATGGGGGCAGGGGAAAGCCCTGGCCAGGGAGGGCCTCTGCCATGGTCTTTATGAGAGGTCTTCCTCGTTTCACTTTTCTTGGCCTTGGTTCTCTCCTTTCAGGCAAGGCTGAAAGGGCTCTGCTTTGGGTAGCTTAGATTCCATTTTGTGCTAACTCATACTTGGCTGTGTAACTGGAGACTTCAAGATCAAAGCCATTTATAGAAACTGTTTAGAGAGGACATCTGTCTGGTTGACCTTACATTCAATTTGTTAGCACCAGACAGCCAGATAAACTCAGGGTCTCTGATAGCAGCTCAGCATTACTGTAGATATTTGCCTCTGGGTTCAGCCTGACGGGTTGGAGGGAGTCTCATTGAAAAAGCCATTTCCACCTTGCCCTGTGTCATGAACACCCCAAGATGCTACAGCCAAGAGCGACTTCATCCATCTGGCTGAGGCCACCCCAGAGGTCTTTTCTGATTCTGTGGACCATTGGTCCAGAAGGGTTTCATCCCTTTACCTGTTGCATGAGCTGCCTTTACAAAAGATTATGGTGTTCTCACTCCCTGGAGCCAAGTGAAACTCTAGCCCAAACTCTAACAGGGCCTTGGTGTCTGCTTGGTGGTCCCATTGTGCTTTCAGAGGAAAACGATTTCTCAGTCAAAGCAAAGTTAAATGTCGTATGTTCAAATGAATGAGTTCCAGCACATGTACATTGAACAGGCTCTACCCAAACACAAGCCCAGGCACTGAGCAGTCAAGGTCCTCCCACAGGAAGGAGGTAGGTGTCACCTGAAGTGCCATCAGGGACCTTCGGTTTGCCAAGGCTGCTTCCTAGTGGGCACCTCCCAGGCTCTGCCATGGCCTCTGCCCACCTGCACAGCCCCTGCAATTGTGTAAAGAAAACACCTACCCAACTCTCCACCTGAAATGGAGAAGTCCTTCTCAAGAATGGCCCACTTCTGGATGTGGTAGGGTCGTGCAGCTGCATTCATGTTGACTCTCTGGATCCCTTCTTCGATGGCCTGATACACGACCTCATCCTTCTTCCCCACAACCTCAGATACCGTGGTGGCTTTGCTGCCAACCCTCTGGCAGAACTCTACAGCTTGTTCCGTCAGATTATCCGTGGGCTCAAAGGTGTCAGGGTCCAGAGTGCACTGAAAAGCCAGAGACAGATCAGAACCAAGCCTCGCTGCACAGGTCGCATGCCCGGGCCTTGGAGGAGGTCTCATTGCTGATCATCATGGATGTGGATCACTGTGAGCTGTTTCAGAGAGATGGTTCTAGAACGAATAGAATGTGCTACTCAGACTGCTTGAGCCCCTTAGGGCAGGTAGAAGGAAGGGAGGACTGAGATTTAGATGACCTTGGCCAATGAGATCATCTTTTAAAACAGGGGCCACAACTCTGGGCCTGTCTACTACCCCAGAATCAGATACCAGACATCAAACTGGGAGGTATCTACAGCACTTTGTACACTGGACTGTACTAGAAAACACAGGATCATCAAGACAGCACATTACTAACTCTAAAACGGGGCAGAGGGATTCCTGTATGCCACGGCTGCCCCGTAGTACAGGAAGAACTGACAACTTATTCCAGAATACGGTTGTGCCATCCACACTGTCTTGGCCAAACGTTGCTTCTGCCTGGGGCAAGACCCACAGACCACCCACCGGCTGCTCCTTCCCCCACCCCCCAGACACACCTTCAAGGTTAGCAGCATGGACAGGAACTTCCTCTGGTCTCCAATCAGCATGGCATTGCTGATGATTGGCAGCTCCGTCTTCACGGCCTCCTCAATGGGCACAGGGGGCACGTTCTCCCCACCAGCCGTGATGATTAACTCTGAGGAGGCAAGGCCAGGCCCCCAGCATAGGCTTTAGTCCAGGGGCTCAGGACAAGTACACCCAGATTCTGCCTGGAGAGCTGACCCTCTATGGCCAGAAGGACCCAGGTTCGATCACACACCTGCCTGCATGATTTCCAGAAAGGTATTCACCACTCACTGAGCTTCAGTTTCCCCTGGGAAATTGAGGTGTGGGGTTCCCACAGGGATGCTGAGGGCATTGGGCAACATAAATAAAGCACCTCTTCCTCGGAGGTGTCCCCAGCTTTCTTCCCTGGGGGAGCCAAGTTGCTCATGGGAAATTTGAAGTTTCATGCTTTATTTTAAATTTTATGTCCACTTTGTTTTCTACTTGGCATCATATCCATGTTTGGGTCCATGTTTGCATATAGAAATACAAAATATTACCCCTCACGTCTCAGTAGTTAGGACTCAGTGCTTTCACTGTTGGGGCCCAGGTTCAATCCCTGGTAGGGGAACTAAGATCCTGCAAGTCGAGCAGCATGCCCCACCCTTCCCTCCAAAAATTACATCCTCCAATTTTCTGGAAAGGCTTGCCTTGTTTACAGAGGGAGTTTGAATTCCAGCTTTGTCATTTATTAGCTGTGTGACCTTGGGCAAATTACTTAACCTCTCTGGTTGTCCTTATTAGTTAGGTTGGAGTAATAGCAGTATCTTTCCCACAGGAGACAATAATAAGTAAAACAATGTCATTCATTCATTGTTTTTCATTGGCCATTCATTCATTCACCTAAAAACCTTTAACTGGCCCTACCTCTCAGCTCTGCAGCAGCCTGGCACCCACTACCTTGCTGCAGCTGGGGGTGGAGGGGCCCGGAGGCGTGGTCAGAGGGAGCAGGTTCCTCCAAGCCCTGGATCAACCCCACAGGGAGTCCTGAGGTCCCCAACTTCTCAAGTGTTCATCGATGGCAAGGCATGGGGCACTAACTAAGACCTCAATACTTACAATGGGTACAAATAGTGGTTGCAGTATAATTGCTCCCACGTCCCGCCACAGCCTCGAACCCAGCTGGCGGCACTCACCTTTGAGACGCCCCGTGATATAGAGGAAGCCGTCGGCATCCAGGCGGCCCATGTCTCCGGTGTGCAGCCAGCCCTCAGCGTCGATGGCCTCACATGTCTTGTCCTCCATGTTCAGGTAGCCCATGAAGATGGTGCGGCCCCACAGGCAGATCTCCCCGATGCCCTCTGCGTCCTCATTCACCAGCTTCACCTGGCAGCCTGGCACCACCTTGCCGGAACTAGGTGTAGAGAGGCCAGGAGGGATGGTCAGAGGGAGCAGTTTCCTCCAAGCCCTAGATCAGCCCCTACAGGGAGCCCTGGGGCCCCCAACCTCTCAGTGTTCATCGACAGCTAGAATGTCCCCTCCTGGGATTTTTATATTTTAATAGGGTCCTCATAGCTAAGAGGTGGGGCCAGTTAAACGTTTACAGGTGAATGAATGAATGAATGAATGGGCAAAATCTTAATGGGATAACTTCATGTGCTGTGATGGGCAGTCAGGGAGGGGAGATATTTAAGTACAACAGAGAATCCTTCAACTCACTCCCCAGAGCTGACTGCCTTCCCAGTGCACCAGAGGACTGGCCCAGTCCCCACCAGCTCCCATCACAGTTGGAGCCTGGGCCATCAACAATGCTGGGACACCCTCTAACACACCCCATGCTACTGGAGGGAGGGAACAAAGGGATGTTCCTCCCTCAGAACCCTGCTTAGGGAGCCCCTGAGCTGCAAGGCTGTTTATATCCACAGACCCATGTGACACTGTCACAGGGACCACCCCCACAAGACTCAGGCCTGGCAAAGGGACTTGGCCCAAGATAGAGCTGTTGGCACTTAGGGATCCATGGTCCAGTGGTCTGGGCCCAAGGTCCTAATCAGCAGATAGGCACCGACAGGTATCAGCAAAGATGTTCAGGCCAGCATATGTGCCAAAACCTGGGACATACCTATAGAGTCGGTAGTTGTAGGGGCTGGACATGAAGTGGGGGCCTGAGGTCTCGCTGAGGCCGTAGCCTGCATACAAGCGGATGTTGAGGCCCAGGAAGAAGTGCTGTGTCTCCGCAGTCATGGGGGCTGCCCCGTAGAAGTTCTTCTGACACTTGGCAAAGCCCAGCGCCTGGCGGACCTTGGCTAGCACCAGGTAATCTGCCAGTCGGGTTGTGAAGGGCTTCAGATCGCTGGTAGGAGAGAGAGAATGGCTTGCAGAAGACAACACATCCACACACATGCATTAAAAGGGAGGGGGTGGTCAGTGGGTACCCTGAATGGCAATTTCAGTTATCTACTCTGATGGATGATGTGGTGATGCTGAATCCATCACTAAATATTTTCAATATTGGCCCTTCCTATGAACATGCATGCACACATGGGTGTATACATGTAGTTTTGTGCAAAAACATCTTGAGCAGGAAGTCAGAAAAACAGATTCAGCTGTGTATGACAACACAGATGCACAAAAGCGAACATACAATAACATGCACATGTAGACACTTGAAGTATGTATGCACGGACACGTGAACACACATGTCTGATCCCATTTGAAACCCCGGAATAGAGTCGTTTATACATATTTACTTTTCACATCCTTGCAAATGAAATGGCACAGACACGTGTACACATTGCGTATGACACGATACAGTTTCACAGACACACTAGTGGTGGAAAGCATTTCCAAACTGGAACAGGCCAGATTTATGCTGTCGACCCTCCTACAGCACTGGGTGAGAATTTAAAAGCAATCAAAAGGCTGTGGGTGGAAGATTGGGATGTTGGGAAGGCTGGTAAAACCCGCATCACTGTGGCCTCTACTTGAGCCACCTTCTGAAGTCAGGAGTCCCCTCAGGAGACTGCCAGAAGCTGCTCCCAGGGAGGTGAATGCTACTCCAGAGGGAGCAAGTCAGTTCTTGCAGTCAGAACCCAAAGATGGGGTTACTGTCTCCTGTGGGATCTGGGAGGAGAACAGGGGTTCAAGCCCAGCCACTGATGGGGCCTCTGAGAAGGGGTCGGGATAAGCCTGGCCTCTCAGATCCTACGTTGTGTCCTGGGGTTACGAGCCAGCCCTGCTGCCTCCCCAGGCCTCTTCTTCCCTGGTCCCCTGTACCTGCTCGGGCAGGTGAGGTTCTGCTCCAAGGTCACCGACATGGCCCAGAGCAGCATCTTGCGCCAGATGAAGCCAGACTGAGCCGCCACCTCCTGGATCCGCTCCATGATCTTCTCCCACACCCGAGGCACCCCCATGTGGGACGTGGGCTCCACCTCCCGCAGCGTGTTCACCAGACTCCCCTGTTTGCCACCAGCGAGAGACAGGCTTGTGGTGGAGAGCCAGCTGGGAGCCAGGAGGCCTGTCCCCAGAGTCAGCGTGCACCCGTGCAGGCCCCCTGCACACAGGCACTCGCACAGGTGCACACCATGCAACTCACGTCCCATACCATTGGCTAGGACGCAACAGCCATCCCTTCCCCACTTCCCTTTGTTAACAGAACCCCGATGTTGCTCAGGTGCCAGGGTGGCCAGTCCTGGTAGCAGCCACTTTTCTATCAGTCTAACTCAGACATGGTCACCCCATTCCTCTAAGCAGTGACTGGGCTTCCCAGGTGGCGCTAGTGGTAAAGAAACCATCTGCTAAATCTGTTCAATCCCTGAGTTGGGAAGATCCCCTGGAGGAGGGCATGGCAACCCACTCCAGTGTTCTTGCCTGGAGAATCCCATGGACAGAGGAGCCTGGTGGGCTACAGTCCATAGGGTCGCAAAGAGTCAGACATGACTAAAGCTACTTAGCACACACACACACAAGCAGTGACTAGTCGAGGAATGGACATGGGACATGATTTGGACCCATGTAGGGGGAGGAAGAAGTCTGTTAGAGGGCTTCTGGGGATGTTCTCCTCAAGGTAAAAAGAAGGAGCCCAAGCACAGGTGTAGTGTATGAGACCGTGATGCAGGGCAGGGCTGTGGCCATCTGGGACCATCCTGTGATCTTACACTGAGGGTGGCCTGACCTTGCTGGTGTTGTGGACCCACAGAACCACTCTGACTCAACTTCGCTTTACGTAATATCATTGAGTTCCCTTCTTGTTTGGTCATCTGAGTTAGGCTGTGAACACACAGGGGACCGGCAGGCTCACAAATGCTCGCACAGGGCCCACAGACACAAGCACACACACGGGCACACGTACAGGCAGAGGCAGACTGACCTTCAGAGCATCAGGCTCGGCAAAGCAGACCTGGGCCCCCCACTGGATGCCTGTCCACAGGTCATAGATCTGGGCGGCAATGTGGCTGAGAGGCAGGTAGCTGACCACCACCTCCTGTTGGATTTCCGCAGGTTTGATGTCACCGGCCTGGCTGCCGTACCGTGCTGTCCACGTGATCTGGAGGATGGGCAGATGGGCGCCGGGCAGTATCTTCAAGTCAGCTCTGGAAGTGCCCACACCTGGAGCCACCCTAGGGGCTTGGGGTACTTCTTTGGAGTGTTCTTTGAACACCTTCCTGGGCATCTCTGCAGGTACCCCTCTGGGCCAGGCCTTGCCCTTCCATCCTGCTCCACTTTGCTGGGCTCAGTCTGGACCACAGACTTAAGAGCTGTCGTACTTATCTCAGATCTCTGAACGGAGGGGCTGAAGGAGCGCCCTCGAGGGCTGCTGGGGCAAGGCCATTGCCCAGATCCACCCTCAGCCCACCCCCACACATCTGGGCATCCGTCCTACATTGTCCTGACTCAGCATCACACCCTTGGGGTTCCCGGTGGTGCCCGACGTGTAGACCAATGCACAGCACTGGTTAGGCTTCTGGGCATTGATGATGACGTCCAGGGCCTCCTCAGGCACCTCATTCCCCAGCTCCATGAGCTCCTCCATCTGCACCAGGTGGGAGAGTGGGGGCAGTCCCGGTGAGCTGGGTGGGCTCGCACAGGCCCCCGCTGCCCCCCAGGCCCCCTACCCGTACCGTGTACACGCTGGGCATCCGCATGGGAGGTGCTTCTCTATATATCACTACTGCCTTCAGATGTGGTAGGTGTTTCCAGATCTGTGTGGACAGAGAACATAAGTGGGGTTTCATTAAAAATAAAAGTCACTTCTTAAGAAGAGCCCCATCCCCAGGTGTTAGCCAGCCTGGCAGGCGTCTTGTGGCAAAGGTTGTTGGTCCCCAGCTCTGACCTTCGACTCAGCAGGACACGTGCCACCCTTAATGCCTGATTTCCCATCATGACAACTTTGGAGCATCAGAGGTGGAATAAACAGGCGGCAGGGAATGACTTCTCTTAAAGGAAAGCCAGACAAGCTGGGGCCTGGCTGAATGGAACAGAAGACTGTGTAACTATGGAAGAGAGAAGCAGAGAGGAAGGGGTAGAGGAAATCAGAACTCAGTTATCTCACTGAGTTGAGGTGTCAGAGGTCAGAGTTCAGGAAAGCTGGGGTGCCTAGAATTTGTGAGATAGAATACCAGACAAGAGAGAACTGGCAGAGAAAGAGTTCGATGAATCTCTTTAGGTGTCTTCTTGAGTCTTTGGCGGAATACCAATCTGCACAGGCATAGGTGAAACTTCAAGAAACTGGAAGAATAGATGCTGGAGGAAGATCAATGGCTGGGGCTAGAAGACAAACAAGAGCTTGTATGGGGCCAGAGATATTTGTGTTTCCATCAGCCAGAGTGAAGGGCCCTTAGGAGGTATGAAATACAGACTTCAGAAGCGACAAGTGTTAGCTATGGGGCTAAATCAGCCTTAGAGGAAAGGCTATGTAAACCTGCCCTGAAAGGCTTCATTAAACACAAGTTTCAAAACGAAGTTGAGAAAGAGAAAAAAACTTGAATAAATTAACATGGGTGAGAAGACTAAGACACCTAACATACATGTAATTGGAGTCCCAGGAAACATTTTTTAATTGAAAAAAGCCTGAGAAATTTCTAAATTTGATTAAAACTGTAAATCCATCAACTCAAGACTCCCAGTGAATTCCAAGCAGGGTAATCACAAAGGAAAACCATTCCAAGACACAGCATGATCCCATTGCTGAAAACCAGTGATAAAAGAAAAAAATCTTAAAAGAGGTCAGAGAAATAAGATATACCATGTGGAAAGGAACAAAGATAAGAAAGTACAGACTATTTATCAGAAGTTATGCAAAGTAGAAAACATTGGGATGGAGTCTTTAAAGAGCTAAAAGGAAAAAAAAAAGAAAGAAAGAAGCCCCATTAACCCTGAATTCTAAACCAAATGAAAATATCTTTTGAAAAATGAAGGCAAAAATGAGAAGCTGACAGAAGGCAATTGCCCTTGGACTTGTATTCCAAGAAATGTTGAAGAAAACTCTTTAGGAGGAAGGAAGACGAACCAGATGAAGGGGAGGACATGAAGGGATGAAGAGAGCCAGAAACAGCATATATGTGGGCAAACCAAAAAGAACATCTTCCCTTTCTTTAAAAAGTTTTGAATGATACATGACTATTTAAATACTACATTGTAGTGACTTCTCTGGTGGGTCCAGTGGCTAAGACTCTGCTCTCCCAGTGCAGGGGCCCAGGTTTAATCCCTGGTCAGGGAACTAGATCCTACATGCTAAAACTAAGAGTTGAGCTCCCATGCCACATTGGAGAGCGAAGATCCCAAGTGAGGCAACTAAGATCTGACATCAGTTCAGTTCAGTCGCTCAGTCGTGTCCAACTTTTTGCGACCCCATGAATTGCAGCACGCCAGGCCTCCCTGTCCATCACCAACTCCCGGAGTTCACTCAAACTCATGTCCATTGAGTCGGTGATGCCATCCAGCCATCTCATCCTCTGTCGTCCCCTTCTCCTCCTGCCCCCAATCCCTTCCAGCATCAGGGTCTATTCCAATGAGTCAAATCTTCTCATGAGGTGGCCAAAGTATTGGAGTTTCGGCTTTAGCATCAGTCCTTCCAATGAACACCCAGGACTGATCTGCTTTAGAATGGACTGGTTGGATCTCCTTGCAGTCCAAGGAACTCTCAAGAGTCTTCTCCAACACCACAGTTCAAAAGCATCAATTCTTCAGCGCTCAGCTTTCTTCACAGTCCAACTCTCACATCCATACGTGACCACTGGAAAAACCATAGCCTTGACTAGACGGACCTTTGTTGGCAAGTAATATCTCTGCTTTTGAATATGCTATCTAGGTTGGTCATAACTTTCCTTCTAAGGAGCAAGCATCTTTTAATTTCATGGCTGCAATCACCATCTGCAGTGATTTTGGAGCCCAGAAAAATAAAGTCTGACACTGTTTCCACTGTTTCCCCATCTATTTCCCATGAAGTGATGGGACCAGATGCCATGATCTTCGTTTTCTGAATGTTGAGCTTTAAGCCAACTTTTTCACTCTTCACTTTCACTTTCATCAAGAGGCTTTTTAGTTCCTCTTCACTTTCTGCCATAAGGGTGGTGTCATCTGCATATTTGAGGTTATTGATATTGCTCCCGGCAATCTTGATTCCAGCTTGTGTTTCTTCCAGCCCAGCGTTTCTCATGATGTACTCTGCATACAAGTTCAATAAGCAGGGTGACAATATACACCCTTGACATACTCCTTTTCCTATTTGGAACCAGTCCGTTGTTCCATGTCCAGTTCTAACTGTTGCTTCCTGACCTGCATATAGGTTTCTCAAGAGGCAGGTCAGGTGGTCTGGTATTCCCATCTCTTTCAGGATTTTCCACAGTTTATTGTGATCCACACAGTCAAAGGCTTTGGCATAGTCAATAAAGCAGAAATAGATATTTTTCTGGAACTCTCTTGCTTTTTCCATGATCCAGTGGATGTTGGCAATTTGATCTCTGGTTCCTCTGCCTTTTCTAAAACCAGTTTGAACATCTGGAAGTTCATGGTTCATGTATTGCGGAAGCCTGGCTTGGAGAATTTTGAGCATTACTTTACTAGCATGTGAGATGAGTGCAATTGTGCGGTAGTTTGAGCATTCTTTGGCATTGCCTTTCTTTGGGATTGGAATGAAAACTGACCTTTTCCAGTCCTGTGGCCACTGCTGAGTTTTCCAAATTTGCTGACATATTGAGGTGCAGCACTTTCACAGCATCATCTTTCAGGATTTGAAATAGCTCAACTGGAATGCCATCACCTCCACTAGCTTAGTTCATAGTGATGCTTTCTAAGGCCCACTTGACTTCACATTCCAGGATATCTGGCTCTAGGTGAGTGATCACAGCATCATGATTATCTGGGTCATGAAGATCTTTTTTGTACAGTTCTTCTGTGTATTCTTGCCATCTCTTCTTAGTATCTTTGGCTTCTGTTAGGTCCATACCTAACAGAAGGTCCTTTATTGAGCCCATCTTTGCATGAAATATTCCCTTGGTATCTCTAATTTTCTTGAAGAGATCTCTAGTCTTTCCCATTCTGTTGTTTTCCTCTATTTCTTTGCATTGATCACTGAGGAAGGCTTTCTTATCTCTCCTTGCTATTCTTTGGAACTCTGCATTCAGATGCTTATATCTCTCCTTTTCTCCTTTGCTTTTCACTTCTCTTCCTTTCACAGCTATTTGTAAGGCCTCCTCAGACAACTATTTTGCCTTTTTACATTTCTTTTTCTTGAGGATGGTCTTGATCCCTGTCTCCTGTACAATGTCACGAACCTCTGTCCATAGTTCATCAGGCACTCTGTCTATCAGATCTAGTCCCTTAAATGTATTTCTCACTTCCACTGTATAATCATAAGGGATTTGATTTAGGTCATACATGAATGACATAGTGGTTTTCCCTACTTTCTTCAATTTAAGTCTGAATTTGGCAATAAGGAGTTCATGAGCTGAGGCACAGTCAGCTCCTGGTCTTGTTTTTGCTGACTGTATAGAGCTTCTCCATCTTTGGCTGCAAAGAATATAATCAATCTGATTTCAGTGTTGACCATCTGGTGATGTCCATGTGTAGAGTCTTCTCTTGTGTTGTTGGAAGAGGGTGTTGCTATGACCAGTGCGTTCTCTTGGCAAAACTCTATTAGCCTTTTCCCTGCTTCATTCCATACTCCAAGGCCAAATTTGCCTGTTACTCCAGGTGTTTCTTGACTTCCTACTTTTGCGTTCCAGTCCCCTATAATGAAAAGGACATCTTTTTTGGGTGTTAGTTCTAAAAGGTCTTGTAGGTCTTCATAGAACAGTTCAACTTCAGCTTTTTCAGTGTTACTGGTTGGGGCATAGCCTTGGATTACTGTGATATTGAATGGTTTGCCTTGGAAATGAACAGAGATCATTCTGTCGTTTTTGAGATTGCATCCAAGTACTGCATTTCAGACTTTTTTATTGACCATGATGGCTACTCCATTTCTTCTAAGGGATTCCTGCCCACAGTAGTAGATATAATGGTCATCTGAGTTAAATTCACCCATTCCAGTCCCTTTCAGTTCGCTGATTCCTAGAATGTCGACATTCACTCTTGCCATCTCTTGTTTGACCACTTCCAATTTGCCTTGATTCATGGACCTGACATTCTAGGTTCCTATGCAATATTGCCCTTTACATCATCAGACCTTGTGTCTATCACCAGTCACATCCACAACTGGGCATTCTTTTTGCTTTGGCTCCATCCCTTCATTCTTTCTGGAGTTATTTCTCCACTGATCTCCAGTAGCATATTGGGCCCCTACCGACCCAGGGAGTTCCCTTTCAGTATCCTATCATTTTGCCTTTTCATACTGTCCATGGGGTTCTCAAGGCAAGAATACTGAAGTGGTTTGCCATTCCCTTCTCCAGTGGACCACATTCTTTCAGACCTCTCCACCATGACCCGCCCGTCTTGGGTGGCCCCACACGGCACGGCTTAGTTTCATTGAGTTAGACAAGGCTGTGGTCCGTGTGATCTGACAAGATCTGACACAGCCAAATAAATAACTAAGCAAGTAAATAAAATACTACATTGCAGGGCTTATAACTTACGTAGAACTTAAGCAGGAATGACAATCGCACAAAGTATGGAAAGGGGATGCAAGTACACAGTTGTAAGATTCATATGTTACATGCAAAGTAGTACAATATTACATGCTGATCGTATTTGAAAGTAGACTGTGATGAGTTAAAGATGCATATTGTCAGCCCTAGAGCAAACACTAGAGGGAGAGCTAAGAAGCCAGTAGATAGAATGGAATGAAAGTGAAAGTGTCAGTCGCTCAGTCGTGTCCCACTCTTTATGACCCCATAGACTGTAGCCCACCAGTCCATGGAATTCCTCTGTCCATGGAATTTTTCTGAAAAGAATGCTGGAGTGGGTTGCCATTCCCTTCTCCAGGGGATCTTCCCAACCCAGGGATGGAACCCACATCTGTTGCATTGCAGGCAAATTCATCTGAGCCACCATTTAGTCGTGTCAGACTCTTTGTGACCCCATGGACTGCAGCACGCCAGGCCTCCCTGTCCATCACCAACTCCTAGAGTTTACTCAAACTCATGTCCATTGAGTTGGTGATGCCATCTAACCATCTCATCCTCGGTCATCCCCTTCTCCTCCTGCCCTCAATTTTTCCCAGCATCAGGGTCTCTTCAAATGAGTCAGCTCTTCGCATCAGGTGGCCAAAGTATTCGAGTTTCAGCTTCAACATCAGTCCTTCCAGCAAATATTCAGGATTGATTTCCTTTAGGATGGACTGGTTGGCTCTCCTTGCTGTCCAAGGAGCTCTCAAGAGTCTTCTCCAACACCACAGTTCAAAAGCATCAGTTCTTCGGTGCTCAGTTTTCTTCATAGTCCAGCTCTCACATCCATACGTGACTAGATGGACCTTTGCTGGCAAAGTAATGTCTCTGCTTTTTAGTATGCTGTCTAGGTTGGTCATAACTTTTCTTTCAAGGAGCAAGTGTCTTTTGACTTCATGGCTGCAGTCACCATCTGCAGTGATTTTGGAGCCCCCAAAATAAAGTCTCTCACTGTGTCCACTGTTTCCCCATTTTTTGCCATGAAGTGATGTGACCAGATGCCATGATGTTAGTTTTCTGAATGCTGAATTTTAAGCCAACTTTTTCACTCTCCTCTTTCACTTTCATCAAGAGGCTCTTCAGTTCTTCACTTTCTGCCATAAAGTGGTGTCATCTGCATATCTGAGGTTATTGGTATTTCTCCTGGCAGTCTTGATTCCAGCTTGTGCTTCATCCAGCCCAGCATTTCTCATGATGTACTCTGCATGTAAGTTAAATAAGCAGGGTGACAATATACAGCCTTGATGTACTCCTTTCCCAATCTGGAACCAGTCTGTTGTTCCATGTCCAGTTCTAACTGTTGTTTCTTGACCTGCATACAGATTTCTCAGGAGGCAGGTCAGTGGTCTGGTATTCCCATCTCATTTTCCACATTTTGTTGTGATCCACACAGTCAAAGGCTTTGGCATAGTCAATAAAGCAGAAGTAGATGTTTTTCTGGAACTCTCTTGCTTTTTTGATGATCCAGTGGATGTTAGCAACTTGATCTCTGGTTCCTCTGCCTTTTCTAAATCCAACTTAAACATCTGGAAGTTCATGGTTCACGTACTGTTGAAGCCTGGCTTGGAGAATTTTGAGCCACCAGGGAAACCCATAGAATGGAATACTCAAAAATAAAACAAAACAAAAAATTGCATTCAAAAGAAATCACGAGAGAGGAGAAAAGGATCAAGGGATGGATGGGATCAAAGAACAAATAGGAAAGAACCAAGTGGTAGTTTTATAGACAATTTTGTCAGACTAGATAAAAAGTATGACTCAACTATACGCTGTCTAAAGAGACTTGCTTTAAATATAAGGACATATGTGGGTTAAAAGAGAAACAATGCAAAAATATATACCATGCAAACATTGATCAGAAGAGATCTGCAGTGGCTATATTAATATAAGACAAAGTAGCTTTGGAAGAATGGTTCTCAGAGGGACATTTCTTAATGATAAAGGGGTTAAGTCATCCAGATGACATAACAACATAACTATGTGCATACATGACAGAGTTTCAAAGTACACAAAGCAAAACCAGATTTAAAAGGATAAATAAATAATCCACAATAATTGAGATTTCAACCCTCAGTATTTGTTACCAGTAGAACAAACAGAAAATTAACAGGGATATAGATGAGTTAACATATCAATCAATTGACATTATTAATATTTATAGGACATTCTACCCAACAAACTGAAGAATGCACATTCATTCAAATATGCATGGAACAGTCACCGACATAGGCCAGTTTTTTATCTACCACATCTACTTTGTACAAACAGGATGTTTCAAGTAGCAAAGAGCCCCAGGTGATGAGAGAAAGTTCTTTCTTTGGAAAAGAATCCTAGCTGATCAATTAGAAAACCAGTGTTTTCCCATGGCTCATGTATTCAATAATAATTAATTCAGGCAAAGTTCATCAGTGGAGAGTGATGGGGAATGCTGCAGTGGATGAGCAGGTGGCCACCCGAATCCAGGGAATGAAGCTCAGCGCCAGTCTAAGCGGTACCACCTGACATCACATGCCTCCTGAAGCTGTGCGATGGGAAGCACACAGCACCACCCACGGAGTGTTTTTGCCAATTAGCACCTAATCTGAAGGGCATCGAGGCTTGCGGTCTAAAGGAAGCATGGAGGTTACAGGGATAAGCTACACAACAGCTCAGGACCCCTGACCTGGTTTCTGCAGCATGTCTATGACAGAGGCTCTCACACTTGAGCCTGTGTCAGAATCACCAGGAGGTGTGGGCCCCACACCCTGTTTTTTAGAATCCGTAGGTCTGGGTGGGTTCTGAAACTAAGTTCCCAGGTGATGTGACTGGTCCTGGACCGCACTGGTCTATGGTACCGGACAAAAGGTGGGGGCTCTGTTTTGAATTAAAAGACTCCTAAGAGACACCACCAAATGCAACACATGGGCCTGGTTTAGATCTCGATTCAAACGAATTGCCTGGAAAAACACATTGTCAGTATTAGATGATAGGAAAGAATTCTTTGACTAGTGTAAATAAAGGCGATAAAGTTGCTGTGATGAAGAAACTGTCTTATATTTTATAAATATTGAGCTATTTAGGGGGTGAAATGCTGTGATGTCAGACATTTGCCTTCAAATACTTCATACTGATGGGTGTGATGAAAAAACACTGACGATTATTAAATCTGGATGATCACTCTATGAGGGTCCTCTATACTTCTCTCTCTATTTATGTTTGTCTGGAGAGTTTCAGAACACAGATTTTAGTCTGGCCAGTCCGGGGCTCCAGGTCCCACCATCCCAGGAGGCTGGAGACCACTTCTCCTGCCCTCAGGAGCAGGGGGGCACCGAGGTCCAGGTAACAGCTCCAGAACCAGAGCCAAGTCAACCCGGAGGAAGCCTCTCTGAGATGCCAGGAGCCACGGAGGGCCTTGCAGGCTGTTGGGTACAGCTGGGGCACAGAGGTGTCCTCAGGCCGCTGAATGCCAGTGTGGTGTACATAACAGGGTCAATCAAGAAGGGGCCTTAAATGGATCAGGAGGCATCAGTGTGCCAGAAAGGTGCCAGCTGCCCCAAGAGGCACTTTTGGGCTCCTACTGTGCCCTACAGTCTCTAGAAGACACTGCAGCACTTGCTCTGGCTTGGCCCAAGCCCCACCCTGTGGCAGCCCGTACGCCCGTTCCCCACCAAGACTCAGACTTGGGTGCTCATGTGTCAGTGCCCTGAACCACCCAAGGGCACTCAACACTTCCCTGAAGGGAAAACCATGGAAGGCCATGGGCTGGCTGTGGGGGATGAAGGGTATGTTCCTTGAGCTTCCTGGGTCTCAGTTTTCAGACCTGACAAATGGGTCAGCGGCCATCGCCCTGCTGTGCTGATGTGTGCTTGTCCTGAGGAGGGTTGCTGCTGAGGATGATGGGTGACTTTGGCAGGGAAGGTGGAGGTCTGTGAGGGTGCCTAGCCTGACCCCCGTGGCTGCTGCCCCCTTTCCCCCAAACCTTCAGGATCTTTTCCAGCTGTTTCTGTGTGTCGACCACAATGATGCTGGCGCGGCAGTCATAGGCGATATACTGACAGGCCTCAGGGGAGCTGGTCGTGTAGATGCCGGTGATGATGCCACTGTCAGAGACCCGGGAAGATGTGTGTCTGGGCGGGTAGAGCAGCCCATCCCCTCAGCCCCGACCCCTGCCCAACACACCCACAGCCCCTGGCCCCAGAGAGCTCCTATGGCCGGCCAGGCAGCTCAGCACAGCTGCCCTGGGCAGAAGGGGACAAAAGCGGGTCTGGAGAGGGCCCCAGGGAAGAGATGAGATGTTGGGGAGGGGGTGGGGGGCCCCTAAAAAGAGTAATGACCCTCTCTTCACTCTTTGCCCCCCTCCAACCCACTGGGAACTCTGCCCCTCCCTCAGCCACTCACCCTCCGAAGACTGCGCCCACTGCTGAGAAGAACCACTCCGGGGAGTTGAAGGCGAGGATGGCCACGCTGTGGGCCCGCTCCAGGCCGAGCTCCAGATCAAAGGTAGACAGTCCGGGTCAACCAGCAGGAAAGGGGCCTCTCATTCTCACCAAACCCCCCTTCCAGACAGCAGGGGACTCTGCCGGCCCACCTCAGGGACCACCTCCCAGGGTCAGAGTGTGCCCTGGGGGACCAGCCACTCAACAGCCCTTGCTGCCCCTCCCAGGCCTTCCCGGGGAGCCCACCCCTCAGCCCAGTGCACCAGGCTTCCCAGCCCCCTCGAGCGGGCCGACAAATGAGAAGCTTGTGACACATCCTGGCACGTAGTAAGGGTCCAATGAACGTAAACCCTCAGCCCCAGGCCAGAATGGACCATTAGCTCAATGAACAGGACGGTTTTACAGTGATCTTGTCTAAGGGCCTGTCCAGTGGGGTATCGGAAGGAGGTCTGTGAAGGCCAGAACTGAGGTCAGGCCTTGGGCGGCTTCCTCACCTTCAGGAAGCCCTTGGCAGCTTTGCGGGCCAGCAGGTAGTACTGGGTGTAGGAGATGTGTTCCCACGTGCCCTGCCTCTTGAAGCCCATAGCACTGAGGTCCCCATACTTGTCCAGAGTCGTGGAGAACATCTGATGAACAGTGCGGGGAGTCTGCGAGCAGATGGGGTCTATGCGTAGGCGGACGCGCCCGTCGGCCCGAGTCGTCCATAGCGCCTCCTCTGCAGGGTCAGGGAGACCACAGCTTGCATTGTGCCAGCCAGGGCTTGTCCCCAGGGGACTCTTGCTCCTTCCCTGGGCAGAGCTCCCAGGCCTCTGGTTCCCACAACGCCTTGAGCACTGAGCCACAAGGGCTGGCAGACTGGTGAGGAGGCTGCCTGGAGGGGGATGCCTGACGGCCCTGAAGGATGGGCAAGGCTCTAGGGAGACAGCAATGAAGAGGGAGGGCAGAAGGAGGCCTTGGGGACCCTAGACATTTTTCTGCTAGGGTCCATCATGCCAGCTGGAATTTGCCCCCAGAGGCTGGGTAGTCAGCAGTGGATGTGGGGGTTGCCCAGAAGAGCAGGACTCTCGGATCCTCTGGGGTTTCTACCCTTCCTCTGTCTCCTGAGAAGTGGTTGGGGACAGACCCAAATGGCAGAAGATCAAAACATCAAAAATAGCAACACTTCCAGGGGCCTAGAGGAGACTGGAAACTAGCCGGCTCTGATCACTAGCCTGGAAAATTTCCCAGTCCCACGAGATAATCTAACCATCTCTTTGCTCATCCCTGCCAGGGCCAGGCCCCATGTGAAACCCTCACGTGGGGATCTCATCTCATCTGCACAACATGGGTCTGGTAGCCCCCTTTTACAGATGGGGCAGCTGCAGCTCAGCGAGGCTCAGTCATTTCCCCCATGTCACACAGTGGGAAAGGCATGCCTGACACTGTCCCGGGCACCACCTACCCATTAAGTTTACTGAGTGCGATAGATGAAACAGAGCTTTACCATCTCGTCCGTGAGATGTGGGGTGAGCTATTTGACCTCTGAGTCTGTTTTCTCAGGGGAAAGCTGAGGGTTTAGTTCTCAGGGATGTTATGAGGGTCAAAAGAATGAAAGAGCTTCAGCATGTAGTTGGTGCCCAATAAATGCACACCTTGTTCTTCCTCCCTTTTTCCGGATCATTTGCAAAGGGGTTGGGTGGTCTAGACACTTGTCCATGGGGCTGCCTTCTGGGGCCAGAGCAGTCATTGTACGGTGAGTCACGGGTGAGGGAGTGGGGACCACAGGGGCTACGGCGCCACCTGCTGGCCAACCCGCTCTGAGAGGGAGAGGTCCCACTTCCTTGGACATCCATCTGGAGCCAAGACCAACAGTGAGCTGTATGACAGACGGTTCTGAGGCAGCCAGCAGATGGACCTTGTCTCTTCCTTCAATACTCTAGGGTTTCATGTGAACCCTGGAGTTGGCAGAAAGAGGTGGAGGCCCTGGGGCTGGGACAGAAGAGCCCACCCTTCCTCCCATGGAGGCCAGGGACGGGGAACAGGGGACATACATGCGTGCTTAGTTGCTCCATCGCGTCTGAATCTTGGGGACCCTTTGGGCTGTAGCCCGCCAGGCTCCTTTGTCCCTGGGATTCTCCAGGAAAGAATACTGGAGTGGGTTGCCATTTCCTCCTCCAGGCAACCTTCCCGACCCAGGGATTGAACCCACGTCTCCTGT
Source organism: Bos javanicus (assembly GCF_032452875.1). Taxonomy (NCBI): domain Eukaryota; kingdom Metazoa; phylum Chordata; class Mammalia; order Artiodactyla; family Bovidae; genus Bos; species Bos javanicus. The sequence goes on from NC_083888.1 coordinate 30,154,458, forward strand.
GTCTCCTGCATTGCAGATGGATTCTTTACCCACTGAGCCATCAGAGAAGCCATTAAAAGGGGACATGCTGCTAAGTCACGTCAATCGTGTCCGACTCTGTGCGACCCCATGGACTACAGCCCACCAGGCTCCCCAGTCCCTGGGATTCTCCAGGCAAGAATACTGGAGTGGGTTGCCAATTCCTTCTCCAATGCAGCGAAGTGAAAAGTGAAAGTGAAGACCCTCAGTCGTGTCCGACTTTTAGCGACCCCATGGACTGCAGCCTACCAGGCTCCTCCATCCATGGAATTTTCCAGGCAAGAGTACTGGAGTGGGGTTCCATTGCCTTCTCCAAAAAGGGGACATATCCAGGCCCAAATAGGAAAACAGAATGTCTGGGGAAGGGGCATGGCTGCTTGGAAATGCAGGCTAGGGCAGAGAGAAGGTCACCCAGTGCCAGGCAGTGTGTACTGTTGAAGGCCAAGACCAGGCTGGCTGGCATCCATGGCTGCCTTCTCTGCAGAGGCCCATCACCAGCCACTGCTGGACCCCCACGCCCCCTAGTGGAGGTTTGAGTCAGCGCCTGCTGAGGAGCCCTCTCCAATTGCTCCTTAGACTTCTCCAAGCCCCTTCTTCCAGGTTCTTCTTCCTGGAACCCCAGCCTGGCAGACCCCAGAGATCAACCTCTTTACAGTCTCCAACCCCTGCACTTTGTGCAAGTCTGCTCACATGAGCAGACCAGGGTAAAGACACAGCCTGTAGAGTCAGGTCAACCTGGGTTCAAATTCCGTTCTGCCATTCCCTGTTGCGTGACTTTGGCAAGTCTTTCTCCTCCCAGCTCCATTCGAATAGTCTTCAAGCGCAAAGGGCTGGCAAGAGAGACCAGAGCCTCCTACAGGTGGGAGGAATATAAAATGGTGCAGCCATGATGGTAGACAGTTAGGCAGTTTCTTAAAAAGTTAAACGTAAATCTACTATACAACCCAGCAAGAAATGAAAGTACGTACCCCACAAAGACTTGTACAGGAACATTCATAGCAGCGTGAGTTACAGCAGTCAAGAGGTGGAAACAACAAATGTCCATCAACTGGACACTATTTGGCTCTACAAAGGAACAAAGTGCTGATACAGGCAACACCATGAATGAAACTCAAAACATATCTGGTGAAAGAAGCCAAAAGGACCACATATTGTCTGATTTCATTTCTATGATACGTCCAGAAAAGGTGGAAATGATAGAAAGCAGATGACTGGTAGCCTGGGACTTGGGAACGGGGAGTGACCACAAATTTGCATCAAGGGTCTTTTTGGGGTGATGGAAATGTTCTAAAATTGAATTGCAATGAGGCTGGTACATTTGCAAATTTGCTAAAAAATCATTGAAAAGGTGACTTTTTTCAATGAAAAAGTGAAAAATCATTGCATTTACAAAGGGCAAATGTACACCTGAACAAAACTGCTTTTAAAAATGGAAGGATGGGAGGAAATGAAATTCCCTGGTGGTCTACTGGTTAGGACTCTGCACTTCCATTGCCAAGGGCCCTGGTTCGATCCCTGATTGGGAATCCCACAAGACATGAGATACAGCCAGAAAAAAAAAAAGGAGGAAGAATGCTAACACCACCCCCCAAATTGGCACGAGAATTCTGTAAGGTAGCCCAACCAGAGTGCCCAGAGTCTGGCAATCACTTTCCAGTAGCTGGTAGCTGTCTTCCCTTCCCTAGTACAGGTTCTTCTTGGTGCTTAGGACAGAAAAGGTATATTTTCCTGTGGGCGTTCTAGTTGCTCAGGTTCCACTACATTTACCTGTTCCCCCAGGCTTGCCAAGATAATGAGAGATAAGTCTTACAACCTCTTGTGAAAGTTTCCCTCAGCCAAAAGTTTTCACTTATCAATTTTTAAGTGAACCTTTTTTTAAAAAAATTACAAAACTACATGTTTGTTCTAAGAAACAGGAAACGTTAGAAGTACATAATATAAAAATGGATAGGTCTTCCTTAAGTCTAGGTAATCACTGTTGTCATTTGGTGTGTGTCCTGCGTATACAGGGGCTTCCTAGGTGACGCTAGTGGTAAAGAACCCGGCTCCCAATGCAGGAGACCTAAGAGACGTGGGTTCAATCCCAGAGTTGGGAAGATCCCCTGGAGAAGAGAATGGCAACCCACTCCAGTATTCTTGCCTGGAGAATCCCATGGATAGAGGAGCCTGGCAGCTGCAGTCCATGGGGTCGCACAGAGTCAGACACGACTGAAGCGACTGAGCACACACACACGCACTGTGTATACAAATATATGTACAAGGAATTCATTTTAATTTTGTGGCTGTTATCTTTTTAACCAAAGGGGAAAAAAAAAGAATCATGTTACTATTGTATTAATCAAGGGTAAAGGGTCTTCCCTGGTGGCTCAGACGGTAAAGCGTCTGTCTGCAATGCTGGAGATCCGGGTTCGATCCCTAGGTCAGGAAAATCCCATGGAGAAGGAAATGGCAACCCACTCCAGGACTCTTGTCTGGAAAATTCCATGGACAGAGGAGCCTGGTAGGTTACAGTCCATGGGGTCTCAAAGAGTCGGACATTACTGAGCAACTTTACTCAGGGTAAAGTAATCAAGGGTAGCAAACCCAAAATGCCAACAGGGGGCAGGTGGGTAATGTATCAACATCAATAATAAATAATGTATAATACTAAACAATAAATAAATGAATTGCCCCAGGATTTGCAAGTGAAACTCAGAGGCACAGTCTTGCTTTTCACAAAGAAATAGGCTCCCTCTCATTTTCTTTGAGACACATGGCTCCTGTAGTCTGCCTTTTGTTTCTCTGTTTTTGACAAAAACAGAGAATTGTGCAATATTTCGCTAAGGGAAGCTGTAATACAAGGGCAGTGACCATTGTCCCGACCCCAGACTCAGGGCCAGGGAGGTAACAGGGAGTAGCGGAGACTGGCAGGGGGATACAAGCCTCTAAAGAGGGCAGCTGCTCCTTGGCTCTAGGATTTGGTGCCCAGGAGGAATGGAAACCAAGAGCTACCTGAAATCTGGGTGTTAAAGTACAATCACTTGATTTTTTAATGTTGCTCACATTTTAAAAAATGTTATATGGACCCAATCAAACATTATCATTATCCAAATCATCCATCTTTAGCTTTTGCGACATTAGTATCTATCTCTCTGGACTTCCCTGGTGGTCCAGTGGTTAAGAATCTGCCTTGCAATGCAGGGGATATGGGGTCAATCCTTGGTCAGGGAACTAAGATTCCCATGTACTGCAGAGCAACTAATCTGGCGAGCTGCAGCGAGAGAGTCCACCTATCACAGTGAAATATCCCAAGGGCTGCAACTAAGACCCAATGCAGCCAAATAAATTAATATTAAATTTAAAAAATCTAGTAAAACAAAAGATTTTAACTTAAAAAAAATCTTTCTCTCCCTCGTTGTGTGTGGCTACATAATACTCCATTGGCCATATCAATTTCATAACATAATGTACATATCATAACAGCCTCCCCACTGAAAGATACTCAAGTGATTTCCAGCTTTCAGCCCTGTTCTAGGCTGTCCTAAGGATGGATTTCTAGAAGTGGGTTTACTGCATCTGAAGAAAAAAGCACTTAAATTTTGATGGCTATTTTGGATAAAGTTCCTTTATTTGGTTCCTTTTCTCCCACAGAATACATGGTTCTGTCTTTTTGCTGCATTGGGTTTTTGTATTTTTTTTTTTTTTTAGCTCAGGTGGTAGAGAATCTGCCTGAAATGCAGGAGACCTTGGTTGGATCCCTGGGTTGGAAAGATCCCCTGGAGGAGGAAATGGCAACCCACTCCAGTATTCTTGCCTGGAGAATCCCACGGACAGAGGAGCTTGGCGGGCTGCAGTCCATGGGGTCACAAAGAGTCAGACACGACTGAGCAACTAACACACACACACACCTCTCTTTTTATCCATGGTGCCTATGATTCAGGGATAAGTTGTCTCACCTCCTTCTTAGAAGAAGAAAAGAAGGAACAGACAAGGGAAGGAAAGGCAGTTGGTCTGTGAGTTCAGTCTCCTCTTAGCCTGGTTGCTTTGTGACAGGGATGAGAGCCCTGGCCTCTGGTGGAACCACGCCCTTCAGGAAGTGTGACCAGGCAGCTTGGCTCTGGCCTGGCCCTTTCTCTCCACGTTTACTGCACAGGCTCAGCCTTCGGAACCCCCAGACCACCAGAAGAGGAGACTCTGGTGTGAAGGGGTCTACCCTGCCCCTGGCCTCCCAGAGAGAGGCCCCATCATTGTCCTTCCCATGAAGGAGTTAAAATGATCACAGCTCCCGTTTACCGAGCACCCTCCTGTGCCAAGTGGGCTGCGTGCCATCTGGTTGTGTGACCTCACACTGAACAACCTTCCATATTGTGCTGTAGCTCACTCTATGACTCTCAGAAAGGCTAAGCCACAGCTGGCAGAGCTGGGATCCCCACCCACGGTCTGACTCCCAAACCCACGCTGGGATTGCAGTAGGGTTCCAGGCTGACCTCAGCACCGACACCTCCCCTGCAAAAGGACCGTCCTGTCTCCTACCCAAGTCCTGTGCTCAAGCTCAGGCTCAGTGACCTTAGGCAGTCATAATCTCTGGCCACTTCCTCTTCCTACGTTCCAGAGTTTCCCAGAACCACCCTTCTTAACCCATATCTGACCTGTTCAAAGCCTCCCACATCTCCCCTTGACCCTCACAGTGGTTTCTAAGGAAGGCCCTCCCCAGAAGGGCTCGCCAGCCTTTGCCACCTTGACATGGCCAGCCTGAACTGCTCCCAGTGCCCTGCATTCCTGGCCACCCTATGCCTTTGCCCAGGCTGTGACTCTGCCTTGAACACCTTTCTTCCATCACATCGCCCTCTCCCGCCCTTCAGGCCCCAAGTGCAACCCCCTCACTGAGGACTTCAGTGCCCAAGCCTCACTGCAGGCCGAGTCCTGGTCGAATGTGCCTCTCCCATCAGGCTAGTGGCTCTCCAAGGCAGGTCTGACTCCTCCCTGGGTCCTGATCACAGACGCCTGGCTCTGAGCAGAAGTCAGAGGGCCTTCAGGGAAGCAGGAGTCAGCCTCTGTCCCATCCCGATCCCAGAGGGCTGGACCGAATGACTGTGTGTCCAGGGCACCCAGGCCTGCCCCTCGCTCCCCGCCTCCCTTCTCCCCAGGTGGCCTGAGGGTGGTGCAGGACACATTGGTGCCCAGGCATAGAGAGAGGTGGGCCTCCAGAGCAGATGCCTGCTCCAGCAGCCCATGCCAGGCTGAACCTCTGTCCTAAGCGCCCCTAGGTAGGGCTGGCAAGACCCAGCCTTGCCCAGTGTCCTCCTGAGTCCACCATAGCTCTGTGGCCTTGGGCTTAGGAATGGATGGGAAGGAAGGCAGATGAGTGCCCCTGCCTGAGGTGCCTCATCCGTCCTCCCTTCTCATGCATCCCCATCTCTGGGCCTTTGCTCACACCATTTCCTCTCCCAATCTCATCTCTGTCAGAGGAGAAGTCTCTGGACAGCATGTTGGAAGATCCAGTCTTAGCTATCAGTGAGGTGGGCAGAGCAGTCAGAAGGGTCCCTTGCCTATGAAGCCCCACTCCCCTGGCCACAGCGATGAGACCAGAAGCCCACACCTGCACAGGGACCATGAGGTCACCGTGCAGGGCCCCGTAGGGATGCTCCTCGTGGCCCCTCCTGCAGAGATCATGGGGTGGTGGGAGTCCTAGCAGGTCTAGGGAGCAGAGAGAAGCAGGTGGTTTCAGCCAGGCACAGAGAGGCTGGGTTTGAACAGTGGTGGTTGCCACTGGAGTAGGGAACCATGGAGTCCATTTCTTCCCACCCCCACCCTACCCCCACATAGCCACTTTCTAAGCTTCCTCTCTTCCCTGCCTGTCCTCACGGTCACCTCCATCCACTAAAACCATCTGAACTCACCTACCTTCCTATGTACCTGGGTTTCTCCTGAAATCAAAGAACATGAAGTAGCAAAGATTTGTAATAAATAAACAGACAAGAGTTGGCCTTTGTACTGTGGCAAGAGCACTGTGTCATGTAAAAGTGTCAATCGATATAATAGGACACTGGCTAAATTTGATAGAGTATAGCCATATCATGGATTCATAGGCAGTCATCAAAACAAAGTATTTACAACATATTTAATAACGCAAGGAGATATTCACAATATAATTTCAAGTAAAAAAAAGGAGCAAATAAAAGTGCATATAAAAATACATAAGTAAAACTGAAAAGATTTGCATCAAAGTAATGTTGTTAAAAAGCTTAGCACATTTTGGCTGCTCAAGAAATAGCTCTCTGGCCTTCTTGACTAGACTCTGAACTTCTGATGCAAGTGTTGGACTTGCAATAAATGTTTGCCAAAAGAATGAATAAAACTACACACACACTGCCCAGCAGGGATATCGACTGAGACCTCAGGGTTGGGGGGAGGGGAGGGCATCCTTGAGAAGTGGAGGCAGGGCATTCCTACACACAGCACACAGAAGGAGAAGGAACGGAGTCTCAGAGTGAGCAAGAATGGCCAACGTCAAAGCAGGTTAGGGGCAGAACTGGGACAAGGCACCAGTTCAGGAGCCAGGGGGCTGGTTAGTGAATGAGGTTTAGGCTCTGGGGGTCCATGGTCTGTTCCCTTGGGGAAGAGAAAAGTGGTGCCTGGGTCCCTGACCCTCTGCCACAAAGTGACCTGCTCAGAAGTGAGCAGGAGGGAGGGGTCGTGAAGGGGCTCAGGGCTGCTGTGGTACCTCTCAGCCTGCCTCCCGGGAGTGAGTCCTTGGAGGATAGCAGAGATGTAAGAAATCAGAATGGGCTGCCAGGCCCTTATAGTTGTCCCCATCTCTTTGCCTTGACACTCAACAGGGGCATAGGTCTGCCCTGTGCCTGGCCAAGCTCACTGCTGTCATCATAGCCAAAACATGGCCAGGATCCAATCAAGGTCCCTGTCACCCAGTTAGGCACCCAAGAGCCAAATCAGACCTAATTCTAGAAGGCAACCAACAGTTAGACCAATAGCCTTAAGCACACATCCAGAGAGTGTCCGCTGAGTCTTGGGCTGGGCTTTCCCAAGGCCCAGATTGCACTTTGTACTGCCTTCCTCCTCCCCCTCTCTCCCACTCCCTCCCTCCCTCCCTCCCTCCCTCCCTCTCATGTTTCTCCAACTCCTCTTGGCCTGACCAGTCCTGTATTTTATCAATTGCCCTTTATGCTGAGGGTGACTGAGCAGGCAGGGAGCTGTGTTCTCTGGGGCTCTGGAACAAAGGCTTCTAAACAGCAGAGGAAGCCACTCCTAATTCACTGGGAAAGGTTGAAACAGGAGAGCAAGAGTGAAGAGGAGAAACCCGGAGTGTTTTCTGCAACCTGTGGGAAAGGCCTTAGAATGAAGCAGATTAAGCAGAAGGAGGGAGACTCTGATCCTGGATCAACCCATGTTGTTCCCCAGCCAGGACAGACCTCCCTTCAGGGTACCGGATCCCACAGCCTCTGTTGCAAAGGCCCGTCTGGTGACAAGCACCAGGAGGATGCCCCTTCACACAGGGACCCTCTGCTAAGAGTCTTTGGAACCCATTTACCCCTGCCAGACACTCTGGGGATATATAAGGCAAAGAGGCCATGGTGGCTTCAGGACCTGGCAAGAGATTAAAGTCAAGGCCTGCCCGGGCCACAGCAGTGTATCCAGCCCCAGGCTCACCTATAATTGGCAGAACTGGACATTTTCATTAAGGTAAGTTTTCCGCAAGTATCCCCAGAGGCTCTGCTTTTTTCGACTGTAAAGGTTAAGATTACCACGTGTTCCCATTTCCTCTGACCTCTGCGAAGTTCTTCTTACCTTCCCCTACACTCGCTTCAGGCTGAAATGATAGCAGATCTTCTACCTCACACTGTCTCCAGGAGCCCTCCCTGCCCCAACCACAGGCTCTGAGCTCCCTGAGCTCTTTCCAGCAGAAACACCATGTCTGCCCTTGAAACGTGTGGGAGGGTAGGAGCGTGGGACACAGAGAGGCCTGGAAACCAAGCCGGGCTGAGTTCTCAGCCTCCTGACCTCCAGCTCAAAGCTCCCCTGTGGATGTGAGAATCGCCTAGGGAGAGTGGGTGTGGGGAATAGGGCTGACCAGCACTTCTACCAGCCCCATCCCCAGCAGCTGCTCCCCCTGGACACCCTCCCCTCCCTGTGGTCTTGACATTGCATTGCTCCAGCTGGGGTTCCTGCTCAATTTAGAAAGGGCTAGGAAAAAATGTATGTCTAGCTTCGGCACAAGGCTGCCTTTGTATGGAAGTCAGATCCCCGCAGCTCTGCAGCCTGACACAGTGGGGCTGTTCCCGGGAGAACAGCCATCTGGGCTGCTCAGAGCCCAGCCTGGGGAGCACAGTTCAAGGACCCGCCAGCTGCTTGGGAACTTCAGGAGACTCAGGTGAACACTGAATCCTGCAGGCAAGGTTCCAAGAGCTCCCCAGAGAGGCTGCAGCTCCGCAGTTAGGACACAGGGGCTGGCCAGGGTGTGCAGGAGGGGAGGGGACCCCACCTAAACAGTTCCAAAGAGGAGTGTGCCAGTTCCGACTTTCACATCTTACTAGCTGTGTGACTCTGAGAAGAATCACGGAACCTCTCTGAGCTCAGTTTCCTCTACCAAATGAGATTGATAGACGTGCCTACTCTACTGCTGCCATGAAGAGAAGATGAAAGAATGCAAGTCAGTCCCTTAGCACAGAGCCTGTGCTAAGTGGCTTCAGTCGTGTCCGACTCTGTGAGTCTGTGCACTGTAGCCCATCAGGCTCCTCTGTCCATGGGATTCTCCAGGCAAGAATACTGGAGTGAGTTGCCATTCTGGTCTCCAGGGGAACTTCCCAACCCAGGGCTTGAACCTGCATCTCTTAGTCTCCTGCATTGATAGGTGAGTTCTTTACCATTAGCGCCACCCAGGAAGCCCAGCACCGAGCCTAGCAAAAGCTACTCTTATTACGGGGGCAGATGTGTGGGGATTTAACCCATCTCATAATCCCCTGAAACCTTCTCCCTAACAGTCTTTGGTGCAGATGGTTGCTTTCTCTCAGTTTTATGGAAATGGCAGTTTTTAGGCCCCTCCCCATGTGTGGCTGCTCCAGTATCCTCTTCCACACAAGGCAGGGGCTCTTGGAGCCTCTGGGGAATTGTGAAACTAAGACCCAGGGCCAGACTGGCACCCGGTGGGCACTCAAGCCGTGGTGAATCTGGATCTTAGTGCAGCTGCATTCCAGAGCCTCCCCCTCCACACTTCAAAACCCTGGAGGCTGCACGAGATGGAAATGGGCAGAGCATGACCCATGGGCCAGGCTTGTGGGAGTCAATGAGGTCGGCTTGGCACTGACCTCGGACCCTGTGCCTGGGGTCCCTTGGGCAACTGTGCTGAGAAACTGCCTCAGTCCCTCCCAGATTGTCCCTGTCTCCTAATCCCCAGCTCTAGATGCTAAACTCCCAAGGGCAGACCACTCAGTTCAGGCCTAGGCCTAAGGGGAGTTTAAAAATCTGAGATGAGTTGGAAATTGTCCTCATCCAGGAAGTCCACCCTGATCACCCAATTCCTAGATAGCATGCCTTCCTTCTTCAGCCTCAGTGTGTCCTTCGCCCAGAGCCTGTCTGCCCTCAGACTAGGAGTTCCTGGCGGGCAGGAAAGAAACTTGTCCACCTCAGTATCCCCAGCAGCCTAGCCCTGCACGAAGGATGGGGAGTCCAGATGCACCCCCAGCCTGGCTGTTCCCACAGCTTTTGGAAGTTCTGGCAAATCTGAATGGCCTCGCTGCCTCCCCTACAGTTGCCTCCTCCTTCCCCACCCCTCCATTCAAGCTGGTAACTTGCCCCCACCTCACTCTGGCCTGGCCCCTGGCTGCTAGCCCTCGCTGACGGACCCTCTCTGGGATTCCCTACCCACCTGTTTGAAATCTGCTTAGTTTCTGCCGTACTGCTGCAGGGCTGCCAGGTACTAACTCAGGTTAAGCAATTACACCCAACGGGGTTGGAGATTACTCCTTTCTTCTTGGAAACATTCCAGACACCGAATGCTCTGAGGACACCGAGCTTGCACCACTTTAGCTCCCTTCCTGCCCTTCAAGTTGCAAAACACCAAAGCCATCACCCACAGCCAAGACTTCTGAGCTCCAGGGCTTTGCTGTGCACATTCCCCAGGTGCTGACAGCTGCTGCGTGAGCACTGCAGAGACAGAATTATCTAGTCAGGAAAGTAAGCCTGAGCAAGGCAATGGGACCTACCAGAGGTGAGACACAGCAACAGAGCAAGTCAGCTAGCTGCCCTGAATCCCAGGACGAGATGCTGGAGTTGCCTGGGCCCAGCTGGCCCCTCTCCTGGGCTCTCTTGGTGCCTTTCGAATGCTTCCCCTCAAAAATCGGTCAACCTGGGGCCTCCCTGATGGTCCAGTGACTAAGACTCCGCACTCCCACTGCAGGGGGCCTGGGTTCAATCCCTGGTTGGGGAATTAGATCCCACATGCCACCACTAAGACCCAGAGCAGTCAAATAAAAGAAAGAAAAAAAAAAGAAGAAGAAATCAGTCAATCCTTTCCTTGGTCCTAGTCTTTCTTCATCTCTGAGGAAGAGCAGAGAGGCAGAGTCCAGGAAAGTACACATTACAGGCCAGATCCCTGCCAAAGCCATTCCGAGACACCCAGCCTGGGCGAGGGGCAGCTGCGAGCCCCACCAGGGTGAGGGGAGTGGCATTTGGTCTCCAGGACGCCAGGCAGCAAGGGAGTTGGGGATCCAGAGCCCTGGGCTGGCGTTACCACCTCTTCAGTCTCAGCTTCCTCACCAATGAGGAGCATGGTGATCTGGGCCCAGTTTCTGCCTCAAGTCCATGACAGAGTTTGTGGCAGAGCAGAGAGGTCCTGATTCTCTCCCTGCCCTCACACCAGGCCTGTCCTCTCCCCAGGAAACCCAGGTCAGAAGAAAAGCTGAGGGAAGAGACCTTGGAATAAAGGCCCCAGTCCTTCTCCTTCCTCCTGTCCCCAATTCTGGCATCTTTTACTGCCCCATTCGGGGACCCTTAGAACTGGCCTCCCCAGCCAGTCACACTTCAAATGCTACCACCTGCTACCCCTAAACCCACAATCCCTGTCTGAAGACACCAGGCGTACCCACGTTGGAGATCATCCTACAAAATACTCAACCAGTCCAGACTCTACCACCTAAAAGTCAACTTGCTATCTCCCTGACCAGCTCCCACCCAAACCCCCCTCAGGGACCTACCCCTAAGCCTGGCTTCTCTGGGGGAAGCTGGGAAAGCTCTGAGAAAACCAGCACCTCTGAGGGACCTCATCCCCGGGCAGCTGACACAGACCAGAGACATGATGGCAACAATGGGCCGTCCCAAGGACATCTCGGAACCGGGGAGGCAGTGACCTGCTCCCCTGGGCACCGGTCACTTCCACTTTTTTTAAACTTCCACTGTTGCTACAATATCGTTGTACAGCCAATAAAAGTGAACAAAAGCCATGTTGTTACTATCATTTTGATGAGTCGCCAGGGTAAATGCCTCCCTCAAGGTGCAATTATCTGGAAGTAAACGTCATTAGAAGAGCACGCGGCCTCCCAAGTCTTCAAAAACAACTCTGCCAGTGACTGCCGGCTAGCCTGCCCCTTGGCCCAGCAAGAAACTGCCTCAACCCACTTGGAAACTCCAAGGCCTTGTTTATCTGGGCCTCCTCTCCTCCTTTACCAACCCCAAGCCGAGATCCCAGGTACCCAACACGTGAGGCCCCAGGTGTCTTTCCATCGCTGACCTCTCTTCTTCCCAAGCTTCCTGAAGAGAAAAACCTTCCTCCCACCACCTTCCATCAAGCTTGGCCCTGATGGCCGTGAAAGGAGAAGGGATGTAGTGGGGTCCCTGGGGACGTGGAGATCAGTATATCTACCTGGCCTGTCCCCCCAAGTTTTGTCCTGTGGGTCACCTGGGTTGCTTCGTAGTGTTCTGTTAACCCCCTCCAGCACTCCCAGTACAGCTACATCCCTGTCCCGCCCACCCAGTCCTGCCCGGCAGCCTCCCAGCCAGCTCACCTGGAGGATTCAACTGGGCATCTTTCACCTTCTCTGGGGTCGAGAGTTTGAGAGCATGGCTTAGGGGCTCTTTGGAGAGCGTCTGCCCATCAGTCAGGGAGCTGGAGGGGTAAGGGGGAAACAATTGTTAGAAAATAACAGGCTGGCCTGGGCTCTCGATGCCAGCCCAGAATGCGTCGAGCACCCCCAGGGGTGACACTGGCATCGCTGTATCCTAGGGGGCTCAGGGGACAAGACCTTATTATTTGCAGGAGTTAACCTCACCCCCCGGAGAAGGCAATGGCACCCCACTCCAGTGTTCTTGCCTGGAAAATCCCATGGATGGAGGAGCCTGGGAGGCTGTAGTCCATGGGGTCGCTAAGAGTCAGACACGACTGAGCAACTTCCCTTTCACTTTTCACTTTCATGCATTGGAGAAGGAAATGGCAACCCACTCCAGTGTTCTTGCCTGGAGAATCCCAGGGACGGGGGAGGCTGGTGGGCTGCCGTCTATGGGGTCGCACAGAGTTGGACACGACTGAAGCGACTTAGCAGCAGCAGCAACCTCACCCCCATGCCACGCTCTCCCTTCAGTTTCTAAGGGCTCAGTAGAAAGCAAAATCAAGCCCTGCTCTACTCTAATTTGCTGTGTGACCCTGGGAACGCACATGACTCTCTCTGGGCTCAGTGTCCCCCTCTGGACAAGGACAGGCTTGGAGTCCAGCTTGCAAGGTTTGAGGATTGGGAGGTGCCTCCAAGTCCCTCACTCCCATACCCACCAGCCCTCAGGCACTGAGAGCAGCCATTCTTAGACGCTCATGCAGAGCTGAGGACATTCCTACAGCTCTCATGGCTCCTAAGCTGGCCCCCAAATGAGGCCCTCTTCCCAGTGGTGTCTGTGAAGGTGCCCTGTGTCCATTCCCTGATGGAGAGGAGAGGCATGGGACCAGGGAAACCTGGGGCTCTTGCCATCTGTCTTCACTCCTGGTCTAGATCCCCTTGCCTTCAAGGCTTGGTGGCCCTGCACAATGAATCATCTTCTGGTCAACACAGCCCACGGGGTTATTGGGCCTCTGTTATATACTCAGCCTCAATGCTCTTTTGCATGATTCCTCCTCGAAGGAATCTGGCCAGACCTCAACCTTCTGGGTGGATGAGCAGATGGGGTTCAGTATTCACCTCAGGGCCAAACAAGGCTATGGTGTTACTCAACTCTGGGGACTCGTGTCACAGTGATAGGCTATATAAACAGAGCCTGGAGTTGTGCAGTGTGTAACCTGTGCAGCTGGTCTTGGCAGCCCTGAGGCAGGACCCTGGCTTCAGAGTCCCACCTGTCTGTCAGAGTGGAGCTGGTCCCATCCCTGCCCAGTTCCCAGGCACCTGGCTCAGTTACCTGCTTTTCACATTCGCTCTTACTTCTTGCTGGTACCGCAGGTTCAAACTGAGTTTGCGAACACACTCAGGCCCACCTGGCGGTAGTCTGTTTAAGAACCTGAGATAGATTTGAAAGCAAAAGACATCATGAGGTTTTGAAAGGGGGAGGGTGAGGAGGAGGGAGATAAGGAGTGGGGTGCCAGGCTGGTCCCCTTCTTGGGAACTTTGTGAGCAAGGCTGGGCCACAAGGCTGGAGCAGCCCTTCTGTTGCTATGGTAACCTGCTCCAGGAGGCTGCCAGAAGGACTGAAAAGCGTGCTTCTGGGATGAGGCCTGTTGTGCCAGCAGAGGGAAACAGAGGCTTCTGAAAACCGTAGGACGTGTCCTGTGACTTTGGATCATTGGTCACTGCCACTACTCTCTTGGGTCATTGAGTAAAAGCTGCTTCCACTTTGGGGCAAAGAAGACTGTGATGTCACCAAATGACCCCTGAGCTCTGGGCTCAGGCAATTACAGGGCAAGCTGGGGCACACACACCCAACTAGGCTGAGGGTCCCACACTGAGAGTCTGGGGGTGGAGGATGGTATCCCGTGAACTCGGTATAACATCCATGCTCTATCTTGGTCCCTGCCCTCAAAAGATAGGGCTGCCTGCTTAAAGTGATCAACTTTTGAAATCACCCGCTGGGTAGCCACCCCCACACTGGCCAAGGCCATCGTTGGCTATAATCTCCCACCATCTTAACTGCTGCCTCACAAACAAGCTTGTTTTTAAATCCCCACCATCAAAAGGTACAGGCGGCATTTCTGCCACCTAATCAAATTTGCATAAACTCATTCTGGTTTTAAAATAGCTAAACAAACAGTAAATGAAGGAACACCTCAGGAAGCCAAGGGCCCAGCCTAACCATCAGATTAGAACCTCCTTCAGTCTATGGGGAGGAGAGACGGTAGGAAGCAACTTCCTGTGGGGCCTTTCGGGAAGCGTCTGCCCCCCACCCCCGCCACTGCAGCAGCAAACCTCTTGTGACTCAGTCGCCTTTGCTGTCCTCTCCTCTCCCGTGTCCTGAGCCGACCCTCCCTCAAGAAGAGGGTGGATCCTGTCCCCCTGCCTGTACTTGGCGAGACGAGAACCCCTTGAGGATGGCCCACGGAGGGTCTTACTCAGCCCTCTATGGGCCTGAAGAATATTGCATACTTAAGACAAGGCCAGGAGAAGGCAATGGCACCCCACTCCAGTCCTCTTGCCTGGAAAATCCCATGACTGGAGGAGCCTGGTGGGCTGCAGTCCATGGGGTCGCTAAGAGTCAGACACGACTGAGCAACTTCACTTTCACTTTTCACTTTCCTGCACTGGAGAAGGCAATGGCAACCCACTCCAGTGTTCTTGCCTGGAGAATCCCAGGGACGGGGGAGCCTGGTGGGCTTCCATCTAGGGGGTCGCACAGAGTCGGACACGACTAAAGCGACTTAGCAGCAGCAAGACAAGGCCAAGATCTAATTATCCAAATGAGTAAAGAGTACTCTGCCCCTTGGCTCAAACCTTCAAGATTTAGTCCCCTTAAGGGGAGGGCATCCTTTTCCATCCACTGAAACAGAATGTGCTAAACCTGCCTATGACTTTTTCCTGCTCACCCAGGGTCATGCTAGTAACAAAATCTACCGGTTTGGTTGTGACACAGAAGTGAGTCAAACTGCAGGGCGTGGAGGGCCACCTGTCCTTTCCTGAGGTGGCTGCTGCCTCACGTGTCGCTGCTGGCCATGCTTGTCTTTAGTCTTTAATCCTTGCCTGCATCACCAGTGGCCACTTCGTGCCACTGTCACTGTGCTGGCCTCCAGTGACTCACCTCCCTCCTACTCTGTGAGGTTTTTCCGGTAGCAGACTAGTAAATAAAATAGCCAAGCTTGTTAGAATTGTTAAGTCAGAGGAGATGGCTTCCAAAGTGGAATTTATGTTTTCCTCAAAGAAAAGAGATATGGGGAGAAATCCCTTCTGTTTTGACTCCTCAAGAGCAATCTGGGCCCCTACTGATTCTTGCTGCTGTTCCAGAAATCACAAGTGGCTGGCAAATCATTGTGACAGGGGAAGTGTGAATATTATATAGTCAACCCATGCAGCCTGTCGAAGGTGAGGAACACAGTATTCCCTCCACTACGCCTGGAACATGGCACTCCAGAACTTAGCTCAGTGTCACAGGAGAAAGTTCCTAAGTAGCAGAATGACAGTGACGACGAGAGAACGGCCCAAGGGGACTGACTTGCCTCTGCTTTTCCATTCCTTGGAGAAAGAGGAAAATCCGAAAAAGATCCCTGATGAGGACGCTAAGGTGGTGTTGGTAGTAAAGAACTCACCTACCAATGCAGGAAACATAAGAGATGTGGGTTCAATCCCTGATTCGGAAAGATCCCCTGGAGGAGGGGCACAGCAACCCACTCCAATATTCTTGCCTGGAGAATTCCATGGACAGAGGAGCCTGGTGGGCTATGGGCCATGTGGTCGCAAAGTCAGACGTGACTGAAGCAACTTAGCACAAGGATGCAAACTGTTCTCAGCCCCAGTTCACACACACGGACTGTGAGCATCCTGCCTTACTCACTTTCACAGAAGCAAGAACTTCTTCAGCATCTGCCCTGTAGTAGCATGGGGAGCAAGAAGCACTTCGAGGGCACGTACGAGCAGGTATATTGTGCGGTGTGGGGGGTAAGCAGAGGCGTCTGGGAGGGCTTGCACTCTCCTTTCCCTGAACTGGCTCTCCTTTCTCCTCCTAACTTTCCAGAAGATCTGATGGGAATCATTTAAAAACAGAGCCTGCCAATAGCTTCCTTCAGCTCCTCCTTCAGGAAGCACTTCTGGATGATCCCCAACACCCTCTCACCCTTGTAGCCCTCAAACACGCAGGTTTGGGCTTTGAAGGCCACCCGTAGCTTGGGAAGCTTCTTGAGAGTAGGGGTCATGCCTGATTCAACCCTGTCCTCTGGCCCTAAGTGCTCTCTGGCAGGCAGTTGGAGCTCAGTAAATGTTGGTTGGATCTAATCCTTCTCAAGTCGTCACTATGTGTGTGACATTTAAGTCAAGGGGAGCCTTCATTTTTCATGTGAACCCCTCATGGATGGAGATCTAGCTCCTATTTATTTCTGTTGCCCTTTCTTCCCATTCAGCACTCTGGTCTGTATGCATTAAGTACTCCATAAATGCTTTCTTGAAACAATAGAGTACTCAGATTTACCCAGAGTTGGCCTGCCTGTGTTTAAGTCACTTTACTTGCTGTACAACCTTTGGAAAGTCATGCACCTCTCTGAGCCTCAAGTTTTCTGCCTTAATCCCATGGCTATTGTGAGGATAACAGGATACATGTAGTGCTTAGGCTCTCACGAATCTTTTGGTGAATAAGTAGGAGGAAATTCTTTGGTGAGATTCGGAGGGTTACTAAATGAGGTGAAAAGTCCCAATCCAAGTCTGGGTGTCCAGGTACCCTGCCAAGCCCAAGAACTCTCCTTCCTGGAAGGCAGTGTGGGAGCCAGGAGGTGGGAGGGGGTAGGATCCTTGTTCCTTACACGGTCCTCAGGATGGAGCTGGCAGACCTGAGCAGGAGTGCCTCTGGCATTGTCCCCGAGAAGTGGCCACACCCTGCAAGCTCACCCCAGAGAGAACGAGAACCTCAGAGAGCCTGTTCAGGTGTCCCCTGGGAGAGCCGCATCAGCCCCAGAGAGGCCCAGCACCACCAAAGCGCCCTGCAATAGAGATACAGAGTGAGTCACCCTGTGGCCTGGCCAGGTCTGGGGCGACTGCCCTCCTTCCAGGGCATACCTCACTGGTTCCCGGCCTCGGTACCTGTCTGTAATTCACCATCACTTAAGCCCACATGCTCTGATCACATTCGGAACAACACAGCCTCACAGCAGGTGGCTGCCTTGGGCCCCAGGGCCAATCAATTACCAGGATGAGCAAATACATCAGATTCCCAGCCTCCTCACTCCTGTCCACTATTAGTAAACCCCTACCACCACCACCACCAACACCATCACCACTCTTTCCCATCCCTTTCTTGTTCTGGTTCTCACCTCTCTCTGTCCTGGGGGCAAAGGGAGAACCTGTCTTCTACATGCTGCAGGATATTTTCAATCGAGGGCATTGTCCAAATACTTCCCCAAATCCTAAAACCTCCTGAGTAGGGAGGGGAGCTGTGCCTCCTTCTGATCCCACGGTCCTGGGCACACAGACACAGCTGCACAGCTGGAGCTCTTGACGGCAGTGGCTTCCTACTGGCTTCCCTGCTGCCCCGCACAGCAGACCCCACACTCCATACCGCTCGTTAGTTGGCCTGACCTGCCTGTCTCATCTCAAAGATAAGGCTCCCCTGGCATCTCTCTTGCGATCCCTGATTCCCAGCCGGAAGACCCCCACCGAGGACTTACAGTGATGGACTGTGCACCTCCAGGGAGGATCTGGCTGCCACAGGGTGTTCACCTTCCTCCTTGGGGCTGGTAGGCACAGGGCACAGCATTCGCTGTGCTCCTTCAGCTAAGGCATCGTAGGTGTGGGAGCCAGTGCTGCAGGGTCCCTGGTGCCAGGTGATGAGGCAGTGGGGCTGGGCGGGAGTGGGGACCCGCCCCAGTCTGCCCTGACACTGTCAGTGAGGTGTGGCCACAGATACCTCTGACCTACCTGGCACAGGTCCTTGCTGCCCACCTCTGAGGCTTACATAAAGAGGGGTGGGAGGCAAGGGAGGGCCTGCCGATGCCAGTGGGTGTGTTGTCTGTCATCCTTGGCAGAGACGCAGGAAGACACTGTTCCTGCTGCAGGGCTTTCTGCCTGGAGCTGGTGCTGGGCCCCAGGGGTTAGGCAGGCAACCTGAACATTTTTTCCTTTGCTTTTTCAAACTTTTCTTTACTAAATACACATATTGTGCCTAGTGTTTTATGTGTGTTGACTCTTCACGTCTTCCAACAGCCCAAGGTGGATTAATGGTGCCATTTCCCAGGTGAGGTGACAGAGGCCCAGAGAACTTTATTTTATTTTTTTCTCCTTCCTCTTTTATCCCCCCCTTTTTTAAATTGGAGGATAATTGCTTTCCAGTGTTGTGTTGGTTTCTGCTGCACAGCAACATGAATCAGTCATAATTATATATATATACACACACATAATTGTATATATACATGGGCTTCTCTTGTGGCTCAGCTGGTAAAGAATCCACCTGTAATGTGGGAGACCTGGGTTCGATCCCTGGGTTAGGAAGATCCCTTGGAGAAGGGAAGGGTTACATATATCCCCTTCCTCTTAAACCTCCCTCCTACCTCCCATCCTACCCCTCTAAGTCATCACAGAGCACCAGGCTGGGCTCCTTTGTTATACAGCAACTTCCCACCAACCATATATTTCACAAATGATGGTGTATATGTCAGTGCTACTTGAGAGCTTTAGACATGTTCGATGTTATGCCCAGCAAGAGGCAGAGATGTCATTTGAAATCCAGCTTTCCATAACTGACTTTGAAACCAGGACACCATGTAAGCTGGATTTGACCATTATTTGCATCATAAAACTCGGCTGACAGCTCCATCTCACGTTGCCTCTAGAGAGCCCCTCTTCCATGGAAACAGTATCTCTGCACGTTGCCCTTTGTCCTCTAATGCCCTCACCACTTCCACCTCATTCCAGAGACTCTTGGGTTTGTGGCATTATATCTGCATCTTCTAAAACCTGGGCCCTGCTCTCTGGAAACACCCCTGCCAATCACTGTGCTATTTCACCTTCCAACCCCAAACCCCTTCCCACCTGAGTTGTCACCTGCCAACTGCCTCTCGGGTGAGCAGGTGTTGGAAGAGGTGAAAAAACAGAGGCCACTGGGTTTTAGGGGAAAATTTAAGCAAGCCCTAAACTGAAGGCTCAGATGCAGGGCACAGCAGCAGGATGGGGCAAGGGTTATTCCAAGGCTCTCCACCCATTCATGGCATATGACTCCCAGATTGCTACACTAAGCTGGTGTGTCACTACCAGCACACCAACTTCAAGAGAATTCTCCCCTTTCAATTCCAATTTCTTAACAGCTTTTTTCTTAGCAGTGATCCTCGCCCACTACCACTTTGGGGCACCTGACAATTCAGGCCTGGGGTGCTGCCCCTGAGCCTCTCATGGGTCAGGAGCCCCTTTGAGAACCTGCTGGAAGCCCTCCGCTCACCCCTATCAATGTGCCCAAATGCTCTTGCAGTTTCAGGGCACCCAGGGTGCTTTGGAAATCCATACACTCCAACCCCAGTGAACCCCAGATAGAAATGCAGATCCTTCCTCTGTCCTAAAGAGAGTGTGGGTTGCCCCACTTTTTTCCTCTTCCTCCCACTCTCCTGGCGAGGATAGAGCATTGATGTTGGAGTTGGCACTGGGGGTCGAAGTTGGTGGGGATGGTGGGAGAAATGTCCTCACTTTGGGGGGCTAGCAGGAATGCATGCCCAGATCCCTCAGCTCCTCCCAGGCAGCTCGACAACTCCTCTAAATGTAGAGTTTCCAAACTGATAGGAGGCTGGGCAAATGGGCTTATTCTAGGCAGGAGGACTTGGGAGATGTGTCATCTTCCCTTTCTATCCCCTCTCAAAAACTGCAAGCTTGCCTTCCCTGGCACACATTTCCCACTGTTCTTCAGACCCCTCCTCCTCCAGGAAGCCCTTTGGGAAGGACCCCCAGCTCTCATGCTTCTTGCTGGAGCCATGCTAGCTGTGTCCATCCCAGAGCGCTTAACGTTTAGAGGCTGGGTGTTACTTTTTAAAACCGAACTGTCTACTATGAAATAGAAATCTTAAGCCCATATTCTCAGAGTTGGAAATGACCTCTGCCTGCCCCATGACTGCCAGCTCCAGGAGGCTCCTCCTTCCTACTATGATTACTGAGTACCTCCTCTGCAGACATTGCTCGGGGCCTTTGGGGTGGAGGCAAGCCCTTGTCTCAAAGGCAGAGCCTGGTCCCTGCCTCAAAGTCTTAGAGATGATGGAATTGACAGTTAATAAGTAAAGATGCTTTCAAGGTCACTGTGGGGTCACCAGACCAGGCTGGGGAAAGGGTACAAGGAAATTGAAGGAGGAAAGATGGATAGGGGTGAAGGTTTACTTAACATGAGGCAGAGGACAAGTGCCCCAGGCAGTGGTGGAGCAGAGGAAGCTGGTGTGGACAGGAGAGTGTCCAAGTGCCACAGACTCAGGCTGCGGACCGCCCCCAGGCCTGGGACCACAGCCCACAGATGGAGCTTGTCCAAGGCAGAGATCTTCTGGGAACACACGGTCTCTCAGAAAGGGTGAGGGCAGGGCAGGGGTAGCCCAAGACATATCTTGCCAGGTTCATCAGAAGGAACATATTCGGGGCAGGCACCTGGGGCCCTTGACTGTGACTGATCCCCAGTGCAAGGAGGATCAGTGTTTCTCCTCCATCTTTGCCTAACAGGAGTGCTTGCTGAGAGGCCAAAGGCTTGTCTCAGCTTCATCTTGGCTCCTGCCATGGTGGATGTGGGTGTCCCACCAGCCAGCTGACTTCTAACCCAATCTGCAGCACCAAATGCTTAACCTTCTCAAGCCATCACACAGCCTACAGGGTCACACCAAGGTCCTCTGCATGGCCTAGGAGGAGTCTGGTCATGCCCTAGACAGGTCCCTGGACACTGGGACATGTGGATTCTAGTTCAAATTCCACCTCAGTTGGATAACCTTGGGAAAGTCCCTGGTCCTCTCTGGGACTCAATTTCCCCAGGCAAGTCACAGGCAGAGGGCTTTCCAGTTTTCTGTTTATGACTGGTGATTTGGATGTCTGGGCTGGAATTCTGCTGTGCCAGGCAAGGACAAGGCTACAGGACTGGGTGTTTCTGGACTCCAAGGCCTGAGAAGCTGGGCGGAGCAAGGCAAGAATAATGATAGTAATGGCTGAGTTGACTCATTGGAAGAGACCCTGATTCTGGGAGGGATTGGGGGCAGGAGGAGAAGGGGATGACTGAGGATGAGATGGCTGGATGGCATCACTGACTTGATGGACATGAGTTTGAGTGAACTCCAGGAGTTGGTGATGGACAGGGAAGCCTGGCATGCTGCGATTCATGGGGTTGCAAAGAGTCGGACACGACTGAGCAACTGAAGTGAACTGAAGTGAACTGAATGGCTAACAATCACCACGTTTGCACTAGTGACATGTGCCAGGCAGGGTTCTGTGCACCTTATACATATATTGACACATTCAGTCCACTCAACAGCCCAATCACTATCAACAGCTCAACAGTGCCTATCACTATCCTCACTTTACAGATGAGGAAACTGAGGTACAAGGAGATTATGTAATTTGCCAAAGGTCTTTTGGTTAGCAGAGTAGGATGCAAACTTGGGCAGGTTCAGTGTGTACCTTGGGCAGGCTGTACCTGATAGTCTCCGGCCTGCTGGGTGATTTGAGTGGGTGGGGCAGGGGCCAAAGCGAGTGAGGTGCAGAAGGTGGGCGTCCCACGGTCCTCGGAACTCCCACTCCCGAGCATTCATGATTAGATGTGTTTATTACGCCCTTCCTCCAAAATTTTGAAAAATTTGGGGTAGAAACAAGGTTTAAATCCTCAAACCATTTTCTTCTATTGTATTGATGACTGACAGAGAGAACTGTCAACTGGTGTTTTGCATCGTAATTGGGAGGCAGCATGAAACTTGGAGTTGACGCAGTTCTGGCAGACAGCAAAGAAGCTTGCCATCTCCCGTCACTCGCCGTTTTTATTTGAAGACCCACAAGTCTGACTTTGGGTTACACTTTTTCTCCTGTTATGGCTTCAGTTAGTCCGTCTATAAAATGAAGGGGTGGAAGGGATGGTCTCTAAATTCCAGCTCTGATGATAGGTGGTTTTCCATGTTTCTACTAAGGAGATGAGAGGAAGGAAGAACACTGCCATTTTTCAGGTTCTGGACCAGTTCTTAGCCAGAGAAACTTCATGGTGTCAGGATGGGGGCAAGGTTGGGGTTTAGACTTCTGCCAACAGGGGTGTTATGCCCCTGCAGCATATGGATGTTGGCTCCCAGACTTGGTCCCTGTCCTGGAGGAGCCCATAGTCTAAAGATAGGCATGAAGGAGACAGGCACATATATGGCCTACACACACGAGAGACATCTGTGAGCCTGGCAGGTAAGGGTGTTGTGCAGTGTGGACACAGAGCCTCGGGAGACTGATCTCCTAGGAGAACATCATTTCACTTTATTAACAATGAGAACTAATACTTACTGAACAATTAGTAGGTGCCAGGCACTGTTCCAATAATGTCATACGTGTCAACACATTTACTTATCTCAACAATCTTATAAAGCAGGTACTAAATTATAATCCCCATTTAAGAGGCAAATGAAGCACAGAGAAATGAAGTAACTTGCTAAAGTCTACAGAGCTTGTAACTAGAATGGTTGGGATTCAAATCTAGGCAATCTGGCTCCAGATTTTATGTTACGAACCATAATGGGCACTGCTTAAAATTGAGTGAGGCTCTCTGAGGCTCCTTATTCCTCTCCACACGCTTCAGCAACATGGGATTTGGTAGGAGAAACTGACTCAGAAAGGCAGAGCACTGTGGTTGAGACACAAGTTTAATGCGCAGGTAATTTTAAATTCTTCAAGTAAATATACTCCTGACATGTCATTACAGTATCCAACATGTAATAAAAAATGATCAGACATCTGAAAAATCAGGAAATGTGGGCCAAAATCAAGAGGAGAAAATAGCCAATAGAAACATACTCGGGCATGACACAAATGTTGAAATAAGCATGAGTGCTTGCTCAATTGCTCAGTCCTGTCTGACCCTTTGCGACCCTTTGGACTGTAGCCCACCAGGCTTCTCTGTCCATGGAATTTCTCAGGCAAGAATACTGGAGTGGGTTTCCATTTCTTACCCGAGGGAATCTTCCCAACCCAGGGATTGAACCTAAGTCTCCTGTGTCTCTTGCATTGGCACGCAGATTCTTTACTACTGAGCCACCTGGGAAGCCCTGGAATAAGCATACAAAGACTTTAAAACGGTTACTAATAGTTCAGTAATTTAAAGAAAAAATGATAGAACTGATGAACAGATGGAAAATCACAACATAAAAATAGAAAGTATAAGAAAAATACAATCTCTGAAATGAGAAATTTACCAGATGAGTTTGACAGCAGATTGAAAAGTTCGTATACCTGAAAGTTCATTCCCCTTAAGACAGAATAATAGAAATTATTCAATCCAAAGAGCAGAGAGAAAAAGGTTTTTTAATTGAACAGAACAAAACGTTGCTGAAAGAAGAAGACAAAAAGCTAAGTAAATGCAAAGGCATCTCAAGATCAAGAGACTTGATATTGTAGATCCCAAATGGATCTTCAGGTCAACATAATCCCTATCAAAATCCTAGCTGGTTTTTCTACAGAAATTAACAAACTGGTATAAAATTACTATGAGATTTCATAAGACCCAGATAGACAAAATAATCTTGAAAAAGAACAAGTTGGAGGATCCACACTTCTTGATTTCCAGACATACTATAATGCTACAGTGTCCTGCTTCCATGGTGGCTCAGCAGTAAAGAATCTGCTTGCAATGCAGGAGATGCAGTTTCAGTCCCTGAGTGGGGAAGATCCCCTGGGGGAGGGAATGGCAACCCACTCCAGGATTCTTGCCAGGAAAACCCTATGGACAGAGAAGACTGGCAGGCTACAGTCCATAGGTTCACAAAGAGTCAGACGCGACTGAAGCGACTGAGCACGCACGGCCAGTGTGTCCTTCAGTAATCAGGATAAAGTGGTACTGGCGTAAAACAGACGTACAGATAAATGCAGTAGAATCTAGAATCCAGAAATCAGTCTTTGTATTTATAGTCAATTGATTCTCAACAAGCTGGAATCAAGATTGCTGGGAGAAATATCAATAACCTCAGGTATGCAGATGACACCGCCCTTATGGCAGAAAATGAAGAAGAACTAAAGAGCCTCTTGATGAAAGTGAAAGAGGAGAGTGAAATAGTTGGCTTAAAACTCAACATTCAGAAAACTAAGGTCATGGCATCCGATCCCATTACTTCATGGCAAATAGATGGGGAAACAGTGGAAACAGTGGCAGACTTTATTTTGG
Source organism: Bos javanicus (assembly GCF_032452875.1). NCBI lineage: Eukaryota > Metazoa > Chordata > Mammalia > Artiodactyla > Bovidae > Bos > Bos javanicus. The sequence goes on from NC_083888.1 coordinate 30,178,920, forward strand.
GGGCTCCAAAATCACTGCAAATGGTGATTGCAGCCATGAAATTAAAAGACGCTTACTCCTTGGAAGGAAAGTTATGACCAACCTAGAAAGCATATTAAAAAGCAGAGACATTACTTTGCCAACAAAGATCTGTCTAGTCAAGGCTATAGTTTTTCCAGGACTCATGTATGGATGTGAGAGTTGGACTATAAAGAAAGCTGAGTGACGAAGAATTGATGCTTTTGAACTGTGGCGTTGGAGAAGACTCTTGAGAGTCCCTTGGACAGCAAGGAGATCCAACCAGTCATTCCTAATTATGTAAAGTTTAAAAATAAAATAAAATAAAATAAATTTTTTTTTTTTTAATAAAGGAAATCAGTCCAGAATATTCATTGGAAGGACTGATGTTGAAGCTGAAACTCGAATACTTGGCCACCTGATATGAAAAGCTGACCCATTTGAAGAGACCCTGATGCTGGGAAAGATTGAGGGCGGGAGGAGAAGGGGACGACAGAGGATGAGATGGTTGGATGGCATCACCAACACAATGGACATGGGTTTGAGTAAACTCCGGGAGTTGGTGATGGACAGGGAGCCCTGGCGTGCTGCAGTCCATGGGGTCGCAAAGAGTCAGACACGACTGAGCGACTGAACTGATTCTCAACAAGGGTGCCATGACAATTCAATGTGGGAAGTAGTCTTTTCAACAAGTGGTACTGGGGTGACTCAATATCCATGTACAAAAGTATAAAGTTGGACACTTTCCTTACACCATACACAAAAAATTAATTTGAAATGTATCAAAGACCCAAATGCAAGAGCTTAAACTGTAAAAATGCTAGAAGAAAATATAAGAATAAATCTATATAGACTTGAATTAGGTAAAGCCTTCTTAGCTATGACACCAAAAGCACAAGAAACAAAAGAAAAATAGACAAATTGGACTACATCAAAATGAAATCTCTTTGTGCTTCAAAGGACATCATCAAGAGAGTGAAAAGATAACCCACAGAATGGAAGAAAATATTGGCAAATCATTCATCTGGTAAGAGAATTAGCAAATCATTTATCCTGATATGAGAACTCTAATGATTCAACAAAATAGAAAAATAACCCAATGGAAACTGGGCAAAGGATTTGAATATACATTTTTCCAAAGATAAACAAATGGAGAAGAAATGTGTGATGTCCAGCATTATCAGCTATCAGAAAATGCAAATCAAAACCAGAATGAGGTAACACTTCATACCCACTAGAATGGCCTTATAAAAAAGATGGATACTGGGAATTCCCTCATGGCACAATGATTAGAACTCTGTGCTATCACTTCCCAGGGCATGGGTTCAGTCCCTGGTCAGAGAACTAAGATCCCACAAGTGAGGATGTGCAGAAATTGGAACTCTTGTACACTTCTGATGGTAGGTAATGCAGCTGCTTTGAAAAACAGTCTGCTAGTTCCTCAAAAGATTATGCATGGAGTTATATGATCGAACAATTCCACTTTTAGGTTTATATCTGAAATAAAACATATGTCCATACAAAAACTTATACGTAAATATTTATTGGAGCATTATTCATAATAGCCTGAAAATAAAAACTCAAATGTTCATCAGCTGATAAATGGGTAAACTAAATGTGGCATGTCAATACATTGGAATTTATTTGGCCATAAAAAGAATGAAGGACTGATACATGATAGAACATGAATATGAATCATGAAAACATGCTGAATAAAAGAAGCCATTCACAATAGATGATATATCATATCAGATCATTTAAGTGAAACATCCAGACTAAGCAAATCTATATAGACAAAAAGTAGATTAGTGGTTGTCTAGGACTGGGGGCTTGAGGGAAAATGGAAATGCTAATGGGTTAGGGGTTCATTTTGGGTAATGAAAATACTTTAAAATAGACTGTGGTGATGTTTGCACAAATCTAGAAATATACTAAAAATCATTGGATTTTATACTTTAAATGGGTAAAATTTATGGTATGTGATTTGTATCTCAATAAAGCTGTTATAGTAAAAAAATAAATGGAGCCTCAGCTACCTGTAAAACATCAAATATCTTTAAAAATGAATGTAAATATGAGACAAACAAGGACCTATTGTTGGTACAGAGGACTATATTCAATACCTTTTAATAACCTATAATGGAAAATAGTCAAAAACAGAATGTGTGTATATATATATATTTTCATATGTATACACACACATTTATGTATAACTGAATCACTTTCACTTTTCTGTACACCTGAAACTCACACAACATTGTCAATCAACCATATTTCAATATTTTTTAAAGTGAAATGATATCTAAATGACATATGAGAGTTTTTTCATCACCACGCTTATGTGATGACTTGAAATCATGTCTGCAAATTCTTTACACTCTTCCCATCAATCATCTTATTCTCCTCTTCTTAAGTATGAGATGGCCTTAATGACCAGCTTCTAACAAATACCATGTAGCAGAAGTGACACTATGTGATTTCCAAGGCTAGCTCATAAAAGGTAATACGGTTTTCACCTGATTCTCTCACAATACACACTTTTTGTGTCCCTGACCTACCATGTCAGGAGTCAGGCTACCTTGAAGCCACTATGAAGGAGACCATGTGAAATTAAATAGAGGAGATACTGAGCCTTCCTGGTTGATCCAAACCCCAGCCTATTGCGTCTCACCACCTCAGGCATCAGACATATGAGTAAAGAACACTGGAGACAACCCCAGACCCAGCCACCAGCTGTCATGTCAAGAAAACACTCAAGCAGACTATACTAGAGAAGTCCACTGGCAAAACTAAAGGTCTTTGGTGAACAGCAAGTGTGGTAAGTTGAAAATGCCCCCTACCTAAATATTCATCTCCTAATCTCTCAAAACTGAATATTACCTTATATGCTCCCCCATCCAATAAAAGGGGGGTGTTGCAGATGTGATTAAATTGAGGATCTTGAGACAAGGAGTTGATCATGGATTATCTTGGCGGGCACTGAACTCAGTCCCATGAACTCCTTATTGCAAAATTCAGACTTAAACTGAAGAAAGTAGGGAAAACCACTAGACCATTCAGGTATGACCTAAATCATATCCCATACAATTATACAGTAGAAGTGACAAGTAGATTCAAGGGATTAGATCTGATAGACAGAGTGCCTGAAGAACTATGAATGGAGGTTTGTGACATTATACAAGGGGCAGTGATCAAGACCATCCCCAAGAAAAAGAAATACAAAAAGGTAAAATGGTTGTCTGAGGAGGCCTTACAAATAGCTGAGAAAAGGGAAGCTAAAGTCAAAGGAGAAAAGAAAAGACATATGCATCTGAATGCAGAGTTCTAAAAAATAGCAAGGAGAGATAACAAAGTTTTCCTCAGTGATCAGTGCAAAGAAATAGAGAAAAACAACAGAATGGGAAAGAGTAGATATCTCTTCAAGAAAATTAGAGACACCAAGGGAACATTTCATGCAAAGATGGGCACAATGAAGGACAGAAACAGTATGGACCTAACAGAAGCCTAAGATATTAAGAAGAGGTGGCAAGAATATACGGAAGAATTAGACAAAAAAGATCTTCATGACCCAGATAATTATGATGGTGTGATCACTCACCTAGAGCCAGACATTCTGGAATGCGAAGTCAAGCGGGCCTTAGGAAGCATCACTATGAACAAAACTAGTGGAGGTGATGGAATTCCAGTTGAGCTATTTCAAATCTGAAAAGATGATGCTGTGAAAGTGCTGTACCCAATATGCCAGCAAATTTGGAAAACTCAGCAGGGGCCACAGAACTGGAAAAGGTCAGTTTTCATTCCAATCCCAAAGAAAGGCAATGCCAAAGAATGCTCAAACTACCGCACAATTGCACTCATCTCACACGCTAGTAAAGTAATGCTCAAAATTCTCCAAGCCAGGCTTAAACAGTACATGAACCATGAACTTCCAGGTGTTTGAGCTGGTTTTAGAAAAGTCAAAGGAACCAGAGTTCAAATTGACAGCATCTGTTGGATCATCAAGAAAGCCAGAGTCCCAGAAAAGCATCTATTTGTGCTTTATTGACTATGCCAAAGCCTTTGACTGTATGGATCACAATAAACTGTGGAAAATTCTGAAAGAGATGATAATACCAGACCACTTGACCTGCCTCCTGAGAAATGTATGCAGATCAAGAAGCAACAATTAGAACTGGACATGGAATAATATACTGGTTCCAAATCAGGAAAGGAGCATGTCAAGGCTGTATATTGCCACCCCATTTATTTAACTTCCATGCAGAGTACATTATGTGAAATGCCAGGCTGGATGAAGCACAAGCTAGAATCAAGATTGCTGGGAGAAATATCAATAACCTCAGATATGCAGATGATACCACCCTTTTGACAGAAAGCAAAGAGGAACTAAACAGCCTCTTGTTGAAAGTAAAAGAGGAGAGTGAAAAAGTTGGCTTAAAACTCAACATTCAGAAAACTAAGTTCATGGCATCTGGTCCCATCACTTCATGGCAAATAGATGGGGAAACAATGGAAACAGTGACAGACTTTATTTTTCTAGGCTCCAAAATTACTACAGATGGTGACTGCAACCATGAAATTAAAAGATGCTTGCCTCTTGGAAGAAAAGCTATAACCAACCTAGATAGCATATTAAAAAGCAGAGACATTGTTTTGCCAACAAAGGTCCATCTAGTCAAAGCTATGGTTTTTCTAGTAGTCACGTATGGATGTGAGAGTTGGAGTATAAAGAAAGCTGAGTGCCAAAGAATTGATGCTTTGAACTGTGGTGTTGGAGAAGACTCTTGATAGCCCCTTGGACAGCAAGGAGATCCAACCAGTCCATCCTAAAGGAAATCAGTCCTGAATATTCATTGGAAGGACTGATGCTGAAGCTGAAACTCCAATACTTTGGCCACCTGCTGTGAAGAACCAACTCATTGGAAAAGACCCTGATGCTGGGAGGGATTGGGGGCAGGAGAAGGGGACAACAGAGGATGAGATGGTTGGATAACATCACCGACACGATGGACATGGGTTTGAGTAGTCTCCGGGAGTTGGTGATGGACAGGGAGGCCTAGCGTGCTGCAGTCCATGGGGTCTCAACGAGTCAGACATGACTGAGCAACTGAACTGAACTGAACTGGATTGCAATCCCATGTATCACAAGAGGGAGGAAGAGGGAGATAGGGGGAGATTTGACGCACACACAAAGGAGAAGAAGGCAATGTGAGCAGAGAGCAGAGACTGGAGAGGTATAACCACAAGCCAAGGGTAGATGTTGGTAGAGGAAAGAAGAGGAAAAAGGAAAGAGGCAAAGAAGAGGAGATTCTCCCCTGCAGCCTCTGAAGGGAGCACAACCCTGATGACACCTTGATTTTAGCCCCATGAAACTGATTTCAGACTTCTGCCCTCTAGAATTATGAAAGAATAAATTTATTCTGTTTTAAACCACTAAGCTTATGGTGATTTGTTACGGTGGCAACAGGAAGCTAACACAGCCAATGAAGAACAGAGGTCTGCCAACAACCTTATAGATAAGCTTGAAAGAGGATCTTCCATCCAGATGAGTGTTACCCTGGCTAACATCTTGAGTGTAACCTCATGAGAGACCCTGAGCTAGAATCACTTAACTAAGTTGCACCTGAATTACTGACCCATAGAAACCATGAGAGATAATAAGGAATTGTTGTTGGCTTGAGGCACCACAGTTTTGAGTGACTTGTTAAGCAGCAAGAAATAACCACAACATTTTCACTACAAGAAATGCTACAAGAGTGTATTCAGGGAATAATGTTTATTCAGGTTTATAGTGGGAATTACCCCAGATGAAAACATGGATCTGCTAGGGGAAGCACACTGATTGAAACCACCCACCCTGGCCAGGCACCATAGCAACTATTTGCATGAGTTGTTTTAGGACAAGATGTCCTGGTAAGGAACACAGAACTAATAAGCCTCCACCAACCAGAAGAGTTCGGGAAAGGTCAAGAGGAGACACCATATGTCTGATCACGTCCCAGAATCCTTTTTTCTGGCATCCACCTTGGCTGAACAAGGTGTGCACCACCAGGAAGGACTTTGAGTCAGAATAATTGGCTAAAGACAACCCAGAAACTAATCCCATCACCATAAAGCCCAAGACCGCAAGCCATGTGACAGAGCTGCTCTCCTGGGTTCCCTTACCCTGCTACTCTCCTCCCGGTGCCCTTTCCCAGTAAAATCTCTTGCTTTGTCAGCACATGTGTCTCCTCAGACACATTTCCTAGTGTTAGACAAGAGCCCAGTTTCAGGCCCTGGAAGGGGTCCCCCTTCCTGCAACAGATCTACAAGAGGGAATAAAGATCACTGGAAATACTAAATATATTAGAAACAAGGCAAGGATACCCGCTCTTACTGTCTCTATTCAGCATTATATTGGAGGTCCTAGTCAGTGTAACAAGGCAAGACAAATTAAAAAGTGAAATGATTGGAAGCAGGTAGAAGAAATAAAGCTATCTGTTAAATAACAAATTTGTATGCCTAAAAAATCCAAAGGAATCTACCAAAAAAAAAAAGCACTAGAACTAACAAATGTAATTAAGTAAGATCACAAGATTCAAGGTCAATATTTTTTTAAAATCAATTGTATTTCTATACAAACAACAAATGATTAGAAAATTAATTATAAAATACAATGTACATAGTATCAAAACCCATGCAATTCTAAAGAACACGTTTAGGAAAAAAGTGTGTAAGGCATCTACACTGAAAACTACAGTTCATAGCTGAGAGAAATCAAAGATCTAAATAAATGGAAATACATACCATGTTCATTGATCAGGAAATTCTCCCCAGTTTGAAACATAGATTCAATTTGTTCTTAGCCAAAATTCCAACAGTCTTTTTTGTTGAGACTGACTTGTTTAGTTGCTAATTCTTGTCTGACTTTTTGTGACCCTATGGACTGTAACTGGCTAGGCTCCTCTGTACATGGGATTTCCTAGGCAAGAATACTGGAGTAGGTTGCCATTTGCTTCTCCAGGGGATCTTCTTGAACAAAGGATTGAACCTGAGTCTCCTGCATTGGCAGGCAGATTCATCACCTCTGAACCACCAGGGAAGTCCCGTGACTAGATAATTCTAAATTCTGCATGAGAATACAAAGGAGCTATTGTGTGGCCTTCCCTGGTGCCCCAGTGGCTGACTCTGCACTCCCAATGAAGGGGTCCCAGATTTGATTCCTGATCAATGAACTAGACCCCACATGCTGAAACTATTATGGAAATGAGTGGGGGCAGGGAAGGGAAGCCAATAAGCAGGGCAGATCAGGTGGAAAGGAAAGTTTGCTTTATTTCAGGTGCTGGCAACTGCGAGGGGAAGGTGGTGGATATCTTTCCAAAGGCTGACTCCTTCCCCTGACAAGCATGGGGTGAGAGCATTTATAGACAGAATAGGGGATGCTGTTACCTGCAGAAACAACATAGTCATCTCTAACAGTCATCTTCAATCGGTCATCAGCGGTCTGACTAGCATCATCTTGGTTGTTTTAGGTACAGTTAGTCTTCAATTCGGGTGCACTTGTTCTCATTTTTTTTTGTGGTCAGTTTTCAGAATTGTGGAAGCTCAAGTCCTGGGTACAGTCTGGTCATCATGTAGTTAACTTTTCCACCTGGTGTTTTGGTATCTTTAAGACAGCTCACACGATATGGCTAAGAATATTATCTACAGCCCTTGAGAACGGAAGGTCCCTAACTATGTTTAATAACTACGTTATTATTATTTGGTGTCCTTAGACTGTTGTCCTTTGTTTCAGTATTTCTCATTTCTCTGATTAAACTTATTCTTTGACTGAAGTTTTCCACAGACAAAAGGAAGGCAGAGGACATGATGGGGGGGTGGGGGGGGGACAAGGACCATACAGTCCTGCTCTGTTTCAAAACTAAGAGTTCAAATGACACAACCAAAGATCCTGCCTGCCACAACTAAGTTCAGCCAAATAAATAGATAAAGATAAATATTAAACAAGCAAATGAACAAACAAAAAAACCCAAAGGAGCTGTTGTGTTATTAACCGATTATATTATAACAAGCATCCCCAAGTGTAGTGACTTTTTAAAAATAGGCATTTATTATCTTGCAGTTTCTATGGGTTAAGAATCTAGGTTTAGCTGAGTGCCTCTGGCTCAAAATCTCTCATGACGTTGTCATTAAACCGTCAGTCTCAGCTGAAGGTTTAACTCATGGGGTTGTGGGCAGAACTCAGTTCCTTGCAGGTTGTTGGGCTGAGGATCTCAATCCCTCGCTGGCTGATGGCCAGAGAGGTCTCCCTCAGGTCTTTGCCACGTGGGCCTCTCCCTCAGAGAAAGTAAGTAAGAAAATGAGAGAGAGCAGTAAAAATGAAATCATGGTCTTTTTATAACCATATCTCTGAAGTGAAATCCCATCACTTTTGCCATATTCTGCTTCTTAGAAATAAGTTAGTAGGTTGGTCCCCATTCACGGATATGGAATGACACAAGAATGCAAAAGGCAAGAGTCACCGAGGCACATCTTAGAGGCTTTCTGCCACGCCCAGGACAGCCAAAACGATTGTGTTTATAAAACAAAGGAACAAAGTTGAAAGACAAACACTATCTGATGTAAGACCTAGTATAAAGCTGTAGCAATGCTGACAGTGCGGTATTGACATAAAGAGAGAAAAATAGTTCAGTGGAAGTAAACCCAGAAATAGACTCAGACATGTAGCCAGTTGACGTGTTTTTTTTTTTAAACAAAGGGGCCATAACAATTTAATACAGAAAAAAAAAAATCATTTTCAACAAAGGGCATTTGAAGAACTGGATAAATATGTGAGAAAAAGGAAAATATTAATTTGAGATGGATCATGGGCCTAACTATAAAAACAAAAACCATAAAGCTTCTCATAGAACATATAGAGAAAGAGTTCTACGTGTTCATAGAGGGACTGATATCAAGAATTTATGGAGAAATCTCTACAAATCGATAATAAAAGGTTTAATAATAAAAGCCCAATTACAAAATGGGCTAAAGTTTTGGATAGATACTTCACAAAAGAAGATGCAGAGATGGCCAACAGGCACATGAAAATATGCTCAACATCATTATCAGGGAAATTAAAATTACAATGAAATAGCACCATTCACTCACCAGAAAAGCTATCATTGAAAAAGAGTAACAATAGATAATGATGACAAAGATGTGGAGCAACAGAAACTTCTTGTGGGAATGCTAGGACCACTTTGGAAAACCTCTGGTGGCTTCCTTATACATGTATTTGTTGTTCAGTCGCTAAGTCATGTCCAGCTCTTTGCGACCCCAAGGACTGCAGCATGCCAGGCTTCCCTGTCCTTCCCTATCTCCTGGAATTTGCTCAAATTAGTGTCCATTGAGTCGGTGATGCTATCTAACCATCTCATCCTCTGCTGCCCCCTTCTCCTTTTGCCTTCAATTTTTCCCAGAATCAGGGTCTTTTCCAATGACTTGGCTTTTCACATCAGATGACCAAGGTAGTGGAGCTTCAGCTTCAGCATCAGTTCTTATAATGAATATTCAGGATTGATTTCCTTTAGGATTGACTCGTTTAATCCCCTTATATGTATACCTATCTTTTGACTGACATGGAACAACAGCCTGGTTCCAAATAGGTAAAGAAGTACGTCAAGATTGTGTATTGTCACCCTGCTTATTTAACTTATATGCAGAGTATATCATGCGAAATGCTGGGCTAGATGAAGCACAAGCTGGAATCAAGATTGCTGGGAGAAATACCAATAACCTCAGATACGCAGATGACACCACCCTTATGGCAGAAAGTGAAGAACTAAAGAGCCTCTTGATGAAAGTGAAAGAGGAGAGTGAAAAAATTGGCTTAAAATCCAACATTCAGGAAACTAAGTTCATGGCATCCGGTCCCATCATTTCATGGCAAATAGATGGAGAAACAATGGAAACAGTGGCAGACTTTATTTTGGGGGGCTCCAGAATCACTGCAGATGGTGACTGCAGCCAAGAAATTAAAAGATGCTTGCTCCTTGGAAGAAAAGCTATGACCAACCTAGATAGTATATTAAAAAGCAGAGATGTTACTTTGCCAACAAAGGTCCATCTAGTCAAAGCTATGGTTTTTCCAGTAGTCATGTATGGATGTGAAAGCTGGACTATAAAGACAGCTGAGCGCCAAAGAATTGATGCTTTGAACTGTGGTGTTGAAGAAGACTCCTGAGAGTCCCTTGGACAGCAAGGAGATCTGACTAGTCATTCCTAAAGGAAATCAGTCCTGAATATTCATTGGGAGGACTGATGCTGAAGCCGAAACTCCAGTACTTTGGCCACCTGATGCGAAGAACTGACTCATTTGAAAAGACTCTGATGCTGGGAGGGATTGAGGGCAGGAGGAGAAGGGGATGACAGAGGATGAGATGGTTGGATGGCATCACCGACGCAATGGACTTGAGTTTAAGCAAGCTTTGGGAGTTGGTGATGAACAGGGAAACCTGGCGTGCTGCAGTCCATGGGGTTGCAAAGAGTTGGACATGACTGAGCGACAGAACTGAACTGACCTTTTGATACAACAACCTAGAGACTTCTCCAAGGAAATCAGTATATATGTCCACAAAAAAAAAACCTTATACAAGAGTGTTTGCAGTAGCTTTATTCATAAAATCTCCAAACCAGAAACAACCCAAATCCTCTCAACAAGAGAAAGGATAAACAAATTGTGGTATAGCCACATGACAGCATTCTAGCCAACAGCAGAAAACAACACTACCACTGAAACACTTCACAGTGTGGAGGAATCTTGTAGACACTGTGATTAGTGAAAGGAACCAGGCATAGAAAAGCACATACAGTGGGTTCCATTAGTATGATGTTCAAGAGCAGACCGAAGAGTGGCTTTTCAAATCTAGTTATTTAAGGATGAGTGGGGGTGAAAGTCGACTAGAAGGAAGCGCAGAGAACATTCTGGAGTGATGAAAATATTCTATCTTTCTATTGAGTTGTTGATTACATGGGTATATGCTTTTTGTCAAAAGCCATCTAGTGAAAAATTTGCTTCCATTAATAAAAAACACAACGCATTACATTTTGCAGATGTAAATGCTTCTGCTACAGCTTCTTGGGGCTAGAGTCCATGCTAGGTCCTAGATGTCCTTCACATGGTCACAACCTTTGCAGTTTCCAAAGTACCTTCCTAGCCCTGACTTCATTGTTCCTCACAGGCTCCTTTGCAAGGAACCAGGGCTGCCTGTGGAGGAGGGCTATAGAGCCAGGACCCAGGGAGCACACATGGAACCCAATGTGATACAGGACTTTCTCCCGCCACTGCCCCTGTCTTCTGCAGGGACAAAGAGTTAAGTGAGTAAGTTCCTCGTCCCTGGAGGTCTTCAAGTCAGGGTAGGTTAATAATATGGGAATGTTGGGTTAGACTCAATGACCTAAAGAAAAACTTCACTGGCCTGAGAGGCTGTCAATAGGGAACTTGCCTGGGGACAGAGTGAGTCAGCTTCTGGTTCAGTGTTCTGACTCCAGGCCAGCCTGGGTTCTGCTGTTCCCAGTTAATGACTCTGTAGCCCCTGCAAAAACTTAGCTCTGGCCTGGGTTGACCTGCATCCTGAAGGCATCCAGATCTGTATTCAGATGTCTGGGACAGGGTTATTTTGCCCTAGGGACTCTGATTTCTGGGATGTGCTCTGCCCTTTATCCTAGGACTCTTGACCTTGCCTTCCAGTGACACTTATAATATACTCCCATGTCCTCTGGGACAATATTTATTCAACAATAAATATTATATATTTTTGAGTTTGAAGACTACACTGCTGTTATTTATTTATTTTTTAAAAAGTTTTAGCCGTACCAGGAAGCATGTGGCATCTTAGTTCCTCAGTCAGTGATTGAACCTGCCCACGCTGCATTGGAAGCACAGAGTCTTAACCACTGGATCACCAGGGAAGTCCCAACAGGAAACAATCTTCAATAGACAAATGTATACTCACAGAAACCGATAAGTAGCAAAGAATCCAAAATATGAGAGAGAAAGTAATTCTACTACAATAACCATTTTTTGTACCACGGGGAAGTGAGGGGAAGGAAGTTGGGAAAACTGGAAGGCCCTGGATATTCCATATTCTTAAGGATGCCTGTATAATTTCCATAGTATTTGCATTGTGATTGTTTGTTCCTCCCAGACTTGCATACCCCAGAGATGGGGAGCTCACTCCCTATCATCCACAGGAAGCTTTGGCAGTGAGAGCAGCCTTCTTCACCAGGCTTGCAGCAGCCTCCTGTGCCTGCCCCATGCCCCTGACTCCAAGGGGTCTCCTCTCTGCCCCCAGTGCAGAGCAGGCAGAGCTGGGAAAGGCAGCTGGGAGTCCAGGAGTACGGTCAGTTCAGGGTTCACTGTCCTCCTCTGGGCCACACTCAACTCTGCAGGTTCCCTTCCTCTGGCGTCTGCCTCCAGCCCACCCAACTCCAGCCTGTCTTCACCGCTGCCAGAGCCACCTCCACAAACTAGGCTCCTCTTCTGCTTCTGCTGCATCCATGCCTCCCAAGTCTCCTCTTTGCCTCCTCTGACTCTGGTGGCCCCTAGTCTGGCCACACCGGCCTATCCAGACCTAGCAGTTAATCTGGCCCAATCTAACTGGTCCGATGGCTACCTTAACTCTTCCACAACCACACCTTCTGTCCACAGAATGACCCTGCCTGCCACCAGGGCATCCACGGCCCTTCAAACCCAGGATGAACTGTCCCCTCCTCTGGTTCTTTTAAAGCCCTTCCTCCAACTTGGGCTTCTTCCAGCTCAGGGAGGCTGGTGCCTCTACTGGACCAAGAATTTAACAGGACTCGACATATCCAATGGGTACCCCTGATGGACGGCACAGTCTACAACTGTGGCCTCGAAGGACGCAGAGCACAAGCTGCCAGGTCAGCATCAGACCCGCCCCAGCTCCAGCCCCGCAGAGGCTCCTTCCCTCCAGCCCTGCAAGTGGTGTGATACAAAAGGAAACTCATCTGGGGGAACCTGGCATGCAAACCCTCCTCTGCTCTCAGTCTCCAGCTCCCCGATCTCCGGCCTTCCTTCCGAAACCCTGGGAAGGGGAGGGGGGGGAAAGATAAGGCCTCTCCCAGACTATTGGAGGAGTGCAGACCCACCCTGGCCCAGGAGCAGCAGCCTGCCAGGGGCCGCAAGGCCAGGAGAGATGGGCAAGCCTGAGATGGAGCCCTGTGCTCCTGGGGCCGGTCTGGAGGGACGAGGAGCATTACGGCCATGGTAATGGCTTCTGACTTTAGAACATGTTAAACAAGGGTTCAAAGCTCTTTCCTCGTAGCTATTCTGCAAGGCCTAGGAGGTTCACTGTGCCTGTGAGGGGTGGCCCTTGTGCCTTTGGAAGCATTTCATACACACCAGCTGATAGACTCTGCACAGATTTTCTGCAAGGTCAACAGAGAACAGGCTTTTGTCTTCCTTTGAACAGAGAGTGATAACGAGACTTAGAGAAGCTAAACAACTTACCCAAAGTTGCTAAGCAAGAAAGCGGAGGGGGACTGACCTTCTGAGTTTTCTGCCCTCTCTTCCCTCATAGGCCCCCTCATATACCTACCATTCCCGGCTCTGCCTCCCTTTCATAGAGTCTGCAAAAGAGGCCCCCGCCTCTGTGAGCCCATTCCCCAGGGTGAGGGAGCTCCAGCCAGCCCCCTTGAATCCTATCGACCCTCTGCGTGTGGCCCACGTCCAGGGAAGGGGCTGGACCTCAAGCTCTTGGAGGCCTTGCAGGTAAGGTGCCTCTGCTTCTGTGAGGACAGGAGCCCACTCTGGGCTCTCTGGAGACCCAGGGCAGGGCCCAGACCCTCAGCCTTGGGGGGCAGGGGGGTCCTCTGCCTGTCCGTCACATTGACATTTCTTTCATTTGCTCCATCTTTCCTTCCTCATAACTCCCATGAGAACAATGGCCATTCACTCTGTAGCTCAAACACCGGCAACTCTCCCCAGAGGGCTCAGCCCCTGGCATTTCTCCCTTGTCCTTCTCCCCTTCTGCACTGCGCACTGCAGCCAGCGAGACCTCGCCCCTCCCTGAGTTCCCCATCTTTCTTCGCATCTTCTCACCATCCCAACGCTGTTCCCTCTAGCCGCACGGCACTTCCTCTCTGAATGTCAGTGCCCTCCTGGCCATCCAAGGCCTGTGTGATGTTCGGGACTTTCCTGATGGTCCAGTGGCTAAGACTGCACGTTCCCAAAGCAGGGGGCCTGAGTTCAATCCCTGGTCAGGGACTAGATGCCACATGCTGCAACTAAGAGTTTGCAGGCTGCAACCACAGATCCTGTGGGCCGCAACTAAGACCCAGCGCAGCACCCCGCCCAAAAAACAAACAAAATAGTCCGCGGTAGAAGCCCCTCTCACCTCCTCTGGGCCTGTACCCTCCTGGCACAGATCACAGGCATCTGGAGGTCTGTGTGTCTGCCTTCTCCCTGCCCTCTTGTTGGGGAATCCTGGGGCCAGGACTGGGTTCCAACTTCTCAGGATCCCCCATCCTTGAATGGGGAGGGCCTAGGCTAGAGTGGGCACTGGTGATGACTGACAAATTGAATCTGCTTCCTCTGGATCACAGTTGCGCTCAGTCGCTCAGTCCTTTCCGACTCTTTGTGACCCCACTGGGGTGTGCCCCCCAGGCTCCTCTCTCCATGGGGATTCTCCAGGCAAGAATACTGGAGCGGGTTGCTATGCTCTCCTCCAGGGGATCTTCCCAACCCAGGGATTGAACCCAGGTCTCCCGCGTTGCAAGTGGATTCTTTACCGACTGAGCCACCAGGGAAACCCAGATTAGTAGAACATATACAGCAGAAGGGCTTTGGGGGAACTTCACCTCCTGCATTCATATCCAGACAGGGAAGCTGCAGCCCAGAGAGGGGCAGGGACCCACCAAGGTCACACAGCAAGTTGGAGCCGGACTCTTTGGCTTTCCCCTGTCCTTGTCTGACATTGACCCCACATGCCAAAGTTCCCCCTTGAGAAGACAGGGATACATTCTTATTGTCTTCTTCTTCCTCCAACCAACTGCAGCCCCCTACTCATGCCCTCATTCTTCGGCTGAGCCCCTCTGGGCCACACAGGGGAGTACGCATGTCCCACTCCAGGGCTTATCCCATTTAGCGATCATCCAGACCCTTTCTTTCGTTTCCTAGATGAAGAGACTGAGGCTCAGAGAGTGAAGCAGCCTACTCAGGGTCACACAGCAGAGTCAAGTCCAGAACTTGGCCATGGGCTCAGTGGACAGAGACCCAACCTCCAACTTACCTGGTTCCCACGTTTTCTTGGGTGGTCCCCAGGCTTGCATCCAGCAGGCTCTCCTTCGGGGCTGCTCTGCTGTCCGGCATGCTGGGGTTCTAGGGGGGACAGCTGCGTCCAGCTCCAGAACTGTGTGGCACCAGCCTCGGGCATCTGCCAGAGAGAGCGGTCTCCCTCAGCCTGGGAGGTTGGCCTTGACGGGGCAGGGGGGCGGGCCTGGGGCCGGGGGAGGCGGCGACTGGAGTGGCCCAAAGAGACCTATTTCCTCTCCATTTTTAGAAACTCAAAACACTCCTCAACGGTGAAATTGCTCAAGATTAAAACTTTCCTTTTCTTTGTGGTTTTGTTTTCACTCAAGATGAGAAGAATTTCAATGAAGCCAGTGTTCTTTTTCATGCAAATCTGCTCTGGTTCTCCCAGGAAGTCTGGCCAATGGGCTCAGGGCTTCTGGGTCCCCAGAAAACCTCCTCACTGGCTTTAGAGGCCATGTCAGAGCACAAGGGGTTCTCAGCACCAGTCTGGATTCAGATCCTGCAGTAGCTCACCCTGCAAACCTGCCTCACTGTTGACACAGCACCCAGGAAGGGGTTTTATCCTCTCAACCCACCTCCCCCAGGTTCTGCGCTGAAGGCTGGAGCTCTGAGCAGGACCCGTGGTTCCTGCCCTCAAGGAACCCCAGTCTGAAGGAAGGAGAGAGACATTGCCAACACTGAGGACTACGGTATAGTTGACAGAAGCATTTGCACTGAAGCAGATGTCATAAGGGACCCAGGAGCATGACTACCAGGGCCTCCTAGTAGAAGTATGGATCTGCTCCTTCAGTTAAAGGAAAGCAGGGTGTTGATGGTGGGTTTGCAGGCATCTGTAAACAGATGTGGGAAATTCACGTAAGGCAGGGCAAACTGAGGGCTTTCTTGGAATACCAGGAATCTCCTCCCTTGGGCAGTTCTCGCCAGAACAAAGTACCGTGAACTGGGTGGCTTAAAAGAGAAATGTATTCTCTTACAGTTCTGGAGGCCAGAAGTCTGAAATCAAGGTCTTGGCAAGGCCTTGCTCTAAAGGCTCCAGGAAAGAATCTTTCTTTTTCTCTTCCGGCTTCTGGTGGCTCCCAGCAATCCTTGAAGTTCCTTGGGTCATAGCTGCATCTGTCCAGTCTTTGCCTGAGTCTTCACATGACTGTCTTCCCCCTCTGTGTCTTTGCCCTTATATCCCCTTAAGGACGATAGTCATCAGACTAGGACCCATCTTCATCCAATATGACATCATCTTAAAAAATTATATCTCTAAAGACCTTATTTTCAAATAAGGTCACATTCCGAGACTGTGGGTGGGCATGACTTCTGGGGGAACATGAGTCTGCTGAAACTGTCTACAGGAGGCATTGGTGGAGACTCCTGCAAGATGTCCCCAAAAGTGGTTAGTAGGTTCAGCTGGGTCACAGGTAATACTGTCTTAACTGGTGGACGCAGGTGGCTGAGAAAGAGTTTGCCAGCATTCATGGAAATTCAGGGCATGGACCCCAGGGTGCTGTCTCCCAATACATTGAAGGCACATTAGACAGGAGGCCTGAAGTCTGGCTTTGAGGCCTGAATCTTCCACTCACCTCTTCTCCCTGTGACCTTGGGCAGGCCTCTCTCCCTCTCTGGGCCTCAAATTGACTGTTTGGATCACAAGGGTGATGGCTTGGAGGCTGGCCAAGGTGGCTGCCAGCTCCAACTGGACATGAGAAGGTGATGGGCCGAGTCATGCTCACGGGCTGACTGGGTACGCTGAGAGGGACATCATTGTGAGTGCTAAGTGGTGAGCCTGCCACAAAGGAGATACTGAATCAGAGAAAAAAGACATCTAATTCTTAAGCTCAAAAGCTTTGGTTAAGATGAAAGCCTGAAAGGTTTGGAAAGATGTGCAATGTGGCAGAACAAATTCTCCCTCCCCCAACCCCACCCCTCAGATTCTTAGGGATCTTGAGAGCTGAGAAGGGAAGAAATTTCCAAAAGGAAGCCAGACCCTGAGTGGGGCTCAGAGAGGAGCTCCCTAGAGTACATTTCCTGAGCAGTAAGAAGGGAAGAAGTCAGTAGGGCCTGAGGCTTCCCAAGAAAGTGACAAGGCCCTAGATTATGTGGCACAGGCCACAGAGGAGGAGATGGTCCAGGGCACCAGAACCAAGAGGGCCTGGGCAGCCCCCCTCAATGCAGCAGTGGAGCAAGGGTCCACATGAGCAGAGGGCAGGGTCAGCGTGCTGGCCACAGAGGCTGATGGGAGAATGGGTATTCAGTGGGCCCGGCAGGAAGAGTTGACCCCACCTGAGGCCCAGGACCACAGATCTCATACAGAAGGAGGGGGACAGGGAGCAGCAAAGTCTAATTTTGCTGAGCTTTAAAAACAGTTACCTAACTTCATTTGAAAAAGTGTCTATAACCATGTGCTGGTTAGTCGGCCTTTGTGACCGGATTCCCTCTCCATGGGCTCCGTCCCCCGGGAGCTGACCTGTATGGGCATCTCCGAGGCCCCTGGCCTCTGGTCAAGTTAGGCCAATACAGACAGCAGTGGAACGGAGGGCCGATAGAAAGAGGTTGGGAATTTGATTCCTCGTGCTCTCTCCCTGCTGGCCACAGTTTTGGCAGCAGCTTCCTCCTGGTCCTGGCAGCTGAAGGTCCTGTCTGACCTCCTGCCCAGACGGCTTGGGACCTCAGGAGTGGTCCAACTCCCTGCTGTGGCTTTCCCATCCTTTGCGGCCCCCTTTACCCTACCCTCCCCTCTCTAACTTCCCCTCTGAGTGGGCCATCTCTTTTTTATGGGGACCCTCACTGATAAAGCAGGAACATAAAATGTACAAAGGGAGTTGATTGTTTAACGGGCACAAACTTTCCTTTTTGAGGTGATGGAATGTTTTAGAAGTAGATAGAGGTGTTGGCTCCACAAAATGGTGAATGCACACCATGGTGAATGCACAATATGACACAGAATTGTGCACTTTAAAATGGTAACATTATGTGAATTTTTTTCTCAATAAATTTTTTTCTTAAAAGAGGCACAGAGAACTTCACAGTGAAAAGTGTCAAGTTTCCTTCCATCCTTCTCCCTCCTTTGCTCACCCATTTCTTCTCCCAGAGCCACCACTGTTAAAACTTGCTTTTGCATCATTCTAGAAGTATTCTAGGGGCTTCATCTGGGGCTCAGAGGTAAAGAATCTGTCTGAAATGCAGGAGACATGGGTTCAATCTCTGGGTTGGGAAGATCCCTTGGAGAAGGGCATGGCAACCCACTCCAGTAGCCTTGCCTGGAGAATCCTATAGACATAGGAGCCTGGCGGGCTGCAGTCCATGGGGTCACAAAGAGTCATGACTGAAGCAACTGAGCACACACGCATGCAGAAGTATTCTCAGTTCAGTTCAGTCGCTCAGTCGTGTCCGACTCTTTGTGACTCCATGAATCGCAGAACGCCAGGCCTCCCTGTCCATCACCAACTCCTGGAGTTCACTCAAACTCATGTCCATCGAGTCGGTGATGCCATCCAGCCATCTCATCCTCTGTCGTCCCCTTCTCCTCCTGCCCCCAATCCCTCCCAGCATCAGGGTCTTTCTAGACATATACAAATGGTAACACAGTATGCAGTTTTGTATCTTGTTTTTCACACTTGACAATGTTCTCTTTCCTATTGTACTGAGGGCTTCCTAGTGCTTTTGTTGGGATGTACAGCATTTCATGGATGGTCTGGCCGGGATGCATCTAATCTGTCCTGTGCAATGAACATCGAGGTTGTTTTCAGTCTTTTGATGAAACAAACAACCTTATTTCTGCACCATACGCACTCGAGTTGGTCTAGCTCTAAGATAAATCCCTAGAAGTGGAACCATTGGGACTCGACTTAGTTTAAACTGGAAAATGACAGTTTTTTTGTGTGAAATGGATACATTAATTATTCTGTAATAGGAGGAAGGGGGAAGAGATTTTAAAAATTCATGGAGTTACAGAAAAATAAAGTTTCAGTTTTGCCTACATGAGTTTGTTGACTGGGAATATCTGTTCCTTCCGTGTGTGTGTGTGTGTGAGAGAGAGAGAGAGAGAGAGAGAGAGGCTAAAATGTTTTCTGCATCAGTTGGAGGGCTCTCCTCTTGCTCTGGCTGCGTGGGGGGCAGGGGGATGTGGTTGTTGGCTAGGAGCTCTAGGGATCTCTAGGATGCTCTGGGGGCCAAGGGCATTGCATTGCAAGGAGGGCCCAGCCCACTGAGTGCCTTTCAGAGAGACAGCCCAAGGATGGTATGGGTGTTCTTAACTAGACTCTGGGAATCCCCTGAAGTCACAGGCAATGGGTGTGTGTGTGTGTGTGTGTGTTTGCCTTTTTTGGGGGGGAAAAGGCTCCTAGCTCTTTGTAGACCCTCAGAATCTGTATCTGACAGTGAGGAACCACAGGACGTGGGAAACCCCAAACTTTGCATTTAAACAGATCTGGGTTCAAATTCTTCATCTTCTGCTTATGACCTGCGTGACCTTGGGCTAGGGCCCCACCTCTCTGAGCCTGCGTGTGTGCTAAGTCACTTCAGTCATGTCCAACTCTGTGCAACCCTATGGACTGCAACCTGCCAGGCTCCTCTAACCAAGGGATTCTCCAGGCAAGAATACTGGAGTGGGTTGCCACGCCTTTCTCCAAGCGATCTTCCCAACCCAGGCATCAAACCTCTCTGAGCCTGAGCTTTGTCATAGTGATGGGGGTCAGTAATCAATGCTTCTTGGAGTTGTGGGTAAGGAGGACTAGAAGACTGGGGAGACAGGGTGAGTCAGGGCTTTCTTGAGGCACTGCTGTATCTCTGATGATAATCTGGTACCTACCTCTCTGCCTCCCTCCTTCCACTGGGGCCCGGTGAACACCACATTCCCTCCGCTGGTCCACACTAAGGCAGAAACAGAGGTTCCCAGAAACATCTGACCTAGAACATGTTGATGCAAAGGAGTGCACAGAACCAGTTGTTCCTCCTCCTGAAATTAGATAAGAAAAGAGAGGAGGTGGAGTGAGAGTTGAGGGGGTACACGGGAAGGGAGAAGCTAGAAGGATTCAGGACAGGGTGTGCTGATGGGGGAGCCCCGACCCCATCAGATGCGGATGACCAGCCTTTGGGTCCTGGGCCCCTGTGAGCCTCCCTGAGCAGTGGGTCTCAGATCACACACCTCCCCCGCCCCAGCCAGGGCTGAGGCCTCAAAGGCCTTGTTCTGAGAAGCATACTGCAAGCAAAGTCTGCAAGCACACTGCACTCTGCCAGAACTGTCTCAGGCTTCTTTTATCAGAACAGAAGCCAAAGTCCTCACGCTGGGCCACGGGGCTCTCTGATCTGGCCCTGACCCCCTCTCTGAGCTCTCCTCCCACAACACCTCCCGCCTGCCTCGCTTCCCTTCCCTGCTGCCCGTGTTCTACCTCCTGCCACAGATTTTGGACAGGTTGTTCCCTCAGCCTGGGACACACTGTCCCCATGTATCATCCAACTCCCTCTTCATCCCTTCAGCATTCACTCAGATAATCACCTTCTCAGTGAGGCCTTCCCCAACCGCTGCAGCTAAACCCATACCCCCACCCAGCACCCTGCTCTCTTTCTGTTTATTTTTTCTCCATGCCTTCACCATCACCTCACTTCAGGATACTCTGTGCGTCAACATCTATCTGTCCACTAGGACACAGGCTCCTACAAGGTAGCAATTCCGTCTCTTTAGTTCCTTTCTTAAAAACAATGCCTAGTATTACTATCTATAAAATGGACAACTAATAAGAACCTCCTGCATAGCATGGGGAACTCTACTCAATACTCTCTAATCACCTATATGGGAATAGAATGTAAAAACGAGTGAATAAATGTACCCTGATCCACTTTGCTATGCACAGAAGCTAACGGGGCATTGTAAATTAGCTATTCTCCAATAAAAATTAACTGAAAAAAATAATCATACAACTGCTTAAAACTGCGTTTCTAAAAAGAAGGCCTGTGATGGCATTTTGGAAAATAAAATGTAGCCTTTTCACTTCAAAAAAAGAAAACAAAACAGTGCCTGGTAGAGGGTAAGTGCTAAATAAATGTTGGTCAAGTGAATGACTTTTCAAAAAAAGTTTGGAATATAGTTGCTTTGCAATGTTGTGTGAGTTTCTGCTGTACAGCAAAGTGAATCAACTATATGTATATATGAACGTGAAAAGTGTTAGTTGCTCAGTCGTGTCTGACTCTTTGCAACCCCATGGACTGTAGCCTGCCAGGGTCCTCTGTCAATTTGCCTCTGTCAAATCCCTAGTCAGTTGCCTTATTTGCAAATATTTTCTCCCATACTGAAGGTTGTCTTTTTGTCTTGCTTATGGTTTCTTTTGCTATGCAAAAGGTTGTAAGTTTAATTAGGCCGCGTTTATTTATTTTTGTTTTCATTTTCACCATTCTATCAGTGGGCCAAAAAAGATCTTGCTGCGATTTATGTCAAAGAGCCTTCTACCTATGTTTTCCTTTAAGGGCTTCCCTGGTGGAGACCTGGGTTCAATACCTGGGTTGGAAAGATCCCCTGCAGAAGGGAACAGCTACCCACTCCAGTATTCTGGCCTGGAGAATTCCATGGAATGTGTAGTCCATGGGGTCACAAATAGTCAGACACGACTGAATGACTTTCACTTTCACTTTTCGAGAGTTTTATAGTGTTTAGCCTATTTAGTTCTTTAATCCATTTTGAGCTTATTTTGTGTATGGTGTTGGTGTTAGGGAGTGTTCTAATTTCATTCTTCTTCTTTTTTTTGCCCATCTGGGTCTTGGTTGCAGCATGCAGGGTCTAGTTTCCTGACCAGGGAATCTAACCCAGGCCCCCTGCTCTGGGCAGAGTCTTAACCACTGGACCACCAAGGAAGTCCCTCTAATTTTATTCTTTTACCTTTAATTCTCCGGTTTTCCCAGGACCATTCACTGAAGACTGTCTTTTCTCCATTGTATATTCCTGCCTCTTTATCATAGATTAGGTGACGGTAGATGCATGGGTTTATCTTTGGGCTTTCTACTCTGTTCCGTTGATCTATATGTCTGTTTTTGTGCCAGTAACATACTGTCTTGATTACTGAAGCTTTATAGTATAGTTTGAAGTTTGGGAGCCGAATTCCTCCAGTTCTGTTTTTCTTTCTCAAAATTGCTTTGACTGTTCAGGGTCTTTTGGGTTTCCACACATACCGTAAAATCCTTTATCCTAATTCTATGAAGAGTGCTGTTGGTGATTTGATAGCAATTGCATTAAATCTGTAGATTGCTTTGGGAAGTATAGTTATTTTCACAATATTGATGCTTCTAATCCAAGAACATGGTATATCTCTCCATCTGTGTAGTCTTTGATTTCTTTCATCTGCATCTTATGGTTTTCTGAGTACAGGTCTTTTGCCTTCTTAGGTAAATTTACTCCTGGGTATTTATTCTTTTTGTTAAATGATAAATGGGATTGTCTTCTTAATTTCTCTTTCTGATCTTTTGTTGTTGGTGTATAAGACTGCAAGAGATTTATTTGTATTAATTTTGTATTCTGTGACTATCGGTAGCTTTCTGGTGGCATTTTTAGGATTTTTCTATATACAGGATCATGTCATCTGCAAACAGTGACAGTTCTACTTCTTTTCCAATTTGGATTCCTTTTATTCCCCTTTCTTCTCTGATTGCCATGGCCAGGAATGCCAAAACTCTGTTGAATAATAGTAGTGACAATGGACTTTCTTCTTTTGTTACTTAGAAGAAATGCTTTCAATTTTTTACCATTGAGAATGATGCTTGTCATATATGACTTTATTATCCTGAGGTGGGTTCTCTCTATGCCCACTTTCTAGAGTTTTGTCTTTATTTTTTTTATCATAAATCAGTGTAGAATTTTGTCAAAAGCTTTTTCTGCATCTATTGAGATAGTTTTTATTCTCCAATTTGTTAATATGGTATACCACATTGATTTGCACATATTAAAGAATCCTTGTGTCTCTGGGATAAATCCCACTTGATCACGGTATATGATCATTTTTATATGTTGTTGGATTCTGTTTGTTAGTATTTTGTGTCTATGTTCATCAGTAATATTGGTCTATAATCTTCTCTTTTTGTGATATCTTTGTCTGGTTTTGGTATTAGGGTGATAGTGGCCTTGTAGAATGAGCTTGGGAATGTTCCTTCCTTCACAATTTTTGCAAGAGTTTGAGAAGGATGGATGTTAGTTCTTCTCTAAATGTTTGATAGAATTCATCTGTGAAGCCATCTGGTCCTGGACTTCTGTTTGTTGGAAGACTTTTTAATCACATATCCTGGAGAATGTTTCAACTACATTACTTGTGTTTGGTCTGTTCATATTATCTATTTATCCCTCGTTCAGTCTTGGAAGGTTGTACTTCTCTAAGAATTTGTCCATTTATTCCAGGTTGCCTATTTTCTTGGCATATAGTTGCCTGTAGTAATCTCTTAAGATCTTTTGTATTTCTGCAGTGTCAGTTGTAATTTCTCCTTTTTTATTTCTAATTTTATTGATTGCATCCTCTCCTTTTTTTCTTGATTAGTCTAGCTAAAATTTTATCAATTTTGTTCATCTTCTCAAAGAACCAGCTTCTAGTTTTATTAATCTTTGCTGTTGTTTTCTTTGTTCCTCTTTCATTTACTTCTGCTCTGCTTTTTGTGATTTCTTTCCTTCTACTAACTTTGAGTTTTGTTTGTTCTTATTTAGGTGTAAGGTTAGGTTGTTTATTTGAGATTTTTCCTGTTTTTTTCCTGAGGTAGAACTGTATTGATGTAAAATTCCTTCTTAGAACTGCTTTTGCTGCACCCCATAAGTCTGGGGTCACCGTGCTTTCATTGTCATTGGTTTGGATGTATTATTTCCTCTTCAATTTCTTTAGTGATCTCTTGATTATTTACTACCTTATTGTTTAGTTTCTATGCATTTGTGGGTTTGTTTTTTTTTTGTTTTTTTTTTTTTACAGTTTTCTTCCTATAATTGATTTCTAACCCCATAGCATTGTGGTCAAAAAAGATGCTTGATACGATTTCAGTTTTCTTAAATCTACTGAGGCTTGATTTGTGACCCAAGATGTGATCTATCCTGGAGAATATTCTATGTGCACTTGAGAAGAAAGTGTGTTCTGCTGCTTTCGGATGGAATTTCCTATACATATCCATTACGTATACCTGGTCTCATGTGCCATTTAAAGCTCGTGTTTCCTTATTACTTTTCTGACTGGATGATCTGCCTATGGATATGAGTGGGGTTTTAAACTTCCTCGCCATTATTGTGTTACTGTCAATTTCCCCTTTAATGGTCATTAACATTTTCCTTATGGGTTGAGATGCTTCTATGTTGGGTGAACAAATATTTACAATTGTTATATCTTCTTCTTGGAATGATTCCTTGATCATTATGTAGTATCCTTCCTTGTCTCTTCTGACAGTCTTCATTTTAAAGTCTATGCTGTCTGATATGAGCATTGCTACTCCAGCTTCCTTTTGATCTCCATTTGCATGGAGTATCTTTTTCCATCTCCTCACTTTCAGTCTATATGTGTCCCTAGGTCTGAAGTGGATCTCTTATAGACAACTTATATATGGTCTTATTTTGTATCCATTCAGCCAATCTGTGTCCTTTGGTTGGAGCATTTAATCCATTTACATTCAAGGTAGTTATTGATACGTATGACCCTGTTGGCTCTAGGTCAGTAATCACACCATCGTGATTATCTGGGTCGTGAAGATCTTTTTGTACAGTTCTTCTGTGTATTCTTGCCACTTCTTCTTAATATCTTCTGCTTCTGTTAGGTCCATACCATTTCTGTCCTTTATTGAGCCCATCTTTGCATGGGCTAGTTTTCTTGAAGAGATCTCTACTCTTTCCCATTCTGTTGTTTTCCTCTATTTCTTTGCACTGATCACTGAGGAAGGCTTTCTTATCTCTCCTTGCTATTCTTTGGAACTCTGCATTCAAATGGGTATATCTTTCCTTTTCTCCTTTGCTTTTCGCTTCTCTTCTATTCACAGCTATTTGTAAGGCCTCCTCAGACAGCCATTTAGCGTTTTTGCATTTCTTTTTCTTGGGGATGGTCTTGATCACTGCCTCCTGTACAATGTCATGAACTTCTGTCCATAGTTCATCAGGCACTGTCTATCAGATCTAGTCCCTTAAATCTATTTCTCACTTCCACTGTATAATCATAAGGGATTTGATTTAGGCCATACCTGAATGGTCTAGTGGTTTTCCCCACTTTCTTCAATTTTAGTCTGAATTTGGCAATAAGGAGTTCATGATTTGAGCCACAGTCAGCTCCTGGTCTTGTTTTTGCTGACTCTATAGAGCTTATCCATCTTTGGCTGCAAAGAATATAATCAGTCTGATTTCAGTGTTGACCATCTGGTGATGTCCATGTGTAGAGTCTTCTCTTGTGTTGTTGGAAGAGGGTGTTGCTATGACCAGTGCGTTTTCTTGGCAAAACTATATTAGCCTTTGCCCTGCTTCATTTTGTACTCCAAGGCCAAATTTGCCTGTTACCCCAGGTGTTTCTTGACTTCTGACTTTTGCATTCCAGTCCCCTATAGTGAAAAGGTCATCTTTTGGGGGTGTTAGTTCTAAAAGGTCTTGTAGGTCTTCATAGAACCATTCAACTTCAGCTTCTTCAGCATTACTGGTCAGGGCATAGACTTGGATTATCATGATATTGAATGGTTTGCCTTGGAAACGAACAGAGATCATTCTGTCATTTTTGAGATTGCATCCAAGTACTGCATTTTGGACTCTTGTTGACTATGATGGCTACTCCATTTCTTCTAAGGGATTCTTGACCACTGTAGTAGATATAATGGTTATCTGAGTTAAATTTACCCATCCCAGTCCATTTTACTTCGCTGTTTCCTAAAATGTTGATGTTCACTCTTGTCATCTCCTGTTTGACCACTTCCAATTTGCCCTGATTCATGGACCTAACATTCCAGGTTCCTCTACAATATTGCTCTTTACAGTATCGGACCTTGTTTCCATCACCAGTCACATCCACAACTGGGTGTTGTTTTTTCGGCTCCACCTCTTCACTCTTTCTGGAGTTATTTCTCCACTGATCTCCAGTAGCATATTGGGCACCTACCGACCTGGGGAGTTCATCTTTCAGTGTCCTAACTTTTTGCCTTTTCATACTGTTCATGGGGTTCTCAAGGCAAGAATACTGAAGCGGTTTGCCATTCCCTTCTCCAGGGGACCATGTTTTGTCAGACCTCTCCACCTTGACCCGCCCGTCTTGGGTGACACAGCATGGCTTACAGTTTTATGTGATTAGATTGGTTAGTTTTCTGTGATTGTGGTTTTTGGTCTGTCTGCCCTCTGATGGAGAGTGATAAGAGGCTTATGGAAGCTTCCTGATGGGAGAGACTGACTAAGGGGGAAACTGGGTCTTGTTCTGATGGGTGGGGCCATGCTCAGTAAATCTTTAATCCAATTTTCTGTTGATGGGTGGAGCTGTGTTCCCTTCCTGCTATTTACCTGGGGCGAAACTATGGTGGAGGTAATGAAGATAATGGTGACCTCCTTCAAAACATCCCATGCATGTACTGCTACACTCAGTGCCCCCAACCCTGCTGCAGGCCACCACCAATCCACGCCTCCACCAGAGACTCCTGGACACTCATGGGCAAGTCTGGGTCAGTCTCTTGTGGGGTCACTGCTCCTTTTTCCTGGGTCCTGGTGCGCACAAGGTTTGTTTGTGCCCTCCCAGAGTCTATTCCCCAGTCCTGTGTAAGTTCTGGCAGCTCTACGGTGGGGTTAATGGCGACCTCCTCCAAGAGAACGTATGCCATACCCAAGTCTGCTGCACCCAGAGCCCCTGTCCCTGCGGCAGTCCACTGCTGAGCCGTACCTCAATAGAAGATGCTCAGGCACTGTTCTGTCTCAGTCTCTGTGGGGTCCCTGGATCCTGGTGTGCACAAGGTTTGTTTGAGCCCTCTTAGTGTCTCGGGCAGGAATGGGGTTTGTGTCTAAACACAAATTCGCCCCTCCTACTGTCTTGCTGGGGCTTCTCCTTTGCCCTTGGATGTGGAGTATCTCCTCTCGGCCACTCCAGTGCTGCACAGCTGCCGCTCTCCACTCCAGTGCCACGCAGGATGTGAAAAATCCTGGAATGTGAAGTCAAGCGGGCCTTAGGAAGCATCACTATGAACAAAGCTAGTGGAGGTGATGGACTTCCAGTTGAGCTATTTCAAGTCCTAAAAGATGATGCTGTGAAAGTGCCTCACTCAATATGCCAGCAAATTTGGAAAACTCAGCAGTGGCCACAGGACTGGAAAAGGTCAGTTTTCATTCCAATCCCTAAGAAAGACAATGCCAAAGAATGCTCAAACTACCACACAATTGCACTCATCTCACACGCTAGTAAAGTAATGCTCAAAATGCTCCAAATTCTCCAAGCCAGGCTTCTACGTGAACCGTGAACTACCAGATGCTCCAGCTGGTTTTAGAAAAGTCAGAGGAACCAGAGATCAAATTACCAACATCCACTGGATCATTGAAAAAGCAAGAGAGTTCCAGAAAAACATCTATTTCTGCTTTATTGACTATGCCAAAGCCTTTGACTGTGTGGATCACAATAAACTGTGGAAAATTCTGAAAGAGATGGGAATACCAGACCACCTGATCTGCCTTTTGAGAAATTTGTATGTAGGTCAGGAAGGAACAGTTAGAACTGGACATGGAACAACAGACTGGTTCCAAATAGGAAAAGGAGTACGTCAGGGCTGTATATTGTCACCCTGCTTATTTAACTTATATGCAGAGTACATCATGAGAAACCCTGGGCTGGATGAAGCACAAGCTGGAATCAAGACTGCCAGGAGAAATATCAATAACCTCAGATATGCAGACGACACCACCCTTATGGCAGAAAGTGAAGAACTGAAGAGCCTCTTGATGAAAGTGAAAGAGGAGAGTGAAAAAGTTGGCTTAAACCTCAACATTCAGAAAACTAAGATCATGGCATCCAGTCCCATCACTTCATGGTAAACAGATGGGGAAACAGTGGAAACAATGGCAGACTTTATTTTGGGGGGCTCCAAAATCACTGCAAATGGTGATTGCAGCCATGAAATTAAAAGACGCTTACTCCTTGGAAGGAAAGTTATGACCAACCTAGACAGTATATTAAAAAGCAGAGACATTACTTTGCCAACAAAGGTCCGTCTGGTCAGGGGTATGATTTTTCCAGTGGTCATGTATGGATGTGAGAGTTGAACTATAAAGACAGCTGAGTGCCAAAGAATTGATGCTTTTGAACTGTGGTGTTGGAGAAGACTCTCGAGAGTCACTTGGACTTCAAGGAGATCCAACCAGTCCATCGTAAGGGAGATCAGTCCTGAGTGTTCATTGGAAGGACTGATGTTGAAGCTGAAACTCCAATATTTTGGCCACCTGATGCAAAGAACTGACTCATTTGAAAAGACCCTGATGCTGGGAAAGATTGAAGGCAGGAGGAGAAGGGGATGACAGAGGATGAGATGGTTGGATGTCATCACCAGCTCAATGGATATGAGTTTGGGTAAACTCTGGGATGTGGTGATGGACAGGGAGGCCTGGTGTGCTGCAGTCCATGGATTTGCAAAGAGTCAGACACGACTGAACGACTGAACTGAACTGATGTCCCTGTTACCATTTTCCTGATTGTTTTGGGTTTGTTTTTGTAGGTCTTTTTTCTTCTCTTGTGTTTCCTGCCTAGAGAAATTCCTTTATTATTTATTGTAAAGCTGGATTGGTGGTGCTGAATTCTGTTCAATTTTGCTTGTCTATAAAGCTTTTGATTTTTCCACTGAATCGGAATGAGATCCTTGCTGGGTAGAGTAATTTTGGTTTTAGGATTTTCCCTTTTATCACTTTAAATATATCCTGCCACTCCCTTCTGGACTACAGAGTTTCTGCTGAAAAGTCAGCTCATAACCTTATGGGATTCCATTATATGTTATTTGTTGCTTTCCCTTGCTGCTTTTAATATTTTTTCTTTATATTTAATTTTTATTAATTTACTTAATATGTGCCTGGTATGTTTCTTCTTGGGTTTATTTTATATGAGACTCTGCACTTCATCGACTTGGGTGGCTATTTCCTTTCCCATGTTTGGGAAGTTTTCAATTATAATCTCTTCAAATATTTTCTCAGATTCTTTCTCTTTCTTCTTCTAGGACCCCTATCATTTGAATGTTGGTACATTTAATGTTGTCTCAGAGGTTTCTGAGACTGTCTTCATTTTTTTTTTTCATTTTTTTTCCTTTATACTGTTCCACAGCAGTTATTTCTACCATTCGATCTTCCAGCGCACTTACCCACTCTGTCTCAGTTTTTCTGCTGTTAATTCCTTCTAGTATATATTTTTTATTTTAGTTATGGTGTTGTTCATCACTATTTGTTTGTTCTTTACTTCTTCTAGGTCCCTATTAAACACTATTTTCTCAGCCCATACTCTTCATTCTATTTCTAAGATTTTGGATCATCTTTACTTTTATTTCTCTGAATTCTTTTTCAGGTAGGTTGCTTATTTCCTCTTTGTTTACTTGGCCTAGTAAGTTTTTACTTTACTTCTTCATCTGTGACATATTTTTCTGTTGTTTCATTTTTTGTCGATGGATGGGGCTGTTTTCCTGCCTTGCTGATCGCTAGGTCTGAGGCGTCCAGCACTGGATCTTGGAGGCAGCTGGGTGGAACCTGGTCTTGGTGATGAGATGAGGACCTTCAGGAGAGCTCACACTGATTACTATTCCTTGGGGTCTGAAGTTCTCTGGTGGTCCAGTGGCTTGGACTTGGCACTATCATGGGGGCTCGGGCCTGACCCCTGCCCTGGGAACCAAGACCCTCCAAGTCATGGGTTTTTGCAGTGTGGCAAAAAACAAACAAAAACAAAACCTCCCCAAACAAACAAAGCCCAAAACAAATGATAAAAATAAAACAGAACAAAAAATAAAAACAGACACACAAACAAAAAAGAAAGCAAACAGACAGATACAATCCTAGACAAATAGCAAAAGCAAATCCAAGCAACCAAAAAACAAACCAACAAGCAAAAAAAAGGAAAGCAAAAACAAGTAACCCAAAGAAACATGAGCTCCCAAATCAAAACCAGTAACTAACCTAAACAGAAAACAAAAGTTAAAAAACTGAAAGAAAAGCTAAGAGGACAAAAGACAAAAAAAAAAAAAGACATGAAAATGACAAGAACAAAAATAAAAAGTAAAATAAATAAAAGCAAGATTAAACAACACAAAAATATCAAATGGACAGATAACAACAAAAACCAAAAACAGACAACATGCAGAAAAGAGCAGAATAACAGAATAAACGATAAAATAAAAGTAGAAAAATAAAAATATATTAGAAAAAAAGGAAACATCAAAGCAAAACACAACAGCAAAAAAAAAAATACAAGAAAACAAAAGAAAATAAAAAATAAGATTTTGTATATATAAGAAAATTGAAAGTTCCCTGATGCCTCCGCTATTGGTGTCCTTATCCCCATGGAGGGCTGCATCTAACCCCTGCCTCCCTAGGAGGCCCTCCGAGACCTTGAGGTAGGTGCCTGGACCCACTGTGTCTGCCCCACCTCTGCAAGTGTTCCATCCTGAAGCACACATGCCCACACGGGCCAGCTGGGGCACAGGCTTCCACAAGCTGGAGGAGGCTTGTGGCGGGGGGTGTGGGGGTGGCAGATCAACTGAATGACTTCTGACCTGTGAGTATAGATACGGACTCTAACCATTACAACATAATCAACAGTTCTTGGGTGATTAACAGTTCTTCTCCAGGTAAAAGGGCCCCTCCATGTAACCAGTGGGATGACTGAGACAATGATTAAACCTGAAGATGTGCTGTTTGATTGAGACAAAAAAAAAAAGAAGGGTGATTAGGGACACCAAGAGAAACAACTTGCAGAAATGAATGGTGGTGCAACAACAAACGTGAAACACTTGGAAACAATTAAGTGGAAGAAGACAGAGTTGATACGTGGGTTGGGCTGCGTCCTGCAGGTCTGCAAGACGGGTAGTTGCCCAGCCTTGAGACTGAAGAAAGCCTGAAGATTGTGGCAGAGACATCAATGGTCTATTAGGCAAGGGATCCTATATGTCTCAAAGAGTTCTGGGACAACTTCACTCTGTGGGCAGCACCTGGCAAGCAGGAAGTGGCAGCCATCTTTGTTACACTGGGGAGAAGAGGCTACCATTTATAGGGGGAACAGACATCAGCTGGGCTCATTAGTTACCAGGGACTAAGTAAGGCCTATAATTAGAGGATTGGATAGTCACGTGAATGAAGCAGGAACGAGTCTAGCAGGGGATGTACAGAAAGCAAGAGAACAGCCATCTTGAATGGCCTGAGCATACAGTGTTCTCAGTGCTGGCACGTTGCTTCTTGAGAAACCTAGGCTCTGGAACACCTGGTTACAGATGGAAACATCATTGCACTTTGCTGCTGGGCTCTGCAGAGGAGGAGAAGTACTGTCATAGCAAAGCAATTGCTGTGCTTGCTATTAATAGTTTTTGAATTTGAGAATCAAAACCAGTTTTCCAATCAATCTCTTAGCCCTTTCATGATTTTTCCTACATCTGCATGCCTTGGGTGTTTACCATCATTTAATATTTTTCTTCGCCTTAACTCAGTTTTAGCATTTAGGAATCGACTCTAGCTTCATCCTAAGCAATTAGATTTGTAAAAACACATACTGAAGGACTCATTATATACATGCGTACATAATGCATATTAAAATAAATATAAAACCATTTTGTAAAGTATTTGTCCATGTACCACCGTGCTCACAATGCAGGGAGCACAGTTTCGATTATTTATACTATTTGATATATAGGATATATATAATATATGTACATATATAATATTTGATCATAGGATACTTTTGGAAACTGCTATAGAAAAGCTTGGAAATTTGAATTTTGTTTTCATTAAAGAATGTAAATGTTATTCATCTGAACAAAGTCAGAGTTAAGGGCCAGTTGACAGAAGTCACAGGATAGATGGGAGTAGGGTTCTCTCAGACTTTCATCTTACACTGAGGGTTTTGAGATACTGTGCCAAGTGGATGGAACAAGAGATAGATAAGAGGCTGTTTAGAGCTACAGAAATGAATAGTAGAACCAAAAATTGAAGTGATCAAGCACTGGAAGGAAGTGCGGAGGGGAGCTAAGTATATGAGTGCAATCATTGTTCACAGGTGTCCTTTGCAGTAACAAATCACACTCTAGAGAGATAAGCACATGCTTGAAACCAGTAGAGCCCTCGCAAGAGATAGGTTATAGATAAACATAGAAATGAGTGAGTGAGTGTCACTGTCATGTTCAACTTTTTGCGACACCATGGACTGTAGTCTGCCAGGCTCCTCTGTCCATGTAATTCTCCAGGCAAGAATACTGAAGTGAGTTCCCATTCCCTTCTCCAGGGGATCTTTCCAACCCAGGGATCAAACTCAGGTCTTCTGCATTGCAAGCTGATTCTTTACCATCCGAACCACCAGGAAGCCCTAAACCTAGAAATCTTTATAGGTAAGCAACAAGGATTTACTGTATAGTACAGGGTTATTTCAGAGAAGGCGATGGCACCCCACTCCAGTACTCTTGCCTGGAAAATCCCATGGACGGAGGAGCCTGGTAGGCTGCGGTCCATGAGGTCGAGAAGAGTCGGACACGACTGAGCGACTTCATTTTCACTTTTCACTTTCATGCATTGGAGAAGGAAATGGCAACCCACTCCAGTGTTCTTGCCTGGAGAATCCCAGGGACGGCAGAGCCTGGTGGGCTGCTGTCTCTATTTTGTATTTATAGTTATATTTAATAACTTGTAATAACATATAATGGCCCCAGGGCTTGGAAGGGCAGGAGCACTTTGGGCCTCTGCTGACCCCTGCTGGCCACAGTGCCTCCCACCTCTTTTCTCAAGATACATGGATCTTGCCACCCCCATCCCCACCCCCACCCCCACCCACAGAAACTGTCTTCCTCCATCCCCCACGGGATACCTGTGTCAGCCGCCGCAGTGTGCCCTGGACATCGGGCCCCAAGGCCTCAGCTGTGAGACCCCTGCACACCGAAGAGCGCTGTGGCCCCGGGCTGCAGCCGCGTCCTCTCGTGGGGGTCCCTGTCTGTGATGAATGGGGGTGTGGGGGGCGGTGGCGGTGGTGGGTGCGGTGCAGAGTTCGGTCCTGGAATCAGAGCTGAGTTTTCTCCAGCTGCAGATAGAAGACAGGGATTTCTGAGGTTCAGTCTCCTCTCCAGGGACTCAGCTTCTCAGAGACTCAGGCCACCAGGGTAGAAGTTTGCTGAGAGTAGGGGCAGAGGAAGATGGGAGCACAGACGACTCTACAGATAACTAGTGGGGGAAGACTGTAAAGGGTGACGGGGCCACCCAGGACCAAGTCCTTTGTTGGAAGAAGTTAGGGCAGAAAGGAAGGAAGGGAGCAGACCTAGACGCCTGCCCCACGTCTGCAGAGGACACACTTTCTCCCCTTACCCTGATCTTCCCTCACCTAGAGAGGCCTGGATGGTGGGCCACGTGACCCTCACGCTCAGGGTCTGGATGGGACAGGCCGAGTTTGAGCACACTGGCTTCTGGATTAGCTATGTGACCCAGGCCGAGTCACCTTACCACTCAGAGTCTCAGTCTGCTCATCTGTAAAATGGGGACTCTTGGTTGCCAGGGGCCAGAAACCCTAAATGAAACCAGCTGAAGCAAAAAGGACAGCAAAATGACCCATACAATCCAAGACAAGGCTAACAATTGAACACGGGAGGGTGCAGGTGCCGGCTGGGACCCGGATCCGGTCTGTCACGTGGATGGCTGGCCCTCACCTCTCCCGTCCTTTCTCCTTCCTGGGCACCACACTCCTCACTCTGCATGGGCTCCTTCTTGTGGACACACAGGAGAAAGTTTGCAGTGAGTCCCTTCCCTTCCTCCCCTCAACGAAGTGTTCCCAGGAGCAGAGCACAGGGCCTGTCCAGATGTCCTCCACAATGTAGCAAAGAGCTGTGTTCTCCTGTGGGATGGTGTCCAGCTCACAAATGCCCTTACTATCTTGTATTTGCTTTCCTCCCTTTTCTTCCTTCCTTCTTTCCCCTCTCCTTACTTTTGTGCCCTACGATGCACTCCCAGCAAAGCCGTAGAGCATAAGCTTTGCCTTAGGCTCTGTTCTCTAGGGAACATGGGGATGCTTACAAGCTGTGTGACTCAGGCACATTACTTAACCTCTCTGTGCTTCAGTGTGAATGCACACCAAGTCACTTCAGTTGTGTCCGACTCTTTGTGACCCTCCAAGCCTGCATAAGCCTCCAGGCTTCTCTGTCCATGGAATTCTTCAGGCAAGAATACAGGAGTGGGTTGCCACGCCCTCCTCCAGGGGACCTTCCCTATCCAGGGATCAAATCCAGGTATTTTACGTTTCCTAGCATTGGCAGGCAGATTCTTTACCACTAGTGCCACCTGGGAAGCCCATGGTTCAGTGTTCTTATCTGTAAAATGGAGTCACAATAATTCCTAACTCTTAGGGTCATACTGAGTTAGTACACAGAAAGCACCTACAACAGAGTGGAAGCTTTCAGTAAGAACGAATGTTTATTTTTTTGTTACCCTAAAGCCCGGGGAAACTCTGTAACTTGGGATGGAGGCAGGCCATCATGAGAAAAACAGAGGTTTGGACAGCTTTCTTCAGGGTCTCTCATCAGTTACAACCTCAGGGCTGAGGGTGCTCGTTGCTGCCTGGGCTGGTGCCCCTGAGGGTGGGAGAGTGGGCCACGATGGGCAAGGGGCTGAGAGCTAGCATGACTTGATTTCAGCCTGTGCGACCCTGGACACGGCCGTCGCGTCTCAGAACGTCTCTTTCCTCACCTGACAGTGACTATAACTTATACACAGCTGTTTCTGAGGCTCCTCCCCTGGGCAGGAGCCAAGGGTGCTCCAAAAGTTCAACCCAGAAACCCAGTGAGCACTCAGGTGAGGTCCGTAACTTCAGACCTGAAAGGCCAGGGGTCGACGTCTTCCAGCCTTCTGCCTCCATTTTGCAGATGAGGAAATTGAGGTCCAGAGAGGAGAAATAACCTGGCTGACATAAGGGAGAGGGGCTGTGGCGCTGGACAGGGACAGAGGGGTGCCCTTGGGGGAGGGGCACACAGGTCCTCCTCTCTGAGCCCGAATGCTGGCCTGGGAAGACCCTCTTCTGGGACACACCCCAACATCAGGGAGCTGGCAGTGGGCTCTCCTCTGAGCTTGGGACATCGCCAGCGTCTGCCTGGGCTGGCTGTGTCTGTGACCTCCCCAGGGGATGGCCAGGAGTGGGAACAACAGACAAGCGGCCAAGGCCTCAGCATCCTGGCGAGTGGCCTGGGCAGCCAGGAGTCAGGCCCAGGCAGGCTGGGACAGTCGGCGCTGCTCCCCAGGAGGGCTGAACACCCGAGCGTGGAGAATCTGCTCCTGGCTCAGACCCAGTGTCCTGCTTAACGACAAACCTCCAAGGCCAGGCTGTTGGGGGTGAAGAGCCCTTTGTGAAGGATGAAGAGTCTTTGACTGAGCCAGGGAAGTCCCCTCTCCTGTCAGGGTTAGGGTGACCCTTTTCTCTCCCAGGACCTGCTCCTTGATGTCCAGAGGGCCCGAGCTGTGCCCAGAGAAGTTCACAGTCAGGTGTGAGTGATGGCTCTCTAATGATGCTGGGAGCTCCAGCCTTCTGAAACAAGGTGC
This sequence comes from Bos javanicus, assembly GCF_032452875.1. Classification (NCBI taxonomy): domain Eukaryota; kingdom Metazoa; phylum Chordata; class Mammalia; order Artiodactyla; family Bovidae; genus Bos; species Bos javanicus. The sequence continues at coordinate 30,214,889 of NC_083888.1, forward strand.
TGTGTGTACCCAGAGCCATGCCAAGCATCCTCATCCAAGGGTTACGCATGCCTCATGACAGCCCTGCCCGGAGGCATTATTACCCGTCCTCCAGGGGTGGAGGGGTAACCTCTGAGGGGTGGAACATGTCGAGGCCCCACAGCTAGCTCTCACGGACGTGGGATCAGAACCCAGGCAGTGTGGCCTTCAATCCAGGCCTTGGTCTCCAGTGCTGAGGGCCAGCCGGGCTGTGGTGGGAGCCCAGAGGAGGCCTCTGCGGCCACAGCATGGTGAGCAGGTGCAGTCACCCAGGAACGGGGTCTTCCCTGCTTGTTCTCTGGAAGCCCAGAGGCACTCACAGTGCAGGGCCCAGTCTCAGGTGAGTGAATGGGGCCTCTTTTCTGTAATGTTGCCCAAGTGTCTAGAAAATGATTTTTTTTTTCTTTTCCCAAATAGGAATCTGGTCACCCCAATAGACCACTCTTGCCCTGGTAGAATTTTCAGAGCTCTTTTCTTTATGGGGGTCTTTCTGAGTCAGAGCCCTGACAAACCTTGGCTCTCCCCCCTGCCACCAAGTAGGCCTGGAGCAAACAGCCCCCAACCCTGGCTGAGCGGAAACAGCCTTGATCAGCCTTCTGTGGACCCCTAGTCACAAAAAAGCTATCTCAACCCCAGGGACCCTCTCAGCACCTATAAACCGACTTCTCTTGGGCTTTGCCACTGTTTGAAAGAACATTCGCACTGCAGGGCCTGGGAGGCCAGAGAAGGTGATATAAAACGGCAGACAGACGGAGAGGGCCCAGGAAGAGAAGCCAGCTGGCCCCTTGCCTCGCTTCACTCCAAGCTTCCCACACTCACCTTCTCTGGGAAGCTTTCCAGATACCCCTACATTCTCCAGCTTTCTTTGATACATTTCATAGAGACACCCGTCTGCCACTCACAGCTAAACTGCCACTTCTGCTCAGCCTGGGGCCATAGAAGCCTACTTCTTTCTCCTGCTGGCTCCAAGGCTCTGATCACACACTCAGCTGGATAATGGCAAATAAATGCGGCCACGCATCCATCCCTCCATCCCTCTCATGCAGATCAGCCAGCATTTGTGACTGTGCCAGGGGGTCCCTTGGGGTCACAGGGATGAGTAACACTGGTCTACTTATGAGTTACAGCCTTGCACACCAGTAACAATGGAAATAGGACTTCCTTTTTTCCTTTTAAATAATGCAAGTTTTTTTTTTAATTAATTTTTATTATATTTTGGCTGCACTGTGCAGTATGCGGGATCTTCATTCCCCAACCAGGGAATGAACCCACATCCCCTGCAGTGCAAGTGCAGAGTCTTAACCACTGGACAGCCAGGGAAGTCCCCAGGACTATTTTTTAAATCAAGTTTTTACTACATACCAGGCTCTGTGCTGAAGCATCTTATGTACATTGTCTCATTTAACCCTTATACAATCTAATAAAAGCACCACTATTATTCATTAAATTTTTTTCTAAATTATAGATGTTATAGATGAAGAAACACTAAGACACACGGACGTTAAATTGCCTGAGGTCACACAGGCAGCAAATGAGAGAGCCAGGCTTTGAACCTGAGCAATGCCACCTGTCAGAGCCATCGCCCGTGTGTGACCCAGGAGAGGAGGCCACTCTCATCTGGGGGATCAGGAATGGCTTCCTGGGAAGCTGAATTTTCAGTGGGGGCTTGAAGGAGAGACTGGATGAGAGGCACTGGGCTTTGGGGTGTGAGAATTCTAGGAACACAAGTGTGGGGGTAGAAAAGTGTCACGTGTGGAGAATGACCAAGGAGGGGCGTGTGGGCCAGGAGAAGAGGGTGTGGGTGTGGCCTGACCAGAAGGAAATGCAAGTGCATAGGTCTGCGGCCCTGACTGGCAGGCTAAGGGTTTGGGGCTTGTGGCTGGCAGTATCATGGCTGTTGAAGATGTCCATGTCCTAATACTCCAAATCTGAAAATATGTTACATGTTAAAGGCACTTTGCAGATGTGAGTTAAGTGAAGGGTTTTGTGACAGGAAGTTTATCCTGGATTATGCAGGAAAGCCCACTCTAATCACAAGGGTCCTTATAAGAGGGAGACAGGAAGGCCAGAATGAGAGGAGGGGATGTGATGATGGAAGAAGACGGAGAGAGATTTGAAGACGCTGTGCTGCTGCCTTTGAAGATGGAGGAGTGGGTCATGAGCCAATGCAGGCGGTTTCTAGAAACTGGAAAAGATGAAGAAATGGATCCTTCCCCTAGAGCCTCTAGGAGGATGCAGTCCTGCCAATATCTCGATTTAGTTCAGCAAAACCGGAGGTTTCTGACCTCCATAACTGGAAGAGAATAAATACCTGTTGTTTGAAGCCCCTCAATCTGTGGCAATTTGTTACAGCAGCTGTAGCAGACAGACACAGAGTGAGGCCAAGCACAGCACAGGTCACAGGACTTTCAGCAGCATCACCCCACTGTCATTTTAGAAAGCTGGATCCAATTCCACAGAAGTTTATGAGCACCTCCCACATACCATGATGAGCCGCAGGGAGATAATGGCAAGAGGAACTCTGCAGTCCCTGCCCTGGGAGGAGCTACAGTTGCTCCATATCAGGGTAGAGGCTGGTGTAAGATGAGCTGCAGTTATCACTAACTGGCAGGCTGAACAGGACTGGTTCCCGACTGGCAATTGCAGGGCCTTTGTTTAAAAGGAGTTATCTGAAGAGCTCTGAGGAGAGCACTTCTCAGCAGATGTGCCATACCCAGCCAGGGGGTTGGGGGTGTGAGAATTCTAGGAACAAAGGTGTGAGAGATAGAAAAGGTATGGCTGCATCGCAGCAAATTTGTGCCCAAGTCTCCACAGTGCAGCCTGAGGGTCTCATGGGCAACGGGGGATGTGTGTGGGCAGGGCCCACAGGGGATTTCTCAAAGCAACAAGTAGGAGTCTCTATTGTGTGTGTGTGGCGGGGGGGCAGCAGCGGGGTGGGGGCGATGTGCAGGGGGAAGGCAAGAGGAGCAAGCCACCCCCAGCCCACTAGCAATTTCACTCCTAGGGGTGTACCTAACACAAGTATGAACATACATGCACCAAATCTTATACACCAGAATGCTCATGGCAGTACGGCAATGACCTCTGGTGCCCCAAATGTCCATCAACAGTACAGCAGATGGCTACTATGGTAGAATGGACCACACACTGGATGGCAGTGAGAATGAATAAACTCTTGTTAAACCAGCAACACTGATAATTCTCACCAACTTAAAATTGAGCAAAAGAAGCAAGGCACAGAAGAATACCTATTACCTGGCTCTGTTGATACAGGGCTTACAAAGAGGCAAAACGGATCTGTTTCAGAAGTCTAAATAGTGGTTCGTTCCCCTGGGGGCTGGGGGAGTGGGAGTGCATTGTGATTGAGAGGCACCACAGGGTGCTTCTGGAGAGCTGGCAATGTTCCAATTCTAGACAGGGGTAAAAAAACAAGTGCTCACTTTGTGATAATTCACTGGACTGCACACTTGGGACTTCTGTATTTTCTATCGGTATATTATGGGGTTTCCCAGGTGCTCACAGTGGTAAAGAATCTGCTTGCCAAGCAGGAGATGGGAGTTCAATCCCTGGGTTGGGAAGATCTTCTGGAGAAGGAAATGGCAACCGACTCCAGTATTCTTGCCTGGGAAATCCCATGGACAGAGGAGCCTGGTAGGCTACAGTCCATGGGTTTGCAAAGAGTCAGACATGACTGAGCAATAAATAGCAACAGCAGGGATGTATTATATTGCAATGAGAAGTTTGTTTTTTAGATTATTCATGAGCATACTATAGTAATTAGGGTATTTTGGTGGCTGGGAATTACAAGGCTCAGGTTCTAGACTTTACCTTCCTGAACAAAGATGGTGTGTGAGCCTGCAGGCTATGGCCTCCTTTCAGGTCTCAGCTCCTTATTTCAAAATTAGAAATGTATGTGAATTATACAATTTTTCCAGAAACTCAGCAAAATGCTTGAACTGTGGTTAACCTGACTCCTTATTAAAAAAAAGAAAGAAAAGAGTCTAAGATTTGGTCAGAGCTGGAGCTGTTTTTCTGCTCCCTTGTTACAGTCGTCATGTGAAGATTTGGCTCTGTTACTTACGGCCCAGCTATCTGACCTTGGCCACAGAAGCAGGTGTGAGGTGGCCTGGAAAGAACATGGTGGGCTTTGGGATCATTTAGTCTGGGTTAGAGTTCTGGCAGTGTTCCTGTCTTAGCTGTGTGTGAGCTTGGACAAGCTACTGAAACTCTCTGAGTCTCAGTTTCCTCACTGGTGAAATGAAGTGCGTGTCCCCTCTCTTCTGGGCAGGTACAAAGGTTAAGTAAAAAGTGCCCAGGGACTTCCCTGGTGGTCCGGTGGTTAGGACCACGCTTCCACTGCATGGGACACGAGTTCAATCCCTGGTTGGGGAACTAAAATTCCATATGCCCTATAGTACAGCCAAAAAAAAAAGTACCCAGCCCTTAGTAGGCGTATCTGCTTTTCCTGTACCCCATGAAGTCCCTGGGTTAGCTAGGTGTCCTGCTGGGACCAGGCCAAAGAAGATGTCTATCTGACCATTCAGACACTTTGCTGATCCAAACTAAACAAAGCATATGTAAAATGGACAGGGAGCCATGAGCCCTCCTTTATGGGTGGTGCAGAGACTGTGTCCTGGGGTCCTTCTACCCAGGGGCCTGCCCATGAGGCCTTCGGAGGCTGGGGCTTGGACAGGGATCAGAACAGAGGGAGGGGCACAGGCCAGTGTCCTGGGGCCTGCGTTTGTGGACTTCCCAGTGCCTCGTAGATGTGCTAACCACAGGTGCCAGGAGGTCCAGCCTTTCACAATGTGTTCAGCTCTGGGCCCTGCTCTGAGTGGCTGTTGACAAACAGAACTCTGAGGAAGGGTCCTGCGGGGCAGGGAAGGATCTTGACATATGAGGGACAGCCAAAGGAACTGCTGGGGTGGGGGCAGCGTAGCTCAGGGGAGACTCTAGAGCCTAGGGTCATGACTTTTGCTAATCCAATGGGCTCTCTGAAGTTCCTGGCCAGATACGTTTTATCAGTCAGAGTTTTTGATGGCAGGCAACAGAAATTGGCTCTGGTGGTCTCTATCAGTTAGGATATAGTTAGCTGCTGTATTAGGAAAATCCCCAAATTTCAATCGTCTTACATAGCATAGATTTACTTATTGTACATATAAAGCCTCAAACGGCTGTTCCTGAGAGGTATGGGTATGTGTGTCGGGGGCAGGGGCGGGGGGCGGCGGGGAGGGGAACTCTGCTTCATACAGCAGTATAGATGTCCAGGCCTAAGGTAGCTCCACCATTCCACACGTGGCTTCCGAGGAGGTCAGCGGTCAATAAGCAGCCTGCAGACAGAGAAAGAGAGTAGAGGATTACACAGGAGGATTTTGTGGGCCTGAAGTTGTGTCTGTACCTTCCCTTCACTTTCCATTAGCCAGGAATCAGTAATGTTGCCCCACTCAACAGGAAGGCTATAGACGGACTTACAGAACTGACAGGATGGAGGGCCCCAGCCTTGAGAAGGAGGTTTTTCAAGATGCTCCAGGGAGCAAAGAAGCAGGGAGCAATAGATTTGCTGACTACTTCACAGCCAGGCAGGCTGGCCACTGTCACCCCTACCACGGCTGCCAAGAATTGCCTCCAGTCCTCCCTTGGCTCCTGGGATCACTGCATAGAAGCAAAAGGGATAGAAAAGAAAATCCACTCCTCAATTTGGAGGTGTTTTGCCCTCAGGGGATCTCACTCCATTATTTTCTGGGTCCTTGATCCACCCCAGTAAATTTTGAAACAATAAGTACGTAAAAAGTTGCTCAGCATTTTTGGTTCTCAGGGAAATGAAGATTAAAACCGTGATGTATGACTACACATTCACCAAAAAGGATTAAAGTTAAAAACATTGACAAAACCTAGTGCTGCCAAAGACACAGGCAACTGGAACTCATACACTTTGCTGGTGGGCATATATAACGGGGGTTGCTGTTGTTTACTCACTCAGTCGTGTACAACTCTTTGCAACCCCATGGACTGTATAGCCCACCAGGCTCCTTTGTCCAAAGGATTTCCCAGGCAAGAATATTGGAGTGGATTGCCATTTCCTTCTCCAAGGGAATCTTCCCAACCCAGGAACTGAACCCTTGTCCCCTCCATTGGCAGAATTCTTTACTGCTGAGACAACAGAGAAGCCCCACAAAGGAGTAACTAGGAAAAACTGTTTAGCAATTAAACATACACCTATGCTATGATCGAGTAAGCCCACTCCTGGGTATTTGCTGATCAGAAATGAAGTCATGTGCATGCGTGTGTGCGCGCCAAGTCACTTCAGTCATGTCTGACTCTTGGTGACGCTATGGATGGTAGCCTGCCACGCTCCTCTGTCCACAGGGATTCTCCAGGCAAGAATACTGGAGCGCTTAGTGAAAGTGAAAAAGGCATGCAATTTGTACAGTAAGGGATTTTAAGAGAGATGACATTCATATAAATTTTACTACAGTGTTTTGTGGCCATTCCCTCCTCCAGGGAATCTTCGCGACCCAGGGATTGAACCTGAGTCTGTGTCTCCTGCAGTGGCAGTTGGGTTCTTTACCACTAGCGCCACCTGCGAGGCCCTGAAATGAAGACATATGTTTAAACAAAGATTTGTACAGCAGCTGTATTCATGACAGACTACAACAGGAAACAGTGCAAAAGTCCATCATCAGAATAATGGATAAACAAACTGTTCTATCCGAACAACAGAATACTTCTCATCAATGCAGATGAACTACTGATACATATATAGCCATGGATAAATCTCAAATATACAATGAGCAAAAGTAACCAGACCAAAAAATATACATACTATATGGCCCCATGGATGTGGAGTTCAACAGTAAGCTGACTCAATCTGCGGTGACAGCTCAGGATCCAGTGGTTGCCTCTTACCTGCAGGTATGTTCGTTCTAAGATCCCCAGTGGATGCCTGAGACCATAGACAATACTGAGCCACACATATACTATTTTTTCCCATGCATATATAACTGTGATACTTTAATTTATAAACTAGGCACATGAAGAGATTGATAAAAGTAATAATAAAATACAATTAAGGTGAGCATTTCCATAGTGTAGTAGTTATTGTTTGTCTCACAAGCAAAATGTCCCCAGTTTGAAACTGGATGGAAACATGTTTAAGGCTTCCTCAGTGGTTCAGACGGTAAAGAATCCACCTGCCGTGCACGAGACCTGGGTTTGATCCCTGGGTCAGGAAGATCCCCTGGAGAAGGAAATGGCTACAATACACTATAGTAAAATTTTTGTGAACGTCCTCTCTCTCTCTCTCAAAATTCCTTATTGTACAAATTTCATGCCTTTTCCACCTGCACCAAGACTTGCCATGTACTGTGGCCATTAAGTCTTTTTTTTTCTTTTTTTATAATTATTTTAAAAGGATATTGTTATTATTAATACATTATTTTATTTTATTGACCATGCTGCAATGCATGTGGGATCTTAGTTCCCAGATGAGGGATCAAAGCTGTGCCCCTTGCAGTGGGAGCTCAGAGCCTTAACCACTGGACCACCAGGGAAATCTCAGCCATAACTCTTGCAGTTTGAGGGGTGATGGCAAATCTAGCTCAAATTTCTTTTTCCTTCTTCACAATTTCACTGATAGAAGATTCATTCTTACCTTAGATCTTAGCAACCTCAGCATACAATTTTTTTTTCTTTCCTGATTGAGACCTTTACCTTTTCCCTTTCAGGAGGCACTTTATGGCTTCTCTTTGGTGTTATCTTAATTGTCAGCATCACTATACTTTGGCCACTTGTTCCAAAGAGCTGACTCATTGGAAAAGACCCTGATGCTGGGTAAGATTGAGGGCAGGAGAAGGGGACGACAGAGGATGAGATGGTTGGGTGGCATCACCAACTCGATGGACATGAGTTTGGGTAAACTCTGGGAGTTGGTGATGGACAGGGAGGCCTGGTTTGCTGCGGTTCATGGGGTCGCAGAGTCAGACATGACTGAGTGACTGAACTGAACTCTTGGGCTTTGAGGCCATTAAGTAAAATAGGGGTTACCTATACACAAGCATTGCGACACTATGGCAATTGATCTGATAACAGACATGGTTACTAAGTGACTAGCAGGTGGGATACACAGGATGGTGTGAGAATTCATTATGCTACTCAAAATGGCATGCACTTTAAAATTTTTGAGTTATTTTTGGAATTTTTGGACATTAAATAATTGACCATAGGTTAACTGAAATGGTGGAAAGTGAAACCATGGGTAAAGCGTGACTACTGTAATGAGGAAACCTTCTAGGGTGATGAAAATTTTCTCTCTCCATCTGGGTGGTGGTCACACGGTATACACGTGTAAAGTCACTGATCAGTCGACTGTGAATTTTACTATGTATAATGTATATTTTAATGAAGTACACAAAACTCTTAATATGATAAAAGTTTGGCCTTTTGGGGGGTTACGATGGTCCCGCTCAGGTTAACAGGGGGATTTTCTGAGCTCTGCCCCCTGGCTCTGGGTGTGCAGCGGGATGTGCTTCTTGTGAATGCTGCGAGTGGGACGTGGACCCAAGTTTGGGACACCCATCACCTGGCCTCATGGCACTTTCTCTCTCCACTGCACAGCGACCAGAGGTTTCTGCAGAGATTCAGCCTCTCCTGGCCCTTGCTGGCAAACAATATGCCTTGCTGCTGGTTAAACTTCCATTTCTTTGATGAGCGGTGAGGCTCAACTTCTGAAGGATGGTTACTGGCCATTTTCGTTTTTTTGTTCAGAGCCTCATGTTTTCTAGGGCCCTCTTCCACAAACCACTTGTCAGCTAACCAGAAAAGAAAAATATATTTCTGACAAGCAAGCATTTCTAAAGGATCTCTTTTTTGCAGCAAAATTCTGTTTTTTCTTCTGTGTTTCTCCCAGGAGGTTTTTAGAGGGTATTTTTTTGGTAATGACAAAAATAACAATTATAAATGAAACTAAATGATCATTAATGCAGGTAAAATAGGTTCAAATCCCCCAAACTGGACAGCCTGTAGCATTCTAGAGCTCTCCCAAAAATTTTTATGCTTTCCAGAGGCTAAGTAAGGGTCCCTGTATAATATGCTCAACCCCTTCTTCCAGATCTACCCTACACACACACACACACACACACACACACACCCTTGCACACATGCATGCATGTATACTCACTCACAACCACCCCCCTCCTCCAAAGTTTGAGAGTTTAGCAGACTAAAGATGGGTGAGTGAGGAGGAGGTGAGGAGACAGAGGTGCTGACAGCCCCCATCATTCAAGCCACTCTTGATCTTATCAGCTCTCTGCCCTCTTCTCTTCTCCACACTCCTTCCTCAGGATGTAAAAAGTCGTCCTGTGTGTCACGCCAGGTGATTTCCCATCGTCTTTTAAGGCCCTGCCCAGAAAATCTCAAACTCCTCTCTAATGTGTTTCCTAACATATTTTTTTCATATGGTTTCCATTCTGAGAACAGCTCAAAGCCAGGTACTGAGATGTTCATGTTTCTTTAAATGTTATGTCCCCGTCATCATAATAGAACTGCAGCGTCTCTCTGCTTCTGAACAAATTCCAGGCTTGTTCTCCCAAGTCCTGAGCTGGGGAACAGCACTGCGCTGTTCTGACAGTACAAATAAGGGCTCTGAGTGGGTCGTGGAGCCAAGAAGGGTGAGCCGGGTTAAGACCATGGAGAAACTTCAATGCCAAGGGAAAGGATTTGGATTTGATTATCCTGTTCAGGGATCCATCAGACGCTTTAGAGCTAGGCTGTGACTGGAACAGAACTGAGCTTCTGGAATTTCATCATTTTTAAGTTGCTGGCAAGGAAGGAGAATGCTTAGAGAGGGCAAGGCAAGGAGGACAGGGTTTGCCTTAAGCCAGAGGACAGAGCTGGGAGACTTCTCTGAGCAGTAGCCACAACTTCTGGTAATGGGGAAGGAGAGAGAGAGAGAGGAATTGATGACAGCCTGAGTGTCTAAGGGAGACGCCAGCTCCTCCCTCCTGGTCTGGGAGAGTCTGTAATTTGCTAGGAACCATACTTAACATGAGATGGGACCAGCCCAGGACATGCACAGATCTGAAGAAACTATTAAGAGTGGCATTAACTAGACACCCAGGGTGTCCGACAACAGCATCATCATTTGGTGAGTGTCTCAGTTCAATTCCCATGGAGAAGGGAGAGAGATTTCAGCTTTCCATCCTACTAGGCTTTCTGTATTCCCCAACGTGATACTTCTAGGCAAATGCATTTACACAGCTCTCTGCATCAAACAGCAAGGGCCAATATTTATTGCATTCTGTGCCAAGTACTGTCTTAAGGGCTTTTCATTTGGATAATTTATATATGTGCATGTATCATCATATATATAATTTTATATATGCCTCACAGACCATCTTTCACAGATGAGAAACTGAGGCAGTCAAGTTAAGTAACTTGCCCAAGGTCACACAGCTAGAGAATGGCAGAGCGAGAATCACACCCAACGGTGCTAATGGGTTTATTTTCTGAAAAGAACAAAATTAGGACACAGCAGAATAGGCTTCTGGGCCCAGCTCAGCAGCTGACTAGTGCAAGGTGGGGCACGTCATCTTTTAAGTGTATGCCCTCATGACGGTGGACCATGATGAATGTTCAAGACCTTAAGGTTGATAGTTTCATCGATATATACATATATCAAACCTTATAAATGGTACACTTTACTACGCGCCAGTCATTGTATGTCAATTACACCTCAATAAAGCTGCTTTAAAAAACTGATAACTGTATGATGAAATTAAAATATTTGTAATTTCTACAGGAACTCTTGTGACCCCACTGCAATGTTCGAGTATGATGCATAAAATCTGTGATTCACTTCTGAATCTAAGTGCTGCTTTGCTCAGAAGAGCAAAGTGTCTCCAAATTAAAACTTGGAGCCACAATGACTTGAGATGTTTTGTCATCTGGCATACCTGAAAATAGAACACAAAGTATGCAGTGAGGCTGTTTATAACAATATAGCAATTTTGTTGAAGTAAAGGAACACAATAAATATGATGGAATAAATATACAACAGTTTCTTAAAGTACACCACTTAAAGCCCTGTGGGGGCTTTAACTCTGAAAATCCAACTCTGCCCACTGGTCCACACCCCACTCCATCTCTGTTCCAGAAACACTGATTATTTCAAACGGTCAAATTCGTACACACTTTGAAGCCTTCACCTGGGCCGTTGTCTATGCCTGGAACTCTTTACCACTGGCACTGCAGGGCAGTCTCCTTCTCAACCTCTAGGTCTCAACATGAACATCACACCGCACACACACACACACACGTGCGCGTGTGCGACCTCCATGATCACTCAGTAAGAGAATACTCCTCCTTCATGGCTCTCATCACAACTCGGACGCGGAGGTTTACCTCCCCACCGGCCCGTGTGGGCTCTGAGTCTCTTCTTGGATTTTCTCGCACTCCTCCCCAGTGCTGGGAGGCAGAATGTACTGTCCTGACACATGAAAGCATGGATACATCTCCTCTCCGGGCTCTGCGACCACACGAGATGGGGCGCCCTGGTGGGAACACTGGAAAGTATAAATACAGGGCAGGCTGACCACTCCCTCACTTTCTTAGTTCTTTCTCCCCCACGATGGGAGGCGGCCCTGACCTCGCAGTTGCTCTGTGTGCAGGCTGAGTTCCAGAGGAAGTGGGCTCTCGGAGACCATGCCCTCAAACACAAACGTCACAGGAGCTTGGGTTTTGTTTGTTAAAGCACGATGGTAGCAGATACCTATCTCAATATGAGTTCTTAGAAAAACTCTCTAGGAGTGCTGGCAAAACGGGCCCATGCTGAGGGTCACCCAGAGTGCTTGGGTTCAGGTGCTCAGGCCTGGCCAGTCTGTGAGCTCCTCCAGGGCAGACCCAGCCTGCGTCCAGCGCTGCACTGCTGGTGCGCAGCACAGAGCCAGACACACAGCGCGTGCACATCAACCATCTGTTTTGGTGCAACCAAAAAATTCCATCTTGAGAGCACTGGCTCTCTGCCAGGAACACATTAAGTACTTCATATATACTTGTCCCTATGACTCTTTACAATAAACCCATGAAGTTGGTGTTCTTACCCTCATTTTACAGAGGAGGGAATTGAGATTCAGAGGGAGGTAATTTGCCCAAAGGCACACACCCAGTGAGAGGCCGAGCCTCTCCAAGCAAAGTCCCTAGGGATAGTCAAACAATGGCCTGGAGTGACAACTGCTAGTTTCAGTTCAGTTGCTCAGTCGGGTCTGATTCTTTGCGACCCCATGAACCACAGCACACCAGGCCTCCCTGTCCATCACCAACTCCTGGAGTTCACTCAAACTCATGTCCATTGAGTCGGTGAGGCCATCCAGCCATCTCATCCTCTGTTGTCACCTTCTCCTCCTGCCCCCAATCCCTCCCAGCATCAGGGTCTTTTCCAATGAGTCAATTCTTCGCATGAGGTGGCCAAAGTACTGGAGTTTCAGCTTCAGCATCAGTCCTTCCAATGAACACCCAGGACTGATCTCCTTTAGGACGGACTGGTTGGATCTCCTTGCAGTCCAAGGGACTCTCAAGAGTCTTCTACAACACCACAGTTCAAAAGCATCAATTCTTCGGCACTCAGCTTTCTTCACAGTCCAACTCTCCCATCCATACATGACCACTGGAAAAACCATAGCCTTGACTAGACGAACCTTTGTTGGCAAAGTAATATCTCTGCTTTTCAATATACTATCTAGGTTGGTCATAACTTTCCTTCCAAGGAGTAAGCGTCTTTTAATTTCATGGCTGCAATCACCATCTGCAGTTATTTTGGAGCCCCCCAAAATAAACTCTGACACTGTTTAGGGGCCAACAAATTAACATCCTCCCACTGGAGAAACCCTGTGACCCCCTGCCCCTTTCCCCACGCCAAGCACCAGCTTCATGGTTCCTGGCCTGGGTGCCACCTGGGCAGTGGCCCTCTGCTCCTTTCATCACCCTGCTCTCATGGCTTCAGCTCTGTTTCACACTCAGGTTGCTCCTTTTGCTCGCTGATGGCTGTTCTTCCTCCTCCCACTTCCTAAAAGCAGGTATTCCTCACGGCTTCCCCTTGACACTATCTTCCTCCCTCTACACATTCTCTCTCTAGGCCAGCCTTTGTCAACTCCGTAAAGGGGACTCTCAATCTGCATGTCCAACTCAGACCTCTCCCAGCCCCTGGTGACAGCTACTGCTTATTCCTCCCAGAAGGCTGCTCCTGCTCTGAAACCGTCAGTGGCTCCCAGGAGCTATCAGAAGAGGAACAAACTCACAAACTGCTCCCCGAGGCACTCAGGGCTCGACGGCACCCGTCTCCACTTCTCTCCCAAATCAGAAGCCTTCATCCGGGCCAGCACTGTGCTCTCTGCCTTTATTCTACTGTCCCTTCAGCACGAACCCCTCCCTCCCACCTCTGTGCCGGGCAGCTCTCAGTCCCTGGTCTAAGGCTCAGACCCTCCCCCAGAAGTCCTTCCAGACCCCTTCCCCATTCATGGGTGACTTTCCCACTTCAGCTGACTCCATGGAGAACCTGTTCCAGGCAGCTTTGGTGAGAGCTACTTCTCTGCCTGCTTTGACTCTCCTTCCACCCTGGGTCACAAGGGGACTCTGATACTGGAAGTCAGGGAAAATGCCCAATCTATGCCTTTTAGTTTTGCCTCTTCATCTAGAAGTCTCCTCAGCTGCAAAGTGACGGGGGTGGAATTGGATCGGCATTTCCCTCGTTTCCAAGTACCACAATTCTTGCTTTCTTCTTCTGCCACCTGCACTATCACATACTTCAGTTCAGTTCAGTTCAGTCACTTAGTCGTGTCCGGCTCTTCGAGACCCCACGAATCGCAGCACGCCAGGCCCCCCTGTCCATCACCAACTCCCGGAGTTCACCCAGACTCACGTCCATCGAGTCAGTGATGCCATCAATATTACTTACCTTACATATTTATCTACATGTTTAACCTAAATAAAAAAACAAATTAAAAGGAAACTTCACATTGCTTTCTGTGACTCAAAAACCAATGTCATTTTCAATAAAGGTTGCAATGAAGAAAAAGTGAACCCTGAAAACAAACAGAACCAATAGAGTAAGAAATGTCTATGCACAGCCTCAAATCCTCCCATGCATAATTCAAGGAAACAAATGTCCTAGAACTTCAAAGGCATGGTCAAAGGTAAACAAACCTGGATGCTAGCTGAAGTGGTAAAGAGAGACTTTAATCAATAGTAACTATTGCAATAAGGAAAAGAGATCAGCATGAACTGAACTCTGCTTTATTCTGCACAGAAATAGCTGGGTATTTTAAAGTGAAAATGAAGGAGAAGGGAGGGAGGCAAGGCGGGGGGGTAGTGCTCAGCAGAGTCAGAGAAGTGAAAAATTACCAAAGGTCAAGTGTAAATTCAACTAGGCCAATAGCGTCTGCTAGCTGATATTACTGAAGTTAGAATTCAATTGTCCCACGGAGATCGGAAGACAGAGGCCCTGTCCTCAGGGGCTGGCTGGAACAGACAATAAAAATCTTTGGCAGCCTTGAGTTTTCTCAGGCAAGCAGTCTGGGGCAGTGTTGGTGTCATCTTAGGGAGGCAGTTTTGAGCAGTTAGAAACTATGTTAGTACTTGTTCAAGTCTTTACAGGTCAAGGTTGAGGCCAAAGTTGAGAAAAGGGCTCTGAGGAGCCTGGCTAGAGTTTCACAAAGGAAAGAATCTTTGTCAGCTTCTTCAGCTTAGATAGGTCTTCCCTGGTGGCTCAGTCGGTAAAGCGTCTGCCTTCAATGTGGGAGATTCAGGTTCAACCCCTGGATCAGGAAGATCCCCTGGAGAAGGAAATGGCAACCCACTCCAGTATTCCTGCTTGGAGAATTCCATAGACAGTGAAGCCTAGTGGGTTACAGTCCATGGGGTCACAAAGAGTTGGACATGACTGAATGACTAACACTTTTCAGCTTAGAAAAAAGCAAAAAGAACAAAATGCATCATGGTGTGATGAGACTATGTGCCAGGTGCTTCAGGAGGTGAGGCAGATACTGTTAATATTATCCCAATTAAAAGGCTGAGGAATCTAAGGCTCAGTTAAATCACCTGCCTAAGGGCAGGCAGCCTGATGTAGCAACTGGAACCTAGGTCTCACTGGTCCCAGAGTTCACAGTCCCATTCTATGCATCTAGGCTCTGACCACTCACAGAGGCCCTTCCTGCCACTGCCACTGGTTCAGACTACTGAATCCGGGTGAATGTGTGGTGCAGGGCAGTGGTTCTCGGCTCTGGCTGCACACTGGAATCACCTGGAGAACTTGAAAAGGACTGACACTTGGGTTCCACCAAGAGAAGTTTGGATGCGATTAGTCTGGGGTGCAGCCTGGACACAGGGATTTTTAGATGCGCCCAAGTGATCCCCATGAACAGCCAGGTTTGAGATCCACTGTCTTAGAAGCCTTCACAGTCATCATCCCATTTGATCCCTGCAAGAGCCCCGTGGGGGTGGCAGCAAGTGGCAACGACCATGTCCTGCTGACGAAGAAACAAGTTCAGAGAGGCTAAGCTTATCTAGTTAACATCCAGATATACAATCAAGCTTGTTGACTTCCAGCTCTGAGTTCTCTGCTCTCCAGTGGTCTAATTGAGAGGGAAAAAGCAATGTTTCCAAGAACAGAAATGAGCAGCTTAATTTCTCTTGGAAGTTAAAAGTCGTTTCTCACCCCCACTGACTACCTGGAGGAGGGTATGGTGCTCGCCTCAGCCACAGGACCCAAAACGAGGCCAAGGGATCTCAGGCAGGTGAGCAGCGGCCTCCCCTCCCTGATAGCGTTCCACCCGCAGAAGCCAAGGCCTGCAATTCTCTGATAGTGCTGCCTGCCACGCCCAAGTCACTACAGCGAGTAGCCATCCTGGCTCCCAGGCACCCACTGGGAGCTGGGCACAGAGGAAAGAAGTCAGGGTCTTGTTACCGCAGGGAGGGTCCTGCTGCAGTCTCCAGAACCACTCTCCTACCCGACTCCCCATGCCCATTGCGCCCACCAGTCTGGATCAACCACGATGGTTCCGAGGGGAGGGGTCTCTGTCCACCTTTGGGAGACATGGGGGACGTCACTGCTCCTACCTAACGGGCGTCATCTGGGGGACGTCACTGCTTACTCTTGGGAGACTTCAGGGGTTCCCAGTCGTGGGTAGTTGAGAGACCACCATCCACAGCTGGGGCCAGCAAAGCATCACTGTACGCATCTGGAAGGGCCTGGGCTCACTTCAGCCTTGAAGATGCCCCGGGGGGTGCCAGCATCTGCAGGGCCTTGGGAAATGCTGCCCCAGCACCGTAGAGAGCCCCCACCCACTCAAAACCCCTCAAAAATGCAACAATACGAGGCAGGCCTCAGGGCGCATCCCAGCCATGACCAAACAGAGGACGGCCACACCCCCAGGGAGAGGCCGGGTGGGGAACGCGGGGCGCAGCCCTCCCAGTCCAACCCCCTGGGGCAGGGTTCCCGCGAACGCTGCCCTTCAGGCCACCCGATCCTCGAGCCGGCCAGATCCACGGACCCGCGGAAGGGAAAGGGGACGGCCTCGGGTCGGCGGGACGGCCGTCGGAAGGCGCCCTCCACGCCGAAGCCGTCTTCCAAACACCCGAACATGGCCCGGGGCGGCAGTCAGCACTGGAGCTCCGGAGAGTCAGACGGGCGGCCGGAGGAGCAGACGACCGAGGATACCGGGTGAGCCGGAGGGGTGTCGCGCCGGGCCGGGGCGTCGGGAGTCCAGGCCGAGAACCTGCAGCCGCGCCCCAGCCCACCAGGTCCAGGCGCCGCCGGAACCTCCGCGAAGGTTCTGGGCCTTTGTGGCGTCACTGTCTCCTTGCGGAACCTTCCGCCGGCGCCGAATAAAACCCGCCGCGGAGGAGCCGGCGGCTCGAGTGCGGCGGTGCCGGGCGCGGAGGTCGGCCCGGCGCGGGCGGACGGGAGGGCGGGGGCGGCGGCGGCGGCTGCGGCCGTGACCGTGACGCGCGGGCGGGCGGCGGGGGCGCGGGCCAGGGGCCCGGCGGGGGCGTCCGGGGCTCGCTGACCGTCCTGCCCGCCCCACCCCGCAGAGACAAGATGGTGAAGGAGACCCAGTACTATGACATCCTGGGGGTGAAGCCCAGCGCCTCCCCGGAGGAGATCAAGAAGGCCTATCGGAAGCTGGCGCTCAAGTACCACCCAGACAAGAACCCGGATGAGGGCGAGAAGGTGCTGGCCGGGCTCGGGGCGGCGCGGGCCGGGCTCGCGTGGGGCCCGCCGTCAATTATTCAGCCCGCAGCTCGGGGGCTGTGAATTATTGAAGGCGGCGGGGAACCCGAGCCACGCTTGTTGATGAGGCGGTCGCCAGGTGCCGCGCGCATCCCGCCGCGGGGCCGGGCTGGGGCCTGGGGTGGCCCGAGGCCGAAGGGGGCGCGGCGCGGTCAGATGGAGGGCACTTCGCCGAGCCCCAGGCTCGCAGGGCGGAGTATCGGGACTGGTGACCCCTGGCGACTCCCCGCTCGGCCCATTCATTCCTCTGTTCGCTCCACAAGTGTTTAGGGGGCGCCTCCGAATACCGGGGAGGGCCGGGACGGAAACGTGAGGGGCCCGTTCTCCTAGGGTTTGCGGACATTACTCTAGGAAAGGCTGCCAGCACGCAGGGAAACTGAGGCACATGCGATCAGAAGTTGTGTTCCTGCTGGGAACGACTGGATTTGAATTAGTCTTGTTCTGGTTTTCCCTGTTGATGCACAAGCCTTGGAGATGAATTTCTTTAATCTGAACTAGGACCTTGGACATCCCGGTGTCCCTCTGGAGAATGGCTGACTGAGTTTGTCCTGTGTGCCTGTCTCCTGCTTGATCAAGGTTGTCAGACACTGAATAATCACCTTTTCTTTATTAAACAGGGACACGGAGATCTTTAACCTGACACATCATTTTATATGAACATTCCAGGTTTTCTGTGACTGATGACCCGCAGTTGACCCTAAGGACCAATAATAGGCTGAAAAATGCTCTGCACACATAAATGAAAGGCCTAAATGAAACTTTTTCATCCTGTTCATAGAAGAATCAACCTGCTTTTTATGCCCAAGGAGGCTCATTACCCACCAGAGTAGGTGATTAGAAGCATGAGGCATTTATCCTTGGGAAAGCTTATTGGCCTTCTCACTCCTCCTCTGACTTCTTGCTGTTGTCTTATAAAACCTGGGATGTCCTGGATGGTTGTTGGGAGGTGGGGTTTTGTAGTAGGTGATAGCGATGACACTTGGGCCACTTCTGAGGCCGTAGTTCACTCGTCTAGCACTTAGACTTGCCCGAAACAGCGCTAGTATCAAAATACCTGTCTGTGGGAGCGTTTGCAAGCTGGAGAAAGCTGCCTAAGAAGGTTGGCTGGGTGGCAACAGTGATAGAATGTTTATATTTAGCCACATGTGCCGAGTGTGGCTGTCACAAGTTTAAAATGCTTTCCTGTAAGACCATTTGTCTGTTACTTGTGTTCTTTCTCATCTATATTTAGGTGGCTTACTGTAGCTTTGAAAGTCACTGGCTTTTTATGTAGTGTTGGTGATTCATGGATTTGTTCCCTATATTCATTGTAGGCTGTTTGTGAGAACATCCTTTAAGGAGAGCACAGCCAGGCTTCTAATTTCACGTTTCAGGGGCAGCGTGTGGGACAGTCTCTGACCCCGGTTCAGGTCAGATCTCAGAGCGCTGTCCAAGCGTAAGTCATGGCTGTACGCCTGCAGTTGGAGTCAGTCGGCTGCTGGTGTTCTGAAGCTTTTTTTAAAATTAGACTTGACCGGTAATACATTTCTGTAGGTGTTGCCTTGCATATATGTATACCTGTCTGAGCAGAGGTGGTTGATTTGTTTTAAACTAATATTTACAACCAGGTATTGAATTAGTGTCATGTAAATGAGGCTCTTGAAGGGTCTGGCAGGTCCCTTTCAGCTTAGGGGGGTGGGGGAGGGGTTCTGTGATGTTTCAGGAATACAGTACTTCTCTGTCCCCACCATCCATGAAGGGGATAAAGCCCTTTAATTTAGTTCTCAGCTAAAACTTCTTCCAGGGGACTGCCTCTGACCATAGTGTGAACCACTTGTCCTCAACCTTCTTTATTATGCTGCCCATATTCCCCAGCAACGAAAGGGGTTGAGGAGACTGGGGACACAGTTTATAGAAACTCTACTATGGGTTGCCTAGAGAGGACTCATGCGTTCGTTCACCAGACATCTCCTTTCTGGGCCTTCTGTGTACTGGGCACAGCGTGTAGGCCTTTGCTTTTGTGTGCAAGTCTAAATAGTTCTTGTCTACTTTATCTGCCATAGGCAGAACCTTTTTTGTTTTTTTCCTGCTAAGTTAGTCACTGTATTAACATCTCTTCCAAAATAGACTAAGCCAGTCCCTTCCTCCTTGCCCCAGGCCACTGAGGAGGCTGCTGGGTGTTGGTCTTTGTTTTGTGCCTTGTTGTCCTGTGTTGCTAAGCACTGGGTGCCTGTGTTTGATGTCAGGTGCCCTGTGTGGAGTCTCTACTTTTCTGCAGCTGGTTTTCTGAAAGAGACACAGGCAGTGTGTCGGTCAGGGAGTCCCTTTCGGGGGCCGTGACTGGGGTTAGAGTCGTCGCTGTTAACCCCAGCCAGCTTTAGAGATGAGTTTGCTCTTTTGGCCAATTTCATCATAACTTTTAGTTTGAATGACAGACATGCAAATTCAAAAATGTTAAGAGGGCAGCACTGTACAGGAAATGTCAGGATATTGAGGAAAACCCACCAAGTACACATGAGCCTAACTGCTGTCGCTGTGCTTCCTTCCAGCCTTTTTCCAGCGTGATTGTATAAGGGCATCCGGGCACAGAGGTCTTTTTCCCTCACCAGTTAATATTTTACCATCAATGCTTTCCCAAGTTGCTGCATAGTCTCTAAAGCCATTTTTCCAGCTGCATAATAATCTTATTAAAAGTCCTATGGCAGGGACTTCCCTGGTGGCCCAGTAGTTAAGAATCTGCCTTCCAATGCAGGGCATGAAGGTTGTTGGATCCTTGGTCAGGGGACTAAGAACCCACATGCCACAAGGCTGTGAATCCCACATGCTGCAACAGAGACCAAAGAAAAAAAAACCAAAACAGTCCTATGACAAATTATTACTGTCTGAAAGGTGAGCTGGACAGAGTACTAATCTCCTGCTGTGAGAACGGGGTCAGGCACGGCCCTGAATTAGACTGGAGTGCTGAGACCCCCGGGGTTGTGGGAGCCCCATGCCCACATGAGATCTGGCTTCTGGTTGAATGCCACAAGGAAAAGGGCATTCCTTTTCCTTTGTAGATTAGTCATCTGTTCTGTTAAGACCAAGTGTCTTTTCAAGTATCCATAATATTTGGTGAGCGTTTCTAGTGGACATGAAGTGTATTTACCTAGTGAGTATTGACCTAGTGACTATACTTACCTAGTATATTTAGCTAGTGACTATACTTACCTAATATATTTAGCTAGTGACTATACTTACCTAGTATATTTAGCTAGTGAATATACTTCAGGAAGTATATTTACCTAGTGCAGACCCCAGGAACTCTCTCGGGGCAGCCTGGCCTGATTGCTTTCTGATCTTCCGTGCCTCGCACCTCATCCCTAAACCTTCTTTTTCTGCTGTGGAAGGGAGTAGTGGTGAGTGCTACCTCTTTCTTTACAGAAATGGTGTGCAAGAATCAATATATCAAAAGACCTAACTACCTTGAGTATGACTCTGATGTCTCTGAGACAGTTTTTTAAATTACCCAGTTGTTAGCTATTACTTTTTAGCTATCATCTATTATTTATTATTACTTATTAGATTTCCATCCGGGATCTGCAGTACAGGAGAAAACCTAGTGTCTCTGTGATTTCCATACTTGTATATTCAGAGCACTTTTTTTCCTGCATGCTTTCTGGAGCCAGCTGCATTATAGGATGTTTATATAGACATCTGTCTCACAGACTAAACCATACCTCTGAAGAACCAAGACTCTGTCTCATTTATTCATTTCTCAATTCCCAGAATCGAGCCATTCATGTAACAAGTATTTCCCAAGTGCCTTCTACATGCTCGGCAGCGTTTTAGGTTTGGGGATATGCTAGTGGACACAGCTGACCTAACTCCCTGTCCTCAGGGAACTGACATTGCAGTGGGGGACACAACCCCAACAGTAAGTGCTCAGGTGTTGGGGAACAGTGAGGAGGCCGGTAAAGCCCAAGCAGAATTTCAGGGAGCTGGAGGCAGTGGTGTCAAGTTGAGCTTGCAGATGGGAATAAGAATTAGGTTTTACTCCAAGTGAAATGGGCCCCTTGAAAGGCTCAAGGCAGAGGGTTGACATGATTAGCTGGCAAGTTCTGGCTGCTGTGTGCAGAAGACTGAAAGCCGGGGTGAGGGTGGAAGGTGGGAATCCACTGGGAAGTCACTGCTGTTATCCAGGCCAAGAGGGTGCCTGTGCCTGGGCAGGCATAGTGATGGTGAGAAGGGATGGATTTTGGATATTTTATAGTGATTTATATTAAAAACTTCTCTGTATCTACAGAGAAGACAAGAATGGTACAACAAACGTGTGTTTCTTTCACCCACTTTCACTGATTATAAATATGTTGCCACATTTGCTTTCCCCATCTCTATTACTATTTGCTAAAGCTTTGGAAAGTAAGTTGCACACATCATAACCTGTCAGCCCTAAATGTTTCTCCTGGGAAAACAATATCTTTTATATAACCATAGTTATGTAAACCATAGCCAGACTCCTCTATCCATGGGATTTTCTAGGCAAGAATACTGGAGTGGGTTGCCATTTACTCCTCCAGGGGATTTTCCCAACCCAGGGATCGAACCGGCATCTCCTGCATCAGCAGACGGATTCTTTACTACTAGCACCAACTAAGAAGCCCCACATAACCATAGTACCGTTATCAAATTAACATTGAGAAATTATCCAATTAACATTGAGAAAAAATTCCTGTTTTTCCGGTTGTTCCAATGTCGTTTGTAGCCATTTTTTTCTCCAGTGTAAGATTCAACACAGGATCCAATTCAGGGTCACACGTTACATTTCGTTTTCCTGTCTTTTAGTTTTGCAATGTGTGCGTGCATGCATGCTAAGTCACTCCAGTCATGTCTGATTCTTAGCGACCCCATGGATTGTAGCCTGCCAGGCTCCTCTGTCCATGGGATTCTCCAGGCAAGAATACTGGAGTGGATTGCCATGCCCTCCTCCAGGGGATCTTCCCAACCCAGGGATTGAAACCGGGTCTCTTAAGTCTCCTGCATTAGCAGGCAAGTTCCTTACCCCTAGTGCCACCTGGAGTTTTGCTACTTCAGTTTGGGTTCTCTGATTCTTTTCTTACAATTGGATTACAAGGTATAGTTTTGACAGACTTGGGTGTTTTGTCTGTCTTAGGGCACTGGAAATAGACTTTTGAAGGTAGCATCAGAAGGATTTGTTGACAGATGAGATGTGAGGGAGAGGAAATGAGGTTTTGGCATTGTCAATAAGTGAGATATGGGGGAGACTGCAAGGGGGGAGACTGCAAGAGGGGAGGGACTTTGAGGGGCGATCAGGACAGTTTTATGCACGCTGTCTGCAGCCCAAATGCGGAGTGTTGCTCACAAAATGTTTGTAGTCAAATTTCATGCTAGTGAACTAGGAAAGCAGCCCTCCTGAGCTGGAAAGCCAGCAGTATGCTGGGAGCTCTGGGCCTTTTCTGGTTGTAGGTTAAGCCCTGGCCTGGTCTCATGGCATCTTAATTCTGCTCCACTTCTTCCTGTCTGGTGCAGCCCAAGGAGGCAGAAAGTCCTTCCTACTGCTCTGTATCCTTTACCCTCTGCAGAGAGGCAGTGGTCCTGCCTCTCATCCTGTAGTAATGCTTGCCCTATGTATCCCACGCTACAAGGGGATTGAATGGAAAAGTCAGGTTCCAAATAACCTTATAGACCCACCAGTTTGGGGGGTTGGATGCAGAATCCCTTTGTTATTGCATTTGTATGGTGAGTTTGCTTCGTAAACAACTCAAAGCTTCTCTCTCTCTCTTTAATCTTTTTTTTTTCTTTTAAAGTTTAAGCTCATATCCCAGGCATATGAAGTGCTTTCAGATCCAAAGAAAAGGGACATTTATGACCAGGGTGGCGAACAGGCCATTAAGGAAGGAGGCTCAGGCAGCCCCAGCTTCTCTTCCCCCATGGACATCTTTGACATGTTCTTTGGTGGCGGAGGACGGATGGCTCGAGAGAGAAGAGGTAAATAAAGACATTAAGCCAGTTTTTGTTTCCAAATTGTATGTGTTACTGGAATCAGGAGGGATCTTGCCTTAAAAGGGTGTAGTTACCGTGTTTGGGAAATCATTAACTTTAAGTAGTTCATCACTTGCCTAGTATCCAGAGGCTCTTAGTACAGCTAGTAGTTAATTGCCTGACGCTCTCCAAACCCCACATATAAAGGAGCAGATGGTGAATTCCCTGGTGGTCCAGTGCTAAGGATTCTGCCCTTTTACTTTCGGGGCCTGGGTTCAATTCCTAGTTGGGGAACTAAGGTCCCCCAAGTGGTGTGCTCCACCCCCCGACCCACCGCCACAAAGGAGCAAATGGTGGTGAGAAGGAAGGAGGAAGGTCAAGATTACCTTGCCCTCCTTTTCTCTTCTGTTGGGGTCAGACTCCCAGTGTCCTAAGAGCCGTGATGGCCGCTCCTGTGGTTAGTGCTGATGACTCTGCCGAGCACGCGCCTCCTCCCTGAGTCTCCTGACCCGGTGGGGCCGGCGGGCTCTGTTTCTGGCTGGTGTTCTGTCATTCAGGGTGCAGCGTCATTTCCTCAGCCTCCTCAGGAGATTCTCTGGTAACAAAATTCACCCCTTGATGTTTGAACATCTTTGTAAAAGAAACTACCTTGCCCATCTCTTCAGAATGCATTAGGACTAGCAGCTTCATCCCCAGAGGTGAATGAGGAACTTAGCTCTTGGTGGAATGGTCCCAGGGCTCTGTTTTTTAATTCTGGGGTTTGTTCTTCCTAATTTTTCTATCTCTTACCTCATGACAGGCTCTAGCTGTCACCTCTGACTATTACCAGTGGTCTCTTATAGCCTCCTTCCCCTGTCCAGCTTACAGTTGGTACTCTGCTTTAGATCTCAAAACCAGATAGATAGCCAAGCTTATTTCAATCCTGAATGAAATCAAAATAAACAATCTCTGCATTGAGGTTTAAGAAGGGTTGTTTGGTGTCAACAAGAGGCCCCTGGATGAGTAAGGCTATACCAATTCTCACATTATAATTGACTTTGGGCTTTGAAAACCTTGGCTGTCAATTCTGTGAATATAGTGTGCTAAAAATCATGAAGTGTTTATTAGGCAAAAATCTTTACCCTGTTGTCTGGGTGCATTGCCTGCTCATATAATTGACACTGTGGATGTGATTAAAACCTTTGGGTACCCTCTTGCCCAGCTCTCTCACTGTCTTGAGATGAACAACTTCACACCCTTAATTAGTCATCTCTCAAGGTTGACAGCCAATAGCCAAGGACAGCATCTCAGTCCTTGATGTGAGGACTCATCTCAGTCCATCTCTCAGACCTCGAGAGCCCTGTGGGCGGCAGAGGGGACCTGATGCTGTGGATCCTGAGAGGCTGGGATGGCACCAGAGCAGACAGATGCCCTCCCTGAAGATGAAAGGCCACTGTCCTGCGTGAACAGACAAGATTTCCACAGATGAAAGAGTTTGCAGTCAGTCACAAGTCACAGAAGGGCTTAAAAAGTAAAGGGCATTATGTTCAAGAAAGAGTTTCAGTAGAAGGTCCAGAGTCTGACTTCGTGTGTCATCTGTAAGGAAAGGTCTCTCTTCCTGGGAACCTGCTTCACCAGTCTCACTGGTTAACATAATGGGCTTCCTCATTGATCTCTCATTCTCAGATTTGTTTTTAGAAAATAAAGATGGAAAGTCTTTGTTGACATCTATAAATGACTGAATAATTAACTCATAGCTGGAAAAGATATTAGTTCTCATATTGGCAGAGGGCCAGAAGGATGGGCCAGGTGTAACTGAAGCTTTGCCTCCCCCAGGGAAGGGGATGAATGAATGACAACAGGCACAGTCTGAGTCTCTGGAGATTTCATACAACTAAAGGTCATATAGGTGGTGTTTAATACAGTGGTACATCTGATACAGTATTGCTAATTGGTTTCTTTCTCCTCCGTAAGGCAAGAATGTGGTACATCAGTTGTCTGTAACTCTTGAAGATTTATATAATGGAGTCACAAAGAAATTGGCTCTCCAGAAAAATGTAATTTGTGAGAAATGTGAAGGTAAGGATTCATTTCTGAATGAGTCTCATAGTTCTGGTTCCTCAGATCTGGAAACAATTCTTATTGTTTTACAATTCAGAGAAAAACAATTGATCTTTTCAGATATGAAGGTCAGAAATTACAAACAGGTGGCCTGAGGGCCAAACCCATTTTATGTGGCCCTGTACATCTTTTCTTTGGCTTGCACATTTATTTAATGTGTTGTCAATTATTTTAAAAATATAAAAATGAAGATAGTTCACCCAGCCCTAGGGGTCAGCACACTTTTGCTGTAAAGGGCCAGATGGTAGATATTTTGGGCTCTGTGAGCCATACCGTGTCTGTCGTAACTATCGAACTCTTAGTGCAGAAGCAGCCATAGACAGGAAATAAACAGATAAATAAACAGATGATGCACCTGTCTTCTAATAAAGATTTATTTACAAAATCATGGAGCTGGCCATAGTTTACTGTCCTTGACTTAAACATAAATGTAATTAGCATGGGTTTTTTAAATCTTAATTTTTCAAGAAAAGTCAGATCCAGTGACTTCGTCACACGCTGTCCCACAGAGAAGTGGCTGGGCTGGGTAGCCGCTCCTATGGGCAGGGATGTGTTCTCCAGCCTCCACGGTCACGTGTAGGCATGGGTGTTTTTCCACCCTGGGGTGGAAGAAAATAGTTGGTGACGTTAAAGTGATGAATTTGCCTTGGCACAGCCAAAACCACAAATATTTGCAATCACATGTTAATATCTGGATATTGTCTGCTTGGCTAGAATCATCCAGACTCTCCCACATGGCTTTTTATGATTGTGAATAGAATTCAAACCACAGTGTCCAGTTTCATGGCTCATCACCCTTCTGTGGTGGCGTCCAGCAGAGCCTCTTTTAAGGGAAGAGTACAGCCTCGTTCCTGTCTCCCTGCAGGCGTTGGTGGGAAGAAGGGGTCTGTGGAGAAGTGCCCGGTGTGCAAGGGGCGAGGGATGCAGATTCACATCCAGCAGATTGGGCCGGGCATGGTGCAGCAGATCCAGACCGTGTGCATCGAGTGCAAGGGCCAGGGCGAGCGCATCAACCCCAAGGACCGCTGCGAAAGCTGCAACGGTGCCAAGGTCATCCGAGAGAAGAAGATTATCGAGGTACACGTGGAGAAAGGTGAGGCAGCGCAGCACGAGCACCCCAGGCTGGCAGAAGTGCCCCTCAGGTGCTGAGTATGGAGCACGCAGGTTAGGTATCAGGGAGAGGAGCCACAGCACAGCTGGAGTTTAGATACCCTTAGTGTGGGCCATCAATTCTTCCGATCCAAAGCAATTTCTTTTTAAGGTTTTCCAATGCTCCAGAAGTCACTTGACCTTGATTTTGGTTAATTGCCCTCGCTTGCAATTCTCAAGCCATCCTTTAGAGTCATTTGGAGTGCTCTTGCTAGTGGCTTTTATCGTGCATTGGCTGTGAGAGCTCATGTACGTCTTCACAGCTGTGAGTCCCTTTCCTCCACACATTTCCCCTCTGTTGCAGCAGATTCTCCCAAATCCAGCACCTTCCCCCTGCTATTCATTTTGCCTAGGGACATCATTTTAAGGGCTTTTCCCCTCTTAGCTATTCCCCTGATTATTTTGTATCTTTCTAATCCAGAGAATATATTTAAGGTGAGAGATGAGACCAAAGTACACAGTTCAGTACCCAAACCAACACCCAGGCTGAGGGACTTGGCTCTGGGCCTGGGTGCGCAGAGACTTGTTAGAGCACTGCTTGTGCATCAGCAAGCGGACGTGTGTTCACAGCGCGCTGTCAGCTGTGGTGTCGGGGCCTGGCAGACAGTGCACGGTTGCACGGTGCTCGAGGTGGCAGCCTCGTTTCCCATTCTCCCTGCTTTACGTTTGGCTGAGGACCCGGGATATGTGGAGTGGAGTGGGCCTCTTTGTCAGTGGTATTCCTAGCCACCACTCCCAGCCCCAGGCCTGCACAAAGTTGGGAGGTTTGATGAGTAAAGAACCCCCCAAAGGGCTCTGTGAGCCTTCTTCAAAAGCTTTGTTGAAAGTATGGTTTTTAAAAGAAATGGCTAATCAGAAAGGGATGATGTTTCATAGGTATGAAGGATGGGCAAAAGATACTATTTCATGGAGAAGGAGATCAGGAGCCCGAGCTGGAGCCTGGTGATGTCATAATTGTGCTTGATCAGAAGGATCATAGTGTCTTTCAGAGACGAGGCCATGACTTGATCATGAAAATGAAAATTCAGCTTTCCGAAGCCCTTTGTGGCTTCAAGAAGACGATAAAAACACTGGATGATCGAGTCCTTGTTATTACATCTAAATCAGGTAATGTTTCAAATGTGTGTTTCGTTGTAGTTCTGTGTGTTTGGCCTGGTGATCCTGGCAACTTAACCTTGGTTTCACATTCAAGTTAGTGTGACTTGATTTTTTGTAAATTTAAAGTCATTAGTAGAGACTCAAGAATTTTGTCAATTTCTTTTATAGTCTGCTTGAAAAAAAATTCAGAGTTGGAATCGATGGGGATCTAAAATTTTACCTGGAACCTGCCAATCTGACTTAAAATTTAAAAAAAATTAACTTTTGTGTAATAAAACACAGCTGATAATAGGTGGTTTTTTTCCCTATCACGTGGTGATCTGTGCTGATTCATCCACATTCCTCGAGCCTCTGTGTTGCGATTACATATGAGACGTTTTAAAATAGAATATTCCTGAAAAAAGGGCATCGCCTGCCAGCTTACCCTTGGTGGCATCTAGAGAACTGCTTATCTGCACACGTGCACAGGAGCTGGAGGGAGCTGCCTCTGAACCAGAAGGATTCTCACGGGCCTGAGAGTTCAGCCTGCCAACACGTGTCTAGATGCCAGGCTCCCAGTTCCCAGGAGGGCTAGTGCTCACTGCAGCTAGGGCCTCAGAGCACCTGCCTGGAAGGGGCCATGGGGAGAGGGGAGAGAGACCAGGCTGGGACGCTCGACTTGTAGCTGCCTGTGAACAGCACTTCAGGTCAGTTGTCCATGTCAAAGAGTGTCCACATGGGTGCAGTGGTGGCTGAGCCACCCAGATGTTCTTGACCCCATCACTGGCCATGAGCAGTGCTGTTCTGGTCCCCTCGCTGGGCACAGGGTTACTGGGGAGTCTGACTTTTCATGTGGGCATCTGAGATTTAAAGCTAGATGGGATGGGTTCAGGGCTGGGCTTGGAGGTAGCCAGCGAGTGAGCCTATCCAGCAGCAGTGGAAATAATCAAGACCCTGCAGTCCAGTGGGGTGAGCCACCTGGTCTCCCCGACCACCTTCCGGGCCTTTCTTCCTCTGTATCCATTTCTCTCTTCCCTTTTCTGGCCTGTTCTCTTTCTCTGCCACTTTCCTCTTCGGCTTTTTCTGTTTCTTCCTTTTCTGGGTATAGATGAAATGGAATTATATACCCCATCTTAATCAGAGGTTTTCTTTTGTCTTTTACATTTGGAAACAATTTCAAATTTAACAAAAAGTTGTGAAAATAAAAGTAGCACGAGGACCACCGATACATGGTTTGCCTGTTGTTAAAATCTTAGCATTTGGTTTTTTGTTCTGTTTGCATACAGATCTACTTAAGGATTGAGGAAAAGCACTGCACTGTAATACAAATATCCATGAAAAACTTAAATACAGCATCTTCCTTTAGATTCCATTTGTAAGCCTCCCAAGGTACCCAGTTCCTCCCCTCACTTGTGTAGGAAAGTTTGAGGATTGTAGTTTGCACAAAGCCCTAGGTTGTGAGTGGGTGTGTGCCCAAGACCCCTGGTATCATGTCCAGTGTCCCCTAACATTACCTCACCCCTTATTCCAGCCCTTCTGGAAATAGGAGCTGGGTGGCATCTTTGGGATGCTGTGTGACTTCTTTGGGAAAGCTCATCCTTGGCCGAGCTCCCTGGAGCTGGGGCCCGTGCCATGGGATGGGAGCCCAGGGCTCCTTGCTGTCTCCCAACTAATCCCAGCCACAAGGACAGGAGAGAGGAGGCGAGCCGCAGAGGGAGAAAGTGGTGAACCCTGAGAAACCCATTTCTTTGCTTAGTTACAAGGAGGGCAGGGTGTCCGGGAAACCTCCTGCTGGAGATTTCGCTTGTTTTTTCGTTTTGCCCATTTACCTTTTTTTTTTTTTCTTGAGTCCTCTCCTTTTCTCTTCAGCTCTTCTTCTGTTGTTTCGGCTTATTTCTCTTTCCTTCGTTTCCTCTTCCTTCTTTTCCTATTGTACTGCCTTCCTCGTTAGAGCCCCTTAGGCTGTCTTGAAAATGGCTGAGAATGAGGAGATTAGAGAAAAAAGCACCTTAAGAGCTTCAGCAGGTTGTGATCCCCCTGACTGAAGGCGGAGCTGTACCTCCCAGAAGAGTCAAAAGTCATCCTCTTTTCCCTGTCTTACATGTGGTTGTCCATACTTGGTCCCAGGGTTTCCTTGCCCTCAAAGAGTTAAAGCAGAAGCCTGAGGAGCTGTGCTGAGAGCAATAAGAAGTGACACCTGATAGGAACAGAGAGACAGAAAGCTATTTAAAAACAAAATGAAAACCATGACAAGCCCAGTAGCATGGGGCTGTTTGGCTAAGGCTGCCATCAGCAGCTCTAAGGGCCCTGTGTGAGCCACACAGCCCTGTGCTGAATGACCCTCAAGAATAGAGTCCTCCACATGCTTTATTTTGAAAAATTCCCATGAGATACTTCAATAGATCTCCTCTGGAGAGCATTCATCCAGGAGAGTGGGATGCTGAATAAATAAGTGTTTGCCCCCACCCCCCGTTCATATTTTTCCTGGGTATTTATTTCTTTACCCATTTTCATTACTGAGCTGAAAGGCATACTTAAAAAAAAAAAGAAACCCTTTTATCTCTCTTCATATTTGGAAGGAAAAAATATTTTAAAATTTGGGATGAACCAAGTGCTCTGGTGGAGAAGGAAATGGCATCCCACTCTAGTACTCTTGCCTGGAGAATCCCAGGGACAGGGGAGCCTGGTGGGCTGCCGTCTATGGGGTTACACAGAGTCAGACATGACTGAAGCGACTTAGCAGCAGCAGCAAGTGCTCTGTGGATGCTGAACTCCCATGATACCTTCTGAAAAAGTGTAGAAACGTCAGACCCAGCAAGTGCAAGCCGGGCCAGCTCCATCCCACGGGTGTGTGAGGAGACCTCTGTGCCTTTTGAGCTCCCTGCCAAGGAGGCTAGCTCTCCTGCTGGGCTCCTTCGAGGCCGATTCTTGCTCCAAGCTCTGCTCGAGTCTGTGAGGAGGAGAATCTCCTCCCACTCATGGGAAAGTCATTTTGTAATATCTGAAGAGGCAGGCTAACATAATAGCCCTGTTTTCCCAAACTGAGTGTTGATTCCTAGTTCACGTTTTTAAACCTGCTTTATGATGGAGGCTCCAGCCCCTTCTCCTTGGATACACTGCAGGATCCCAGCACATGGATCAGAGAGTGTTCCACTCCCACCCTTCTCTCATCCCCTTTGCCCAGCCAGTTCCTCTGACAGGGACCATTTTGGCTGGGACCAGCTTTCTAGTCAGATGCTCCATGACCCCTGCCTTAGCCTGCTGCTGTGACGGTGCTCGGGCCTGCCCCAGGCTCCAGGCCGTTGTCCGTCTTCATATTTCATAAGTAAACCTTTTGTGTGTGTGTGTGTGACAGGTGAGGTGATAAAGCACGGGGACCTGAAATGTGTACGTAATGAAGGAATGCCGATCTACAAATCACCTCTGGAGAAAGGGATTCTGATCATACAGTTTTTAGTAAGTACGTGTGTGTGTGTGTGTGTGTGTGTGTGTGTCAGTTTTTAGTAAGTGTGTGTGTGTGTGTGTGTGTGTGTGTGTGTGTGTGTGTGTGTGTGTGTGTGTGTGTTATTCCCATGGGACATAAAATTAAATGCCTTAATTGGGAAGGGAAGAAACAACTTTTTCCCACCTCACTCTTTACAGGTTATTTTTCCTGAAAAACACTGGCTTCCCCAAGACAAGCTTTCCCAGCTGGAAGCTCTGCTCCCACCTCGACAGAAAGTCAGGATTACAGAGGACATGGATCAGGTGGAGCTGAAGGAGTTTAATCCCAACGAGCAGAACTGGCGCCAGCACAGGGAAGCCTATGAAGAGGACGATGACGGGCCGCGGGCTGGAGTGCAGTGCCAGACGGCATGACGCGGCCCCGTACAGCGTGGCCTGGCGGGACTAGCACATCATGAATGTAAAGTTGGCACAATGAAAAATGGCATCGCTTTAACGGCCTCGTGTTTGGGGAGTCCTGTGTATGTGTTCAGCATTCTCAACTGCTGAGTGTCTTTTGGTTTTTCTTTTGTTTTTCTTTGGTTGTAACTTAAGTTATAGCTTAATTTATATTTAAATGTTTTAAGTGTAAATCACTAGTCTGCATATGGAATCTGTTTATTTACATTTTCAGGATGTTTTTGAGATGCCAGTGAACGCACTGACACTTTGTGCTTCTAGTGGCTTTGCCATAATTCAGTTCCACCAATAAAGCACAGCCCAGACAGGAGCACTCAGCCCCCGAGCAAACCTCCAGGCGCGAAGTGGGTGACCTGGCCCATGTCCAGCTCTGCAGTTTCTTCCCCTCCTCACCTGCCTCCCAAGGCAAAGTTACGGAGGGCATGATCTCAGGGCTGCTAATGTTACATTTCCGAATCTAGATTCTAGATGGTTCTCCTCAAGAATAAAAGCACATCTGTGGGCTGGATTTGGCTGCAGTGCCTGGCTCACACTGAGTGGGCTGCAGGGCCAACTTGGTTCCTACTGTCTTACGCCCTTGAGTGTTTGGAGTGGGGTGGGTCTGATCATCTCTTTTGGAAGCTTCCTGAGCCTTCCAGGCCTTGTGGTGAGGACAAACGAGTGTTTTAAATGAAACACTGATGATACTTTTGCCTGCGACCCCTGCACCTTGCCTTTTGTTTTCTGTTGACAGCGTTTGCAGTGCTGTTCCACCAAAGTGCTTACTTGTAAAGAAAATGAAACCATCCACATCCCCAGCAGCCTTAGTGCAGCAACAGAAGCCGTGGGAGATGCTGGTGACTCAGCCCCGTGGCACAGCCAGTCTCCCTGCCTGCCCAGTTATCCTGGATGACTTGAGGCTCTGGAAAGGCAGGGGACATCTCAGTGTTTTCCCTCATTCTCCCAGATTCAGCTCCCTTCCAAAGGATGGATGGTTCATCTCCTTGCACAGCCATATCACAAAGGGCTTCCTGCTCAAGGGATAAAGTTTCAGCGAAAACTTAAAAGTTCTACTCTGGACCGCAGTCTGTATGGGCTACCACTGTAAATGATAACTTGTTCAGAAAGATATTAGTTACTTGTTTACTCCTGGCAGGTAGACTACAATATAAATTTAGATTCCTCAACCTTCAGCTATTACTGCTCCTTTCCTTCGCATAACAGTCACAAAGAAAAACTGCTGCCTTCTCAGCTGCTGGGTTAAAGCAGAGGCCACTTTTCAGATCCACCCTTACTTGGTCATATAGTACCTGCAAGTCTGACTCAGACCAGGGACCTCGCCAGGAGGGCCAAAGGGCAGATCAGACCCATGGCAGGTAGGTTCAGCGGATGGACCCCACTCTAGCAGAACACAGCAGTGGTGGGTGGGCATAATTTACTCAAGAAAGGTACAGAAGGAGCCTGCCTGTCCCACTGACCATTAGTCAGGAAAGAAAATCTACTCTTCCAGCTAAGCCTGTATGAAAATCAGGTTACAAATGGACCACAACTCCAGGGTGTTCTGTTTCTGTGCTGTGACTTCCTGAAGAATTATTGCCAGAAAACTCCTGTAGTTGATGATAAGGCAAAATTGTATTCAGCTCCTTGTCATGGTAAATGGGATCTGGAGGGTGTTGCTTAAAATTTATTCCACCTGTACATTTGTCACTTTAAAATTAAAATTGAGCTGGTATGAGACAGATGGTTTTGTTTTTATTTACTTTTATTTCCAATGACTAGTGCTAAGGTGCAAGTTTGCCTCATATTGGTTGATAAAATGGAATGAAGGTTCTGCTCTCATGGAGCTTATATTTGGGGTGGGGATAAATCCATCAGGCAATGATGACTGCAGTGACGAATGAGAATAACGGGAAAGGGGCGAGGGGAAGGCCTCTTACTGGGAGCGGACACCAGAGAACAACCTGAAAGCAGCAAGGCCTGTGGAAGTCTGAGGAAGGAACATCTGAGGAAGGCAGAGGAAGTGGCCAGGGCTGTGTGGATATGATCTCGGGTGGCCTCAGGCTGCAGCATCTTGAAGTGGGGCTTGGGTTCCCAGAGATTGAGGTCAGGTCACACAGGGAGAGCACCAAATCCTAACCACTGGACCAGAGGTCAATGCAAGGGGCCCTGGCCCTTTGGCTTTACAGAGAAGAATTTCCACAAAGGCAAAAAATAGTAAAGCAAGTAAAAAGCTGGTGGTGGGGGGGAAGTACAGTACGTGTAGATAGATACATGGGCAGACTCAGAGGAGAGTCCCTGAGTCACACTCTCCGGACAGGCTGAATGCCTTTTAAGGGGCATTTTTCTGGGTTTCCTTTGGCCAGTCATTTGGAGTTGCCCGGTTCACAGTCCATATTTGGTGTATCTCAGGATCTTCCTCTGTGTGTGCACACATCTCTTAGCCAAGATGGAGTCTACTGAAGAGGCTATGGGTACAACATCCCTTGACATCCCTCCCCTTTGACCTCCAAGGAGCCTTTCTGTGCATGTGTGGTCAGGGAGGTCGCCTGACTTGGAGAATGAGAAATATGTGGTATGACCAGGGCCCGGTTTCCTCCCTTAATTATCCTGCTCTTCTTGTCTTGGAGTTTCAGTCCACAGGGAATGAATCTCCAATTGCTTTACTCTGGTTGGGGGCCTGTCCACTTCCTGCCTCAGTTACAGGAAGGTGAACAAGGCAGAGGCAGGAGAGAGAAGAGAGGATGGGCTTGATTTAGGGTTGTGGGGAGTCTGGAGGGAAAGCACAGGACCTGACGTGAAGCATATGAAGTTACGATCAGTAAAAAGCAGCAAACTTCGGAGTGTTAGCTACTTACACCTCTCCTGTTACGTGCAGACCACGTCTCAAGTGGGCCACTGAGAAAACTGAGGTGTAGGAGCTCTGGGGTAACTGAAGCAGGGCTGGAGGCCAACCAGAGTAGGTACAGGCTTGAGCCTGTAAACACCACCAGCAGGTTACAGGCTTCTCTAAAATTAACAGGGTGAAAAAGAGTGTGGCACGGGGCATTTTTAATCTACCAAATAGAAGAATGCTCAGACAGGACTAAAGAATGTTCCCACCCAGTCAAATAACCTGTTTCTTTCAGGATCACATTCTAAAATAGATTAGCCTCCTATCACAGCCTCTGCACGGCTCATCCCCTGGAAGGGTGAGCCTAAATTTCTATCCTGGGGAGTTTAGTACATGCCTGGATGTCCTCTTTCCTGAGGCAGTACTCACTGTCACAGAATGATGACAACTCCTCTTACTGCTCTATTAGTAACAGGGCAAATGAGAAAGAAGCTTGTTGAAGAACATGAGTGTTTGTATTAAGAACACTTTATGTTAAACTATGAATGGCATTTCCAATAAAACATGAAAAGATTTATATGTATCTACAAAATTTGTTTTTGATAAACTTTTTAATAAATGCTATATTAACAAGCTAGAAAGGTAAGGAATGTTATAATCAATCTATACGTTCTCTCTGTAGCATTAGCCTGGAAAATGTTGATGTTTAAATGGGACAATCATAGATGTGAATTTCCTGGTCATCTCCAACAGACACAATTTTTGAGCCATTTCCATTGTATTTTACTCCCCAGACCTGTAAATAAAAAGAGAAAAAGTTCTACTAACACCTTTATTCTTTAGGAACAAATACCCTTACCCTACTCTCATTATACTGAATCCAGAAAAACAATAGGATGAGGGTGTTTTCATGCTTTCTCAACAGTAAGAATGGGGCTTTTCCTTTAATCAGGCAGCTTCTATTACTACTGTTTAATTATCATCACACTCACTTCCCAACTCCAGATAATTCATTTCTAAACATAAATCAAGGTATTCACAAACCTTTCAAAGATTCACAATCGAGGAAGTGACCTAATGTTGTGAAGATGGAACCCACGAGGGACCAGCACGGGTTCCCAGGTCTCCAGGAAGGAAAAGGCCCCACAGCTACCCTGAGGTCACTGCCTACAGGGATAATTACAAACTGTGCTCCTCGTCCACCTCCTTGTGCCCACAACCTACCTCAGTAATTCTCACTCTCTTATTAGAGGCCTATGAAACCTGCCTGTCCCCAGGAGCTAGACAACCTGGTATTGCAAGTCATTGATTTCATTTGCTACATGTTGAATTAACACATTCACACCTCCTTCCCAGGCAGAACTGATGTGGTAGGAGTTTCATCAGGTCAAGCCTGTCACTCTATCCCTGAGGTGGGTGTTCTAGCCCTCACTTCAGCGCTGTGAGCGGGCCAGGTGATGGCTTTATATCCATTCCAAATGTCTTCCTCTGAGGACCGCACCACACACTGACACTCACAGAAAGCAACATAGCCAGCCAGGACTTCCTTCCCGAGTACAATGTTTAAATCCAGGAGGGAAATGTCAAGATTAAATCCTCTCAACTTCATTGGCAACAATGTTAAGATTAAGTGTAAAAAAGCATGAACATTTGTTAACTTTAAAATGCATTCCAAAGAGATTCTATGAGACCATCCTAAGAACATACAAAATACATACTTAATAAAAGATGACTTTATACTGCCATGGGTATTTTATTTTTTATACTGCTTCCCCAAGACCTTTGCTATTCAAAAGTGGTTGGAACTAGCAGTGCTAGTCTCACCTGAAACTTGGGACAGAAACTTAGGCGCAGGCCAGACCTACTGAATCTGTATTGTTACCAGATCCCCAGGGTACATTAAAGACTCAGAAGCCCTGCCCTAGAATGCCTTAACATTTCACATTCATCTCACCGGAAGACTCCTGTGAGAAGAGAGCCTCTTTTTCCTAATTTAAAGGCTGAAATAAAATTTACCAATATCTTTAAAGTCAAACAACCCTGTTAAGAATTTCTGGCTTCAAATATATTCAAAGGAAAAAAAAAAAAAAACCACATCACTTCTTTGGGCAGCTCCAGAAGAGAAAGTGACGGCTGTGGGATGGAATGGAAACTCCTGAGGAAGCAGGTCCTTCCCGAGACAGCCATGGCCCAGCTGTACCCAGAAAAAGGCCCAGGCATGCCCTAGGCATTGCTGCAACATGTTTCGAAGAAGTCATTCAAAGGCTGTGCAGCTAGCGCAAGTTTTCCGGTCTACCCATATCATGGGTACGTATCATGCCTTGTGGGTTTCCAGGCTGACAACACATCCCCAGCCTCTGCACCCCAGAGTGTCCACTGGAACACGGGCTGGATGGACATCCAAGCAATCAGAGCAGCTCAGCTCTGAGGGTCATCCAATCTTGACAACCTCAGCAGGGAGGTTAGGAAAATGAGTGAGTTCTGGCATAGCAGTCAGACAATGCTAGCAATCCAAAGACAAAGGAATTTAAATGTTAATTATGCCATACCTGATCCTGGTGATCAAAGAAGGTGTGAACACAAGTCCTTGTTCCAACATCCCAAACTTTAACACTTTTGTCAGATGAACTATTTTAAAAAAGGAAACATCAGTATCAGAAAACTTTTCAGACTGGTGTGAAGTTGGAAAGAATCTGACCAAAAATTCCACACTCCTTGACTCAACCTACCTAGAGGCCCCCTTGGTGCGTGTGTGTGTACAAGCGGCTGACCTGGTCCCCAAAAGGTGGTCAAGAATGTTGACACAACTGGCTGGCATTCCCCACTCACAGAGCAGCTATTTCCCCAAACTTCTGATCTGCTTGGCCCTCATATTAAATATCCTTGTCAGGAGTCTCAGATGAGAGGCTCCCTCTGGATGGGAGGGAGACTGGTTAAAGCTTCAAAATAAAGGCTCTCAGAGTCTTCTATAAGCCTCTGTGCAGTGCTATTAAGCCATGCACCTCCTGTTTTTCAACTGTCTTGGCCATCCTGGGCCTAAACAACATTGGGGTCTCGAAGCATAAATTTTACAGATGTTCATATCTATAGTTACTATTGGAACACAGGTATCCTTATAAGGGATACCTACCTACTGTAGGTAGAGGCCTAGATTTATAAGGAAGAAATAAGAACTGAGTTGCTCAAAAGCATCCATCTTTGTTCCAGCTAAGACCAATTAACTTGACAATTTAAAAAACACTACAGGAAACAAAGGCTACCTGAATGAGAAAAGAGTCACACCATCTTCAAATTTTAAGGCAATTCATACAAGAGGACCGTCTTCATCTTCCTAACATTTTAGGAACTGATAAGAGTCATAAGTACCTGGAAACAAAGTGTGTATCATCAGGACAAAATGCAACATTCAGCACCCAGGATGCGTGGCCACTCAATGTGCCAGCCAAGTTGGCATGTTGTCTGAAATGGGAAAGTTTCAAATAAAATGGAGACATTAACTTTTGGAATATAATCACTGAAACGGAAGGTGTACTGTGTCCATTTAATTGGACCAAATCTGCTATCCTTGAAATGACAGTATTAACATAGACATTCTCTTTTCACTAAAGTAGCATCACATACTGAAGAAACAAAATCTTCAATAGCATTAACCCCAAATATGTCAGAGCCTACAAGAGCCAAAAATAGGATCCTAAACAAGCAGAGTTTAGCAGTTCAAAATAAAGAAGGCTCAGCAAGCCAATTCCTAAGGTGAGGAAACAGAACCAGCAGGCAAAGAGCCATCTCAGAGTAGCTGCAGGTTCTGAGCCCTGCCCACCTAGCGTCCTTTCCATGTGGAGCCAGTGCCTGTGTCTAAGGAAGGTATCAAAAGGTATTCTTTTACAACAGGTGTGACTTGGACAGACCATTTTTAACTTAACCAAGAATAAGACAGGTCTAATGACTATAGTCATTTTCACTTTTTAAAAAAGTGAAATCAAATCACCTATGGCAGGAGAACAATCCTAAGACCTGACTAAGGTCAGCAGTTTCACCCCTGAAGCCAGTGGAGTAGAGCAGACCCCAGTTAAGAGGAGAGGTGGCCTCAGTAGAAAGCTGGGGGACCATGAGAAGGTAAAAGTCCCAGGTGTTCATTCAGTATCAGCACCTTGGCCAAACCACCACCTCAGCTTGGGTTCCTCGTCGGCAATATGACTGGGACCTTAACCTGTGCTACCTCACCAGTAGTTGGGAAGATGATGAAACTGTAACAGTGAAAGCCTTATTAAAGAGAGCTGAACACTTAAGAAACTGCTAGTATTTATACTGGCCCTGCTGTTGACAAGCAAGCACAACTTGAGACAGGCATTTTCTCTTGGACCCTAACAGCTCATTCAGCTGTAACTCCAGAAACTGCAGTTCTAATTCCATGTCTATTTGACAACTTTCTGTTGTCCAAAATCTCCCAAGTTTAAACTCCTGCAAAACTCTCATAGGCCCACAAAGTAACATGCACGTGGATGGTCATGGTGTGGCACCCATCGCTGGGGCACAGAGAAGGGTAAGGGATGCACCCAGTGGATCAGAATGCCACATTCGGAAGCCAGAAGCCAGGCACACTGCAGTACTGAGTCAAAGAATCAGGGACACACATCAAACACCTTATAGGGGAGACCTCAGTGGGGAACAGGGTGGGGACTGAGAAATAAAGGAGAAAAGAAAAAGAGAAAGGGCCCGTGCATAGGCTTACAATGAAAGTGAGCTGTCAACTGAAGATTAACTAACTCACCTTTATACCTGCAGTCAAAAACCACCAACAAAAAAGCTCCCTTATCTAGACCTGCTATAAGCTGGCTTATAAACAGACAACTCCCTAACTAGGGCAGAAGAATGCCTTCTAGAACGTCACACCCTCAGAAAACAAATGTTCTAATTTTTTCATCATTACTTCAAGCTAGCTACAGCCCATGGCTCCATCTGTTCATCTGTACACTACTCACCTGTCTAAAAAAATTTAAAACCAGCGTGCCCCACAAGAGACAGGATGCTGGAAAAGAAGTAGCAAGTAGCTGATTCTAGTTGGTAACCCACGCACGTCTTCCTCTGTAACATCCTAAGCTCAAAGCAGGGACAGGACCTGAACACATGTCTTTCCTAGACATAAAGAGGGAGCAGCTCAGTTGCTAGGGCTCCTCCTAGTGATAAGAGACAAACAGGCATTGACATTAAGAGAGAAGTGTTGAAACCCAACAGGTAACTTACACATCATAGATCTTGATGTAGCCATCATCTGAAGCAGTGACAAGGAGCTGTGAATCCGGGGAAAAAGTCAAGGAGCGAATGGGCATAGCATGGCCTGAAATTCACAAAGACCCTTGTTAAGCTGGAGAATCACTGTCTCCTATCTCCTCATACAGGTTTCCATGAACTATGTCATCTTTAATGGCTGTTAAGTCACTGAGTTGCACTGCTCAGTGCTTCAGTCAGACGCGAGCTACAGACTGGACCCTTCTTTCTAATGCTCTAGAAACATGCACAAAACGCAGGCTCCTCCTCCTGGGAGTCATTACTCCTCAGATCCCTTCCCTGACCAACTGGACCTCAGGATACATTGCTTAGACAAAACTCCTCTGCCCCTACAGATATGGCCAAACATGGAAATATGCATTGTTTCTGATTTGCATGTTGAACAAACAGGATGCTAGTTCCCTACCAAATCCTTCTTGTAGGGTAAAGGATGCACTGAAGAGGCCTCTCTCCAGCCCTTCCCCTGTCCTAGTATCCCATCCCATCCCCCTGCCCAGAGGTCACCAGTGGGCACAGAACTTTCATTTACCTTCAAACTATCGACAAAAAGGGGCTATTTTCCTATCACAAAGTTCTTTAGAGTCAAACATAACAGAAATATGACACTCATGTAGCTAGGATATATTAACACATAAATAAAAAGTAAGCCTGTTCACCAAAATAAGCATTTAAAACACTGGTACAAAAACTAATATGTCTAGGTTATAACTACAGTGACAAATGGAGAAGGCAATGGCACCCCACTCCAGTACTCTTGCCTGGAAAATCCCATGGACAGAGGAGCCTGGTGGGCTGTGGTCCATGGGGTCGCTAGGAGTCGGACACGACTGAGCGACTTCACTTTCACTTTTCACTTTCATGCACTGGAGAAGGAAATGGCAACCCACTCCAGTGTTCTTGCCTGGAGAATCCCAGGGACGGGGGAGCCTGGTGGGCTGCCATCTACGGGGTCCCACAGAGTCGGACGTGACTGAAGCGACTTAGCAGCAGCAGCAGCACAGTGACAAAAGTGAACCTTAGAGGCATTTCAGATTTCCAACTGACAGTGACGTTTTGCAAATCTAAGGCTCATTTGCCATTTAGTAGCATTTTAATGAAAGAGTAAGTCTTCCTTTGTGATCTGATAACCCAGTTTGCACAAAATGATGAACCACACCTTCCAGCGTATGCAGAAGTTTCCCAGTTGCAATATCAAAAATATTGATGATTCCGTCTATGGCTCCACTGGCCAGGTATTTCCCATCAGGACTCTGTAGAGAACATACGAAAATCATTTGAAACTCCATGTTGTTAAGCCATCCCCCCTCAAACACAAGTAATCTGCTGGTTCCAGGTCTAACTGGCTGACTGGCAAACAAAGCCAGCAGCTTCCTAGTGAGACCAATGCAGAATGTTTATCAAGGAATACAACAGGCTAGAAGAGGAAACTGAAAGAATCAGATAGAAACAAAGCAATATTTCCTTACATATGCAATACTAAGAATGAATTTTCCTCTTGTGTCCAAAGAATACTCCTTTTTCCCACTTTCCACACCAAAAATGTTCACTTTTCCCACGTGAGTTCCTGTGGCCAGATACTGAGAATCAGGAGAAAAGGCCAAAGTCCAGGCATCCACTGAACAGAAAAAAAGGAAAAACTATAGTGAGAAAAGATCTGACCTTAATTTTAAAAACTTTAAAGCTTTACCAAAAGATACATGTTTTAAAATTGGAGGAATAGTGTCCTGATTCATAACAGGACATTGTAAAGATATCAACTGTATTAATATGGGCATAGCATGGCCTGAAATTCAGAGACCCTTGTTAAGCTGGAGAATCACTGTCTCCTATCTCCTCACACAGGTTTCCATGAACTATGTCATCTTTAACGGCTGTTAAGTCACTGAGTTGCACTGCTCAGGTGCTTCAGTCAGAAGCCCAACATTAATATGCCCAACATTAATATGTTGTAAAGATATTAATTCTATACCAATTTAATGTAAGGGTTTCTTAACTTTTCACTAAAAATGTAGACAGACAGAACAATACAAAATGTTAGCAAGGGTGTCAGTTCAGTTCAGTCACTCAGTCGTGTCTGACTCTTTGCGACTCCATGTACCGCAGCACGCTAGGCCTCCCTGTCCATCACCAACTCCCGGAGTCCACCCAAACCCATGTCCATCGAGTCGATGATGCCATCCAACCATCTCATCCTCTGTCGTCCCCTTCTCCTGCCCTCAATCTTTCCCAGCATCAGGGTCTTTTCCAACAAGTCAGCTCTTCGCATCAGGCGGCCAAAGTATTAGAGTTTCAGCCTCAACATCAGTCCCTCCAATGAACACTCAGAACTGATTTCCTTTAGGATGGACTGGTTGGATTTCCTTGCAGTCCAAGGGACTCTCAAGAGTCTTCTCCAACACCACAGTTCAAAAGCATCAATTCTTCGGCGCTCAGCTTTCTTTATAGTCCAACTCTCACATCCATACATGACCACTGGAAAAATCACAGCCTTGACTAGATGGACCTTTGTTGGCAAAGTGACGTCTCTGCTTTTGAGTATGCTGTCTAGGTTGGTCATAACTTTTCTTCCAAGGAGTAAGCGTCTTTTAATTTCATTGCTGCAATAGCCACCTGCAGTGATTGTGGAGCCCAGAAAAATAAAGTCAGCCACTGTTTCCTCATCTATCTGCCATGAAGTGATGGGACCGGATGCCACGATCTTAGTTTTCTGATGTTGAGCTTTAAGCCAACTTTTTCACTCTCCTCTTTCACTTTCATCAAGAGGCTCTTTAGTTCTTCTTCACTTTCTGCCATAAGGGTGGTGTCATCTGCATATCTGAGGTTATTGATATTTCTCCTGGAAATCTTGATTTCAGCTCAAGCTACCCCGCATCCAAGGTAAGGAGCAGCGGCTGAGCTTTCTAGAGCAGCCGTGAAGAGAGACCCTGCGTCCAAGGTAAGAGAAACCCAGCTAAGACGGTAGGCACTGAGAGAGAGGATCAGGGGGCAGACAGACTGAAACTACAGTCACGGACAACTAGCCAATCTGATCACATGGACCACAGCCTTGTCTAACTCAGTGAAACTAAACCATGTCGTATGGGGCCACCC
This sequence comes from Bos javanicus, assembly GCF_032452875.1. Lineage (NCBI taxonomy): Eukaryota > Metazoa > Chordata > Mammalia > Artiodactyla > Bovidae > Bos > Bos javanicus. The sequence goes on from NC_083888.1 coordinate 30,257,557, forward strand.
AAGATGGATGGGTCATGGTGGAGCGGTCTGACAGAATGTGGTCCACTGGAGAAGGGAATGGCAAACCACTTCAGTATTCTTGCCTTGAGAACCCCATGAACAGTATGAAAAGACAGAAAGATAGGACACTGAAAGATGAACTCCCCAGGTCAGTAGGTGCCCAATATGCTACTGGAGATGAGTGGAGAAATAACTCCAGAAAGAATGAAGGGATGGAGCCAAACAAAACAACAGCCAGTTGTGAATGGGACTGGTGATAGAAGCAAGATTCAATGTTGTAAAGAGCAATATTGCATAGGAACCTGGAATTTTAGGTCCATGAATCAAGGCAAATTGGAAGTGGTCAAACAGGAGATGACAAGAGTGAACATCGACATTCTAGGAATCAGTGAACTAAGATGGGCTGGAATGGGTGAATTGAACTCAGATGACCATTATATCTACTACTCTGGGCAGGAATCCCTCAGAAGAAATGGAGTAGCCATCATGGTCAACAAAAGAGTCTGAAATGCAGTACTTGGATGCAATCTCAAAAATGACAGAATGATCTCTGTTCGTTTCCAAGGCAAACCATTCACTATCACGGTAATTCAAGTCTATGCCCTGACCAGTAACGCCGAAGAAGCTGAAGTTGAACGGTTCTATGAAGACCTACAAGACCTCCTAGAACTAACACCCCAAAAAGATGTCCTTTTCATTATAGGGGACTGGGATGCAAAAGTAGGAAGTCAAGAAACACCTGGAGTAACAGGCAAATTTGGCCTTGGAGTACAGAATGAAGCAGGGCAAAGGCTAATAGAGTTCTTCCAAGAGAACGCACTGGTCATAGCAAACACCCTCTTGCAACAACACAAGAGAAGACTCTACACATGGACATCACCAGATGGTCAACACTGAAATCAGACTGATTATATTCTTTGCAGCCAAAGATGGATAAGCTCTATAGAGTCAGCAAAAACAAGACTGGAAGCTGACTGTTGCTTGCATCATGAACTCCTTATTGCCAAATTCAGACTGAAATTGAAGAAAGTGGAGAAAACCACTAGACCATTCAGGTTATGACCTAAATCAAATCCCTTATGACTATACAGTGGAAGTGAGAAATAGATTTAAGGGACTAGATCTGATAGACAGAGTGCCTGATGAACTATGGATGGAGGTTCATGACATTGTACAGGAGACAGGAATCAAGACCACCCCCAAGAAAAAGAAATGCAAAAAAAAAAAAAAAAGCAAGGGTGTAATGAAACCTAAATCCTCGTACACTGGTGGGAATATAATAAAATGGTATAGCTACTTTGAAGAAGTGAAAACACACACCATAATACCTAGCAATTCCACTTCTAGAGAAATGGAAACACATCTTCATGAACAGAACTGAACCTGGATGCTCACAGCAGCATTATTAAGAATACTCAAAAACTGGAGAGAATCCAAATATCCATCAATTGATGAATGAATGAACAAAATGTGGAATAGCCCTATAACCGAATCCTTACTACTAAGCAATAAAAAGGAACAGGCTACTGATACATACTACAAGATAGATAAACCTCAAAAACATTATGCTAAAGATATGTAAGACAATACAATTTCACTTAATGTGAAATCTTTCAAAATGGCAAAACTATAGAGACAGAAAGCTGATCAGTGGTTGTCTGAGGCTGAGGGTGGGAGCACAGGTTAACTATAAATGGGCATGAGGGAACATGTGGGGGACATGGAAGTGTTCTAAAACTGAATTGGAGTGATGGCTACACAACTGTGGAAATTTACTAAAACTTGTTAAAACTGTATAATGGGTTGATTTCAGAGTGTAATTATAGAGGTGAATGTCTACCTCAATAAGCTGCAAATAAATGAAGAGGTACCAGAAATATTCTTATATAAAACTATAATATGACAAAGTATTTATCACAAATTAGCAAGAGAATAAGGCCTGGGAAGAGGCATTGTTGTTGCTTTTTTAATCAACTGGTTTTTAAGTTACATCACACAACCTGATTTGAAAGGTTCTATTCAGATGCTATTTCTGTATTACAGTGCTTCTGTGTAAAGGTCTCCAGACTCCTGGGCAGCCTGGGTAAGCACATGTGCTTTATACTTCCATCTGGACCACTGAAGATATTTCAGCATTTCTCTTTTCAGTTATGTGGGAAACTCTTCATGGGCAATCTCAAAGAGCTTTAGGAGCCTCTGGGGTCAGAGCCTAGAGAGCAAGGAACAGTCCAGTTGTCCAGCGCTGGTCGAGGTCCCTTTGCCCGTGGCCAGTCTTATACGGGAACGTTCCCTAAGTCCTGCCCTTCCTGTACCTGCCCAGTGCTTGTAAGATCAAAGGGAGAGGAAAGGCTCCTTCCCCAGTCACTCTCCTTACTCCTAGGGCAGGGCTCAAAGAGGTCAAGCCCTTCTCAGCCCACAGAAGAGAGGTCTCCCTGAACTTGACTCATGGCAGATAGGGGCTCCCAGGACAGATGGGTCAGTACCATATACCAGAGTGAGTTTTAAAATAAAAATCTCTTGCAAATCTTAACACACATACTCAAAGTAGTAATTAATTTACCTCTATCACTTAAGAAATACTTGCTTCAAAAAGGAAATTAACTTCAAAAGTACTCAACCAACCAAGAAGATCTAAAAAAGCTTTTATTATAATCAATCTCTCACAAGGCTGCTTTTTAGTATCTATCTAATGACTATACCATTTATTCCAACAGGATTATATTCTCTTATTCCTATTATAATTAGTTTACAGGAATAATGGTTATTAGAAAATCGGATTATGATTCCTTGAAGTTTAGTAAAATCACTTTGAATTACTTTTACATTTCCCTTATTAGCTGTTTGATAATACAAAACTTTTAGTGGTGAATGTCCTTTTCCTCGAAATTGAAGGAATTTTTATTCCTCAATTTAACCTTGCACTCTAAAATTTACTTTAACATTTGCATAATATTTATTTTAATCACTAAGTTCCACCTCATCAGTGAAGAGAGTAACTCTTCTTTACACTGGGACATCCTGAACCACCTGATGTTGAGAGGCCCCTATGCTTGCACTTTCTTCTTCGACATCTTCAACATCAGTTTGCTGCAGCCACAGCCTGGGTGAGGCGTCAGATGAAAGATCTTCCCCGTCATCTTCCCTTTCTTCTACTTCTTCCCTTTCTTCTTCAGGATCTGAGATCTTTCTCTTTCCTCCTACTTTGTTCCTCCTCTCACATTCTCCAGGCATATTTTCAAGGCTGGTATAATGTAAATGTCCATTTGCCTAAATTCATTAGACCTAGACTTACTAGTTTTACCTTTAGGTGAATTCAACTGAGCTGCTCCTTAGTTGTCAGTAGCAATGCTTGATTTTATTATTTACTCAAATAACTGTTGTTTAATGGTCTGGTATAGTTTTATGAAGATTCCTATCCAAAAAAGAAAATAAATCCAATCTTATATTCATCTCAGTATCTTTTTTCTTTCCTAACAGTAATCTTTCAATGATCACTTGCCACAACTGGAACCAACATGTAGCTTAAGATATTATTTGTCAGGAAAGGCAAGCTGGGTACAGACTTCATCCTTTTCCTTAGAACCAATCCAGCACTCATTTCTTCAACTGTGGTGTGCCCGGGGCTACAAAGCCACACAGTGTCCTTAGCGTCATGGGAGGGCTTAGGTGCCCAAGATGAAGAGGCAGCAATAGATCCACCTCTTCCTCCTCGTCTCAGCTTAACAGACTTTGTGCACTAGTTTGGGGACCCAGGTCCTTCGTAAAAGATAACAATAGGGCAAGGACACATGCAAAAACAATTATATGGGGAGTCAGAATGCTTGGGTGAATTTTTTCAAATACATATCCTGGCCCACACACCCCAAAACTGATTCAGTGGATCCAAAATAGGAACTGGACATATGTATTCAATGGACATGAGTCTGAGCAAACTCCGGGAGATAGTGAAGGACACGGAAGCCCGGCATGCTAGTCCATGAGGTCACAAAGAGTCAGACATGACCGAGCAACTGAACAACAACAACATATGTCTTCCTTAAAAAGCTCCAACAGTTAAGACTCAGAGATGTCAAATACTGGCACTGAGGGGAAATGAACTCAGTTTTCAGACAACACAGAGTCCTTAAAACCCTGGGAACATCATTCTTTCCAAAATAAGTACAACCTATAGAATGCTACTGAACATAACTGGTGGGAAGCAAATATGCTGGGGCTCCAATCCAGGGAATTATGTTAAGTAAAGCACTGAGCAGTTCTGTAATCACTCCATGGAGGGGTGTGCCAGAGAGGTACCAGGCTCTCTGTACTCCTTCCAGTCATCACCCATTCTGGCAGAACAGGCTCTGCTCATGAAAGCTATATGCTCATATACAAGTAAATACAGGGCCACAAGGAATCTGAAATGTCATGTTGCTTGTCCCATTGAAATTATTAATTCCCATTACTTCAGATGTTTATTAAGGCTAATGGACAAGATTATGCTGTCCTACAGAACTTTAAAAAAATCTATTTGTTTCTTTAGAAGTTTCATGTATCAAGCATAAACTAGAAATAGGCACTTTAATCATAATTAGTTGAGATTACCATGACACAGATCTAGGAGGACACAGTGCTTTACATTCTAGACCTCTATAAGGTGACGAGTAGATCAATTCAGAATATGGCAAACAGAGAACCTGTGGACCATTCAAACACAGGTCCACAATCCCAAGTCAGCAATTTGAAACTCAAGGGTGATAAAAACTATGAGTTTTTAGAAATAATTTTAGTACCCAAATTCACTTGGCAATAAAACTAGAACTGATACAAGGCTATTTATAGCTTATCTTTATCTCCTAGTATAAATACTCATGTTTAGTTGCTGAGATACTAGTATTTGATTAGAGTGCTGTCCAAGTCCCACTGAAGGTATTACAGAACATGCAGTTCATACACCCATATTACCAATCTCAAATCCAAAAACTTCTAAACACTAAAATACATCTCTCCCTAAAGATATCAAAAAGGGATTGTAAACCTCTAGTATCCTCTCTAAGAGTAAAACTCTTACCAGGTCCTGCATCTATAGACTTTATCTGTTTGCCGTTTTCCAAGTCCCAGAGACGAATATGAGCATCAAGAGAACTGGATGCAGCAATGGGCAGGGTGTGGCTGATGTCCACAGACACCACACCCAGCTGATGGCCCTCCAGACTCCACTGTAGGTCCAGCTTCTCATCACGCCTTCAATGGGGGACAGAGAAATGGATTTCTTCACACACAACACATGGTACCTGGCATCTGAAATTCTGGGCTCCTGTAACTATGCATTATCAGAGGTCTGTGAAATGCAGAATCAAGAGAGGAAATGAAGAGCCACAGAACACCAAATGCGGCCAACTTTTAACCATAGCATTTTTTTCTTTCAACTGTAAGGCCTTAATGGTGAATAACAGGAAAACAAGTGAGAAAAAGAGTCTGCCTTTTTATACCACCATATCGCCATTGCTTTCTTGCGTAGATAATAGTCAATACTTTTCTGATTTTAACTTGGGAGCCCAGAAGAAAAACCCCAACTTCCAAGGCTGTATTGTAGAGGAAAGAGCACTCACCATTTCCAGACCTTCACCAGGTCATCCAGGGATCCTGTGACCACTGTCTCAGAGTTTTCTTTCTTGTTTGACCCCCAGGCAACTGACCAGATGGCATCATCATGGGCTGGAACAGAAAGTCATTCATATAAAGTCTTCATGCAACTTCTAAACTGATTGTGCTAAGATAAAGCAGAAATACTGAGATTTTTACACCAATTCTGAGATTTTTGAGGTAATATCCACCTGTGTCTGCTTTACTGTTTTGCAGATGGCTTTCCCACACAGCTTTTATTAGAACAGTGGAGGCAGATAAGAATACCAGAGGTTCTGAAGAAGTCGCTTGCCCCAAATCACAGGTTTACCAGGTTGGGGAGCAGTACTGGAGTAGTCCAGGGTCCTTTCTACTTTAGTATGCTGTCTGACATGCATTAGATTGGAATGGCTCTCACTTGGCTCAAGTGAAACCCACCCCCCAAAAGAGATCAACTTGTTAAGAGTAATTTCCTAAGAGATCTTTGGAAACCAGTAGGCAGGTCAACTGTAAACAGTACAGGTCCGAAAATGCACAGAGTCGGACACGACTGAGCGACTTCCCTTTCACTTTTCACTTTCATGCATTGGAGAAGGAAACGGCAACCCACTCAGGGATGGTGGGAGCCTGGCGGGCTGCCGTCTATGGGGTCACACAGAGTTGGACACGACTGAAGTGACTTAACAGCAGCAGCAGCAGCTACAGATAAAAATCAGAGGCTTAGAGAAGCCTGGTAGCTCACTCAAAGTCAAAAGCTACGAAGAGACAGAGCTGGTATTCTAACCTAGAAACCTAAACTCCCTACTAACTAAAGTCCACTTTAAATTCTAAGTCTGTAAGCTATATATCTGGCGGGCCATACTGGTGGGTCTGCAGACCGGGTATACGAATACAAATGTAACAAGTGAACAAGAAGGCTTTCTTCACACCTGGCAGCAATTCTTCAGGGACACCTTTCCAAGACATGAATACAAGGACATTCAACTTAAACAGCTGTGAGTTACATATAGCATCTTGGCTTCCATTACAATCCCCACCTGACCCAAGTCTGCCAGCTTGCCATTGGATGGCATTAGGTGCATACAAGGTAGCTGACTGACGAGCTGACTAGCTGCTCCATACCTACGCTCGCTAACTTGAAAGAATGCTTTGGGTTTAAACTTCAGACTACCTAAATGTCACTACTTAAAGTGGAAGAGTTTTATTAGGCATTCCACAAATTTCTCCAGGCTTTACATAACTTATCTAGGCTGTGGTGAAGAAATGAGACACACGTGAATAGTCCCTGCACACCCTCCTTTCCAGGTATGAAGTCCGCTGTCACTGGCCAGCTACCTTTCCAGACTCTAACCTCCCTCCTTCTCCCATCCCCACCACTGCCACAGCCGCACAGCCCCTAGCCCACCCATATACTCAGTGGTCTTGACAAATTCACCTGTTCAATCCTCCTCTATTATTGAGGGTCAAAGGCCCTCTGTGAGACTCGCTACACTTGTTTTAAGTGGAGGAGCCTGAATAAAGGCTCCCAAGAGAACCTCTGTGTTCATGGCCAGGCTCAAGTTTACCTCCCCAGGTGAGCTGGTATTAACAGAGTCCTGAGACTCAGAGTTTCCTTCTTTCACTTTGATAGCCGGGAAGCTCAGTCACACCTTCCTCAAGTGGAAAAAATTTTCCTCAGCCCAGAGTTCTGCAGTCTATCATTTGCCTCTTGCTCTTTAAGTTAGTGGTTGGTTTTTTTTGTTGTTGGTTGTTTGTTCTGAAGCGTATTTGTTTTCAGCTGCCCCTGCCAATTCTTATGTAAAGTGAGTACGGCTGGAACTGCATGTCTGGTCAGTGTGACAAAAACCTTAAGCCAGGGGCAACAGCTTTTCACAGGTGAATTTGCTTGAACTGGCAAGCTGCTTACCTTGCTCTTGTTTGAAGAGAATACTGTACTAAAAAAGAACAGAAGACACATTAAACCAATGGTCAGATTTCAGATGTGTCCCATCCTTTCCCTAAAACACCCCCCAATTCACCACCTTGTGCCCCAGCAGATATAATCACCAGAGTTAGGTACCTCCCTTGCTGCAGCCTGACCTCCTGTGAGCTCATGCAAGGTTTGTAATGTTAGTTCTTAAAGAAACTATAGTCTCTTAAAGAAAACAATTACTTCTTAAAGAAGCTAGAGTCTCTTCTAACTACTTCCACCCACCAAAAAAGAGTCATAAATTATGTGCTTTTTCCTGCTCTGATCACCAGGAAGCTCAGAGTCCAGTTTGCAGCTTAATTTTTGTAGTTGTATAAAACCACACAGCCTGCATAATAACCTGTTAACTCTGTCCCTAATTTTATTACAAAGACATGTTTCTCCCTAATTTTCCTTTCTCGTTTTTGTGTACAAATTCTTTTAAGCTTCCTCAATCCCTTTGTAAACTGTGGTACAGACTGAAATAAAATTACCCTTCTCTCAGTGTTGTGCATTTTACTAATGTCACCTAACCCTCTGGTAATTAGGTGCCCAGGATACCCTCCTTTTCAGAAGCAGAGCAGGAATCAGATGCTAGTTTTCTGACTACAAACCCAGACAATGTATTGGGCTCGAACCCCCAAAGAGACCAACTGGTACTCTCCCTCTCCCTAGGCCTTACCTGGTTGGTCATCTCCTTAACCAAGGATGAAGGGCTAAAGGCCAGACAGCTCTGTGGAAACAACACCAGGGCTTCAGTAAGAGGTGGCCATCAGGATAGAGGGCTATAGAAGCTTCCCCTGGATCAAGACTGTAAGGCAACTCTTGGCCAGAGTTGACCTGACACTTTTCTACAGATTGATCCCAGGGTCCCTGTTCACAAGCCCTACCAGGTGGCACAGTGTTCTTTCTCAACTAATACCTACCACCTCTCATATTTTCTTCTCAAGTTGACTACAGAGAGGATCCAGTCTCCCTCCTTGCTGCTTTTCCAAGAGATAAAACCACAGGATCTTTTAATTTAAAATATTATTTTATTAAAAACTCAACAAGCAAATATGGGGGAGCAAAGTTCTTATGGTCCATGCAGGGATTGCAGCCAAAAACACATATAAGAGCCAGCAGGAGTGTAAATGAGGGTGTGAGCTAGAGGGAGACTACATGTCTCCCCAAAGCTATAATAAGGCTTCTTAACTTTTGTGTGTGTGCTATAGAATCCTCCGTGCCCACCTCCCCCCCACACACCCCCCAGGTAGCTCTGTAAAGCCTATAAACCCCTTGTCAGGATGTTTTAAAATACATACAATACATAGGATTAGAAAGGAAACCAAGTATAGTCCATTCTCGTTATTCCAGGGAGTTAAGTTCCATCAAGTCACTGAATACTGAGTTAGTGAACACTGACCCACTGCTTCTCGGGCAGACACTATATTAGGTTCCTGCAAGACTCTGGTAAATTTGGGGAAACTGATCAGTAAGTAACTTTATTTTCTGCATGTTTCTGTTTAAAGACACCTTATTTCACATTGGCGATTCATTAATATTGAACTCATGGCTAACAGCGACGTAATTCATGCCCATTTGAAGTTTATCCACAGATGTGTTTTCTCCATAAGACACATCACAGTCTTCTTGGACTTAGGAACACTAAGAGAGCTTTACTACTGTGCTTGGAGGGCTATTTTAAACAGTGAAGTCACCAATAAAACCACAAAAATACAAAAATTGTAACACTAATAGACTGAAAAAAAAAGACACTTGTTTACAGCATGATAACTGAAACAAGAAAGCAGAGTGCTTCCTTGTTCGACTGCAGCTAAGAATGCGCGTCAGTTGACTCAAAATTTTCACCACCTCGCACACGTCCAAGATCACAAAGTGCTGCAAATGATGCTTTGGGGCTACAAATAAATTTTAGAATGTAGATGAATTTGGAAATACAGAGCATGAGAATAGTAAGGATCAACTGTATACAGAAATAAAATTTTACCAAATACAAAAATTAGTTTTTGTGATAGTATATGTAATTCTTTATTTACACATTATATAACAAGATTTAGCAGCAAATCTAACAACTACCATAATTTCAAAGTTATGATGAACTTATACAATATCCTAAGATACGAAAATATGTGTGATTTCTATTGGTGACAAAGTCACCCTGTTAATACTTGGTTTGCTGACTACATTTATAATTGAAGGAAATGCTAAATTTCAGTTAGAAGTTTGAGAACATAAGGATGCAATTTTTCTTCTCATCCAAGTTCATGGCCCCCTCAATTCTATCCATGGACAGAGGACACCATACATCTAAAGCTTCCATGTCCAGGTTACTTGCTTTAAATTTGCAAAGTCAAAAAGACTACTGTGAAGGTTTTCCAAGGATAACAGAAAAAACAAACAATTTCTAAATAACCTTTGCCTGTGAAGATCTCAGTCAAGGCGGTAGTGCTTAATTCATTTGTGACCCAAGAACAGTGTCTTGGCAAGGGTAGGAAAGACAGGCAGGAGGTCAAGCCAGTTTCGCTGGAGTAAACAGTATTCAAACTCTCTTGGGCACCAACCCTCTGCCCTTCCAAATCCTGCCTCACATCCCTGCAACAGAAACAATTCCCTGCAACAAGGAGAAACAAGAGTAGGAAGGTTTGCAAGATGTCAAATTCCAAGAAGCCAGGCTCCTCAAATAAAGGTATGCTTCTATCAATGAATGTATGTTTGATGATGTACCATGAGTCAGGGTACCATGATGTACCGTTTACATATTACATGTAGGTTAGCTCATTGAACCCTCTCATCTCATTTAATAGATATTCTTATTATAATCTCTACTTTCCTCATAAGGAAAGTGAGACTTCAAGAGAGGTTAAGGGACCTCCCCCAAGGTTAGTTTGACAGGAGAAGGCGGATACAAGCTTATAGTATAGGTTACAGTATCTTGTGGCTCAGCTGGTAAAGAATCCGCCTGTAATTCGGGAGACCTGGGTTCGATCCCTGGGTTGGGAAGATCCCCTGGAGAAGGGAAAGGCTACCCACTCCAGTATTCTGGCCTGAAGAATTCCATGGACTGTATAGGCCATGGGGTCGCAGAGTCGGACACGACTGAGCGACTTTCACTTTCACACTACCTTTTACATCAGTTTCTTATCCTACAATAATTTCAGCGTTAAGAGGACGCCAAAAGCCTCTTTTGTCACCTTCCTTCTTTAGAGAACTCTCCTCTCATTTCCCAGGCAGAATTCATTGCTTCCTCAATGTTTCCAAAGAACACTACACATGCCCCTATTAAAGTACTCAGGGAGGTCAGTAACCCGCAATACTACATGGTACTTGAAGTAAAGATAACTCAGCCTGTGCCTGTACCTGTCCAGCTCGCTACCGAAAAAGACAGAGTGGCCTACCACTGGAAGACTTCGGTTAAGACAGTTCTGTCTATCGACACTGAGACCAGCCCTAACCTCGAGGCTTCACAAAACATCCACAGGATGCAAGATGAGGCCACCTCCCCTCTCCCCTCAGACCCCACACCCCGCGAGTCAGCCAGAATAAATGGAGTCACGGAAGCCACCATCCTCAGGCCCTGCGGCGTGGGGCATTCCTGAGCAAACCCTCCTAGAGGTAGCCTCGGGCCCACTCTCGCTCACCCGCCCTCCAGGCTGGACCGTTATCGGCACCGACGAGTGCCACCCCCAACGGCTCTGCGGACCGACTCACCGCCTCACCGTCCGGCTGCACTGCCCCACGGCTCCTCTGACGCTAGCTTCCGCGCGACCGCGACGCAGGGTGATGAGCTCACGAAGAGGCGGGACATCGCGCCGGTCCCCAAGGCGCAGGCGCACGCCGCAGCGCCCTCTGCCTCAACGCGCGCGGGGCGGGGAGGAGGATGGGCGGGGAGAAGGGGAAGAGGCCACGCCCCGGTCACCTTGGTTTCCCCCGGGGCGGGGCCACGGAGAACCGGCTTGCCGATGGGTTCCAATTTCTTTATTTGTACTTTGAGATAGACTACACTTGATGACCGCAAGTATTGCTTCAAAATTTTTTCAGTGAAATAGAGCTTTTTTTTTTTCAAGTTTGAATCCTTTTGATAGGATTTATTTTTTTTTTTTAACTTTACAATATTGTACTGGTTTTGCCAAATATCGAAATGAATCCGCCACAGGTATACATGTGTTCCCCATCCTGAACCCTGCTCCCTCCTGCCTCCCCATACCATCCCTCTGGGTCGTCCCAGTGCACCAGCCCCAAGCATCCAGTTTTGTGACTGTAAAGTCACAACCGGTTGTTGTTCAGTCGCTCAGTCGTGTCTGATTCTTTGCGACCCCATGGACTGCAGCACGCCAGGTTTCCCTGTCCTCCCACTATCTCCCAGAGTTTGCTCAGACTCATGTCCATTGAGTTTGTGATGCCAGCCAATCATCTCATCCTGTCGTCCCCTTCTCCTCCTGCCTTCAATCTTTCCCAGCATCAGGGTCTTTCCCAATGAGTTAGCTCTTCCCATCAGGTGGCCAAAGTATTGGAGCTTCAGCTTCAGCATCAGTCCTTCCAATGAATATTCATGGTTGATTTCCTTTAGGATTGACTGGTTTGATCTTGCTGTCCAAGGGACTCTCAAGAATCAGCTGTCAACTGTCAACACCACAGTTCAAAAGTATCAGTTCTTTGGTGCTCAGCCTTCTTTATGGTCCAAATCTCACATCCATACATGACTACTGGAAAAACCATAGCTTTAACTCGATGGGCTTCCCTTGTGGCTCAGCTGGTAAAGAATCTGCCTGCAATGCGGGAGACCTGATCCTGGGTTGGGAAGATCCCCTGGAGAAGGGAAAGGCTACCGACTCCAGTATTCTGGCCTGGAGAATTCCATGGACTGTATAAAACATTGGGTCGCAAAGAGTCGGACAGGACTGAGCAACTTTCACTTTCACTTCACTTGACTAGACGGAACTTTGTCAGTAAAGTAGTGTCTTTGCTTTTTAATAGGCTGTCTAATTTTATCACAGCTTTTCTTCCAAGGAGCAAGAATCTTTTAATTTCATGGCTGCAGTCAGCGCCCGTGGTGATTTTGGACCCAACCGGTTAGGTTACTGTGATGCATATCAGTTTAGAAGCTCATGACCAGCATTTTAAAAGGAGATGGAAGGGTGAAGGCACTGCACCCCATCCTTGAAAAGCTGCCCGGCCCCTCCTGGCTGCTGGTCACTGTCTCAATCTCTCTGGGCAGTAGGGAGTGGAAGTTCTGGGTGGCGGGGGAGCTCCCTGAAGGGTTAAGCTTTCTTTCAGCTTATCATGAGAGAGAGATCACAGTCTCTCCTGATTAAAACTGGTTTAGAAGTCCAAAAAGAGTCTAGAAGAAGGGGATGATGGTAAAGTATGGTCACAGTGAATGTAAACCCTTGAAATATCCATGTACCCTTACCCTACTCCGCCCACCCTCAAAAGTTAATTTCCCAGGATCTAGTTTATTAAAACATCTTGAGTTCTATGATGATTTCAGAAAACTGTTAGACCATACAACTCTTGTCCATACAACTGGATAAAATCTTTGAGGGCCTTATGAGGAGATTTTATGGCCCAGAAATTTGCTAAATACACTCACAAGTCTCCCAGTGCCTGTTCTCTGGTCCTCAGTAATTCCTTCAGTGACAGGTCTGTCAATGGAAACTTCATCCAGCCCCAGTGGATCCCCTACATGTCACAGGTTTAGAAAATTTGGGTCACAATGAGCATGCTTCAGTTGTTAACCTTGAATTGTCAAAACTCTTACATAGCCTCTGTTAAAAGTCACATTATCCCTGTAACCATTCTGGATATACTTGACCAGAGCACATTTGTCCCTGAAGCTAAAGAAGAGTGTACAAATTATACCCTCAGGCCAGGAAGCGTGTCTTCAAACTGGAGGCAATTCCCATCATAAGGACCTAAGTGCTGACTGGACCACAGCATTCAGGGAAATTCCACAGAACCCAACAAACAGAAATTGACACTGCAATGGCCAGGATCCAGGTTACTAGAGTGTGGAAAGGACCTAACATCAGTCCCCAATGCAGTGGCTTTTAACAGTGAAATGAGGAGTGATCTGCTGTCTTCCTGTACAACTCGTTGCCAGTTTTGGCCAATCTTGGTTTTTGTCCCTTTAATTTTATTGGCAGAGTTTCTGGGTTTCTCTGGGTTTTGAAAATAGACTGATTATTATATGGCTTCTCCTTAACCAGGGCAATTGGGTCATCTTTACTTTAGCTTATATAAATAAATATTTTTGAACACTCCTACTTTAAGAATGGTGAAATTTTGTCCAGAAAAGTGCTTACAACTATGTAATTAAGTGAATTTTAATTTGTGTGATTTGGGCTTATGTGTTTTTTTTTTCTTTTTTCTCTGCGTTAACTGTAAATATTCCACCTCTAGATTATTCTGAGAGCACACTGATCACTTTCATGCCTTTTATCTGTTGTCAGAATACTAAGGCTTTCACCTTTTTGTGCCTGCTTCCAAATCCACTACTATTAATTTCCAATTGAAGCAAATAGTTTGGGGATTAATTTAATTTTTGTCAGCCATGATAGTTGTTCTGAATAAAAATTTAATTACCATCTCTCAAAAAGAAATACAATAGATTAAGAAAAATAGGAGATATAGGAGTGTATCATGCATTTAAAGATATGTCATGCTTTATAAAAAACTTGTTTCACATAGACAGGTAATGGATCACAAAGGAAAATGTTTTTCCTGCTGTGAGCTATGACCATGAAGTTTGAAATTCATTGCTCTCTAAAGACTTTCCAACTCTATAATTCTATAGTTGTGATAGAAATGCTATCATTCATTCAGAAAGGATGTATTGTGCACCTCCTTTTACCCATAGAACACTGCTACAGCCTGAGGCACATGACGTAGTTGGCCTTAGTATAAGGACTGTGGGGCTTCCTGGGTGGCTCAGCGGTAAAGAATGCGCCTTCAAGGCAGGAGGTGAGGGTTCAATTCCTGGGTTGGGAAGATGCCCTGGAGAAGGAAACGGCAACCCACAACAAAAACATCTGGACTGTGATGCAAGGATAGCTGGCCTTTTTAAACTGTTTATTTTTAATTGGACCATAATTGTTTGATGATGCTGTGCTGCTTTCTGCCATACAACAACATGGATCAGCCATTTGTTGTTGTTCAGTTGCTAAGTCGTGTCTGACTCTTTATGACTCCATGGACCGCCATGCCAGGCTCTTCTATTCTCCACCATCTCCGGAGTTTGCTCAGATTCATGTCCATTGAGTCAGTGATGCTATCTAACCATCTCATCTTCTGCTGCCCCCTTCTCCTTTTACCTTCAATCTTTCCCAGCATCAGGGTCTTTCCCAGTGAGTCAGTTCTTTACATCAGGTGGCCAAAGTATTCAAGCTTCAGCTTCAGCATCAGACCTTCCAGTGAATATTCAGGGTTGATTTACTCTAAGATCAACTTGTTTGATCTCTTTGCAGTCTAACGGACTCTCGAGAGTCTTCTCCAGCACAATTTGAAAGCATCAGTTCTTTGGTACTCAGCTTTCTCTATGGTCCAACTTTTACATCCATACATGACTACTTGAAAAACCATAGCTTGGACTATACGAACCTTTGTGGCAAAGTGGCTCTGCTTTTTAATACTGTGTCTAGGTTTGTCATAGCTCTCCTTCCAAGGAGCAAGCATCTTTTAATTTCGTGGCTGCAGTCACCATCCACATTGATTTTGAAGCCCGAGAAAATCTGTCACTGCTTCCACTTTTTCCCCGTCTATTTGCCATGAACTGATGAGTCCAGATGCCATGATCTTAGTTTTTTGAATATTGAGTTTCAAGCCAGCTTTTTCACTGTCCTCTTTTACCTTCATCAAGACATTCTTTAGTTCCTTTTCACTTTCTACCATTAGAGTGGTATCATCTGCATATCTGTTGAATATCATCTGCATATCATAAGCTGTTGATATTTCTCCCAGCAATCTTGATTCCAGCTTGTGATTCACTCAGCCCAGCATTTCACCAGGGAAGCCTGGCATGCTGCAGTCCATGGGGTCACAGAGTCAGACACAACTGAGCGACTGAACTGACTGACTGCATAAAAGTTAAATAAGCAGAGTGACAATATACAACCTTATCGTACTCCTTTCCCAATTTGGAACCAATCAGTTATTCCATGTCTGGTTCTAACTATTGCTTCTTGACTCCCATACAGGTTTCTCGGGAGACAGGTAAGATGGTCTGTTACTCCTATCTCTTTAAGAATTTTCCACAGTTTGTTATGATCCATATAGTCAAAGGCTTTAGTGTAGTCAATGAAGCAGAAGTCTTTCTGGAATTCTCTTGTTTTCTCTATGATCCAACAAATGTTGGTAATTTGATCTCTGGTTCCTCTACCCTTTCTAAACCCAGCTTGTACATCTGGAAATTCTTGGTTGTTAAAGCTTAGCTCGAAAGATTTTGAAGATAACCTTGCTAGTATGTGACATGAGCACAATTGTAGAGTAGTTTGAACATTCTTTGGCATTGCTCTTCTTTGAGATTGGAATGAAAGCATTTCCCAGTCCTGTGGCCACCGCTGAGTTTTCAAATTTCGCTGACACAATGAGTGCAGCACTTGAACAGCATAATATTTTAGGACTTTAAATAGTTCAGCTGGAATTTCATCACCTCCGCTAGCTTTGTTTGTAGTGATGCTTCCTAAAGCCTGCTTAACTTCACATTCCAGGATGTCTGGCTCCAGGTGAGTGACCACACCATCATGGTTATTTAGGTTTTTAAGACCTTTCTTGTGTAGTTGTTCTGTGTATACTTGCCAGCTTTTCTTAATCTCTTCAGTTTCTATTGTGGCAAAGAGTCTTGTGTAACTCAATGAAGCTATGAACCATGCCATGCAGGACCACCCAAGAAGGATGGGTCATAGTGAAGAGTTCTGACAAAATATGGTCCACTGGAGAAGGAAATGGCAACCCACTCCAATATTCTTTCCTGAAGAACCCCATGGACAGTATGAAAAGCCAAAAAGATATGAGCACCCTGCTCTCATACCCGGTTGGAAGGTGCCCTATCTGCTACTGGGAAAGATCAGAGAACAATTACAAATAGCTCCAGAAAGAATGAAGTGGCTGGGCCAAAGTGGAAAAAATGCTCAGTTGTGGATGTTTCTGGTGGTGAAAGTAAAGTCTGATGTTGTAAAGAACAATATTGCATAGAACCTGGAATGTTGGGTCCATGAATCTAGGCAAACTGGATGTGGTCATGCAGGAGCTGGCAAGAGTGAACATCAATGTCTTAGCAATCAGTTAACTAAAATGGACGGGAACAGGTGAATTTAATTCAGATGACCATTATATCTACTATTGTGGACAAGAATCCCTTAGGAAAAACGGAGTAACCTTCATAGTCAACAAGAGTCCAAAATGCAGTACTTGGGTGCAGTCCCCAAAATGACAGAATGATCTCGGTGCATTTCCAAGGCTGACCATTCAACATCACAGTAATCCAAGTCTATGCCCAACCACTGAAGCCAAAGAAGCTGAAGTTGACCAGTTCTATGAAGACCTACAACGCCTTCTAGAACTAACATCAGAAAAAGATGTCCTTTTCATCAAAGAGGATTAGAATGCAAAAGTAGGAAATCAAGAGATACCCGGAAAAGCAGGCAAGTTTGGCCTTGGAGTACAAAATGAAGCAGGGCAAAGGCTAACAGAGTTCTGTCAAGAGAACATGCTGGTCATAGCAAAACCCTTTTTCCAACAACCCAAGAGACAACTCTATACATGGACATCGCCAGATGGTCAATACTGAAATCAGATTGATTATTTTCTTTGCAGCCAAAGATGGAGAAACTGTACAGTGAATCAGCCATCAATTCAGTTCAGTCCCTCAGTCGTGTCCGACTCTTTGTGATCCCATGGACTGCAGCACCCCAGGCCTCCCTGTTCATCACCAACTCCCGGAGTTTACTCAAACTCATGTCCATTGAGTCAGTGATGCCATAAGTATACATGTATACATATATCCATTCCTCCTGAACCTTCCTCTCATCCCCCACCCCACCCCTCTAGGTTATCACAGAGCACTGGGTTGAGCTCCCTGTTATACAGCAACTTCCCACTAGCTATCTATTTTACATATGGTAATGTATATGTTTCAACGCTGCCCTTTCAATTCATTCCACCCTCTCCTTCCCCCACTGGGTCCACAAGTCTGTACTCTATGTCTGTATCTCTATTCCTGCCCTGCAAATAGGTTAGCTGGCCTTTGTTGTGTCATAAACATCTTTGGCATCTCATGAAGTCTTAGCATGACGTTTTTAAACGCATCAAAACAAAACACAGATTACAAAGGAAACCAATTATGTCAAAATAATTACCAAAATATTTGTGAAATAGTAGTATATGTGCTTCATTATGAATGCAGCAGGTCTAATAACTTCTAAATTTCAAAGTGGCGATACACATAAACAATATTTCAAATGATCTGCAACAGCTATAATGTGATAGGAGAATATCTGTGATTTGTATTGATAACAAAGCCACAGGTACTACTAATACTTCTGGCGCTTATTACCTACATTTATAATGAATGGAAATATTAAGTCTGCTGCTGCTAAGTCACTTCAGTCATGTCCGACTCTGTGCGACCCCATAGACAGCAGCCCACCAGGCTCCCTCGTCCCTGGGATTCTCCAGGCAAGAACACTGGAGTGGGTTGCCATTTCCTCCTCCAATGCATGAAAGTGAGAAGTGAAAGTGAAGTCACTCAGTCGTGTCTGACCCTCAGCGACCCCACGGACTGCAGCCTTCCAGGCTCCTCCATCCATGGGATTTTCCAGACGAGTACTGGAGTGGGGTGCCATTGCCTTCTCCAATATTAAGTCTAGTTAAAGGTTAAAGAAAATATATAATTATTTTCTACCAAAAATCACAGCTCCTTCAAAGGCCAGAAGCAGAGCAAATCGGGAGAGAACTGCTAATGCGATTGCCTGCCGTTTAAATATCTATAAGTTGTGATCTTGTGGATCAGGAGGGATGGAAAGGATTTTAGAAAAAAATCAAGTGAAAATCCAAGCTAACTGTGAAATAAGTCAGGTGTACAGCCTGCCCTGAAAAGCTCTGCAGAGCATAAGGGGGCCACCCTGAGAGGCAGCAACCCTGCAGAGAAAGAGCTGTTCCCGGAGAGTGGCTTGCTGCCTTTCCAGCCAGCCCCAGACCCAGCCAGAGGCTGAGGCTGAGGTAAGTAGAGTGATACAAGGTCACAGTTCCCACTGTGACTTCCCGCTCGACTCCTCCCCTCTTCCCTTCACTCAGAGTCACAGGTCTGAGCATCTTAAAAGGGAAAGGAGCCTTGCAGGTCTACTCCACACCTCTCTCCCTCTACACAACCCTATCATGGAGTCAACAGGCCTCTGGTTGCACACCTCCAAACACAGGGAGCTCACCACTTCCTTGAGAGGAAGAGCTGCCTCTGCTCCAGTTCCAGGAAGACTTTGTCAACTTCCTAGGAAACACCCGAGTCAGTGGGTGCGGAGTAGGGTGCGGGTGTAAGTCTTGCTTGTCAGCACAGGTAGAGCGGGGGGGGCATCTATGGGCTGTGTCTGTCCTGTGAGGGCTCTCAAGGAACTCCAAGTGGGCTTCCTGTGGTCCTTCCCTGAACCCCATCTGGCAAAGCCTAATGTCAGGAAGCCCATGTCAGGCTGTGTGGAGTTTATCCTAGCCTGCCCCCACTGGCCCCCACAGCTGACCCCTCACTCTCCTCCTCGCTGTCCTCCCTTCTCCTGCCCAACCTGCAGTCTGGTCACATGGTGCCTTTCTCTTACGGCCAGATCCCTCGCTCCACCCCCAAAGACTCTCCCACTCTCGGATCAGCTTGCCTTCCTTCTGTCCTCCTTGCCCCCACCGACAGACCCCCAGGCCCCTCTCGTTTTCAGATTGGGTATATAAGGATTAAACAGCTTGGGCTTTAGGGCCAGAATGCCTGGGTTCAATCTTGGCTGCTCCACTCTGCAACTCTGGGTAAATTATAAATGGTAAATAATATACATAAGAGGTTATGGTAAATGACATCTCTGGGTTAATAAGATAATTCCCTTATCTCTAAATTGGGGATAATCATGGTACCTTCCTTTTAGGTTGATATGAGGATTAAAAGAATTAATACATATAATGGGCTTAGAACAGTGCCTCTCACATAGTAAATAATAAATGTTCGCTATTATTACTCTTACAATTATTTTCTGGGAAGTTGTAAACATACAGCACAGCCACAAATCACCTTTAGGAAACTCAAAAGTCTCAAGGTCTTCTTCCCTCACTGGCTCCCTGGACACCTAAACATATTTGCATCTCTGAAGCTAATAGACAGGGGAACCCTTAGACATCATCCAGAAATGATCTACTGTGTGCATTTCCTCACAAGGAAACTTCTAGAAAATTATGAGGACCCTTCATCTTCTAAAGCAGTGATCTCACATACCCGTCATTAAAAAATGCTTGTTGTGCACCACCATATGGAGAAGGAAATGGCAACCCACTCCAGTATTCTTCCCTGGAGAATCCCATGGACAGAGGGCCCTGGCAGTTCCTCTGAGCAACTCCATATGTGACTATTATTTATAAATAATGTGTACGTACTACTCTGCTAATAGATTTGTGTATCTTATAGAACAAATACAGAAATAGAATTTTAAAAAGATGAAATATGGCCTTGGTGGTCTGGTGGTCCAGCAGTGAAGAATCTGCCTTGCAATCCAGGGGACACTGGTTTGATCCCTGGTCCAGGAAGATCCCATATGCCATGGAGCAACTAAGCCTGTGTGCCACAACTCCTGAAGCCCGTGTGCCCTGGAGCCCATGCTCTGCAGTAAAAGAAGCCACCTCAATGAGAAGCCCACGCATCACAATTAGAGAATGGCCTCTGCTCGCTGCAGCTAGAGAAAGCCCACACATCAGTGAAGACTCAGCACAGCCACAGATAAATACATGAATGAATTCTTTTTTAAAAGATGAAATAAAAATAAATATAATCAGGAGGTCTAATATTTTCATTCCATATCCCAGTGGATGGTCTTGCTCACTTTCTGGTATACATGAATCCCAGATCCTAACATCTCCAAATTTTTGTTTTGGTTTTAAACATTTGGAGAGATGCAGTGATGAACGTATGGCTGGAGCCATGCACTGAGAAACACAACTGTGCAGAATACTTGTGATCATGCTGCAGAGGGATTAATGCTGTTTTACACAAAGAAGGAAACTGACCCTAAGAAAGGGAAAGTGATTTCTCCAGTGTCAGTCAGCAAATTGCAAAGTCGGATTGAGACCCAGGCTGAATTGGGAGATGGCTATATCTTTTTTTATTCCCAAGTCCATAGTTTTAGGAGAGGGAAAGTTAGGGAATAGAAAGTCACAGGAAGGACAGGGGTGGCTGAGAGGGGTGAGGACAGAACTCTTACTGGGCCAGAGGCAGGAGTTTGGATTCATATCCAAACCCACAGGGATCCCACTGCTCCTTCTCCAGCTGGTCTGGGGAGGCTGAGTCAGGAAAATTCCTGGAAAATGGCTTCCTATAGAGCAACCTGGGTCCCTGGGTAGTCCCCACCCAGTCTGGGCAGTCTCCACCCAAAACACAGTCCAGAACTGTGGAGCCACCAGCTTGGGGCTTTACTGCTGTTGGCCAGAGGGTGGCAGTCACTGCCTGCCCTTGGTCACTCGGCCCATGCAGGCAGAAAGTGATGGAGTAGCTGAAATGGGCTGTCCTGGGCTCCTCCAGACACCAGAGGCAGAAACTGCCTACTGCTCAGTCCCTGCTATGGGACCCCAAGCAAGGGCGTCTCAGGCCTCAAATTCCTTACCTTGAAAGTGGAGGTCATAATACCATGTCCTAAACCGCTAATGGTTTTCAAAATGTGGTTCCCAAATCAGTAGCATCAGCATCACCTGGAAAATTTTCAAAATGCAAAATTCTCAGGCCCCATCACAGACCTGAGGCTGGCCCCAGCAGTCAGGGGCCCTCCAGGGTGACAATGATACAGGTGAACATGTGCAAACCATTGATCTCAACCAAACTAGAAGATGGAGGAGGAAGCCGGCTATCAAGGATTATTGTTATGCTCCTTGGAACAGGGTAGTGGTTCTCACAAAGCCTGGAGGGAGGAGGATAGAAACCCCATTTTCTTCAGGGACCTTGGAGACCGAGCTATGGGATTCCCCTTGGTAATCCCTGTAGGTGTAGTCTAGGAAGATCCCCCAAGGGAGTGCGAGCAGATGGTAGAAGCAGGGAAAGAGAGCCTGGGGAGGTGCAGCTGAGGCCCTCACCCTCCGCACACACCTGACCTAAGGGCTGCAGCCTGTGGATCAGCCTAGGGAACTGATTGGCCTTGCACCCAAGCACCGGTTCTATTCTATTCAATTCACCCTCTGCACACACCTGACCTAAGGGCTGCAGCCTGCGGAGAGGCCTGGGGAACTGATTGGCCTTGCACACAAGCACTGACCAGCGTGGTTCTATTCTATTCAATTCACCAGCTGCTGGCCAGGGGTTGACTGTCACCTCCTGCCCAGGGCTATTGTGCCAATGTCCACTAGCTTGGCTTGTATGGGGTTAGGCTGGAAACACAAAAAGGCATCAGATGGAAATGCTGCTGCTCCCAGTGATTCTCATCAGGCTTCTAGACCATCCTCAAAGGAATCAGCCTTTGAATCAGAAAAGCCATAGCCTGTCTGCTTTTCCCTACCTTAGAAGTCTAGGAATGACAAGTCCCCATTTTATAGAAGAGGGCTTCCCAACTGGCTCTAGTGGTGAAGAATCTGCCTGGCAATGCAGGAGATACAAGAGACACAGGTTTGATCCCTGGGTTGGGAAGATTTCCTGGAGAAGGAAATGGAAACCCACTCCAGTATGCTTGCCTGGAAAATCCCATGGAAAGAGGAGCCTAGTGGGCTACAGTTTGTGGGGTCACCAAGAGTCGGACATGACTGAGCACACAGCACACAATTTTATAGAAAAGTTGGCACAGTGAACAAGGTTAATACAGAACACCTAGAAAAGCCACGGAAAAATGGGAATGGGAACCCAGTCTCCCTGAGGCCCCGGGCAGGTGGTATCTCTGACCCTGAGGGCCAGAGTCCCACCTCTTCCAACTACCTGCAGTGCCCACACCACTCAAGAAGGGGCAGGAGCCAGGGGCGAACTCGCTGTAGACTAGGGGGCTGGGTCACACTCCTTGGGGAGTGCAGCTGTGCTGAGGGAGAGACAGGGGCTGGGCAAGCCCAGTAGGATCTAGAATTCTGCTGTAGCTGGGCACTTACCGAATGACACAGGAAGCAGCAAAGTCAGGCTGCAGAAACAGGCTGCTGAAGAAACGGAGAGTGTCAGAGGATGAGCCAGGGAAGCTAGGATGGTGGGCTGTTAAGAGGAGGCTCTGCGTCCAATAATGTGGTGGGAATCGGGTGGGAAGCTGTAAGCCAGTCCCACAGTCTGCAGAGAATGAGACAGGACAGGTTGGTAGGTGAGGGTGATGAGGAAGGTAGAGGGCGGGGGGGTCTACCTGGATGATGAGAGTCTCAGAGGAGCAGGAGGAGGAGGAGCAGGGGTTCCATCCATACGCTGGTGAATGTTTAACAACAGGCTCTTCAGAGAAAGCATCAAAACCTGGTTCATAACATAGGCCAATTACTGTGGTGTAAATATAGCTCCCGTGGGTGATTTCAAGTTACTGACATGATGTCACTGATCAGTGCACAGCATCTGCTCTGGTAAGCTGATATGTGAGGTTTCAGCACACCACTGGTGATTTTTGACCCAGGGTATGCCCGGGATGTCCATATCCCATGGTGTCCACTCCAGAGGCTGCTCTGGGAAAAGCAGCATCCGAGTAAGGGACTGTGAAATTCAGGAATGTTTACTTGCAAAGTTAGGGGCAGTAAGGATTGATAGCAGAGTGTGGAAGGCAGGATTGGAAGGAAATGCTGAGCAGAGGGGTCTGGACTTGGGAGGCAAAGGGGCACACCAAGCCCTGGGAAGAGAACTCACTGCCAGGGGAACTTGGGGATCTCTTCCCCCCAACAGCTTAAGCCCAGAATCTCTTGCCAGGACAAACAGGTGCCAGCACCAAGCTGGAAAGCTTGGGAAAGCACCAGGTATTCTGTATTGAATGCACTTCTGAAGGACAAAGGGAATAAAACAAAACAAAACAAAAAAACAAAAGGAGCTTTAAAACAGCCTTGCCACAAAGCTCCCCACCTCCCACAGCCCTGACTCAGGGAGGGAGCTGAGGTCCAAGCCGCACACCAGACAGGAATTTCAAGTGCATTCCTGGGATGCTCCGTTCAGCTGAAAGTATCAACATTTTCCTTGTCTGCCACTGCACCAGAGTTAAGAGCAGAAGAAAGAAAGCACGTAGAGAACCTGCTGGGCAGTTATATCAAAGATGCCCCAGGAAGCTGTGTGGTGTGGCAGCCAGGACAGGGAACTTCACACTGGGAACTGTTATCATTCTTGCCCTTGTTATTGATAAAATTCCCATTTCCTAGCACTTATTGTATGCCACGCATGAAGCTGGCACTTCACCCAAATTGTCTCCTTTAGCCACTAGAGGATCTAGAAGGGAAGGTCTCTGGCTGGCCTCTGCCAGAGCCCTCTCTGGGCCTTAATTTCCTCATCTGTCTGTCCAGGGAGCCCATCGGCTCTGAGGCACCTTCCAGTCTTGACCTTCAGATCCACCTTGGCTGTTCTGGACCGAGGTGCCCTGCCGGCTGGTTGGCCATGTCGGCTGTGAGCTCCCTGTGTTGCACATGAGGGGTACTTTCTGCACAGCTCTGAGTATCCCTCAGCCTCACCTCTCAGTCCAGCCACACCCCCACGCCCTGCTCAGCACAGGTTTCTGTCAGCTCAGCCCAAGTGGAAGCCGATGGCATCTCCCCTCTCCGCGACTCTCCACCTTCCTGCCTGGGGAGCTGCTCCACATTCGCCAGGAAGGGTGGGGGAATCACGGCTGGTGGGGTGGCCCTAACCAATGTGAGGGGAAGCCACTGCATAAGTGTTCCCCCAGTTCTGAGTCACCTGTTGCATGACCCTTCAAAGGCCCCACGGGGTCAAACGCCAGCCACCGGCTCTGGGGGCCAGCCCAGTAATGCATCCTTGGTTTGGCCTTCCCTTCTCCCCTGTTTCACCCCTCTCTCTCCATCCTGCTCTTGGGATCGCTTTTCTAATAAGCTCCCAGTTTGGCAGTCTTGGCCTCAGGCTCTGCTCTGAGGGGGAATCCAGGCTGAGTTTCCAAGGACCCATGGCTGAGGATAATCCACCATTTGACAAAGTGGGGGTGACTCCGTGTCCTAGTGAAGTTCTCATTCCCCTGCATTCAGATGACTTTTGGAGGAGTAAGAAGGCCCATGGAACCAGGGAATCTCTGAGGAGCCTTGCTCAGCCCTGGGGAAGGGGGTATAAGAGGAAGGTCTGGAGCCAGGGGAGATCAATGAGGAGCCTGTGCTGGGTGGGTAGGAGTGTTGATGAAACGATGAAACCTCATCACATTGGTGGGGAGAGGGGTGGGTCGTTGCTACTGAGGTGTCCTGTGCATGCAGAGCTGAGTTCTTCTCTGAACAAAAGCCTTGATGAAGAGGAACTGACCAGGTCCTCCGTAGACCTCAATTCCAGAACCGGGGAGAATGAGGCTGGGGTAGGGGGTGCCAGGCAGTAGATACCAGCTGTGGGCACTCAGTCATGAGACGGAAGATTCTGCCCTGCCAAGGTTTCCTGGAGGAGAGGCAGTATTCAGGTGCGGGGAGGAGGTTATACTCCGTGGAACAGCTAGCCGTAAGACAATAGTGTTTCGAGGAAGGAATGGAGACGCAGATGTGGAGAATGGACCTGTGGCCCTGGTCGGGGGAGAGAGAGTGGGACAAGTGGAGAAAGAGACCTCATTTTATCTGCACTGTCAGGTGTAAGGTGGCTGGCTGGGGAGAAGTAGCTGTGTAGCCCAGGGAGCCCAGTCTGGCGCTCTGCGATGGCCTGGAGGGCTGGGATGGGGGAGGGGGAGGGGGAGGCTAGGGAGGGACAGGATATATGTCTGGTGGTAGCTGATTCACATTGTTGTATGGCAGAAACCCACACAACACTGTAAAAATTGAAAAACAAAAACAAGATAATAGCATCTTTGACCTGCAGAGACGTGGGGGTTTGGAGTGGGAGTGGTGGTGCCTAAGCCTCCTCCACAGACTTCTGCCAGGCAGTGCTGGTCAGAGGAGTGAATGCAGGCTCTGACCTCAAGGTGGGGCCACAGAGGGGTGTCTGAACTCCCAGCCAGAAGGTTCTTTGTCACAAGCACAACCAGTCCACAGGGCAGGGACTGCCTCCTAGGGGTGAGCCTCTTGTTCTGGGGAAGATGTACAAGGTGTAGTCTAACAGCCTGATGTGGGACTGGCAGAGCAGAGCCCAGGACCACCACAGTGTAGCCTCGGGGCTCTCCCTGCCCTGTAGGTACTGTCTCCTCCTCTGTAGTCACTTTGGATTTGCTCCTGTTACTGAGCTGCTGACGGCAGGGCTGCAAAAGGCTGAAGGGAGCTTAGACTCAGGACAAACTCTCAGCCCAGCGCTGCTCCATCCCCCCAAATCCACTGAATCCACACCAGGATCTCCCCCTGGGCAACCCTGTACTCACAGCCCCCAGACCTTGGGGACTTCTGCTATGCAGAGCTGTAGGGTCCACTTAAAGTCCTCGCCTATTGAGTGTGGGACCCTCAGTCTGGGGTGTGGCCCTGCCTCTTTGGCCTCAGTGGTTGCTTTTCCTACATGCAGACTCCTCTCCCCTCACTGTGGCTTCTCCTCTCACAGTCTCCAAGTCCAGCTGGTCATCAATGCCCTGTTCAAGCCATGCAGGAATCCTTCTCTGAGGCCCCTTCAGGGGCTCTTTTTGTTCAGGTCCAGGAGTGGAGACAAAGCCACTGTGACGGGAAGGTGGAGGGAGGGCAGTGATAGGATTAGATGTGCTCAGGTGACGGACCAGTGGGGTGTCTGGGTGCTGGAGGCTGTGCCCCACAAGGTGACCTCACTCCGTGACGTAGCCTCAGGACATGGAACCAGAAAGATAGAGTGGGGGAAGCAAGGCTAAGGGTTGGGGGCTGTTGAAATCTCCATGACAACCAGGCTGAGGCTACCAGGATGTGGCTAACCCTGTTGTAGTTCAGTCGCTCAGTCACATCTGACTCTCCGACTCTATGGATCGCAGCACGCCAGGCCTCCCTGTCCTTCACCATCTCCTGGAGTCTGCTCAAACTCACGTCCATTGAATCGGTGATGCCATCCAGCCGTCTCATCCCCGTCACCCTTTTTCCTCCCGTCTTCAATCTTTCCCAGCACCAGGGTCTTTCCCAACAGTCGACTTTTCACATCAGGTGGCCCAAGTATTGGAGCTCCAGCTTCAGCATCAGTCCTTCCAATGAATGAATATTCAGGGTTGATTTCCTTTAGAAGTGACTTCTTTGATCTCCTTGTAGTTCAAGGGACTCTCAAGAGCCTTCTCCAGCACAATTTGAAAGTATCAGTTCTTTGGTGCTGAGCTTTCTTTATGGTGCAACTCTCACATCTATACATGACTACTAGAAAAACCATAGCTTTGACTATATGGACCTTTGTTGGCAAAGTGATGTCTCTGTTTTGCAATATACTGTCTAGGTTTCCCTGTTGTGGGAAGGGGGCTGAGGCAGAGGTTCATGAGGAGAACGGAGGGCTTTCAGCAAGTCCTGCTGCGATGTGGGCTGGGCAGTTCAGAATGGAGAGGCCACACTGTCCTCTCTACCCTGCGCCTCTCCCCAGGCGCCCAGGGCCTCGCCACTCTAGAACCATGCTTCTTGCCCTCCTGGCGGGAGCTGGGCCTCTGGAAGTCTGTCCCTCCCTGTTTCCTGGCCCTCCTCTCTCTTTGTCCCCAAGCCAGAGGAGTGCCACAGGCAGCCTGATGTCCTGAAACCGACTTCGTTGTCAGGCTGGGTTCTAACCTGGATTTGGCCACTACTGTTAGAAGTGCCTTCAGCTATTTATGTCTCAGTTTTCTCATCTGTAAGAGACGAGAGCTTCTTGGGGTGATTATGAAGATTCAGCTGATGCGATGACTACGCCACACTTGGCACAGGCCTTGGCTCCCAGCAAGCGCTCCATACATAGGAGCCGTTAGGAGTTGAGTCACTAGTTTTTGCGTCATCTTTCATTTTGCTGAAAGGCAAACTGAGGTCTAAAGAGAGGGCAAGTCTGACAGAGACTCTGAGACGGGCCAGCAGCGCAGCTGAGCTCTTGGAGCCTACTCCACCCAAAGCCCTTTTTGGCTTCAGTGAGGGGCCAGCTATGACTTCAGGACTGCTGGCGCCTCCTCCATCCCATCTCCCACCCTCCACATCTGCTCTGTATCTGCTTTTAAGAAGGGCCTGGCCTTCAGGGGTTTTGCCAAGGTGGGGGACCAGGCCCTGGGCTCCAGGGAAGGCCTAGGCTCTGTGCTGGCTCTATGGGAGGATGGGCTGGAGTCACTGGCCTTGCCCTTCAGAGGACGGGAGGCCCCACTGTGCATCAGAGCCCTTCTGATGGGTTTGGGAGGGCAGTTAGGAGACCTGGGCTCTAGCCTCAGCTCTGCCCCCAACTAGCCATGTGCTTGGAGCACATCGTGGCTCTTCCTGAGACCCCATTTTCTTAATCACACAAATACAGGCACTCGGTGGTGGCCAAGATCTTCAATAGCCCAGTGGCCTGGCAGGGGATGGTTCTGTCCTCACAGAAAGTGATGGTTCCTGGGGCCAGGCCTCTGGGGGTGGGGGTTCCTGCTCTGTAGTGGCTGCCTCAGCAGACCCCCTGTCACTTAATTTGGCAGCTCAGTGTCCAGGGGCAAGTGGTCTTTGAGAGGCATAACGTATCTGTGTCAGAAATGAGTTATGTGATTCGCCATGGGGCCACAATCATGCCTCCAGCTCTATGCCCTCCCCCAAGAGGCTTGCTTTGTCATCTGGTCCCTGTATTTGCATGCGCCATTGCCCGGCCACCCCTTGGTCAGCTGGTGGCCACAGGGGACTCATTGGAGGCCCATTATCGGCCATTGGTTGTAAGGGATGATGGAGGGCAGGCCCATCTGCACACACATTAGGCCTTTGTCTTGGAGGTGGTGGCGAAGATGAATGAGGCCTGTCGCTAGGCTTCTGCTGCCTGGGGGAAATCAGGGGTCTGAGACAGACCCTGGGCTGGATACTGAGGGAAGTGGCCTGCACTCACCTCTGCAGACAGAACCAGATGAAAGAGGCTTGAACAGAGATAGCTGGGAGGAGGCAGTAGTGACGAGGCACACCAGAAAAGCCACACAAGCTGACTGGAGGCATTTCCGCTGGGCCTGTGCCAGTGCTTCTCCCATTACAGCTGACGCTTGATAGAACTGGGTTCCATTTGCATTGGGTTAAGTCCAGGCTGACGAAATCCTCAGACCAGCTGATTCACAGTCTTCAGTATATGGTGGGGAAACTGAGGCCTGAGAAAGCCAGGGGCTTGCCCAAGGGGGCTTCAGGAATCAGCAGCAGAACCAGGACATGAACTATTGTGATGAACTTCCATAGATACCCCCGCTTCATTTGGTGCAGAGCCAGCTCAACACACCCCCAATGACCCTGAAGTTCAGGTTCCCAAGGGCTGCAGAGGGCAGAATGTGGCTTTTGCTCATTTCTGGGCCTTTAAGAGTTGAGCCTGAGGCTGGGGTGGCCTCTAGATGTGGGAGGCTGCCTCGTTTCAGAGGTTGAGGCAGGGCCAGCAGCCCAGCAGAGATGGGAACAGAGGACCTGAAGCCAAGACAGCTGCTTCCAGCCTGCCTCCGTCAGCTTGTTATAGCTCACCTACCTCCCATGGAGCTGGGGCACAGTCCTAGCTCCTTGACCTGGTGCCCGAGGCCTTCTGCCCCCTTCATGTGCCCATCTCAGGAAGGCAGCTGGTCTCAGTGCCACTGGCCCTGGGGAATCTTCCTCTAGACTCTCAAAGTGCACTGTTCCAAGGGCTGACATACTGCCTGGTTTTAAGCAGTATGTCAGTAAAGATCATCATTTCCATGCCTCTCCTTTGACTGAATTACATACACTCAGTGCCTGACCTGGTTCCCCAGTCCCAACACCAGCAGAGGAGCTCAATGAATGAAGGAAGGAAGAACATGACTAAAGGCCCAACCCTTCAGGAAAGTGTTTCGGGCATATGTGCCAAGAGCCCTGGAATGGCCCTACCCTCTGTCTCAGCAATCCCACTCCTGGAACAGTTTCTAAGGAAGTAATCCGAAAACAGAAGGGGAAAAACCTACAGAGACACAGATGCTCATTGCAATGCTCTTCATGGTGTTAAAGACATTTTTCTAAATGTCTAATAGAAGGGGACTGCTTGTTAAGTAAAGTAGTGTACATCCACATGATGGAATTCTCCACGCTGGATATTCTGACATTGGGAGGAAAAAGGAAGAGGAGGAGGGTATTTAATTCTGGAACATTTGAATATTATGTGAGTGCATTACGTCTGAAGTGCCACCTTTTAAAAAAATTTTATTTGGCTGCCTCAGGTCTTTGTGGTGGCTCACAGGGTCTTTGATGCATCATGTGGGATCTTTCCTTGTGGTGCGCCAACTCAGTAGATGCAGCACATGGCATCTGGGATCCTAGTTCCCTGACCAGGGATCGAACCCACATCCTCTGCATTGCAAGGTGGATTCTTAACTACTGAACTGCCAGACGAGTCCTTGAAGTGTCACTTTTTGATCTACTGCTTTTCTACCTACACATTGATGATAATTTTCTGGATTCTCAATTTTGTCCTACTGATCTGTTTATGCCTATGCCAATGCCCAAGATTTTAAAATACTAAAGATTTCCAAAGTATTTTATGTCTGGTGAGATGAGTTCCTCCTCTTTGCTTTTTCTTTTTAAAATTGTTTTGGTGATCTTTGTATATTTATTCTTCCACATAAATTTTAGAGACAGCCTTCCAAATATAAAAAAATCCTATTACTATTTTGATTAGATTTGAATTTATAGAGTATCTTAGGGTAGAAAACTATATGATATTGAGTCATCCCATTGCATTATTTTTGAAAATTTAAAAAAAGTAAAGTGAACACCATACTGCAACATGGAAACTGCTTATGCTATAAAAGTAAGAAAATATATATAGTTCCTATTTGAGGGGAAAATTGGAAGGAAATGTAAAAATACAAACAGGGATTATTTTTTTCGATTTTATAATTTTTCTGTAAAATAATTTAATCTTTAAAATATGTGCACATATTTTTAAAAAGAAGGACATTGACAAAGGAGAACATATCTCCAAAATGAAGCCCAGGGTAAGGAAGAAACTCAAATGTGTTTCATCAGAAAAGACTAGGGAGGGTGCTGGGGACAGGAATCTTGGGGAGGAGATGGCACAGTTCGGTCACACCTTCTGGCTGAAACGTCTGCATTGCTACTGTGGCTGAGGCCAGAGCCCACAAAGGCAGAACCAGCTGAGCGAGGAAAGGTGGATGAGCCAGGGCATCTCACAGGCTGTGCCGCTGATGCTCAGTAGCTTGGGCTTTCTGGGAGGGGGCACGCCTAGGAATTGCAGGCAGAATGCACAAACGGTGGAGAGGGTCTGGTGTACAGCCTGGGAATCTGGACGTCTCCACACATGGGCTGAGGAGCCCTTCTGCACCCACCCACACCACTTGATGCCTGGCGGTGGACTTGCCTCTTGGAGGGTCTCTGGTGAGCAGTGCTAAGGGCTGGTGTGGGTTGGGGAGAAGAGGCCCAGCACAAGTCAACTCAGAACAGCTCGACAGCCGAAAGCCACATCTACACAAGGGTCAACAGAGCCCCATCTTGGTGACTGAACCACAGACAGCTGGGCAACGTGAAACAGCCCATCATTTACTGATCTCTTCCATCGTCCTCCAGAAAGTTGGCAATGCCTAGATGAGATTTCCTAAGGCTCTTCATAAGTTATGCATACGGGCTTGATGCCCAGGATGTGAAGCTGTCAGGTCAGGGTTTTCAAAGTGCGCATATGAACAGCAAAACAGGGTTGTCATTTCCAGGTTAGCAATCCTGGCATCTAAAAAGTGGGCAGCACCAGTATCCCCATCCATTGTCTTACTTTAACTTTACACACACCCCATCCAAGGAGGGGTTGGACTCCATAGTTTATAGAGGAGGATGCTGAAGTTCCTTGAGAAGGGAACTGACTTGGCCCTAGCCCCATGGCAAGAGAGCGATACAGCCCACATCAAACCTGGGTCTGCCGCACAAGTGCACCAACAGGCTTCTTGGTGACCCCACAGCATTCTGTGGTTTTCTAGCAGTTAAAACAAATTTCCAAGCAGACATTTTATTCTCCCACCCAACAATCCCACTCCCCATCCCCACACTGAGGGTGATGCCTCCAGGACAGTCATGTCAGCTGTCAGGGGCGATGGATGTGTCAAGGCAGAGAAAGAAGATGGATGGGCCGTGATTAATGAGTTAGTGAGTCTGATACCCCCTTTGTGGGCTGGGCGGATGGCTCTAATGACTGCGGGGCCTAGCCTCCCTGAAGGCCAGCAGCCCAGTCTCTACTATTCTTCATTTATGCCCCGCCCCGCCGAAATGACTTTTCAGGGAACCCCCACCTCCCCTTGTAAGATCCACTCTCCCCACCTCTGAAGCACCCATGCCAAATAGGAAGAGAGGCATCTGAGCTTTGTTAGGGACAAGCCAAAGGCGGCATCAATAATGGCCGCATTTCAAGGAGAGGGAAAGGGCAGGAGGTGGGTAAAGGCCTTTCCAGCCAAAGTGTGAGGTCACCTGGGCCCAGAAGAGCCTCCAACTCAGGTGAAGGCAGGAACTCCATCCCAAGGGTCTCACTCGCCTCGTGAAACAGGTGTTGCCCCACTTCTTGGATCATATTTTTGCTTCTCTCTACCGTGGGGAAAATAGGACACAGAGAATGATGAAAGGCCTCGGACAAAGCCCCTAACCACCATTACCACCTGCCCCACCCCCAGGGGAGGGGAACAGATTAGGAGCCTGATAAGCTCATCAGATCCTGGGGCCTCCCACTGGACTCCAGAGAAGCAGCATTGATTGGAACCGGGCCCCAGATGCAAGGGGCTCCAGCCTCCCCCTCTGCCTTTTCCTCCTCTGTCCTGTCCACCCCCATCTCCAGGGTGTCGGCCCTGAGGAGCACAGCAGACAAAGGCCTGGGAAGGCAGGGACGTGTGCAGCCCCCAGAACAGCTGCTCTATGGACATGCATACTTGTGGAATCAGCCAAGAACCCACCTATAGAAGTCCTCTTATTCAATCACCGACCTATCTACTCATTGGACATCACCAAAGTCTGCTCTGTACTGTGCCCTGGGCTGGACACTCAACCAGAGCTGCTCTTAGACTAGGCAGAACACAGAGGTATAAATATACAGGATGGTGATGCTCTGAGAGTGGTATGATGGGGGCTGCTGGGTGCCAGAGGCAAGGGTCTGGGAAGATTTCAGAACTGGGGACAGGTGAGCTGGGTTTTGGATTGTAACAAAGGAGTCTTGTCAAGCAGATAGAAGGGGGAGCAGTGTAAAACAGAAATGAAAAGTGGGACAGATACAGGGAAATGAGGGGAGGTGGGGTGGAGGGACCCAGATCACAAAGGTGCTTGAAGCTGGGGCGAGGACTCGATTCTGAAGCTGGGGGCCACATTAGAAGGGTTTCAGGCAGTGGAGGTCACAGTCAAATCTGTGAGCTGCTGAGTAAAGATTGATTTGAGAACTGGGAGACCCATGGAGGCTGCCCCTAAGAATCAGGACAAGGCCTGGCCTGGGCAGTGGCTGAGGGCACACAGGGAGGTGTGAGGACAGAGATGGCCATCCATGGTAGTGTCGCCAGGGCCTGTCCTCATCTGCTGGGTGGGTACCCCACAAGGTCAGCCCTGCCTGGACTCTAAGAGAGCCGCAGGGGCAGCTTGAGATAGTCCTCCACGCCAGACCCCAAGACTGAGGGTCTGCCCAGACAGCCAGCTGCCTTTGGTCCCCTGCATGTGACCACCAGCCCCCAGGCTGCAGCACCCCACCCCACCCTGGGCGAACACATGGACATTCCCGGCCTGCACTGTGTCTCGGGGAGAAGTGCCCACCATTGGTGCCCCGGGGTGAGAACCTCTGAGCCAATCTGGGAACTGAGCTGAAAGAATGAAATGGTCCATTTCCAAACTCTGTTCCAGAAAAAACCTCTAGCTGAGAGTAAGCCGATTCACAGTCAGTCCCAGTTTTGACTGTGTTCTAGGCATGCCCCTTTTCCTCTCAGAGCCTCAATTTCCTCATCTGTATGGTGAAAGAGTTAGCCCTTCCAGCCTTGACTGTGTGTTATATTCCTCAAAATGCACAGAATTTTTTACGGCTTCCCCAGCACTTGCAGCATCCCATGAAACTGATGGAATAGGTATTAATGTGTGCACGATGTAGATGCTAAAATTGAGGCCCGATGACCTACCCAAAGTCAGGAAGCACATGGCAGCAGAGCCCACAAAAGAACCCCGGGCTCCTGCTCCTCCATCTGACGCCCTTCCCTCAGAGCAATGCCATCTGCCTTGCTCACGCTGGTGGGAAGATGTTTGGTAATTATGGTCCACTATTCTCCTATGTGTTTGTTTCTGAGTGGGGCTAGGGAGGAGACAGGCCTTCCCATGGGGTCGTCCCCTGCTCCCTAGAATAACTAGCCTGAGTTAGGCCTCTGCTCCCGGGGCGGGGGGTGGGCCTCCTCAAAGACCCGTTAATGAACTGTGGTCCAAACCCAACCTGAAGCGTGGCCTCCGATCTCCAGCTTGGGTTCCATGGAAGGGAAGGCGGGCTGTGTCCAGGCCTGGAGCCCCTACTGCTCCCAAATCCTGCAGGGGCACAGGGTGTGGACGGACCCACGAGGACGGGGGTGTTAAGCTGCCAGGTGGCTGACTCTGCCCGAGAGATGCTGCAGGCAGAGCAGAGCTCTGCTGAGGTAACAATGCGGCCATGAATCATATTTACAAACACTCCAGTGAGCAGGAGAAGGACATTAATTAAATATTCACATCCTGCAGGGCCTCGGGGAGCCGTGAGGATGAGGACATGATTGCAGCCCAGCGGGAAGCGCCGTGCTGCCGGAATGCAGGCAGCCATCCGTCTCCTTCAGCAGCCGGCAGGTCTTATTATGATGATTAATTTTCAAGTTATCAGCAGTAACGCAATCATCCTCCTAGGCCAGGAAAACCCTCTTCATCACTCAAAGCCCAGGCTGGGGCAGCCTCAGGAGGCAGAGGGGGGCACTGAGCTTGTCACTGGGGTGACGAGAGAGAAGCAAACCAGCCCCCCAGCTCTCAGGATCAAAGGCCTGCCTGTGCAGGGCCATGTGGTCTGACCCCAAGGCCCGAGGCCCGAGGCCCCTCAGGTGGGGCTCCCAGGGCTGGCCCAGCTGCCTTTTGATGCTCCCAGGGCTGGCCCAGCTGCCTTGTTGATGGGGAGGAGAGAATGGATTCTCCTGGACATCTGGGAGGGCTGAGGCAGCTGTCCTGCCCATCAGCCCCGCAGAAGGAGCCTGGGGGCTTCTATAGACCCACTCACCCCACATCCGTCAACCTCGATCAAGGAGGGCAGCAGGGAGCTGGGGGCTGCTGGGGCCATTGCAGCATTGTCCTGGAGACGCCTGGTCTGGGGATGAGGGAGAAGGAGGCAGGCGTTTCTCTCATCTGAAGAACCATTAATCCTGCTACAGTGATCGAGCACCCGTGACGAGCAGGCTTTGTGCTGCGCCCGCACGTGCCGGGCAAGGGGCGGCAAGAGGTAATTGATCAGGGATGAACGGGTGTCTCTTCCTTTGTGAACTTTCAAAGGCACCATTTGGTATCCCGAGCAGGGCGATCGATGAGAGGCAGCTGACCCCCCTGTGGCCACCTCCAGGCAGCAGGTGGACAGGCCCAAGTGGGGGACAATCGGGGGCCAGCTCTGTATCACGTGCTGTGCACTGTTGGCTGGGCCGGGGGCCCTTCCCAGTGCAGGGCTGTGGGCCATCAATTTACCTTCTCTTTGCACTGAAAGGGAAGCTGGAACAGTTGCCATGTTTTCTGATAAATTATAGCCAACCGTTCCCCAGGCTTGCAGTCCTGAAGATCCCAGCACTTGTATAAATCAGACTAATGAAAGCCGAGGTTGTCATCTTCAAGAGCAGGCATTCACTCCGTAAACCTTATGGCATGCCCGCTGGGTGCCCGCGCCTGTGCTGAGCCCTGGGGCCATGGAGACATACTGGACTTAGTCTCAGCCTACAAAAGGCCCATGGGCCAGTGGGGCAGGCAGATTACCAAAGGCAGCAAAAAGGGGGCCTGGTGGGAGGAGTCTGTACTTTGAAACAGCTTTTCCTAGCTGTGTGGCCTTGGGCCAGTGCTTCAGCCTCTCTGAGCTTTGGTGGCTTCACCTGCAAAGCAGCTGTGATAACGCCTACCTCACAGGAAGGTCATAAGAATGAAATGAATAAAATGACAATACAGCACCGGCCTAGCCTGGTGCCTGGCCCCTGGGGGTGGTCTCAGTAAAGGG
Source organism: Bos javanicus (assembly GCF_032452875.1). Taxonomy (NCBI): domain Eukaryota; kingdom Metazoa; phylum Chordata; class Mammalia; order Artiodactyla; family Bovidae; genus Bos; species Bos javanicus. Next base: position 30,293,649 of record NC_083888.1, read on the forward strand.
TGAATTCCTTCCCTTTCTCTTGACTCCCTCCACCTGTAGGAAACCTCCCCTCCCCGGGGCTGTGGGAGGGCAGAGGAAGAAATGCTCAACTCTGCCTGGGGTTAGACAGGGAAGGAGTCACAGAGCAGGGGGACCTCGAGGTAAGACTTCTAGAAGAGGGGTTGGGGGAAATTGGGGGTTTAGGGGCATGGAATATGGGGGAGAGACAGAGATATGAGGAAATAGCTAATGCAGGATGGAGGGTGCTGAGAAGTGGGAGGTGGGACGTAGGCAGGAGACTGAGGGGTGCCTGAGAGCACAGCAGTGTCAGAGAGGAGCCTCCGAGGTTGCACTGAACTGGTAAATGTTCAAGTTCAACGTTTACGCCTTGAACCTCGAAGGATGGATTGGGACAGTGAATTGTCTGTTGAGATGGTTCTGGGCTGGGCCCAGGCCTGAGGATGGAGAGAAGGTGACTGAGAAAGAGCTTCATTGGGGAGTGGGGATGAGAAAAAAGGGCGACTGAGCCACAGGAGGGGCTAGCTTGGCAACAAGTCCACAGCAGGGACACGATGTCTACTCCCGAGAACACATACCCTCCAGACACGGGCTCCCAGGCAGGGAGGTTCACAGACTCAAGGCAGAGACCAACCCACACAGAGAACGCCCCGCAGAGCATGCAGATACAAACTAGCAGAGACTGGGACACGTGGGCACGCAGAGATGTGCCACAGTTTGCACACACACAGAGGAAGCTTGCACATGAAGCACAGTTACGGAGCATGTATATCCAGATGGTCAGACTAGGGTGATCAACTCATCCCGGTCTTCCCAGGACTTCTCCATTTTACCGTTTCACCATATTCCCCATGTCCTGGAAACCCCCTCAGTCCCAGGCAAACTAGGACGAGAGTTGGTCACCATAACACGGAGATATGCACAACGCACAGGTGTCTGCACACATGGAGGCATAGACACACCTGGGCGGACACACGGAGTCACACACAGAGCACAGGGACGCAAGGCACCCAGACATGCCCCAGCCCACCCCAGGGACCAAGTACACACAAACACACACCCAGATACAGACACACAAGGGCTGACTCGCATGCATGTACACACACACCTACTGAACAAGAGAAATGCCAAAACCTAAACCACTGAATATGCATTGGAAGGACTGATGCTGAAGCTGAAGCTCCAATGCTTTGGCCATGTGATGCAAAGAGCCAACTCATTAGAAAAGACCCTGATGCTGGGAAAGATCGTGCGCAAGAGCAAAAGGGGGTGAAAGAGGATGAGATGGTTGGATGGCATCACCAATTCAATGGAAATGAGTTTGAGCAAACTCCAGGAGATGGTGAAGGACAGGGAAGCCTGACATGCTCCAGTCCATGGGGTAGCAAAGAGTCAGACACAACTGAACAATAATAAAGCCAATAAAACAAAGGCCAAGCAAATTTCAGAAAGAACAAAATCAACCATTGAATCAGTAGACTAATGGGAGGTGGGCCTTGCTCTAATGGTAAAGAAATGCTTCTGGGAAGGGAAGAATAGGAGTGAGCAGACCACTCCTGGGTCTGGGCCCACACCAGAATCCTCCTTGCAAGGGAAGCTTCTCCAACCCGACTCAGCTAGCCAAGTCCACAGCGGAGCGTCCTGCACGCGCTTCACCCCATGAATTGGACACCACCTTCCATCCTCACAATGTGGGCGGGATTAAGTGAGTAAATGTGTGTGAAGCACCAGGAATAGTGCCAGGCACACAGAGGGTTATGTTCAATATATCCCAACTGTTATGGTACAGATCCTTGGTCCCTGTTTTGAATTTCTGAAACCCCAAACTTACTGAAAACAGAACATCTCTTCCTAACTGGTTAGGAGGCACAACCTTATCCAAACTGACATAACGTTGTTTATCCAATTTTGTGTAAATATGCATGTGTCTCTGTGAGAATGTTAAGGTGCTTGGTTATGGGAAATCATATTAGTTTTGAAAATGCGCACAATTCAGAATCTGAAACATATTGGTCCCAAAGGATTCAAATAAGGGGCCATGGACTGTTCACCTTTGAATTCAGATAGATGGTATATCGTTACGTGTGTGTTTGCATGCAGACACAGGCATCACCCTTAACAGTACGCAAAGCATAGGTGTCTGTCCAACAGGCATCACCCTTAACAGTACATGTTCACATACATTATCTCATGTGACCCTCCCAGAACCAGGGAGGTCTACGAGTATCAATGTTACCTCTAGTTCACAGACCCACAACCAAGGCTCAGAGAGGCTGAGTGACTAGCCCAAGTTCACACAGCTAGTTAATGAGGAACTGGGTCTCAAACCTTGGATCCCAGGACTCCAGAGCCCACGTTCTTTCCCTTACACTCCCTTACCCCCTACTGTCTCAGCTACTTGGTGAAAAACATTCATGGGCATCAATGGAAGCAAAGGGAAAGTAATTTCAACCTCAAGTTCAACATTTACGAGCTGAAGGTCCCAGCTGCCTATCACATGGACTAATGTCCAGAGTGCAGGGGTTGGACTGGGAACCCCTGCAAATTTGGGAGCAGGGTCCTGCCTCCACTCCTTCTACTGGTCCCTTGCTGGTTTCAGAGAAGAAATGTTTTTTTCCCTTCTACCTTCATTATAACCATCTGGTCCTCAGAGTCAGTAGCAGCCTGTTTGCCTTTCCTGAAGTTCTCAGTGTTGGACATAGCTTGGGTTTCACAACAGGAGCCCAGAGTTGGCTCAGTGCTTCAGGACATGAACCTCTTATGACGGTACACAGGACAGTGGTTTCTGGGCCCCAGGGGACAGACTATAACCTTGACTTTGAGCAGCAAAGTATTCCTACAAGGACCCAGACACCCACCCTCAGGTCCCAGCCCGGCCAAGAATAGTCACGAGCTCTTGGGTAAATTACTTAACATAGTTGGGCTTTAGGCAATATTTCCAAGTCCCTCCCAGGACTTAAATGCCACATAGTCCAAGAGCCTTCTCAACTCACTTGAACAGCACCCCGACCATGCCTTCACTGGTCAGGGACCATCTGCATTGGCCCCTCCCCAGACGGCCAGGGTCATTTGGGGGTTCTCTACCGGGACTTCCCAGCTCTGGTTTTGTTGTTTGCTGTAAAAGTTTTCTGATGGGAAAGGGAGTTAGTGTAAAGACCTACAATAGAACAGCAGTTCCCATATTTGGCTGCATATTACAATAAACCCGGGAGGCTTTTAAGAATCAAGTGTTCAGGCCACACCCTAGAGTAATTACATCAGAGCCTCTGGGGGAGGCACTCAGGCATTTGTAGTACTTGGTGTCCCCAGCAATTGCAATGTATAGTCAAGTTTTATTCATTCACTTAATAAATTTTCATTTAATTCTTACAAACTGTTTTGTGGTTCAACTGATTCTTTCCCCATTTCTCTTCCTTTGCTGCTGCTGCTGCTGCTAAGTCTCTTTCAGTCGTGTCTGACTCTGTGCAACCCCATGGACTGCAGCCTACCAGGCTTCTCCGTCCACGGGGTTCTCCAGGCAAGAACACTGGAGTGGGTTGCCATTTCCTTCTCCATTCTCTTCCTTTACAGGTCCTTTTCAATTTGCTTTGAGTAAGAAGCCCTCTACTCGACTGTTTTTCTTTTGATTTTCTTTTCTTTTCTTTATTTTTTAATAAAGAAGCATTTATTTAAGGTTTGTTAGTACTGAAGCCTGGGAGATACAGGTGAAAGAAACACTTAAATTGTGTTCCACCAAAATGGGGAGACTTATAAAGGCAACTTTTCTATTGATATTTAATCTTTTCCACCCTAGCTAAGCTAGTTTATTTACTGTACTTTAAAAGTGGCTCTAGACAAACACATGATGAAGTTATCCCCCAGTATGTGTCCAGAAGGGCACCAAAGGTAATATTTACATAGAATCCCAGGACAGCTATGACAGTGGAGGGGAAGGCATCCAGATCAGGAAGAGCATCCTCTGGATGTTAGACAATAATGAGGATGGGGGAAGTTTAATTATTTTTTATTTTATTAAAAATTTTTTTTTGTTATTTATTTATTTATTTTGGCTGGCACCACAGGCATGTGGGATCTTAGTTCTCCAACCAGGGGTCAAACTTGTGCCTGCTGCTTTGGAAGGGCTGAGTCTTAACTGCTGAACCTCCAGGGAAATCCATTTATTTTATTTTTTGGCCACATGTGCAGCATGTGGGATCTTAATTCCCCAACCAGGGACTGAACCCACACAGTCTGAGGTAGAATCAAGGATTCTTAACTACTGGATCATCGTGGAAGTTCCTGAAATTTATTTCTGATGATAGTGATATTGGTGAATTGAGAGCTAACAGTGAGAATTTAATATTTGTACTCCGTTCTCAGAACTTCAGTTATATGCACTAGTAATATTTTTACATGCCTTTATTTGTAGGCAATAAACAAACAAATAAATTTGCTGTGGTTTTTCAGTCTCTAAGTCATGTCTGACCCTTTGCGACCACATGAACTGCGGCTCGTCAGACTTCCATGTCCTACACTACCTCCCAGAGTTTGCTCAAACTCTTGTCCATTGAGTCAGTGATGCCATCCAACCATCTCATCCTCTGTCCTCCCCTTTTCCTCTTTCAATCTTTCCCAGTATCAGGGTCTTTTCTAATGTCGGCTCTTCACACCAGATGGCCAAAATATTGGAGCTTCAGCTTCAGCATTGGTCCTTCCAATGAACATTCATGGTTGATTTCCTTTAGGGTTGACTGGTTTGATCTCCTTGCAGTCCAAGGGACTCTCAAGAGTCTTTTCCAGCATCACAGTTCAAAAGCATCAGTTCTTCAGCACTCGGCCTTCCTTATGGTCCAACTCTCACATCCATGCCTGACTACTGGAAAAAGCATAGCTTTGACTATACTGACCATTGTTGCCAAAGTGCTGTCTTTGCTTTTAAATATGCTGTCTGGGTTTGTCATACTTTTCCTTCCAAGGAGCAAGCATCTTTTAATTTCATGGCTGCAGGCACCATCTGCAGTGATTCTGGAGCCCAAGAAAAGAAAATCTGTCACTGCTTCCACTTTCCCTCCTTGTATTTGCTGTGAAGTGATGGGACCAGATGCCATGATCTTAATATTTTGAATGTTGAGTTTCAAGCTAGCTTTTTTACTCTCCTCTTTCACCCTTATCAAGAGGCTCTTTAGTTCCTCTTCACTTTCTGCCATTAGAATGGTATCATCTGCATATCTGAGGCTGTCAACACTTCTCCCCCAATCTTGATTCCAGCTTGTGATTCATCCAACCCACCATTTCGCATGATGCACTCTGCATAGAAGTTAAATAAGCAGGGTGACAATACACAGCCTTGTTGTGCTCCTTTCCCAATTTACAACCAGTCAGTTCTTTCATGTCCAGTTCTAACTGTTGCTTCTTGATCCACATAGTTTTCTCAGGAGACAGGTAAGGTGGTCCGGTAGTCTCATCTCTTGAAGAATTTTCCACAGTTTACTGTGATCAACACAGTCAAAGTCTTTAGCATAGTCAGTGAAGCAGAAGTAGATGTTTTCCTGAAATTCTCTTGCTTTCTCCATGATCCAGTGAATGTTGGTAATTTGATCTCTGGTTCGTCTGCCCTTTCTAAATCTAGCTTGTACATCTGGAAGTTCTTGATTCAGGTACTGCTGAAGCCTGGCTTGAAGGAATTTGAGCATAACCTGGCTAGCAAGTGAAGTGAACACAATTATATGATAGTTTGAACATTCTTTGGCATTGTCCTTCTTTGGGATTGGAATGCAAACAGATCTTTTCCGGTCCTGTGACTACTGCTGAGTTTTCCAAATTTGCTGACATACTGAGTGCAGCACTTTAACAGCATCATCTTTTTAGGATTTTAAATAGCTCAGCTGGAATTCCATCACCTCCACTAGCTTCATTCGTAGTAATGCTTCCTAAGGCCCACTTGACGTCACACTCCAGGATGTCTGGCTCTAGGTGAGTGAGCACATCATCATGATTATCTGGGCCATTAAGACATTTTTTATATAGTTCTGTGTATTCTTGCCACTTTTTCTCAATCTCTTCTGCTTCTGTTAGGTCCCTATTGTTTCTGTCCTTTATCATGCCCAACCTTGCATGAAATATTCCCTTGATATCTCCAGTTTTATTGAACAGATCTTTAGTCTTTCCCATTCTATTGTTTTCCTCTATTTCTTTACCTTCTTGAATGGGTAAGGAAGGTGTGGTATATATACACAATGGAATATTACTCATCCATGAAAAGGAATATATTTGAGTCAGTTCTAATGAGGTGGATGAACCTAGAACCTATTATACAGAGTGAAGTGAGTCAGAAAGAGAAAGATTCTAACACATATATACGGAATCCAGGAAAATGGTACTGAAGAATGTATATACAGGGCAACAATGGAGAAACAGACATGGAGAATAGACTTATGGACATGGGAAGAGGGGAGGAGAGGGTGAGATGTATGGAAAGAGTAACATGGAAACTTATATTACCATATGTAAAATAGATAGCCAACAGGAATTTGCTGTATGGCTCAGGAAACTCAAACAGGGGCTTTGTATCAACCTAGAGGGGTGGGATGGGGAAGGAGATGGAAGGGAGTTTCAAAAGGGAGGGGATATATGTGTACCTATGGCTGATTCATGTTGAAGTTTGACAGAAAACAGCAAAATTCTGTAAAGCAATTACCCTTCAATAAAAAATAAATTAATTAAAAAAAAAGAGAAGGCCTTCTTATCTCTCCTTGCTATTCCCTGTAACTTTGCATTCAGTTGAGTATATCTTTCTTTCCCTTCTCATTTGCTTTTTGCTTCTCTTCTTTTCTATTATTTTTAAGGCCTCCTCAGACAACCATTTTGCCTTCTTGAATTTCTTTTTCTTTGGGATGGTTTTGGTCACTGCCTCTTGTACAATGTTAGGAACCTCGATCCATAGTTCTTCAGGCACTTTGTCTAACAGACTGAATCCCTTGAATCTATTTGTCACCTCCACTGTATAATCATAAAGGATTTTATTTAGATCATAGCTAAATGGCCTAGTGGCTTTCCCTACTTTCTTCAATTTAAGACTGAATTTTGCAATAAGTAGCTCACGATCTGAGTCACAGTCATCTCCAGGTCTCATTTTGCTGACTGTATAGAGTTTCTAAATCTTCAGCTGCAAAGAACATAGTTTGATTTCAGTATTTACCATTTGGTGATGTCCATGCATAAGGTCTTCTCTTGGATTGTTGGAAAAGGGTATTTGCTACAACCAGTTTGTTCTCTTGACAAAACTCTGTTAGCCTTTAAGGCCAAACTTGCCTGTTACTCTGAGTATCCCTTGACTACCTACTTTTGCATTCAAATCCCCTATAATGAAAAAGATATATATATACATATAGGAGTTAATTCTACAAGGTGTTATAGATCTTCATAGAACTGGTCAGTTTTAGCTTCTTCTGCATCAGTGGTTGGGGCATAGACTTGGATTACTGTGATGTTGAATGGTTAACCTTGGAAACAAACCGAGTTCATTTTGTCATTTTTGAGTCTGCATCCAAATACTGCATTTTGGACTCTTTTGTTGACTGTGAGATCTACTCCATTTCTTCTAAGGGATTCTTGCCCACAGTGCTAAGCTGCTGCTAAGTCACTTCAGTCGTGTCCGACTCTGTGCGGCCCCATAGAAAGCAGCCCACCAGGCTCCCTCATCCTTGGAATTCTCCAGGCAAGAACACTGGAGTGGGTTGCCATTTCCTTCTCCAATGTATGAAACTGAAAAGTGAAAGTGAAGTCACTCAGTCATGTCTGACCCTTAGCGACCCCACGGACTGCAGCCTTCCAGCCTCCTCTGTCCATGGGATTTTCCAGGCAAGAGTACTCGAGTGGAGTGCCATTGCCACCCCACTAATAGTTAATAGTCATCTGAATTAAATTCGCCCATTCTCATCCATTGTAGTTCACTGATTCCTAAGATACCAGTCTTCACTCTTGCCATCTCCTGCTTGACCATCTCCAGTTTACCTTGATTCATGGATCTAACATTCTAGATTCCTATGCAATATTGTTCTTTACAGCATTGGACTTTACTTTAACAACCAAACACATCCATAACTGAGTGTCATTTCCGATTTGGCCCAGCACTTCAGTCTTTCTGGAGCTATTCGTAGATGCCTTCTGCTTTCCCAGTAGCATATTGGACACCTTCTGATGCTGGGGGCTCATCTCCTGATGTCATATCTCTTTGCCTTTTCATACTGTTCATAGGGTTCTCATGGCAAGAATACTTGGGTGGTTTTCCATTCCTTGCACCAGGGGACCACGTTTTGTCAGAACTTTTCAGTATGACCTGTCGGTCTTGGGTGGCCCTGCACAGCATGGCTCATAGCTTCACTGAGTTATGCAAGGCCCTTCACCACGACAAGACTATGATCCATAAAAAATAAATGGATACAAATAAATAAAAACATTAAAATCTGATGTCCAAACCACATCCTAGAACAATTTTATCAGCACCTCTGATGGAGGCACCCAGGCATTAGCATTCACTTGGAGTCCTAGATCTCAGTGCACAGCCAGATTAAGAACCAGGGCTTCTCAACCTTGAAAATGATGCCTGGGAATCTTGTTCAAATGCAGACTGTGATTCAGCAGGTTACACTGGGGCCTGGGATCTGCATTTTCCAAAAAAGCTCCCAGGTGCTTCTGATGCTTCCTGTTCTCAGACCACAGGGCTCAGTCCTTTAGGAAGTCCCTTCAGGCTCAGATGATCTAATGAGCTCATTCCCTTCCTTCCAAGGACTGATTGTGAAACCTCACTCTCATGATGGGCCACCAGCCCACCAACCAGGCCCACCAGGTTTTTCCATCCCTCTGCACCTCCCCAGTGAAGTAGGTTATGCCAGCGTGTCCTCAGAGGCCCTGCATCACAGTGGGACAGACATGGGCTGAAAGGCCGAGTCTCCACCTCCCCCATGGCAGGGACCAGGCCAGGGCAGGGACCAGACAGGGCCAAGGGGAGGCTCGGCCAGCATTCATTCTCAGGCTGCTGTAATAATGTACTGCCACTGATGCGCTTCAACAATAGAAATTTGCTGTGCACAGTTCTGCAGATGAGAAGCCCAAAATCAGGTTTCAGCAGGGCTGGTTCCTTCCGGAGACTGTGAAGGGAGAAATCTGCTCCAGGTCTCTCTCTAGGGCTGGCAAATGGCCGTCCTCCCTGTGTCTCATCACATCATCTTCCCTCTGTGGGTGTTTGTGTCCAAATTTTCCCCTTTTATAAGAACACCAGTCATCCTGGATAAGGGTCCCCCCTAACGACCTCATTTTGACTTCAACATATGATTTTAGGGGAACATGATGTAACCCACAACAGCTTGTTATATAAGAAGTGAGCCCCAATTTACGAGATCATTTGAGTTTTCAAGAGGAGCCAGAAGTCTGGACTTACATGTGAAATCTTCTGATTTTTTTAATGTTAGCAATGTCTTCGATTTTAGAGCAAACTGTGGGGACCTCATGCTCTACATCTGTGCCTGGGCTGCTCACCTTCCCTCCCGTAGAAACTGTGCCCCAGAACAGGCTGCAGCACCCTCCAACACCTCCCTGCTGCCCTTGCGGTCTGCCTCCCAGCTCTCAGCTTGCCCTGCTTCCCCACCACAGCTACAAGATTCCCTCCTCTTACCCTCCTCTCCCTTCTTTTCCCTCCCTTAATGTTTCCCTGCCTTTCAAGCCACCAGATTTGTGCTCTTGCAGTTCCCTCTGTCTGAAATGCTCTCCCGGCAAACGAAGTTTTAAGCTTCAGCTCAGGGGTCATCATTTCTCTGAAGCCTTCCTGGACTGCCCCTGGCGCCATCCTTCCTTCCTGCTCCTGAACCTCTTAGAACTGCCCCACTTCTATCATTGTGCCAGCTTCAGGGTACTTATTAGACTTGCTTGCTGCTCTGTCTTCCCCTTTCTCCTCTATTCTGTGGCACCATGGGAGTTGGGAACCAGCCTCACTCATCAGCTCCTAGGAGGTTCAGGCAATCACAGATTCAATTTCTGGCTCTGCCTGGCTTCAGCGACCTGGAACAACTCACCCAACCTCTCACCCTCTGTTTTAAAATCTATAAAAAGGATATAACAAAACCCACAGCGTTATTTTGAGAATTTCAGAACCTGGTACATAACAGGTACTTTAATAAATATTTGTTAAATGAGTGAAACAATCACTCTAAGGAGAAGTCCTCAGAGCTCCCACTGCTGCTGCTAAGTCACTTCAGTCGTGTCTGACTCTGTGCGACCCCATAGATGGCAGCCCACCAGGCTCCCCCGTCCCTGGGATTCTCCAGGCAAGAACACTGGAGTGGGTTGCCATTTCCTTCTCCAATGCATGAAAGTAAAAAGTGAAAGTGAAGACACTCAGTCATATCCGACTTTTAGCAACCCCATGGACTGCAGCCTCCCAGGCTCCTCCGTCCATGAGATTTTCCAGGCAAAAGTACTGGAGTGGGGTGCCATTGCCTTCTCCGCAGAGCTCCCACTGGGGCTGATGAAATGCTAGGAGTGAGTTGAGTATAGATTCTAGCGGCCAACAACTGTTTCATCTTTTGTTTTCACATGGTTTCATCTTTTGAATTTCATATTAATTCATTTTCCATTTTTCAGCAGGCATGGTTGGTATTCTCACTGTCATTTTAGGAGGAGGAAACTGAGGTTCATAGCATTGTGTCACTCCATGTTGCACAGCCCCTCAGTGGCTAAAGCCCTGGTCGACAGACATACAGATCTACTGCACCTGTTTCTCCTGGTCCTGGTTTTAGGCAGAGTTGTTCTCATCAGCAGTCATGTGGTCAGACATCCCAGGCTGCAGAGAGTGCCACAAGCCCAAGACCCCTGGGGCTGGTGGGCCAGGACAAGGGCTGCAGCCTGCTCCACTGCTTGACCTGGGCCCAGGCACCCCTCTCTGGGCCTCTAGGTCCCCATCTGTGCAATAAACCAGCTAGCCCACCTGGGTTCACCTTTCACATCTATCTTAGCTAGCTCAGTGACCTTGAACATGGTGCTTCATCTCCTGTGCTTCAGTTCTCTCATCTATAAATCAGAACTTCTCACAGGACAGTGGCAAAAACATGAATGGCCATGAAGCACTTACTACAGTGCCTGGCCCATAGTAAACGCTCAGTAAATGTTAGCTACTTGTCTTTATTCTATTGTGGGTCTCCACGATCCCCAGCACCCCTTCAGCCCTGGCCCTGCCTGCTCTCTGACTCCCAGTCCACTGCTTCTTCCACTCCATTAACCTAGAAGAAACCCACCCAGCAGGGCAAGGGCAGCCCCACCCGCAGTCTTCCCCAAGAATCCAGCTCTTCTTTGTCCTGTTCTGCTGACTCCCAGATTGTCCTGGCTGAGCAGCCCCAGCCCCCACTAAGAACGCTGTCCTGAAGACCCCCACTGGGACCCTGTCAGAGTCCCCGGCTTTGGGGGACTGAACTCTGACCTCCATTCTTCCAGCATGAATTCAGCCTGCCTAAGGCCATGGGGCTGGGCCAGGAGGGCCCCTGGGAGGCTAAGGCTCTGGCATGACTCCAGGCAAAAGTAGCAAAGCTCAGCAGAAATATCCCGACAGGGATGCAGGTCAGTGGCCTGGGAGGAGCTGGCAATAAGGGGTCTGCAAAGGCAAGGGCTGCCAGCCAGAGAACAAAAGGGTCTTGGAGAGAAGGCCCAGGCTCCAGCCCCGGCCCCTGAGAAATCTACACCAGAGGGGAAAGGCCAGGAATTGGCCATAGAGCATAAGAAACTTCAGGCTGCTGCTGATGCCTACTTTTAACTTGGACCCTGGGATCCCTGGATTCTAAAGTGAGGCCATCTGCCTCTGAGGGAGAGAGACCTGTTTCCTTTTGGAGCTGTAAGGGGCTCAGAGCGCTGCTTGGCTCCAGCCCTTTGCCTCTGCTGTTTCTGCTGTCTTTCCCCCTTGTCTGCCTGTCCAAACCCCCTTCACCCTTCAGAGCCCTGCTTCAGCTTAATGCCACCTTCTCAGGGAAGTTCAGATGCCCTAGAAGTGAGATGTCCTCACCTGGGCTCCCAAAGTGCCTCCCCTCCCTGCTTCAGAGCACTTCCCACATTGTCTCAAACTTTCTTGGGTGCTTTTATCTTCCCTACCAGGCTGTGAGTTCTGGAACCATGTCTCTTCACCTCTGAACCCTGTGCCTGGTCCACAGTACTCTCTCCAGAAAGGCTGAGTGAATGAATCTACCAATGGGTCTTATGTTCCAAAAGAGTCTTTTTGCTCTAGAGATTCGAAGATCAAAACAAAAAGAGGCCCCTGACTGTAAACATGTGTGTGTGAGCATGCAACATTTACACAGGGCACCCTGGGAATTTGTTAGAATCACATAAATGAAGAATTGACCAGCAGGATGTAGCTGTGCTCAGCCAAGAAGCCACCGTTGTCTACCTGCCAGTGCCAATTGAATCTCCTTCAACTAAGAGTAAGGAGCCAGAGTTTGACCCCCTTTCTCGGCCACCCAGGCAGGGCACTGCCCGCTTCCTAGACCATCTGTCACCAGAATTCCATCCGGAATTCCAGGCCCCTGTCCCCTGGCCTCCCACTATCCCCAGCAGAGATGCCTGAAATTCAAATATTGTGATCCATCTTAACCCAGACCTTCATCTCTTGCCAGGCTGTCTCTCTACCCCAGAGCCCTCACACTATGGCAAACTGAATTCTTCATCCTAGAGGCCTTCCCAAATGCTCCCTCTTGTTGCTTTATGGAATTCCACTTCCTAACGGTTCCATCTGTGCATCCCCATGAACCTCAAAGCTTTTATATCATCCAAGGTGGAGGTCAACATCCTTCGCATGAAAATCATCGACCACAGTCTGGGTTGGGGCTCTCACCTTCCACGCCACCTCTAAGCTAAAAACCCCACACAGATGTATCCTTCTTCAGTCACCTGACCCTACTGATTTACCTTTCTAAATATTTCTCAATTTCCTCCCTTCTCAGGCTTGAGCCCTCTTTATCTCCTGCCTGGACAGTTATAGTAAACTCCTCATTGGCTTCCACGCATTAGCTCTCAATCTCCGTTGACTCATCCTCCATACAGGTCACCAGTGGGATCTGTTTAAAATGCAATCTGATCAAGTCACTTTTTCCTTAAAAATCTTCCATGGCTCCCATTGCTTTCAGTGGAATTGATCACAGTGGGTTTAGCACCACACCAGTCCTGCAGGATATTTCATAGACATAAGATTCAGGAAATGCTGTACACAATGCCCCTCTTTAAGATTCATAATGTACATTAGCATCTTACGGATGGCTACAGGACTTCCCACATGGTTAAGAATCCACCTGCCAATGCAGGGAACAAAGGTTCAATCCCTGTTCTGGGAAGATTCCACACGCCATGGAGCAACTAAGCCTGTGCACCACAGCTACGGAAGCCCTCATGCCCTAGAGCCCATGCTTCGCAATAAGAGAGTACCCCCACTCACCACAACTAGAGAAAGCCCACAAGCATCAACGAACACTCACTACAGCCAAAAATAAATAAAAATTTAAAAGATGGCTTCATCATCCTAAACTCCAGCATCTTGCTCTCTGACCATGGCCACTTTCTTGCTGTCCCCCAGTACACATGTTCTTCAGCTTCACAGGACATCCAGAACTCAAGCCCTTCCATTTCTCTCTGCCCCAGTCCTGTCAGACCTCACTGGAACCCTGCCTCGTGCCCAGCATCACTTTTGTGCAGCCTGAGTCACCTCTCCCATTTTCAGAAGGGGCTCTTCTAAGTTTGCAGAAGACCATCTCCTACTTATGGGGCAAGGAGAGAACTTAGGAACTCCCTTCATGTCTGGCTCCCTTTCCTCCTGCCTCCCCCTGAAGGCAGACATCTCCACCTACATTCTGCATCTAGTCCTCTCTCCCCTTTACCACCTGTATCTATCTTCTTTCTCCTATATCTCCTACCTTTGCTTTAGTCTCTACCTTCAGCCTATAAATATCAAACTCCTCCATCCAACATGCAAACGAACCCCCCCTCAGTAGTCCTTTGAATGCCGCCTCCTCTCATAACTGCTAAGCCCTCTCTCCCCTCCCCCATATAGCCTTGCTTTTCTAAAGAAGAGTCTACCTTCTCCACTTCCATTTCACTCTTTCCATTCCAGACTCAACCCTCTGCAGCCTTTCAGACTCCACCACCTTCTGAAACTGCTCTGGTCGCAGTCGCCTAGAGTTACCTGACTCATGCGTTCACTGCCTTGCCTTCACGATCCTCCCTGGAGCAGCTGGCACTGATGGGCCATGCCTTCTTTTGTACACAGCTGTGTCCTAGCTGGTAGGACATGAGCCCCTGATTTTCCTCCCGCTTGACTCTGCCCTGCTCACCTGCCCCCTGCACGCTGAGAGTCTCCAAGCTCCACCTTAGTAGTCTGCTCTTTTCTATGTGTGCCCTGTCCCTGGGCATCTCATCCACACTCATGTCTTCAACTGCCCCCCAGCATGCGACCACCCACAGCCCTGTCCTTATCTCAGACCTCTCTCTGGAACTCTGGGACCACACTGCCCACTGTCTGCTGGGTCCTAGATGCGCCAGACAACTCACAGCCAACACATCCTGAGGACTCATCTCCTGCTGCTCCCCCAGCAGCAAATGAGACCATCCAGTGCACAACCCAGACACTAGGGTCACCCTGGTCCCTTCCTTCCACTTCTCCTTCCCTCCCAGGCATAGCCAGTCATACAGTATGGCAGAGCCAACCTGACCGTACAGAGGAGAAAACTTGCCAAACACAGTTCCAGCGGCCCTACCCTGACTTACTGAATCCAAAGCTCCCAGGCTGGGCCTAGGAATCTGAGTTCCTAGAAAGCCCCTCCAGCCTGCTGGGATGCCTGGGTCAAGTCCCAAACTGGCATTTAGGAACCACTGTTCTCTGATTTGTCCCCTGCCAATCTCCACTGCCAAAAGCACCTCTGCTTGCCCCATCTGATCCATCTTCCATACTGAAGCTAAAATGCTACAGGACTACGGCTCACCTCTCCTAAAACCCTTCTATATGCCCCCTCCAAGAACCCCACTTCATAGCCATGCACATTTGGTGGAGTGACTTCTGCTCACCTCCTATATCACCTCTAGCCTCACTCCCCTCTCCTCAGATGATGCACTCCAGCTGCCCCAAAGGATAATTAGTCCTCAAACCCACAGCCCTGTTCTACAGCTCCTGGCTTTGCACACGTTGCTCTTTCTAATCAGACCTCCTCACTCCCTCAGCCCCTCTGGATTGACTCTAAAGGCTCAACACACGCTGGGCTAAAAGCCTGCCCCTTAGGCACTGTTAGCCCACACGGGACAACAGATTTCCTAGGATTTTCCCCCCAGGTAAATGGTGGGCCCTTAAGACAGAGCCTGGACTTTGATTGGTCACCATCCCCAGAGCTGAACTCAGCAAGATTAGTGGATGGAAGAGTAAAATAAGAGAAGGAATGGAGGAGAGCAGAGAGGCCCAGAGAAGTCGGGGTGATTCTGCCTATCTGTCCTTTGGCCCAGGCCACCAACTGACCTCTCCTTAGCAGGGACTCTGCTCTGGATTCTCAGGCTGGGTTCTCAGAAATACCACCCTCGTGGGGTTTGTGCTGCCCCCCAGGCTCTGACATTCCCCTAGTAGCCAGGTCAGAGAGGGAGCTGCATTCCCCCCTCTCCATGTGCCCTCTGATAAGGTTTGGGGCATCTAAGAAGTCTTAGCTCCTCCTGTCTGCCCTGGCCACCTCTGAACTTCATTAACAAGGACAGTGGGTTCACAGGACCCCGGGACCAGCTTGCACTCTGAACTAGCGGTCCCCTCCTCTTCCTGGACCCTCTCCCACCCTTGCTCAGTGCCTGGGCAATGCACCACGACTCCCCATCCTGTCTCTTTTCCTTTCCCCCTCTTTGCCCACTCAGTGCCTTTGCTGCAATACCTGCCAGTCACTTCAAGGCTTTCCCTTGGCTTTGACTCCCAACTTTACTTCCCTCCACTGTCCTGCTTCAACCCCTCCCCAGCCTGGTCTGAAGATTGAGGAGGCCATGTTGGGGAGGAGAGCTAGATGGGGGCAGAGGTCTGCGTTAGTTGACTGGCACCTCCACTTTGCCCCCTCACTGTGCAGACACCAGACCCTCCATAAAGTGGGCTTGATTCTGTGGCAGCCCTAGCCTTTGCCTCCCACACTCAGGATCAGGTACATAATTTGTGGATCCGGTGCAACATGAAAATACAGGACCCCTTGCCCAAAAGTGGTTAATAACTTCAAGATGGCAGTAGGAGAGCACTGAACCAAACGCCAGGCCCTCCTAAATGCATGGCTCTGTGGACTACACAGAGGCCCTTCCCACACCCTTTCCCAGCTGGGGACAGCCCCTCTCCCCTCTCCTGTCCTCAGCTGCTTTCTAGATCAGCTCCTCAGGGCCTGAGAGCAGGACCCCAGACCCAGGCACCCGCAGAGGTCCAGAGCCCTGTTCAGCAGGCACTCAATTCCTGCAGTCCCTCTGGGGATCTTCACCCCCACACTACCTCTGGGCTGCAGAGTACATACACCCTCCTCAGATCAATGCTTATTGACTGAGCCCCACCTGGCTAAGCCTGTGGAAGAGAGGACAAGTTGACAAAGGCTCAATCACTGCCCTCCAGGAGTTCAGTTTAATAGCAGGATTAAACCTTAAACAAGAGCAGGACCAAACACAGAACTCAGTGGGTTCAGAGAAAAATCATCATATTTGATTAGGAAGCTGAATTTCAAGAGAGATGGCATAAAGGTGGACTTCCGTGAGTGAGCAAGATTTTATTTACCCGAGGAGGAAAAGGGCTTTCCCCTACGGTTGCACAGCAGGCATGTTAGAGGTGGGAAGATGCCTGGCAGGTCCCAGAATCCTGGGTTGTGCAGTTTGCCGAGGCATACTGAGGGCAGAAGAGTGGGAAGAGACTGGAAGGGAATTATAGGGTCTGCGTGCAAAGCTCTAAGAGCTGTGGTGAAATGTTGGTACTTTCGTAGCGGAGGCACTGAGGGGGCGTTAGGTTTGGGCCATATTTCGGATTAAAGGGAGAAAAGAGGCGATTTCCTCCACTTGGCCCTCCCAGCCTGCCGGCAAGTGCAAAGTCTCACTTTTCTGCAAGACAGGCCGCTGATATCCACGGTTCTGGAGTTTATTCAGTCCACCCTTCTCTGAGCTACCCACAAGGGTGCAGCGGCCTGGGCTCCCTCCCGCCACACCAACGCTGGGGACCCACAATCTCGCGCGATTCTGGGTTCCGCGCAGCAGTGCGGGGCGGTTGTTGGAGTGGTTTGAGGCTTTTCTGCCACTTCCTTCCGTGGTCCTGCTCATGGTGGTGGTGGTGGTGCGGAAGTTAGGTGGGTTGGTGGTGGTTGCGGAATAGGATCCAGGACTGGGAGTGGAGGCGACCTACTGGGCGCATCTAGAAGGCATGCCTGGGAGTGGGGACAGGGTGGCTGTCATCCCCTGGTGGACCTGCTGCTGCTGCTGCTAAGTCGCTTCAGTCGTGTCCGACTCTGTGCGACCCCACAGACGGCAGCCCATCAGGCTCCACCGTCCCTGGGATTCTCCAGGCAAGAACACTGGAGTGGGTTGCCATTTCCTTCTCCAATGCAGGAAAGTGAAAAGTGAAAGGGAAGTCGCTAAGTCGTGTCCGACTCTTCGCGACCCCATGGACTGCAGCCCACCAGGCTCCTCCGTCCATGGGATTTTCCAAGCAAGAGTGCGGGAGTGCGGTGCCATTGCCTTCTCCGCCTGGTGGACCTACTACCCACTTATTTTAACTTTCTATTATGTATATTCTCAAACATATACGAAAGTAGAGAGAGTGGTATAATGATTTCGCCAAGCCCAACCGCCGAGCTTCAACGATTTTCTCCTCTTGGCCAATTTTGTTACATCTAACCCTCTCCCACCACCCACTTTAAAGAAGAATGTGGGTGGCCTGGGGGTGGCAGAGACTCCCCCCACCCAGAGCTGTAGGAGAGCTGGTACCAAGCTTGCACCCCTGGCGAATGGACCGCCAAGAGGCAGAGCGCGGGCACTGTAGGGCTGGGAGAGGGGCTCACGCTGGGTAGGGGCCGCGGGAGGTGGGGGCGGGGCTAGCGGGGCGGGGCTTGGAGCGGCGAGGGGGTTGGGGGCGCTCTCCCGGTGACTCAAGGCGCGTGGGGCTGAGCGCAGAGCTGCAGTCTCCGCCTTTGCAGCTTGGAGTGTGCCCGCTGTGCCGCAGCTGTCCGTGCCTGCCGCCGCCTTCCCGCCGCCGCCACCGCTGCCACCATGCCCAACTTCGCTGGCACCTGGAAGATGCGCAGCAGCGAGAATTTCGACGAGCTGCTCAAGGCGCTGGGTAAGCTGGCCCGGGCAGCGCGCCCCGACGAGAGTAGCGGCCGAAGGCGCCCAGGGGCCCGCGGGGAGTCGGCTTTAGGGACCAACACCAGGCAGGAGGGAGTCCTGGGTGCCTTAGATCGGGGCGAATTCCAAGGAGCATCTCATCTAGAAGTGGCGAGGAGAGCCCGGGATCCACTCATCCAGCGAACGTTTGCTGGATCCTTGGCGCTTTCCCCGACGGCTCGGTCTTTATCTCGCGCTAGATCATCGCGAGGAGAGATTATTACTGAAATCCTGGGAGGGTCAGGGACTTTAAATTTGGGGACTCATTTTGAGACCAGGCCCTACCACGTGCTACCGAAGGAAAGCCATTTACCCTCTCTGAGCCTCAGTTTCTCATCTTGAAAATCAGGGCGAGAGCCGGGGGAGGAATGGTTCATTTGTAAGTCCCCCTTCTATAGTCAGAGGGTTTGGGAAATGTCGGGCCAGTTCTGGGACAATGGGCGGGTGACGAGACCCCGTGACCCGAACCCGGGTCTTCCCCGTTCTTCCCGGGGCAGGTGTGAACGCCATGCTGAGGAAAGTGGCCGTGGCGGCTGCGTCCAAGCCGCACGTGGAGATCCGCCAGGACGGGGACCAGTTCTACATCAAGACGTCCACCACGGTGCGCACGACCGAGATCAACTTCAAGGTCGGAGAAGGCTTTGAGGAGGAGACCGTGGACGGACGCAAGTGCAGGGTGAGGTCCCAGAGTCTGGGCAGCCTTCCCAGATCCCTGCTCCCTACTCAGGAACCGTTGCAGCCAGATGAGACCCTCGTCTCCTTTTGCAGCCTGTGGCGCGCCTTCCTTGCAGGGCGTGTGCACCGGCTGTTTGCTCAGAGGATCTGTGCAACTCGTTGCCCTGGGCTCAGGAGAAAGTCCCACCCCAGCCCCTCCCAACCTCCTCCCTAAACTGCCTCCCGGGGTGCTAACCGCCGCGCTTAAAGCGCGGGCTTTGGGTTACACCGCGTTCCCTGCAGGCGTTTCTGCGGCATTTTGCAGCGATCCTCGCGCGAGCGCAGGCGGCTGGGGAGGAGGAGGAGGTGGCTGGGCCGCGTTGCCTGGCCGTGCGGCTGCCACGTTTCCTGTCGCAGGTGGAGCCGCAGCTCTTGCGTCCCGCCCTCCCAGGTCCCTGGGCCCTTGGGAATGCTCTGGATCCAGTTTCAGCAGTCTTGATGGCCCCGGTACCTCTCCTGCCCTCCCTCAGTTAGGTTCCTTAAAGGAAAAGACGAAACCTTTCCAAAAGCAAGGCAGATTCTGCCCGGAAAATGGACTGAGTGCCCTCTTTTAGTCCTCTGGGGCAAGAATTCTGTTTCTCTCCGTTTATCGGTCCCAGGGATGAATCGGTGGACTGAAGCAAGAGGTTGTAAATCCCTTTTTTAGATGGGCAAAGTCGCATTCGGTTGGTCTCTGGAATAGAATGGAAGGTTGGCTACCCATGTATTTTGAGGACAGATGGAAAAACAATCGCTGATGCTACCACTTATTTAAAAAGTGACAAAATGTCTCCCTCCTCTCCCCCAAGGTTTGAAAAAAGAAAAACTCATAGCATTCCAGAGAGTGAGAAATTGTTTTTCACCTTTCCGGAGCTGTGCCTGTCTGATCTAGAGTGAGACTCTCTGGGCACTGGGTTTGGGAGGACATAGAGACACAGCCCCCCAGAAGCATCCTGGCCCACGAAGCAATATTTGACCCCCAGAGTTGACACAGCCTGAAAATGATATCTGGGCTTGGAGCTGGCAAGATCCAAGCCCTCAGCCACTGCTCTGTTTGCAAAAACAAAAGAGCAGGACATCTCTTCAGCGTAGAGGGAAGGTCTGGGAGTCTAAGGTAAAAGGCCTGGCAATAGGCAGAACTCAGTTTGGGTACATCCAACAGTGAGTACTGCTGGAGACAGTAATTCTGATCAGAAATCAAATCAAAGGTTCACAGGACAGCCTGGGGAGCGGGGCTTTATCCATCCCCACCCTGCCTAGTGAACGTGTCCCGTGTGTTAGTTAAAAACCCAGTATGTGCGCATTCAGTACAGCCGCCTCGCCCAACTGTATAGCATTTTGCTTCATGCAGAAGCCAGGGAAAACTACAGGGGAATCCCTTCTTTGCCTCCTACCTCCGACAGCATGAAGACCCTTCAGATCTTAAAAAAAAATTTTTTTTTTTTCTAGAGACATGTAACCTGGGAAGTGGCAGTGTTTTTATTCTCAGAGTCAGAGAAACTCAGGATTATCAGAGCAGGCTGTGTACTGCATCTGCTGAGTGCAAACAGAAAGCGAGGCATTATCTCCAAATCCGTGCAAGGAACAGGTCCTGATTTGCTGACTAGATGTGGTCACAAATATGGTGTCTTAACCGTTCTAAAATTTTGTATTTCTGTTGTGAAGCTTTTTGCCTTCAACAGCCAAATTGCTTGAAGGGGGAGCCCATTTTGACATAAATGAATCATTTTATGCTCTCAATTTTATTCCTGAAGATGTAAGGCATGCCTGAGGCTTTGCTGCTTCTGTGTGTGTGTGTGTGTGTGTGTGTGTGTGTGTAATATAAGGTATATTTATACTCCCATAAAATCTGTGGTCAGCCCTCTGAATTTGGGCTTGATAAGGCACAGCAGAGAAGGTTCTGTGCGCTGCTGACAGGGACCATGTGTTGCTTCTCTGCACAGCAATTATTCTCCCGTGCTCATTGTTGTCTCTGCTCCCCGCTGCCAAGACTGTAATTAATGTCACTAATGGTTTTCCTGCCCGCAGAGCTTACCCACTTGGGAGAATGAGAACAAGATCCACTGCACACAAACTCTTCTGGAGGGGGACGGCCCCAAAACCTACTGGACCCGCGAGCTGGCCAACGACGAACTCATCCTGGTGAGTGAGACCCCCCACCCCCACCCCCACCCCCCAACCCTGAAAGGAGCTCGAAGGTTTCCAGCTGCTGCTCACAGCGGGGCCCCACCAACGTCGTCCTCACTCGCCCATTCAGGGAGAGACACTCTATGCCCTGGCTTAAAATGTAAGTAGAAAAGCTCGAGATGATAGTTTAGGCCAAAGGAAATCACTGTTCGATGGTTGGCAGGAGAGCGGAGTGTCTCAGAGGGCAGAGTAGGGGCTAGAGACATGCTGCGCTGCCGGCCACTATCCAAACCCACACATCCCGCGGTGACTAGCTGCCTTGCTTAAGCCAACCTCCCCTCCAGCTGGGTTCAGCGTGCGTGGGCTCTGCGAGGTCCCAGAGTTCACTCTGCAGAAGGGGTTTTCCCCACCTCACCATTCTCCACTTTGCTGCCTAGGAAAGATTTCAGAAATTTAAGTACGCCTGCACTGGAAGTCTTTTTATCGCCACCCCTCCACCCCCCCACCCCCGCCCCCGCCCCCGGACTTACAGACTCCAATGGCTTTCCGGGAGACAGACAAGAAATGCTAATTTAAGACAGTCTGAGGGTTAACTGGAGAGGGTAATCAGGGAATCAAATTGAAGTATTTTAAACATCTCTGACCATGCAAAATATACCTGCTGAGGCCAAGTTAGAAACCTCTGTAGTTAAATCACACACCTCCTTCCCCTTTACTTAGGGGAGCAAAGGAAGTGGAGGGGGGCAGGAGTGAAGGACAGCTCCCTGTTATGCTCCCTTTGTGTTTCAGAACAGACCAAGCTTTCCTGACAACAGCCTTCCCTGCCCGCCTCTTCACTCCCCCCAATCACCCCCACCCCACCCCCATGCCCACACTAGAAAAGGGGAAAGCTGTTGTGGGTAACCAGGAAATGATATCCTCTGTTCTCCATCAGGCCTGCTGTTAACATCTTCCCTCTAAGACTGCCTGCTTGCCCTGTCTTAATGAGCATCACCCTGAAAAGTCAGGGAAGGAGGTGGCAAGGAACGCTAGGACAGGACTCACTGTGACCCAGGCCTGGCCCTTCCCTCCCCAAGCTGTAAAATGAGGGTTTGGACTGAAGCCTGGTCCCCACCCCCCACCCAGGTCCCTCTTAGCCCTGAAATTACATGTTTATTCTGTAGGAAGACCCTCAATTGAGCTGTTTCTGTTACTTCAGCGGAGGCTGCTTGATCTCACTCTTGCCTTCTTGTTCTTCCCTGAGATGATTTCCCAGACTTCCTCCTTTCACAGAGAAAGGACTGGCTTCATTTGCAACCTGGTTAATGTTGTTTCCAGGGCAGGAATACATTGATGGGGTTGGGGGAGCAATTTGAGGCCGAGAGATGGAAATTTAAGAGAAAAAGGGACATATTCCTTGGGACCAGGGAAGCAAAGAGGGAGATGATTTTTAGAGTTCTTGAGGGTAGCTGAGGGTTAAGTAGGCTCAGTGTGCTTGGTGAGAAAGTGTGATTTTATTAATCTCTGTAGTATCTGAGCAGCCCGCACACTGGCTTGATTCTGTTAGGAGATTTCTCCCACTTCCAACTCCCCCACTACATCTCCACCCGTGCTTCTCTCCCTGGCTCAGCAGACATATACATACATACATACGAGCCTCAAAGGGAACATTAATTCTTGGCATTTGGGATCTAAAATACGGGCTTTTGTTCCAAGGGTTATTATCATTAATAAATCCAAATGTAGGGAGATGCTGTCTCTATAAACAAGAGGCAATTTATTCTGGTTAACTTGAAATAAGCTTTCCCAGCAACCCTGGGCTGTAACTTGCCTTCTTTTGAAAACTGAGCGAAGTCCCTTAAACCACTCTGGAACACTACGGAGAGTTTCTTTCAGGAACCTCTCATAATAGTCTGCGGGCTGAGAAGGACATTTTGAATGTGGTTGGAAATGTAGCCATTTCTTCTTGTTTCGTGAAGCCATTTGATGGCCTGGGTGAGGTGTCAATCAATCTAGCACAGATAAAGAGTCCAATCCCCAAACTTTGGCCTGCCATGGGATACTCCATGGCCAGAAAGCTGGAAGAGTTTTGGAAAACTGACATGGTTCTGAGAGGTCTGGACATTTGAGAGGTGAATTTCTATGAGGCAGGGGTTCTGCCTCACCCTCCCCCAGCACCCAGCATCATCTGCTAATCCCTCACTAATAAGGAGAGGGAGGAAGGCCAAGAAAGTGTCCAGAGCAGGCACAGCTGTGCCGGTATGATCAGCAGTTCCCTATTTAGGCTGGAGATGAGCGTTTGATTCCTTCATAATCACTAATGACTAGTATTTCCCTGAAACACACATTAGAATAATGTCCCAGCTCATGTTCTCTGAGAGCATCTCATGACCAACTGAGTGACCCAGG
Source organism: Bos javanicus (assembly GCF_032452875.1). Taxonomy (NCBI): domain Eukaryota; kingdom Metazoa; phylum Chordata; class Mammalia; order Artiodactyla; family Bovidae; genus Bos; species Bos javanicus. The sequence continues at coordinate 30,317,220 of NC_083888.1, forward strand.
GGAAGCTACAAGTATGTTCAGGCTCTTGCGTGCATGTGTGCTAAGTTGCTTCAGTCATGTCCAACCATTTGTGACCCCATGGACTATGTAGCCTGCCAGGCTCCTCTGTTGATGGGATTCTCCAGGCAAGAATACTGGAGTGGGTTGCCATGCCCTCCTTCAGGGGATCTTCCCAACCCAGGGATGGAACCTATGTCTCCAGTGGATCCTGCAATGCAGGAGGATTTTTTTTACCACTGAGCCACCAGGGAAGCCCATTCACGCTCTTAGTTCAGGGTTTTTAACCTAAGGCCCTTTTGACATTTTGAAAGATAGGGACTCTCCCACAGAAAAATGTACGTCTGCAAACAAACATATCTATGTCAGTCGACAGACTGAGGACATCCTGTTTGTCTTAAATTTTTTTTTTTTAATATACATATTGCTTTTTCTGTCCCAGTTATCTGTGAGAGACCCAGGAGAGCAGGCCTGTGTGTAATTGCCAGTTTTTGGAAGAGTGGAGACAGCTTACTTACAGGGATATCTTTTCAGAGGCCAGAAGAAAATAGTCCTCCATTTGTGGAATGATTTGTGCCCTCTCCACAGCAAACAAACAAACAAAGGGTCATAAAATTGTAGCTGAAAGAATTGGGATCATCTTGTTCAATTGCTCTCCTGCCCTCAACTCCCTGCCGCTCCATCTCTGAATTGTCCAAAAGACCAGAGCGGTGCCCCAGCTCACCTGGCTGTGAATTGCAGGCCTAGCTTTGGAGGCCTATGCCATGCTCTTGCAGCCAAGACCACGTTTCTAGCTCACAGGTTCCTTGAGTATCAGTGACACCTGAGTATCTCAGGTGTCTCTCAGGATGGACAGCCACTTCCTAGAAGGCACCTCTATACCCTTTCCAAGGATATCCCACCTGACTGCTCATTATTGGATCCCAGGGCTCAGTGGCCAGGGCCCATTGCTCTCTTGAAATCACTTGAAAAGAGACAGAACCACTTCAGAAATGTTCAGTATGACATACCACCACCCCCACTTCAGTTTAATTTAAAAAACCAAAGCCAGGAAACTTGCATTTTTTATGTCAGCACTCCCAGGTTCCAGAAGCAAAGGAAAACTGCGCACAATATAATTCTATACCTTAGCTGCCTCTCTGCCAGTGCAGAGCTCAAGGGAGGGGAAAAAAAATCCTTAGCGCTGAGCATGAACACACAGCACAGGAAATTGAATGTCTGTTACAAAGAGTTTTTAACAGGGCAGTAAGTGGCCTTATTAGCGATATGCTTTAAACATTTTTGCACAGGCATCTGCACTGATTGGTTTTCCTTCCCTGCAGACGTTCGGCGCCGATGACGTGGTCTGCACGAGGATTTATGTTCGGGAATGAAGGCGGCCAGCTTGCTCCAGCTTTGGGGGTGGGATGCATGTTCCCCCAAGGAATGTCATAGCTCTGAGCCGCCAGTGGACCTCCTCTTCCCCGGTATTAACGTTAGGTGATCCCGATGTCCCCCCAGTAATGCTGTAGTGTTTTCCCCAAGGCTTTGTGCCTCTGTCTCCCTGGCGCTCCATAGTCTGGCATCTGTATGGTTTCATCAGTCATTAAACTGGGTGTACACACCTCAAGGCTTTCTCCTTCTTTGGACTGCCTCTTCAGTTTCCACAAAGGTCTTAGTGATCCTGCTGACCCAAGCTCTGCACTGGTCTGTGTAGGGGCTTTCGGCTTCCACCTGCTGCCCTGGTGCAGAGCTTGGAGCATACAGCAACGGTGGCAAGCTGGGCTTCCTCTGAAAGGATTCACACTGAAGATCCAGGTGTGCTTAGACCTCACTATGCTGGTGTTTTGATTGAATTAGTTGATATATTGGTGGTTCCCAGCAGGAAAGGGAGGGCACATTTGAAAGGGTTAATTGAGGAGAGCTCAGAATGAAGGGACTCTTTACACAGGCCTTGACATGGACGGGGTGAAGAGAACCAAGAAGGATGGTAAGGTACTCAGAGACCAGCAGTAGGGAGCTGGTATACTCCCCTAGAGAGACGGACAGAGGGGTCATCAGACCACAAGAGCCTGGAAGAGAGACCACTACGTACGAGAGTTGTGGAGTACACAGAAGAATGTGGTCGCTGCCAAAGCCCCAGGATGTGGGCAGAGGGGGCTTCAGAGGGTGGGGGAGAGTCTCTGGCTTGGAACAAGGGGGTTAAATATACTGACTACCCAACTTTCAATCTCTGATCTACTTATTCTGTCCACTGGCCAAACCCATCTGGAATCTAGAGGGCAAAAAAGTGGGCAGGTGCGGGGGGGAGGAGGGTACTGCCCACAAGAGTTACCCTCCTAGGACATAGCCAAGAGGAGAATGGATCCCAACATGCAAAAGGACAATAATCCACAGTCACCAACTCTAACATTCGAAAAATCAGGAGAATTCATATGAAAATCTGCATTTCTATTTCCTTAGAAAAATGGGAAAAATCTGGCATCTCTTACAGGGCAACATTTGGCTTAGCAACTTTCCCCCTTAAGTGGAACTTACAGTCTCTGCCTTCCCATGGGCTCCACCATTGCCTCTGCCCTCATTTGCATTGCTTGCCTGGCTTCTTGGGCATCTCTTCCTGACATCCTAGGCACAGGGATTCTTGGCAAAGCCAGGCCAGAGTTGGCTGGGTGGGCATGGGTGAGGCCCAATTTAGATGACTGGTTTAAGGTGACCCTAAAGAGCTCACCCTGGGTGGCTCAGATGGGAAAGAATCTGCCTGCAATGCAGGAGACCCTGGATTTGATCCCTGGGTGGGGAAGATCCCCTGGAGAAGGAAATGACAACCCACTCCAGTATTCTTGCCTGGAGAATTCCATGGAAAGAGGAGTCTGATAGGTTACAGTCCATGGGATTGCAAAGAGTCGGACATGACTGAACGACTTAATACTTTCACTTTCAAAGAGTTCACACCCTGATGGGCAGACACCTAAGGCCCAGGTGCCACCACCTGTATGTAAACGAGGACACCTTTACCTGACTCATCACACCTCCGCAGTCCAGAACCCTACTTTGCTGATGGGAACTTTGGCTCTTTCTCAAAGATTCTACTACTTACATGTAGAAGGAGTGGCCTAATGTTTTCTTGGAGGAAAGGGGCTGGAGTGGCACCTCTAAGGAAGGGGAGCACCAGGACTGTCTGGAGCACCACTTACTCAGAACAGAGGCTGTAGCCTGTTTCTTTTGAATCCTTTTCTTCTTCATTTTCCAGAGAAAAAGGCACAGTGTTGCTCACCTCTCTTGGAACACTGCTCACAGGACATTAGCATGGGACCCAATATGGGAGTTGCTGCTGTAATTTTCAACCTTTAAATATGTGTACGCACGTTGGTGGCTCAGATAGTAAAGAATCTGCCTACAACGTGGGAAACCAGCTGCCATCCCTGGGTCGGGAAGATCCCCTGGAGGAGGGCATGGCAACCCACTCCAGTATTCTTCCCTGGAGAAGTCCACAGACAGAGGAGCCTGGTGGGCTACAGTCCATGGGGTTGCAAAGAGTCGGACACGACTGAGCAACTCACAGACACATTACATATGATATATAATTTACACATACATGTAGGATGAACACCTACACAAAATACCACTGTCATCAGAATAACCTCACTATGACACTATTCTAAACATGTCACTTATCTGCTCAGCAAACCCACGGTCTGCGACAGAAAGGTCAAACTCTCCGGCGCCCTCCATGTCTTGGTCTCACCAGGCGAAACAAAGAATGAGGGCTTTGGCGTCTGTCACACCTGGCTTCAACTCCTGGCCACACCTTTGGTTTGCAAATACAAGAAACCCAACCCCAACCAGCCCCAGCATAAAGGAACATACTCTGCGACAACACAGCTGAACCTTGAAAACGCTATGCTAAGTACAAGAAGCCAGTAACGAAGGACCTCATAGTGAATGGTTCCATTTCTATGAAATGTCCAGAATGATAAATCCAAGACACAGGATGGATTGGTGGTTGCCTAAGGCTGGACATAAAGAGAGGAAATGGGAGTAAAAAGTTTCTTTGGGGTGGGGGGGCCTATGGTAATGAAAATGTTCTAAAATTGATGTGGTGGTAGTTGCACAACTCTACAAACATACAAAAAACCACTGAATTTGTGAAGAATGCTGGGGAAACTCTCAGGATTCAAGCAAAAGCCTCAGGAGCTGTGCCTTAGATAGAGCTCTACCCCTCCATCTCTGACTCCATTTTGACTTCCTAATAGAACTGATTCAGGTCATATGACCACCCCTGGACCAATCACAATTGAGGGAAACACAGTACAATGATTGGCCAGGCCTAAGACGTGTGACCTCTCCTGGGCTAGTGGGCAGAACCTTTTAGAAAAGGAAGAATAGGGGGAAGAGAACTGGGTAGAAAGGAACTGGAGAAGGCAATGGCACCCCACTCTGATACTCTTGCCTGGAGAATCCCGTGGATAGAGGAGCCTGGTGGGCTGCAGTCCATGGGGTCGCTAAGAGTCAGACGACTGAGCGACTTCACTTTCACTTTTCACTTTCATGCATTGGAGAAGGAAATGGCGGCCCACTCCAGTGTTCGTGCCTGGAGAATCCCAGGGATGGGGGAGCCTGATGGGCTCGACTGAAGCGACTTAGCAGCAGCAGCAGGAAGGAACTGATTAAGCCATCCTCCATGCTGGCTAGCAAACCTTGGACAAATTATTTAGTCCCTTGCTATGTAAAATGAGGGCAATAAAATCCATTTGGCCTGGTGTGGAGATTAGTGGAAGTAAGATTTGTAAAGTACTAAAAGCTTTATATTTATCTTCCCTGGTGGCTTCTGGTAGAGAATCTGCCTAATAATACAGGAGACATGGGAGACACAGGTTCCATCCCTGGGTGGGGACAATCCCCTGGAAAAGGAAATGGCAACCCTCTCCAGTATTCTTGCCTGAAAAACCCCATGGACAGAGAAGCCTGGTGGGCTACAGTCCATGGGGTCGCAATGTCAGACACAACTTAGCGACTGAACAACAAAAGAGCTTTTGCGATTTCTACACAATCCTGCCCTGTAGCCACATGGGTCCAGACCCTGATTCCCAGTCCTCTGAGTCTCTCAGATCTTTTATATTTTCAAGGCCCACATTCACCTCCTCTAGGGCATCTTCTCTCTACGTCTCTTGTGCCAACATCAGGCTCACAATTACAGGCTGCCTTGTGCTTGAAGGGCTTCTATTGTGGTCCTGTGTTGTCATTCCACATCTCCTAGGTTTCTGACATTTTCCGCCAACCAGCCTGTGTGGTCCCCGAGGCCAGGAATGGCTGCTTAACCATCTCTGCCTCCTCCCCGCACCACCCCCTACTACCCCACCTCAGGGCTTGGCAAATGGGGATAACTCTGTAAACATGTGCTGATTATCTGACTGATGAAGGGCCAACATTTTTTATAAGATCCAAACCTTCCTAAATGGATGTCTGCAAGGAAAAGCAGACATAAGGGCACAAACAGCAGTTCTCAACTCAAACACCATCCAACAATAAGAGAAATCCCTTAGGTAGGTAGGATATATAATACACATAGCGTATTATATCTCAGAGGCAGGGGGATAGCGATTGCAAGACTCATTTGAAATAAAAGTGTGAATAGTGCAGGAAACCCTGTTCAGGAGTAGGAAAACTTGGAAGAAGCAAACTTACTGATTGCTTGTCCCAGCACCCCTTCCATCCACCTCCCACAGTAGAGGCTGGGAAAGTCAATGCTTTTTTCCCCAGCCTGCATTGTAACTAGCATTGAGCATGTGACCCAATTCTGGCTAATAAAACATAAAGGTAAGTCTTCCAGAAGTCTTCCGGGAAAGACTTTTCCCTCCTGACAAGAGAGGAGAGCCTGAGAAGGTAACATCTTACTGCCTCTCAATATGGTATGTGATTGTGATGCCTGGAGCTGGTGCAACCATCTTATAACCATGAGGAAAAGAGATGTCAGCTCAGACTCATTGAGATAGTGCAACCCCTACCTCTCTTTGGATGTATTGCCATGTGATCTAAAAAAAAGGAAAAAGCCCTTGTGTGTTTAAGCCTGTTAATTCAGTGGTTTCCATACTTGCAAGTAAAAGCATTTCAAACTGATACACTGAGGTGATGGAAAGGACGGGGGCCCGTCTGGATTGCAGATTTCTAGGAAGTCTTGTCTTGATGATGACTACCAGTGCTATGGAACTGGACAATGTGCCATCTTGCTCAAAGGAAAAACTAATGTCAAAATATTCTGTGGCTGTTAAGATTCTGTGCATATTGTAACATTGTTCTTAATTCCCTTTTTTACTTTAAAAAATTTTAAATTTTATTTATTTATCTGGCTGCACTGGTCTTAGTTGCAATAGGTGGGATCTTCGATCCTCCTTGGGGCATGTGAACTCTTAGTTGTGGTATATGGGATCTGGTTCCGTGACCAGGGATTGAACCCAGGCCCTCTGCACTGGGACCACTGGAGTCTTAGCCACTGGACCACCAGGAAGTCCCTCAAATTCCCTTTTACTTCATCTTCTTCTCCTCATCATGGCAGCCAACATTTCCAAGTGAACAGCGGATGTTATCAAGAAAATGTAGGGCCACCAGCCTGCCAATGCAACCTTTTGAACCACCAGTCTAACCCCACCCACTGCTTTCAGAGCCATCTGTTGTCTGGCAGTATACTCCAGGGCTCTTCCCTCCTTTACTTTAAAGCTCATTTGTGTCTGTAAAGTCCTTGGATCTTCTCAAAAATGTCTCTTACACCTATATCTGCCCTCCCCAGTGTCCAGCAAACCATCTCCTCTAAGATAAAAGAAAAGCAGTATGTCACTGGGTGAAAAATTAATCTTTACAAAGTCCCCGATGGTCAGATAAATGTGGGTCAGAGTAGATTTGAAGTCTTCTCTGACTGAAAACCCTTAAATTAGTTGGACAGTTGTGCTTATCCCAACTCATCAGGGCTGCTTTGCTTGTAAGCGCTCTCAACCGTGAAGAGATGAAACTCAGACAGGAGAAATGATTTGCCCAGGGTCATCATTGTAGGTGCTTGTCAAGATCAGGAAGACTTCTTTCTCTGGATTGTGAGGTTTTTTTTTTTTTTTTAACTCTTTATTATTGAAAATCTCTAGCATACACAAAAATAGAATTGTATAATGATTCCCCATATACCCACCACCCAGCTTCAACAACCACTGTGTTCCATCTTGTTTCATCTATGCTCTCCTCTCCTGGATTATTTTGAAGCAGATTCCAGACATTTTAAGATTCTACTTACAAGCGTTTCAGTATATTGTCTCTAGATGTTATTAATTACCTTAAAAGTAACAATATCATCCTCACATTTTGGAAATTAAAAATAATTCCTAATATCATCAAATATCTTGTCAGTGTTCAGAGTTTCCTGTCTCATAATTTTTTTCTTCCTACTTGTTCAAATCAGGATTGAAATAGCCATACTTTGTGACTGATTGATACCTCTCTTAAGTCTCTTTGAATCTGTAAGTTCCCCTCTACCTCATCTTATTATTATTTTTTTTACAGTGTATTGTGGGAGAAACAGGTTGTTTGTCTTGAAATTTTCCTATAGTCTAAATTTCCATGGTGTTGTTTAACATGTTTTGTTTCTCCTATATTTCTTGAGAAGTGGTAGTTAGAGCAAACAAGCTCATTTAGATTCTGGTTTGATTTTCTTGGCAAGAATACTGCAGAGGTCATGGGTCTGCTGTCCACCCCTCAGTGGACTCGTGACGTCTGTTTCCCTCTCTGTGATATTGGCAGCCACTAGTGACCATTGCCTAGGGTCATGGTTTCACTAGAGGTTGAAACCTAGGGCTATTCTACTTCTATCATTGTTTCTTCACTTTTGAGCTGGAATATTCCATTGAAAGATAATTCCTCTCATCCACTATGTGGTTATCATGAGGTATAGTTTATATAGAAAGTGAAAGTCAGTCAGTCAAGTCTGACTGTTTGTGAACCCATGTACCGTAGCAAGCCAGGCTCCTCTGTCAATGGAACTCTCCAGGCCAGAATACTGGAGTGAGTACCCATTCCCTCCTCCAGGGGAATCTTCCCAAGTCAGGGATTGAAGGTCTACCACATTGCAGGTGGATTCTTTACTGTCTGAGCCACCAGGGAAGCCCTTATATAGGAAAGGCAGAATCAATGTTTGATTCTTTCCCTGTATTTACTAGTTTTCAAAGCAATGTATTGGTCCTCTTGACATCCTTTAAAAGAGAGCAATGTATTTTTGATGAGTTTTTTGTTTGTTTGTTTGTCTGTTGTTTGGTTGGTTTGGGTTTGTTTTTTTTTTTTTTTTGCCACACCATGCAACATGTGGAATCTCAGTTCCTAACCAGGGATCATACCGGTGCCCCCTGCATTCAAAGCATTCAAAGTGCCCCCTGGACCACCAGGGAAGTCCCTGTTTTTGCTTTCTTTTGGAAAGTCACTGTGAATTTGTAGATCTAAACATAGTTGATGTGTTTTAATTCATTGCAGTTGCTATCCTTATAGATGCTGAAAGTGGCCTATCTTTGGCCAGTGAGAGCCTTTTCAAATTGACTCTTGAGGCCTTCAGGAGGGCCCTGGTCATCTTTGGTAAATTCCTTGCTGTTTGGTATGACATGACGTTCCAGGCTCATTCGGTGTGTTTCCTGCTCCAGACCTGGAATCACCCATTTCTTCAAGAACTCCAGTCCTTCTGGAAGGCAATGGGATTTATCAATAGAAGCCACAGTTTAGGAGCCAGGGGAGGGGTCTAATTTGGAAACCAGAGTTCTAGGACCCAAGAGGCAAGTACTAGACAAAAGAGTTACTCTGTAGTCCTGTGTTCCTTTATCTTTTGCCCAGGACAGTGCTAAACAACATTCAGATGTTACCAACGCTGTCTGTGGTCAGTTTTCTGAGAAGGACATCTCTTCCTTTTTACTCAGAAATCTGAGTAGTTTCTGACCAACCCCTTTGTAGTAGAGGCAGTAGATTGGGAAACATCTGTATGCAATTCAGCACCAAGCTCTGAGGGCATCTGCTTTAAACAGCATGTGACTTGATCTGCAGTGGTCACTCCCAATCAAACCTCTCTTTACTCCATGGGAGGCAGGATTAATGTTCCATCCTTTTGTCTGAAAATTAAGCACAATTTCTGGGCAAAGGGCAAATTCTCACAAGGGTTCTGCAAATATTATGCATCATATTTGTTACAACTGGGTAATTTATCTTTCTGGGAAAGTTACCCACAGGACTTGGAGAAATTTACTTAATAAGAAAATAGATGACAGTCACAATTGTATAATTCCATTTGTTTCCAGGAGAGGAAAACTCATCAATTATGGTGAGTGAAGGGGAGGGCCTAGGGGTCCCTAAAGTGGAATTTTATCAGGGTCTCCAAGAATAGTCATACTCAGGGGAAGTGAGATTTGGGGATTGTAGCATTAAAAAAAGTTGGCTTTGCAAACAATGTGCAAGAAAAAATCATTGAATCATGGACTTTTACAGAGAACATAATGAAATGTGAAAACTCTGAGAAAGTTTGGGGGTAAACCCAATTCATACACACAACAAAATTAACACTGAGTTTGTTTTTTCTTTTTTCTCTTCCTATCAGGAATAGGTTCAGAAAAATATTAAGTTCCCTTGGTCATTAAAAAAAAAAAAATAACTGTAATGATATAGTTCAATGCAAAGAGCACATGCTGCTGCTGCTGCTGCTAAGTCGCTTCAGTCGTGTCTGATTCTATGAGACCCCATAGACGGCAGCCCACCAGGCTCCCCCGTCCTTGGGATTCTCCAGGCAAGAACACTGGAGTGGGTTGCCATTTCCTTCTCCAACGCATGAAAGTGAAAAGTGAAAGTGAAGTCGCTCAGTCATATCCGACTCTAAGCGACCCCATGGACTGCAGCCTACCAGGCTCCTCCGCCCATGGGTTTTTCCAGGCAAGAGTATTGGAGTGGGTTGCCATTGCCTTCTCCACATGAGAGGATCATAATTGTAAGCCTGGCTTTGCCACTAATTTGCTTTGTAAGTTGCTCTTGTTCTTGACATCCCCTCCCTGAGGCTCTCACTCCCCATCTGTGCAAACCAGAGGTTGCCAAATGTGAACAGAGGGAGGACTGGCTGCATATGAATCACCAGGGGGAATCCAAAATGTCCACCAACAGAGAAATGGTTAAACCAACTACAATAAACCACAGCATGGAATTCTCTGCAGCTGTCAAGGAGAATGAGGCATGTGCATGTGTACTGATGTGAAAAGATGTCCAAGCTATATCGTTTTTAAAAATGAGTGATGATCTTGTTTAATGGGAAAAATAAAAGCTACATGGTCAGCTCTTTTCAGGACAAATACAAAACCCTCGAGGACACACACCAAACTGCTAAATAGCAGTTCCCTCTGAGAATTGGCTGTTTTTAACTCTCATTATTTCTGTATTGCTGGAATTCATTTAGAAAGAGTATGTATTACTTTTGTAATTTAAAACATTTTCATTTTAAATTACAAGTAAGAAATACTGATTCTTGTCAAGAATCAGTAAGAAATAAGAGTAAGAAATACTGATTCTTGTCAAGGTTTGGGATAGAGCCTAGGAATCTGAATTTCTTTGTGTCTCCCCAAGTGATTTTTAATAGAAAAACTGAACCCATGATCACAAAGATCTCCTGGCTCCTAACACTATGATCCCATGAAGTTTTTTGACTCAAGACTTTGGGGAAAGGAAGAGAAGGACCAAAGAAGAGAAAAGAAGACAGCAAAAAGCCACAATATCGGAAGCAGAGATAACAATGACCAAGGTGTATGGCTGTGTCCAGTGTCCAGTACCGCTTCACACATGTATCCTTTGTGACATGCACAGCAATCCTGAGACGTAGGCAAGTCAGGTAATACCAGTGTCCCATTTTATAGGTGGGAGCACTGAGGTTTAGAAAGGTTAAGTCCTTGGAGTGAGTTACCCAGTTTGTAAATGGCAGAGCTGGGATTACAATCCTGGGCTGTCTGACCCCAGAGCCAATGCTTTTTCTATCACTGGTGACACGAGATGTTTCCCTTACTGTTATCACCAGAGATCGTGTTCATTTTTTTAGGTCCCAGACTTCTTTATGGAAGAACGTAGTGATGACTGATGTGGGGATTAAAATCAAGAGCATCACTGAACTTCACCTTCCCTTCAACCAGTTCCCCCAAACTCCCTGCCCCCAAGCCCTTTGTGTTCCCAGTTCCTCTCTTAGTGAATGAAGAACTTAATCCCCCACCCCCCAGTACAAACCCACAGGGTTCTCTCCCTAGCTCTCCTGTTCCTCTGCCCCCCATTCCTAGGAAGGGCAGGCTTTGCAGTTTGAATGCACAGGAGAGCCCAGAGCAGTGGCAGACTCCTGGGGGAAAGGCCTCACCTTCAGGGAATGGGACCAAGGAGTACAGACTAGTGAAGTGAGGGCCCCCATAGCCTGGGGTACCAAAATGGGGCCCCGCACCACAGGAAAAGGTATTGGTCTCCCTGAGAAAAGAGACCTCAAGGATTTTGCAGCAACCTCAAAATGCTCTCCTTGGGAATGAGCAGCCATTGCTTGATAGCCCTTCTGGCGATGGTTGCAGAACCACATCCTTCTCAAGCCCCAAATGCTGGGCCACTAGGCTGCTGCAGGGTGGGCTTTGGGCAGTGCAGGAAGCCTCTGTTCTGCCTGTTGCTGTCCAGGTTGCCTCTCACTCAGCTCTCCATACTCGCTTGCTTTCTCTTCCAGGCCTGCATGGGGGGTTTTGCCTTGCGTATCTCCTGCAGCTTCTCATTCTTGTCAGTTTCCTCTACCCACCTCTGCAGCAGGGGCCACAGCTTATACATGTCCTTGAAACTGAGCCTCAAAACCTCAAAACAGCAGATTGTAATTTAGCTGAACACCTTCCCAAAGAGAACCCCTAGGGTGAGCCCCACAGCAGCCTGAGTAGATTCCAGGGTGATCCTCTTCTGCTTTACGAGCTTGGCAGATTGTTCGGGGTTTTTCTGAAGAGCTTTGATGTCCTGGGACTCCTTGGGGTTCAGCTCCAGCTTCTTGTGCAGCTTCACGGCGCCAGCGGGGGTGGCGCAGGGTTCCGGAGAGGCTCCCTCAGAGCTGGGGTTGCTCTCCATCTCAGCTTCTGTCTCGCCCTCAGGGTGAGGGGTCTCTGGGCTACCTTGGGGCACCCGCTCCACTCTAACCTGAGGGGCACAGGCGGTTCCTCCACAGAGGTCATAGGGCAAGAGCACAGGGTAAGCCCCAACACCTGAGCACCAGGCCCAACCCCAAGCCCCATCTCCCACCCAAGGAAGCCCCTGGAAGCTCATCCAGGTTCCTAGCCTGGCTTCAGCCTTCTCAGCCTGTCGCCTGCCACCATGTGCCGGGGTGAGAAGGCAAAGTCAGAAGCCAGGTGTCCCGCTGTGGGGGAGGAATGTGCCCCAAGCCCAGGGCCTAGGAAAATGAGAGCTCTTCAAGGGACTACAAAATAGTGTTTGTAGTTTAATGATACCAAATGGCTTCTCATAGGGGAAAAAAAAAAGACAGTATAACAATAATTGGCATTTAATAAGGGTTTACTCTGTCCCAAGGCATCCCAGGTGGTCCTAGTGGTAAAGGATCCTCCCGCCAATGCAGGAGACTTGAGACTCGGGTTCGATCCTGAGTCTGGAAGATCCCGTGGAGAAGGAAATGGCAACCTACTCCAGTGTTCTTGCCTGGCGAATCCCATGGACAGAGGAGCCTGGTGGGCTACAGTCCATGGGGTCACAAAGAGTCGGACACGACTGAGCGACTGACAGGACACACGTTGTCCCAAGTTCTGTGCTAAGCACTTTTCAAGCAGTATCACTTTTAATCCTACAATAAACTAATCAAGTTGGTACAATTTTCAACCCCATTTTACAGATGATAAAACTGAGGCTCAGAGAGGTTAAATAACTCTACCCCAAATGGATGGTAGTGGGTTTATTTAATCTCAGAGAGGTTAAATAACTCTACCCCAAATGGATGGTAGTGGGTTTATTTAACCTCAGAGAGGTTAAAGAACTCTACCCCAAATGTTGGTAGTGGGTTTGAGCCCAGGCCTTCTGTCTGAAGAAGAAAAGCAGACAAAGAGAAGAAGCGGTAAGCAAGTGACAGAGCAGTGGGTGTGTTCCTCTTGTCTCCAGTTTCTTAGAGCTGTCATCACCTCACATAGCAAGGGCTCCTGGGGACCTTTCCGAAGGAAAGCTCAACCTGCTGCCCAGCCTGGGGCTGCTGGGCTGCTGGCCAGATTCCCTCCCTCCCACAGTATATTTCCTTTGCCTCCATCGATAGGTATCTAGTTTCACCAAAGGTTCCAAGCTCCTGGATCTGGTTTTAATCAGGAGCTAGAGCTGAACCCTGGAGCAGTGGCCTGGCAGTCCTCAGTGAGGCCCCGATGGAGCCCAGCCACCTTTTCTTCCTCAGAGGCCTCCTGGAGAAAGGTGCTAGATTTCTGGAGCCCCTGCTTTGGGTGGTGGCCCTTTGGACGCACCATTCAAGGCCCCTTCCTTTGGGCAAGGTTTCCAGGGGCTAGGAGAGGGGAGATGGAAGATGCACGGATTAGGCCAACAGTCATTTTATAACCAAAGTGCCAGACTTGCATTCCCCTGTAATTGGCTGCTGCAGCCACAGCTAGAAGAGAGACTAGGCAGCAAGGAGGATTGTTCTGGTCTCTTCCCATCCACTGAACAGATCCCACCTTTGCAGCCCTCCTGCCTGCCAGAGAGGGGAGCTCACACCCACTCCCTCTTTTCCTGGAGCCCGTCTTTGGCCAGGTGAGGAGATACAGGTGAGGAAAAAACTGTTCAACTGTATGACCCTGAACTGAGGCAGAAGCCATAATTCTGAGAGCCTGTGGGGAATTCAGGTTGGGAAGATCCCCTGGAGTAGGAAATGGCAGCCCACTCCAGTATTCTTGCCTATGGAATCCCATGGACAAAGGAGCCTGATGGGTTACAGTCCATGGGGTTGCAAAGAGTTGGACATGACTGAAGCAGCTTAGCACAAATGGAAAACTCATGATTCATCACAGTCAGTTCAGGGGGGAGAAGGCATTTGAACAAGGACATGAAGAAGAAGGAGGGATTTTCCAGGCAGTATTGAAACACTGGGAAATGCAGAGTGTGTGATCGACTTTGCAAAGCCTGGCAGTAGTCCACATGTCCACTTTTGTGTGAATTAGAGAAAGAAATGCTCTCTGGGCAAATACAGAAGGCACCCCATCCTCCCTTGCACAGTGCACAAACTGGGCAACTGTTCTAGTGGCCCTGGGACCATCGCAGCTAAATTTTGCCTGCCCTTCACATTTTCCTTTTCCATTCTAGTTAAAGAAACCTTATTTTTTGAAATGAAGTGATTCTATGTGGTTACTGCAGGGGTAACCCTTAACCCCTACTTAGCTTGATTCAGTCATAGCTAGTCAGAAGATGACATGTTCTTGGCTCCAGTGATTGGTTCTGGGACAGGGCATGTGATCAGAGCTGGGCCAATCAGAACCCTCTTTGGGAAGGAAGGGGCCCCAGGGAAGAGGAACCCTCTTTTGGCTGGGTTTTCTGGCTCTCAGAATTTATTAAGCCTAGAGCTTTCAAGCCAATGGTCATTACTTTTGTGGAGATGCTGCCTGAAAATGGTCAATACAGAAAATGTACAGTTAAGAAGCTTAGAGGAAGAGAGAGAATGCTGATACTGTTTAAACTCCACAGTTCACTTCTAGAACATTTTAGTTACAAGAACCAATATTTTCCCCTTTTTGTTTAATCTAGTCTGAGTTTTTATGCCCACAATCAAAAGGAATAACCATTATGGAAAGAATTGCTGGGATTCAAGCCAACAGACACAGAGCCTTCAGTGCTTTAAGAAACCAAACCAAGAAAGTTTTGGCTGAGCTGCAAGGGCTTCTAAATCAAGAGCTGAAGATGAGAACATGCGTGTGGGGAATGGCTAGACTGTATTCCAGCCTCTTCCAGGTGGCATCTCCCTGCGTGCTCACAATGGCCTGGGGAGCCAGGTGGGATCACTGGGATGTAGATATGCCATTTAAATCTCTAATTGAGATGAGCCCTCAGTTGGGGAGCTGGTGTCTGAACTCTGGGGCACAGTGGGCCCTGGCAGTCTGGGGAGGACCAGCAGAGAATAACCGCTTGGTGAGAGACAGGCAGGATATGTTGCTGAGCCCCTAGGAAATCTGATTTACTTCATGCAATACAACCTACTCTTGTGTCCCTGGGCCTTTGCATATGCTGATATCTCAGTCTGGGACACCCTCTCCACTTTGTCTGTCTGGCGAATTTCTACTCTGCCTTTAAAATTTAGCTCAAAGAGTGTCTCTTCCAGAAGACCTTCTTTTTTTTTTTTTCAGAAGACCTTCTGTAGCAGTTTGAAACACAGCTGCAAATTTTTTTTTTTTTTGCTTCTCCTCCCATGAAGAAATGGATTCTATGACCCATCTTATGACTGCTTGACCCATAGAAAAGTCGGGAGTAATACTGCATTCCTTTTGAGGCTAGGTCAAAAAGTCTATGAAGCTTCCACCTTGTTCACTGAGAACACTCACTCTGGAATCCCGGAGACACCATGTAAAAAACCCAACTTCCCTGAGACCACCAAGCTGGAGAAGCCGCAAGTAGGTGCTCTGGCCAACAGTCCCAGCTGAGCCCATTCTTCAGCCAGCCCAGCCCAGACACCCAATCTTCAGGTCACGTCCAGCCTTCAGAGTCACCCCAGCTGAAGCCCAATGTATCATCAGTTCAGTTCAGTCGCTCAGTCGTGTCCGACTCTTTGCGAACCCATGAATCGCAGCACACCAGGCCTCCCTGTCCATCACCAACTCCCGGAGTTCACTTAACGTCCATCGAGTCAGTGATGCCATCCAGCCATCTCATCCTCTGTCATCCCCTTCTCCTCCTGCCCCCAATCCCTCCCAGCATCAGAGTCTTTTCCAACGAGTCAACTCTTCGCATGAGGTGGCCAAAGTACTGGAGTTTCAGCTTTAGCATCATTCCTTCCAAAGAAATCCCAGGGCTGATCTCCTTCAGAATGGACTGGTTGGATCTCCTTGCAGTCCAAGGGACTCTCAAGAGTCTTCTCCAACACCACAGTTCAAAAGCATCAATTCTTCAGCGCTCAGCCTTCTTCACAGTCCAACTCTCACAGCCATACATGACGACAGGAAAAACCATAGCCTTGACTAGATGGACCTTTGTTGGCAAAGTAATGTCTCTGCTTTTGAATATGCTATCATAGAACAGGGAAGTGCTAGCCTCACAGCACCCTGTCCAAATTCCTGACCTCTATAATCTGTAATTGTGCATGGATTTTTGTGCCACTAAGTTTTAGAGTGGTTTGTTTTGGAGCAAGAAATAACTGGAACACCACCTTTGACTCCTCTGAGAGAACTTCAGTGCTTCTTCCCTTATTTGTTTTGTTTTTTTCCAGAGTTCCTCGTGCATTGCTCCAACAGAGCACTGGCCACCCTGGGCTGTAGCTGTCTCATTAATGCCTGTCTCTTCTGCTAGTCCTGGGGACTTAGGGGACCAGGGGCTGTATCTCCTTCATTTCCAAATCTCCATGCCCAGGAGCTGCACAGAGCAGACATTAGCAGATGAGAGAAAGAGAGAATGAGGATGGCTCAGGGAAGCTGACAGCCGGCCCAACTGTTACAGGCAACAAGGGAAGTCTAGCCAAGTGAGCAGCTGCAGGATGCTATGGGAGCTGACACAGTAGAGGTAGCACTCCAGGTGGGAGGTCACAGTGAGGCCCGTAGCAAGGAAGATCTGAAATTAAGCCCCCAGGTAAGTAGCAGCCTCGGGCTCCTTCCATTGGTACCAACCATTGACAACCTCAGTCTCAGAGGCTGGAGGGGGTGGAGCCCACGATGAGAGCAGGCTCCGTCATAAAGAAAGGAGACCCAGAGGGATGGTACAGGGAAGGAGGTGGGAGGGGGGTTCAGGTTGGAGAACACGTGTATACCCGTGGCGGATTCATGTTGATGTATGGCAAAACCAATACAATATTGTAAAGTAATTAGCCTCCAATTAAAATAAATAAATTTATATTTTAAAAAATGTCAGAAAATAGATAATAATAATAAAAATACTTAAGAAGAAAAAAAAAAAAGAAAGGAGAACTCTGGGGCCAGGAGCCAGGCCTGGGACATTCGCCAGAGAGACTTGTCTTAGAAGCACAGGTATAAGCCATTCCATTCAGTAATAGATCCGGTTGCTTATTTAGATCATCATGATGGGGGGTGGGGGTTGGGGAAGAGGGGCAGATATGGGGGAGCTGAGCAGAGTCCCAGATGTGCTAATGCAAGTCCATCTGCCAGAGAACCCACTTAGCCCTGCCTTTGAGGAGTCGGAGGCTCAAGATGACAGAGCATTTCATCTCTTTTTCTTTTTTTTGGAAAATTTTTCAGAATTTACTTGGGAACACAGTCCTGGAAATGTTAATAACAGGGAAAGTTAACCCAACTTTTGCACTCGCTGCCTTGAGTTAGGATGGCAAGCCAAGCAAATTTGGATCTGGGTTTCAGGGCAGAAGCATGCAGGATGCAGAGCCTAGCTCCCAGGCCTGCCCAGGGATTTTGGCAAAACCCGAGGTTTCTGGAGGGAGGGCAGTGTTCTTGTCTGAGCCTCAAGCCATCTGTGAGGTTTCAGGACAAGCTAAAAAGAAGGAAGAAGGGCACTCATATTTGTTGAGACATATGTGCCTGAAGCATTACTGTCTTCGGCAAACAATCCTCATCAAAACCTTTTAGATGTGTATTAGTGGTCCCATCTTATAGCCAAGAAAACTAAGATTCAGAGAGCTTTAGTGAGAAATTGCTACTGTCGTGCTGGAGAAGACTTTTGAGAGTCCCTTGGACTACAAGGAGATCAAACCCTGAATACTCATTAGAAGGATTGATGCTGAAGTTCCATCTGATGTAAAGAGCCAACTCATTAGAAAAGACCCTGATGCTGGAAGAGATTGAAGGAGAAAGGAGAAGAGGGCAGCAGAGGATGAGATGGTTGGATGGCATCACCAACTCAATGGACATGAACTTGGGCAAACTCCAGGAGACAGTGAAAGTCAGGGAAGCCTGGCATGTAACAGTCCATGGGGTCTGCAAAGAGTTGGACACAACTGAGCGACTGAACAACAAAAGGGTCAAGGGAGGCAGCAGAGAAGGGCACAGACCCTGGGCCGACATCTCTGTGAGTTCCCTGGTGGCCTTGGAGTTCCTGTCCTTCAGTGAGAGGGCTGGACTCATCGTCCCACCCAGAATCGGGTTGCATCCTGTCTCTGCCACACTCAAGCAGTGTGACCTCGGGAAAGTCACTTACACTTCGTGTGCTTCTGCTTTCCCGTCACAGAGTTCAACGAGGGTAAATTTTCAGAGAAGAAGGGGCCCCTCCCTTCTTCCATTGCCCTTCTTTATGGAGTATTGAATGTAGAATGTGACATCCATCAAGGGCAGAGCCCAAGAGCACAGGGACCTGTGCCATCCTCCCTGTAGGCATCTGGGGCTTTGGCGGCGGCAGCCAGTGTGTGCTGTTCCCCGGGGGAGGGTGAGAGCCCCACTCTGGAGCAGCCGCCACTGCCAGGAGGTGGTAAGCCCGGTGCTCTGGCAGGCAGGCGCAGCTCTAAGCCGTGAGCTGAGGTCTTCCGCTGGCAGTTTTCTAAGTGGCTACAGCTGTGGTGTGAGATCATGCAGCCGGCCAGCTGCTGATGAGAGGCAAAGATATTCCCCACATCTCTTCGCTCTCCCCACCGCTCTGCCTCCGCTCAGGGCCATGCTTCTTCCTCTCAGGGATGGGGCCGTGAAAGGAGGGATTGGAAGAGGACACTTGTAAGAAAGACCCACAGAATAAAGGCTGTGCTCTCTTGGCAGGAGGTGGGTGGTGTAATCACAGGAGATTTGGGGGGAGATTTTGCTGGCACTATTTTTCCTGGATGTTTTTCAATGAAAAAATTTAACAGCCTTGCCCTTTCTGATGTACAAAATATTCCCTGTGCCTCCAGGGAATGTCAGGCAGGCATCTTGTTTCAAAAAGGCAATGCGAGCACATGGACAAAATTGAAAAGTACCAGGGGAACTTAATGTAAAGTTTCCCTCCCAATCCCCAGCAACTAGAGGCCATGCTGTTACTACTTCTTATGTGCATTTTATAAGCACGTACTGCTGTGGCTCAGATGGTAAAGAATTCGCCTGCCATGCGGGAGACCCGGGTTTGACCCCTGGAGAAGGGAACGGCTACGCACTCCAGTATTCTTGCCTGGAGAATCCCGTGGACAGAGGAGCTTGGCAGGCTACAGTCCATGGGGTCACAAAGAGTTGGACATGATTGAGTGACTAACACTTTTGATTTTCATTATGCTCATCCATTGTTACGCCAGCCCACAAGTCCACATCCCGCCTACCCTGCTCTTCTCTGTAATGGAAGACGCTGTTCCTCACAGGCTACCGTTTCTAAGATCCTGGGTTGGCTGTCTTCAGGTGGAGCACAAGTCAAGGGCAGGCACCCAGCAGGAAATTAAGGGCAGACAGAGGAGAAAAAAGGTCCTCTGTTCCCCTCCTTCTCTGCTGTGTGTGGATTCTCAGCAGCAGCTGTGTCTCTTCCGTGGATGAGGGATGCATCTGCCAGGGTTCCAGACCCATTGGGACTCCAGCTCCTCCAGCCCAGGAACAGCCTCATCCCTTGGTCCTTCCAGGGGACAGGTGCAGCGGCTTCTTTGAGTTGGTAGTTTCTGAGCTGCCTTGCCTTCCCCTGTGTGGCTTCTCAGCTCTTACATCACTTGTCTAGTCAATTCCCTGACTTAAATTCTCTCTGTCTGAGAAACCTTTGGTGGTTTGTTTTTCTAACTGGACAGACTGATTCCCTCATTAAAATGAAAAACTCTTGGGCAACTGAGAACTCAGGCGTACGTGCTCAGCCGCTCAGTTGCGTCTGACTCTTTGCAACCCCAGGACTGTTGCCCACCAGGCTACTCTGTCCATGGAATTTTCCAGGCAAGAATACTGGAGTGGGTTGACATTTCCTCCTCCCCTCCAGGGGATATTCCCGACCCAGGGGTTGAACCCACCTCTCCTGCACTGGCAGGCGGACTCTTTACCACTGTGCCACTAGGGAAGCCTGAGAACTCATGGATCCACATAAATATTTCCCCTTTTTTCCCACCCCAAATTTGACATCATATATGGTTCTGCATCTTCCTTTTTATTATTATTTTTCATTTACTAATATGTCTTGTAGTGTTGTTGTTGGTTTTCTTCATATGTATACATATACAGAGCTACCTGTCTTTAAAATAGCAACATAGGATTCCTTTGTGTGCACTACATTTATTCAACCAGCCTCTATTGAACACTGAGGTTTTCCAGTTGTTTGTTACTATAAATAATTTCTTGGTGAATATCCTTTACATTTGTCACTTCACCCATGTGGAAATCTATCTGCAGGATAAATACCTAGAAGTAGATATGCTGAGTAGGTTCCTTTATAATTTTGATAATATTGCCAACTTGCCCTGCAGAGAAGTTGTGCCAGCTCAGTTCCCCATACAGCCTCCTGTACTGAGAGGTTTGTGAGACCCTGGACTATAAGCGTCCTGAGGGCAGACTGTGTCTCTTTTGCTCACTGATGGACCCCCAGGGCCCAGCGTAGTACAACTAGTAAATGGAAATTTGCCAATAGACTAGGCCAGATCAGCAGCCTCCTGGCCTTGAACAAGTCCCTTGGATGCCAGGATCTCAGAATCCAACCCTCCCTCCCCCCGCCACCACCCTTCCAGTTCTGGGATCAAGGACTTCCAAACTGTGTAGAGCATCAGAATCATTGGAAGAGCTTTAAAAATGACAGGTCCTGGGCTCCATGCGGGGATCCAGCTGCCGTGGGCCTGAGGTAGAGGCCCTGGCGGATTGTGAGCCATCACCAGGTCCCCTCAAGGATGGGTGGCTTCTGCTGGCAGGGAGCCCTCAGCTGCAGGCTCCCTTTGGAAAATGTCTTGGCTGTAAGAGCAGCCTTGCCCAAGATCTTATCCCTTTCCAGGAATGATTGTTTCTAATAAGTAGTCAACAGTTGGCTTGGCCCCGACACCCCAACAAATCTACAGAGTCGTCCCAGGCCCAGAACTGCACAAGGGGCGGGCCGAGACCTCCATGGAGACTACATTTTCTCCCTCTGCCCAGTCCCTCTTCCTCGCTCTCCCTTCCTCAGGTATGGATCCCAAAGGTACTTCCTTTTGAACTCTGAACTCTAAACCCCTTCTCAGAGTAAGATTCCCAGAGAACCCATCTTGTGAATCTGTATTCTAACCCCTCCACCTTGGTGATGTGATCTGCAACTTCTGTCCACTGTGGTTACTTTGGACGTATGAGGTCTTAATGCTTTTATTTTCTTGGTGCCATAGACCCCTTCTCAGCGTAATGTCTTTAAATACCTAAAATAAAATACATAGGATTGTAAATGAAAATCAATTATATTGGAATATGGTAAATCAAAATATTTTTTGATTCTGAGATGTCATGCATGTTTCTTTTTAAGCCATCCACTAGGACCTAGCAGTGCATCCAACAACTACCCTAATTTTGAAGTAGTGAAGAGCACAAACTGTATCTTAAGATACCTGTGACCACTGTAATATGATATGAAAATATGGGTGATTTCTGTGGGGACAGAATTCCAAGTGCTGCTAATATTATTGGGGTTTGTTGCTTGCATTCACCATAGGGTGAAATGCTGAATTACATTTAGAGGTTAGAGAAAACAAAGGTGTCATTTTTGTGTGTCTAAGTCTACAGACCCCCCTGAATTCTATCTGCAAGTCTGTGGTCCAGTGAGCAACCTGCTCCAGTGGGTCCCTTGTCTAATCATTGCAGCGGTTCCTAACCTTTTTGGCACCAAGGACTGGTTTTATGGAAGACAGTTTTTCCATGGACCAGGGGAGGAAGGGATGGTTTTGAGATAATTCAAGCACATTAAATTTATTGTGCACTTCATTTCTATTATTATTACATCAGTTCCACCTCGGACCATTGGGTTTCCCTGGTGGCTCAGTGGTAAAGAATCCACCTCCCAATGCAGGACACGGAGGTTTGATCCCTGGGTCTGGAAGATCCCCTGGAGGAGGTCATGGCAACCCACACCAGTATTCTTGCCTGGAGAATCCCATGGACAGAGGAGCCTGGCAAGCTACAGTCCATTGGTTCGCAAAGATCCGACACAACTGAAGTGACTGAGCCCCTAGCACCTCAGATCATCAGGTATTAGATTCTGGAGGTTGGGGACCCCTGGACAGGATTCCTTGGTCTGTTCTTACTACAAGTCTCCAGGTAGGATCTACTGCCAACCTGAGGGCAAAAGGTTTTTAAGCAAAGGGTGGCTGGGATGCCTCTCTAATCTCTGCCTTCATGAGGTGCAGGTAGAGAAAGCATCATTAAATCAGCATTGCTTAGCAAAGCGGGGGCACCCAGGCCTCCCAGTTTGAGAAGTTTCCAGTTATACTGAAACAAAGGACCAAGTTGTTTTCCAAGTCCTCCAACCTGGCTGCCTATTCCTCCTGTCAGTGCAGTTGAGCTTCATCTGCTTTTGGCCCTGATGCCCCATGAAAGGCCAGCCAGCTGCTGCCCTGATGGGACAGGCCTCAGTCTAGTTGTTGTCTATTGTTCAGCCACTCAGTTGTGTCCGACTCTTTGTGACCCCATGGACTGCAGCATGCCAGGCTTACCTGTCCTTCACTATCTCCTGGAGTTTGCGTAAACTCATGTCCAAACTCATGTCGGTGATGGCATCCAACCATCTCATCCTCTGTTTTCTGTCGTCCTCTTCTCCTCCTGCTCTCAATCTTTCCCAGCATCAGGGTCTCTTCCAATGAGTCATCTCTTTGCATCAGGTGGCCAAAGTATTGGAGCTTCAGTTTCAGCATCAGTCCTTCCAGTGAATATTCAGGGTTGATTTCCTTTAGGATTGACTGCTTTGATCTCCTTGAAATCCAGGGGACTTTCAGGAATCTTCTCCAGCGCCACAGTTGAAACCATCAATTCTTCAGTGCTCAGCCTTCTTTATGGTCCAACTCTCACATCTGCATGTAAAAAAACATATGCAGGAAAAACATAGCTGGAAAAAACATAGCTTTGATTATACAGACATTTTTTGGCCAAGTGATGTCTCTGCTCTTTAATACACTGTGTAGGTTTGTCATCGTTTTTCTTCCAAGGAGCAAATGTCTTTTAATTTTGTGCCTGCAGTCGCCACCCACAGTCATTTTGGAGCCCAGTAAAATAAAATTTCCCAGTGTTTCCACTTTCTTCCCATCTATTTGCAATGATGAGACCAGATGCCATGATCTTAGTTTTTTATTTATTTTATTTTATTTTTTTTTATAACTCGATCTTAGTTTTTTAAATGTTGAGTTTTAAGTCTGCTTTTTCACTCCTTTTACCCTCATCAAGAGGCTCTTTAGTTAGACCCACAGCAAATGTACTGGCTTCTTCAATTAAAGGCAAAATCCATTCAGAGCATGTTAATTCCCTTACTCCTTTGAGTAAGTAATTGTGATTTATCTGCCCTGAGGCCTGTAGTGTGGAAACTGATGTAATGATGGTTGGGGGCAGCAGGGAGTGTTTGCTGAGTGTCTTAGAGGTGTGATCCATCAGAAGTGGAAAAAGTGAGAATGCTGAGGAGGGCAGGGAGGGGTGGAGAATGTGGGTAGCTTCCTAAAAAGGAACCTCCTAAAGGCTGGGCCTCTGGTAGCAGGTGACAAGATGGAAACCTTGCCTGCTGAAATGCATGCCCCATTCCCTGCCCCAGGGCCCCCTTAGACTGAGTGATGTCACACAGGTGGCGCTTCTACATCCAGCAGCACGTACTCACCCACTGACATTGGCAAGTCATTCGTGTCTTTTAGCTTCAGTTTCCTTATCTCTAGAATGGGACGGTAGTACCAACATGGCCAATGTCTTAGGGTTGTTGTGAGGACTGAGTGAGAGGATGTGGGGGAAAGCTTTGAGAGTTTGTAAAGACTGAGCTTCTGTGAAATAAATTCACATATGGTGGGCGTAGGGGGAGATGGATGCAGCTGGGTGAGCAGGGCTGCTATGTCCGAATCTACATGTTGTTGACTCTTCAAGGGAGTCTCACCAGACATCCAGCGTCTTCTGCTTGCCGAGTCATTCACCCTGGCACAGGACCGTGAAGGGCATGCCTTTTCATGGTGCAGAGTGTCCCTGCCTACCCTTGCAAACCTAGGCCATGTCCAGCTAGAGGGAAGGAAATGAACCTCCTCCACCTTTTCTCTAATGGACTTTTGCGGAGCTCTTAGATTATAATTGTTTAATGGACACATAACAGCAACAATCTCAACTTGTGTCTATTATTATCTATAGAGATAATTAAAAAAAAAAAAAAGTAGATAGGTTTTAACAGCTTAATACACAGTAAACGCAGCTGCAGTCCAGGCAGCAGAGCGTCCAGTACTGAAGAGAGGTGGCCCTGACCTGGCTGTGTGGCAGGGAGATGTCACATTTGCTTTGTGGACAACCCACAGGCAACTTGAGCATCAGAGCTGCCTTAACTTCTCCCTCCTGACTTCCTGAGTCCCAAATATATTATAGTTTTCAGTATAAAAATCCTAGTTTGGGAGGTTTGCACAGCTTCCACTTGCCTTCTCTGACCCCCAACACAGAACAGACTCAGTCCCCCATGGTTATAGGGGTTGTGGTGGTTGGGGGAAACAGCAGCTGGTGCTCAGCAAGTGGTGATTCCTTGGGTCCCAGGGGCTCAGGGGGTTGGGAACTACAGTAGATTGAATGACGTTCCCCCCAGATATCCATATCCTAATCCCTGGAACCTGTGAATGTTACCTTTTATGGCAAAAGGAATTGGAAGATGTGATTACATTAAGGATTTTAAGATGGGAAAATCATCCAGTTTATTCAGATGGGCCTGATGTAATCCTATAGGAGGAAGAGGCAGGAGATCAGAATGAGTAGGTAAAAGGAAAAGGTCATATAAACGTGGAAGCAGAGATGGGAGGGATGAGGCCTTGAGCAAAGTAGTGCTGGAAGCCACCGGAATGGGAAGAGACAAGGAATGTATTCTCCCCTGGTCTGCAGGAAGAAATGGCCCTGGTGATTTTAGCCATGGAATTAAAAGATGCTTGCTTCTTGGAAGGAAAGCTATGACAAACCTAGACAATGTATTTAAAAGCAAAGACATCACTTTGCCGACAAAGATCCGTATAGTCCAAGCTTTAGATTTTCCAGTAGTCGTGTACGGATGTGAGAGTTGGACCATAAAGAAGGCTGACTGCCAAAGAATTGATGGTTTTGAATTGTGGTGCTGCAAAAAACTCTTGAGAGTCCCTTGGACTGCAAGGAGATCAAACCAGTTAATCCTAAAGGAAACCAATCCTGAATAGTCATTGGAAGGTCTGATGCTGAAGCTCCAATACTTTGACCAGATGCAAAAAGCTGACTCACTGGAAAAGACCCTGATGCTGGGAAGGATTAAGGGCAGGAGGAGAAGGGGGTGATAGAGGATGAGATGGCATCTCCTACTCTATGGACATGTGTTTGAACAAACTCTGGGAGACGGTGAAGGACAAGTAAGCCTGATGTGCTGCAGTCCATGGGGTCGCAAACACTTGGACTCAAGACTTAGCAACTGAACAAGGCTCATTCTAGACGTCTGAACTTCAGAACTGTAAGAGAATACATTTGTGCTGTTTTAAACCACTAAGTTTGTGATAATTCGTTACAGCTGCAATAAGAAACAAAAACACAGTGATAAACCTGGCTGCACATCATAATCTAAGAGGTCGGAGGTAGTATGACTTCAGGAACACCGATGGTGGCCCTATGGCAAACCTTCACTCACAGTGTCTAAAATTCGATTGTTAAGGCTACCAGAAATAATAGCTAACTTTAATAAGCACTTACTATGTGCCAGGCTTGTGGTTAAGTGCTTTAATTTAAAGCCTGTCTCCCTTTGGTAGTTCAGTTCAGTTCAGTCACTCAGTCACATCCGACTCTTTGCGACACCACGAACTGCAGCACACCAGGCCTCCCTGTCCATCACCAACTCCCGGAGTTCACTCAAACTCACATCCATCGAGTCAGTGATGTCATCCAGCCATCTCATCCTCTGTCGTCCCCTTCTCCTCCTCTCAATCTTTCCCAGCATCAGGGTCTTTTCAAATGAGTCAGCTCTCCTCATCAGATGGCCAAAGTATTGGAGTATAAGCTTCAACATCAGTCCCTCCAATGAACATCTGGGATTGGTCTCCTTTAGGATGGACTGGTTGGATCTCCTTGCTGTCCAAGGGACTCTCAAGAGTCTTCTCCAACACCACAGTTCAAAAGCATCAATTCTTTGGTGCTCAGCTTTCTATATAGTCCAACTCTCCATCCATACATGACCACTGGAAAAACCATAGCCTTGACTAGATGAAACTTTGTTGGCAAAGTAATGTCTCTGCTTTTTAATATACTGTCTAGGTTGGTCATAACTTTCCTTCCAAGGAGCAAGTGTCTTTAAATTTCATGGCTGCAATCCCATCCACAGTGATTTTGGAGCCCAGAAAAATAAAGTCAGCCACTGTTTCCACTGTTTCCCCATCTATTTGCCATGAAGAGATAAGACCAGATGCCATGATCCTCGTTTTCTGAATGTTGAGCTTTAAGCCAACTTTTTCACTCTCCTCTTTCACCTTCATCAAGAGGCTCTTTAGTTCTTCTTCACTTTTTGCCATAAGGGTAGTGTTATCTGCATATCTGAGGTTATTGATATTTCTCCCAGCAATCTTGATTCCAGTTTGTGCTTCGTCCAGCCCAGCGTTTCTCATAATGTACTCTGCATATATGTTAAATAAGCAGGGTGACAATATACAGCCTTGACTTACTCCTTTTCCTATTTGGAACCACCCTGTTGTTCCATGTCCAGTTCTGTTGCTTCCTGACCTGCATACAGATTTCTCAAGAGGCAGGTCAGGTGGTCTGGTATTCCCATCTCTTTCAGAATTTTCCACAGTTTATTGTGATTCACATAGTCAAAGGTTTTGGCATAGTCAATAAAGCAGAAATAGGTGTGTTTCTGGAACTTTCTTGCTTTTTTGATGATCCAGCAGATGTTGGCAATTTGATCTCTGGTTCCTCTGCCTCTTCTAAAACCAGCTTGAACATCTGGAAGTTCACAGTTCACATATTGCTGAAGCCTGGCTTGGAGAATTTTGAGCATTACTTTACTAGTGTGTGAGATGAGTGCAATTGTGTGGTAGTTTGAGCATTCTTTGGCATTGCCTTTCTTTGGGATTGGAATGAAAACTGACCTTTTCCAGTCCTGTGGCCACTGCTGAGTTTTCCAAATTTGCTGACATATTGAGTGCAGCACTTTCACAGCATCATCTTTCAGGATTTGAAATAGCTCAACTGGAATTCCATCACCTCCAATAGCTTTGTTTGTAGTGATGCTTCCTAAGGCCCACCTGACTTCACATTCCAGGATGTCCGGCTCTAAGTGAGTGTGAGTGATCACACCTTCATGATTATCTGGGTTGTGAAGATCTTTTTTGTACAGTTCTTCTGTGTATTCTTGCCACCTCTTCTTAATATCTTCTGCTTCTGTTAGGTCCACACAATTTCTGTCCTTTATTGAGCCCATCTTTGCATGAAATGATCCCTTGGTATCTCTAATTTTCTTGACAAGATCTCTAGTCTTTCCCATTCTGTTGTTTTCCTCTATTTCTTTGCACTGATCGCTGAGGAAGGCTTTCTGATCTCTCCTTGCTATTCTTTGGAACCCTGCATTCAAATGGGTATATCTTTCCTTTTCTCCTTTGCTTTTCGCTTCTCTTCTTTTCACAGCTATTTGTAAGGCCTCCTCAGACAGCCATTTTGCTTTTTTGCATTTCTTTTTCTTGGGGATGGTCTTGCTCCCTGTTTCCTGTACAATGTGATGAACCTCCATCCATAGTTCATCAGGCACTCTATCAGATCTAGTCCCTTAAATCTATTTCTCACTTCTATTGTATAGTCATAAGGGATTTGATTTAGGTCATACCTGAATGGGAGAAGGCAATGGCACCCCACTCCAGTACTTTTGCCTAGAAAATCCTATGGATGGAGGAGCCTGGTAGGCTGTAGTCCATGGGGTTGCTAGAGTCAGACACGACTGAGCAACTTCACTTTCACTTTTCACTTTCAAGCATTGGAGAAGGAAATGGCAACCCACTCCAGTGTTCTTGCCTGGAGAATCCCGGGGATGGGGAAGCCCGGTGGGCTGCCGTCTATGGGGTCACAGAGTCGGACACGACTGAAGTGACTTAGCAGCAGCAGCAGCATACCTGAATGGTCTAGTGGTTTTCCCTAGTTTCTTCAATTTAAGTCTGAATTTGGCAATAAGGAGTTCATGATCTGAGCCACAGTCTGCTCCCGGTCTTGTTTTTGCTGACTGTATAGAGGTTCTCTATCTTTGGCTGCAAAGAATGTAATCAATCTGATTTCGGTGTTGACCATCTGGTCAACACCCTTTGGCAGAGAGGTCCTCAACTCTGAATATTAATTAGAAGTCCCTTAGAGTGTCAAAAGAATAGATAGACATGAGCACCTCACCCAAGACTTTCTGAATCGGAATACAGAGGTGCAGCCTGGATATCTAAAAGTTTTAATTGCCCCCACAGATCATTCTAATATGCCCCCAAGGTTGAGTCAATGTACACAAAACTTATAACAAAAATCTATAACACAGAGCTTTCATACAAACATGTAATGGACATATGTCAAAGATTTGTTGAATTCATGAATGAGGGCAATGGGGGAAGAATTGAACCCAGCAGAATGGCAAAGCTGGTTCAAAGGAAGGCACTAGACACGGGGGTATATATAGTTACTGAAAGAAAGAAAGCTGCAATAAGGTGGCTAAATTAGATACAAAACTGCTTCATGTCCCACAGGACAGTCAAATCATAGCCTGTAGGGCTGGTTTTTTTTTTTTTCTGAATGTCTGGAAATCCTTTGTAGCTTATCAATTTTCTATAGTTAACATCAGTGTTTATAAAATCTGGGCCCTGACTAATGATAAATAGTAATTCAAATGAGGTTACATCCCTAGAGTCAGTAACCCTTAGGCAATCCTTAAAAAATGCTTTTTTCCCTTATTTTTTTTTAATTGAAGGACAATTACAATATTGTGTTGGTTTCTGTCCTATATCAACATGCATCGGCCATAGGTCTATATATGTCCCCTCCCTCTTGAGCTTCCCTCCTACCTCCCACCTCCCACCCCATCCCACCCCTGTAGGTTGTCACAGAGCCCAGTTTGAGTCCCCTGAGTCATACAGCAAATCCCCACTGGCTGTCTACTTTACATGTGGTAGTGTGTATGTTTCCATACTAACCTCTCCATTCACCCCACCCTCTCCTTCCTACCCCCTCCCCCCCCCCCCCACATCCATAAATCTGTTCTCTGTGTCTGTGTCTCCATCGCTGCTTTGCAAATGGGTTCATCAGTACCATCTTTCTAGACCTGCTGCTGCTGTTGCTAAGTCGCTTCAGTCGTGTCCGATTCTGTGTGACCCCAGAGACGGCAGCCCACCAGGCTCCCCCATCCCTGGGATTCTCCAGGCAAGAACACTGGAGTGGGTTGCCATTTCCTTCTCCAATGCATGAAAGTGAAAAGTGAAAGGGAAGTCGCTCAGTCGTGTCTGACTCTTAGTGACCCCATGGACTGCAGCCTACCAGGCTCCTCCATCCATGGGATTTTCCAGGCAAGAGTATTGGAGTGGGGTGCCATTGCCTTCTCTGTTTCTAGATCTAGGAGGATTTTTAAAGGGCACATTTTTGTCTTAATTCTAGGTTTTGGATAATTTCTCTAATTTAGGGTAAGTGGTGATCTCTATTAAGATGCAAATACCCCTGGACCAGAAATACTTCTGACTGATTTTAGAAGACCATTCATGCCTTTATTTGGCCAGTATGCATTCATCGAGCACTTGCTGTGTGCATGGCCCTCGAGGGTAGGCAGATGGATAAGACCCTTGCACATACACTGTCCAGAAAGAGAAGGCCACACACAGAGATAATCTACACTTGAGGCAGTGAGTTAAGGGTCCTAAGAAAGTCAGAGAAAAATAGCCCTTCAAGATCCCCTGGAGAAGGAAATGGCAACCCACTCCAGCATTCTTGCCTGGAAAATCCCATGGACAGAGGAGCCTGGCAGGCTCCATGGGGTCACAAAGAGTCGGATAAACTGAGCAACTAAACAATAACAACAACAGGTTTGAGAGCTGAAGGAAAAATCCATGAAAGGAGGTGGTGCCAATAAAACTGGACTTTGAAAAGAGGGTAAGATTTCCATAGGAGAAGATGGGAATGGAGGGCATTCCAGGCAGAGGGAATAGTGTGGACAAAGGCTCAGAGATAGAAAGGCAGCAGGAAGGTTTAGAGGCATAGTAAGCAGTGTAATTTTGCAAAGAGCTTGTTTAAGAGACTGGGGAGAGAGATGAGGTAGGACAGATAGTCAAGGATGGGGCCAAAGAGCACCGTGAATGCCAGAGTAAGATATCTGGGCTAGTTGACAGCCAACAACCATTGCTAGTCTGGGGCCAGAAGTGGGCCTGTTTAGCTTGTTAAGAAGGAATTGGATGGAAGCAAAGCACATAGAAGAAGAGCCCCCATAGCCCCTGACAAAGGTCTCAAATGTCATGGTTTTGGGGTGTCAGCTCAGGCCATGACCTGACTTCTCCTTTAGAATCTATCTTTTCTGCACCCAAATGAAGTCCTTTAGGATAACCCCCTAAAAATCCGCTCCAGTTTTAAGACCATCAGAGGCCAGAGTGAAGAAAGGCCTGCACCTGTGCAGTTAGTATTTCAGAAAGGGAGGCCTTGTCTCCTGGGTTCTAAGTGTTACCTCCTCCCAACTCTGCCCCCAAGGGCCAGGGGTCAGGGGCCAGGGGCCATGTCCTCGAGGGGCCATCACCCTGCTGGGCCTTTTTGCCTCACACAGGACACACTGCTCAGCCAACTCCACCCCTCAGGCACTCCTTTCCAAACCATCCTGGTGCAGGACGTGGTTTCTGAGAATATCAATCATCGGGGCAGATAAATCAGGATTCAAATTCTCTCTTTAGGTCTCTCTCACCAGCTTCGGTTGTCTGAGTCTCCAGTTCCTCAGCTGTAAAATGGTAACAAAAGTGCCTCCCTCTGGGCTCACGTGGGATTATGTGAGTAGATATATGAAGACACCCAGCACCAAGCTGGCACGCAGCATGTGCTCAGACATGGTGGGCAGCGTTAGTAGCAGACCCCACCTGCTCCTGAAGCCTTCTCCTTTATAGAGTTTGGAGAGGAAACCATCTTGCATTTGAAGGAAAGGATATCTGGGTTTTAGTCTTTTGGTGGGGAGAGGCCACTACTTCTCCTTGAGCAAGCCTCTGCTCCATGGGGGACTTCAGCTTCTTTGTTTGGGACACATGTGGGTGGTACAGGTCAGGCCAAATGACCCCTGGGTCTTTCCAGGCATGAGGGTTTGTTTCATTCATGCCTGTAAACCTCTGTCCCTTTGACAAGTGGTTATTGAGCAGTACAAGTGATTCAGCAGTACATGAACTGAGAATTTCCAGATGCACAAGCTGGGTTTCAAAGAGGCAGAGGAACCCCAGATCAAATTGCCAACATTCATCAGATCATGGAAAAAGCAAGAGAATTCCAGAAAAAAAATCTACCTCTGCCTCATTGACTATGCTAAAGCCTTTGAATGTTTTGGATCACAACCAACTGGAAAATTCTTAAAGAGATGGGCGTATCAGGCCACTTTACCATGGGAAACCTATATGCAGGTCAAGAAGCAACAATTAGAACTGGACACGAAACAATGGACTAGTTCAAAATTAGGAAAGGAGTACAACAAGGCTGTATATTGTCACCTTGCTTTTTTAACTTCTATGCAGAGTACATCATGCAAAATGCCAGGCTGGATGAATCACAAGCTGGAATCAAGATTGCCAGGAGAAATAGCAATAACCTCAGATACATAGATGATACCACTCTAATGGCAGAAAGTGAAGAGGGACTAAAGAGCCTCTTGATGAAGGTGAAAGAGGAGAGTGAAAAAGCTGACTTGAAATTCAACATAAAAAAACGCTAAGATCATGGCATCTGCTCACATCACTTCATGGCAAATAGAAGGGGAAAAAGTGGAAGCAGTGACAGATTTTCTTTCCCTGAGCTCCAAAATCACTGCAGATGGTGACTGCAGCCATGAAATTAAAAGACACTTGCTCCTTGGAAAGAAAGCTATGACAAACCTAGATGTGTGTGCATGCTCAGTCATGTCCAACTCTTTACAGTCTATGGACTGTAGACTGCCAGGCTCTTCTGTCCATGGGATTCTCTAGGCAAGAATACTAAAGTGGGTTGCCATTGCTTCCTCCCAAGGATCTTCCTGACCCAGGGATCAAACTCACATCTCCTGTGGCTCCTGCATTGGCAGATGGATTCTTTACCACTGAGCCACCTGGAAAGCCCATGACAAACCTAGACAGTGTATTAAAAAACATACATCACTTTGCTGACGATGGTCTGTACAGTCAGAGTCATGGTTTTTCCAATGGTCATGTATGGATGTAAGAGCTGGTGCATAAAGAAGACTGAGCGCCGAAGAATTGATGCTTTCAAATTATGGTGCTGGAGAAGACTCTTGAGAGTCCCTTGGACAGCAAGGAGATCAAACCAGTCAATCCTAAAGAAGATCAACCCTAAGTCACTGGAAGGATTGTTGCTGAAGCTGAAGTTTAATACTTTGGCTACCAGATGTGAAGAGCTGACTCATTGGAAAAGATCCTGATGCTGGGAAAGATTGAAGGCAAAAGGAGAAGGGGGTGGCAGAGGCTGAGATGATTAGATAGCATCAGTGACTCAATGGACATGAATTTGAACAGACTCTGGGAGGTAGTGAAGGACAGAGGAGCCTGGCGTGCTGCAGTCCATGGGGTTGCAAAGAGCAGGACGTGACTTAGTGACTGAACAATAGCTATGGTCAGGCCCTGTACTGGGCAATGGGATGTGGCAGACAACAAGGCGGTGTGATCTACCTATAGGGTGCAGACCTGAGGCCCCCTCCAAGGTGCTAATACTCTCTTCTTCCCAGAGTCACTGGGCAGCCTGGCTGTGGGCAGCTAACGCAGGTTCCCAGGAAGTCGGGATTCAAGTCTGGGCCAGGCCCAGTACCAGGTGTTTAGGCTGCTCAAGTAGGAGGCAGGGCCCCTGTCCTTGAGATGGCTCACAGTTGAGGCTGGGGTAGGGACACATATACAAGGCTGCACGGTGATAGGGAACCCAGAGGAGAGCATCGGGCTTCCATGCAAATGGGCTGTGGAAGGTTCACAGAGCTGAGCCCCTGAAGGCTGGGAGTTTCCCAGTTGGACAGGGAAAGGGAGTTCCAGGCAGACAGGACACAAAGGCTTGGAGGCGTTCCTCGCAGGGGAGGATCTGGAGAGCGGTAAATAAAATCTCAGCAGATGGTGACTGTAGCCATGAAATTAAAATTGCTCCTTGAAAGAAAAGTTATGACCAATCTAGACAGCCTATTAAAAAGCAGAGACATTACTTTGCCAACAAAGGTCCATCTAGTCAAAGCTATGGTTTTTCCAGTAGTCATGTATGGATCCCATGGACGGAGGAGCCTGGTAGGCTGCAGTCCATGGGGTCGCTAAAGTCGGACATGACTGAGCGACTTCACTTTAACTTTTTACTTTCATGCATTGGAGAAGGAAATGGCAACCCACTCCAGTGTTCTTGCCTGGAGAATCCCAGGGACGGGGAAGCCTGGTGGGCTGCCATCTATGGGGTCGCACAGAGTGGGACACGACTGAAGCGACTTAGCAGCAGCAGCAGCAGCAGCCGCAGCATGTATGGATGTGAGAGTTGGACTATAAAGAAGGCTGAGTGCCAAAGAATTGATGCTTTTGAACTTTGGTGTTGGTGAAGACTCTTGAGAGTCCCTTGGACTGCAAGGAGATACAATCAGTCTATCCTAAAGGAAGTCAGTCCTGAATATTCATTGGAAGGACTGATGCTGAAGCTGAGACTCCAATACTTTGGCCATCTGATGCAAAGAACTGACTCATTGGAAAAGACCCTGATGCTGGGAAAGATTAAAGGTGGGAAGAGAAGGGGACGAAAGAGGATGAGATGGTTGGATGGCATCACCAACTTAATGGACATGAGTTTGAGTAAGCTCCAGGAGTTGGTGATGGACAGGGAAGACTGGCATGCTGTAGTCCAAGGGGTCGCAAAGAGTCAGACATGACTGAGAGACTGAACTGGACTGAACTAGAGAGGAGATGGAGGTGGAGAACCCTGAATAGCCCTGGGGTGAAATTTGGAGTTTATCCTGTGGGCTGTGAGGATCAGAGAAATTGAAGAAGGGGTGTCAGGTGGCCACATTTACACGTTGGGCTGATCACTCTGGCTGAAGTGTGGAGGAGGGGTTGGCTAAGGCAGGAGTATATGCAGAGGCAGCTGAGGCAGACACCAGGAGAAGGAATGAGACGGTGGGGAGGAGAGGGTGCCCTAGACCAAGGGTGGCAGTGGGGAGGGGAGGGCGGGTGTGAGGTGGATGTCAGGGCATGGTGGTGTGTTGGATGCGCTGGGAGGAGTCCAGGAGTATTCCAGGTTCGACCACAGGGTGGAGGGTGAGAATAGTCACTGAGGCGGAGAAGAGGAAAAGGAGCAGGTGGGGGTGGGGTGGAAGGGATGGAGACGATGGGTATGTTTGAAACATGGAGCCTGGGAACATGAGATTTCAAGAGCAGAGACCCGGCTGAGTTACATGGTGCTGATAGCAGGCAGGTACAAGTGGAAACCCAGGTCCGAAGGGCTCGGCACGGGAAGGGAACCTTGTAATGAGAATAGAGGACTGAGAATGCCAAGGGCCCCCACCGT
Source organism: Bos javanicus (assembly GCF_032452875.1). Lineage (NCBI taxonomy): Eukaryota > Metazoa > Chordata > Mammalia > Artiodactyla > Bovidae > Bos > Bos javanicus. The sequence continues at coordinate 30,352,124 of NC_083888.1, forward strand.
TTTAAAAAACCCTCCATTATCTTCTGATGGTAAGCGTAATACATGCTCCTTTTAACAAACGTGTCCAGTGTTTTGGCATCTCTCCTTGTTGGTGAGGGGCTTCCCCGGTGTCTCAGATGGTAAAGCATCTGTCTGCAATGCAGGAGACCTGCGTTCGATCCTTGGGCTGGGAAGATTCCCCGGAGAAGGAAATGACAACCCATTCCAATATTCTTGCTTGGAAAATCCCACGGACAGAGGAGCCCGGGGTCACAAAGTGTCGGATGCGACTAAGCGACTGAACTCTGACTTTCTTTCACTTGTTGGTGAAGAGATAGTCCATTCATTCAACAATTATTTATTGCGGACCTGCTATGTGCCAAGCATTATCTTGTCATTCTTTTTGTTTTCAGTTTTATGGAAGTATAATTTTCATACCATGACATTCACCCATTTCAAGTATACAATTCAATGATATTTAGTAGATTTAGTGAGTTGTGTAACTATCAACGTCATCCGGTCTTAGAACATTTTCATCACCCCCAATAAGATCTCATTTACAGTTAATCTCTGGCCCCACCTCTAGCCCCAGACCACCACTAAGCTATTCTGTCTCTGTAGATTAAGCTTCATTCTGATCTCTTTCTTCAAAGTCACAGTTTGGGTTGTACCTCATAATGGCAGCCCTTCTTGTTGTCCCTCAGCTATTCTTGCCCCTTTAACACCCCAGTGCCAACACCTCTTTGCCCACACGCCATCACCACCAAGCTAGCACCAGTATCCAAAGCCAGCTTTCCCAGATCCACACATCCATCCCATTACCAATATGTTCCACTGCCCCATCACCAACAGTTCTTCCAGGAACTAGCTGGTCCTTTGCCGCCAGCTGCTCTTCTAAATGCCTGGTAATCCCAGCTCTATGACATTCATGTGTTTCGATGGCACCCCACTTTCTGACAATGCCTTCCCACCAAAAAGTATCCAATGTGCCAAAAGAGCACAGATGAAAGACTTTTCTGCCAAAGAAGAATCAAAGCAGGCCTCCAAATGCAGAGAGACGCAAATAAAGTCATTCCACTTCCTTGCTCCAGACACACCCTCCCCTCAACTATTTCACTCTAGTTTTACGACCCCAGACTTCAAGTGGGTGCTCAGTACTGCCGAGCAAAACTGTCACTGTTTTCCTCGGAATTTACTTTTCCACTCCCTAGAATAACCATTTCATACATTCTCCTTGACCCTCCAGTATCTTCTGTCACACCCCCCATCACCCTTAACTGACATTTAAGTCTCACCATCCTCCCATCTATTCATCATCCCACTGTGCTTAAACCTACACCCCCACCTTCCTTCCTGTTCCATGAAATGAACTGTCAGTCTCAGGCCAGCTCCCACTTTCAAAGCTCGTCTCCTCGCTGTGGCCTCTTTAAGGATCCTGCCCTTGCAGCCATCCCCTCCCCTTCCTGTCTTACCCATTTCCCACTTGTGAGCTTGACCACGCTCACCAATGTATAAACATCCTTTAAAGAAACCTTTCCTTGACCCCACAACGACCCATTTTTCTCTTCCTTTTTGCAGCAAAATATCTCCCAAGTGTCATTTATATTTGATATCCCCACTCGTTTTACTGCCCATTCTTTCCTCAATCTGCTGGGGCATTTTGAATAGGTGCTTATAACAAGGGTATAAAACACACAAAGTGATATCTAGTGAAAAAGCAGGCAGTCCCCTTTCCCTTCTCCCAACAACCCAGTTTCCCTCCCTAGAGGCAACTGATAGGCCTCTCTTCTTATTCCTTGTAGAAGTAAATATTAATACCTCAATTCACTCTAAATCTACTTTTATGTCCACCCATAACAGTGACCTCTCTCAGGCCAGAGTCAAAGACCAGCTCTGTCTCCATCTTACTCAAGTTTTCAGCAGCATTTGATGTGGTCTACTATTTCCACTATCTTTTCTCCCTTTTTCTCTCTGGCCATTTTTTTCCCAGTCTCCTTTGTGGGCTCCTCCATCTCATTTAGATTTCTAGGTGGTGGTGTCCCTCTAGGCTCAGTCTTTAATCTTATCCCTCCCTAGGCATTCTTTGTTTTCTGGTAGTCCTGTAGCTCCCAATCTTTTCTATATTCTGACTGCGACCACATTTTAAAAATCTCAAGAACTTGCACACCAGACTCCTAAATGTTAATCCACCTGGATATCCTAATGGCATCTCAGATTTAGAGAAACACTGATTTCCTCTTCCAAACATTTTCCTTTCCGGAGGTGATGGCATCATTCACCCGTTTATTCAGGCACCTGAGCTTGACCTTCCCACACGCATCCAGGTCACAGGAAGACCTGTCTGCCCCTCTTTCAGGATATATCTTAAATCCAGCCTCTTCTTATACCTCCACTATGAACCCTCAACCCAGTCTCCATCCTCTGTCATCTGGAACACAACAGCCTCTTCCCTGTTCTCCTTGCTGCTGCTCTTCCCCCCAAAGTTATAGTCCTGTCTCTATATGGCAACCACAGTAAGCGTAGGAAATACCACTCCTCTTCTTAAGACATGGCCTTCTAATGGTTTCCCATTTCGCTTAGAATAAAATCCCACCACTCTGGCCTGGCATGATTCACTCCATCCCCCCGACCCCCACTCCTATCCTCCTTGAAGTGCCTTTCCCTCACACCTTCAGGGACTGCCTTCTTCTCACTACCTCTAAGGATATAATGCAAATGTCACGTCCTCCATGAAGCCCTCTTGGACTGCTGTCATGCCTCTCTACTAATTTTATCCTCCTGACAACCCTTCTCAGTTCCTGAAATTACTTGTGTACATGTCTGTGTCCCACTCAGAGGCAGACTCATTGAGGACAGGGCTTCTCTGATTTGTTTCACACTGTTTAATCCCCTACCACCTAGAATAGTGCCTGGCACATGGAAGGAGCTCAATTCTTGTTTGCTGATAGACTCCTGGAATGAAAGAGCAAGCTTATCAGTGAAGGATGGGGTCTGTGAGGGCTGGGAGCCCTTTCTAGCATTGTCTGATCATCTGTGGTCTCTTTAGAGTTAAAATTTCTCCAGTGCGACCCTCCCCATGAGTCCTTCTGGAGACTTGGCTGAGGTCAGAAAGGTAAGTCCTATTTAACTACTTCCCTCAATGTCCTCACACCCACAAACCCAGTAGAATCTGCATCTGGCTGCATCATACCACAGGCTTGTAAATATAGAGCCTCCTCTCCCCCGACCTTCCACCTCCCTCCGACTCATATTTCCCCTGTGATGTCAAGGGGGAACAAGCTGGCTTCACATCAGACCCAGGGAAAGTGGGAAAGACTTGTAGACTAGCTTATCTCCCCTCAGGGAGACGTAAAACTTGCCCATAAATAAAAGATTTTATTATTTAGCTTGAACATTAAATTTCATCAGTCTACGGCATGTGTTTCATTACAGCAGACACTAACATGCACTTAAAAATGAGATTCTGAAATGCTGCCCTGGCTTGCAGAATTCAAGCTGAGAGACTCCAGTGTGGTCTTAGGGAGATGGTCCAGACCTCACCTTCCCAAATGGCTCTGGTTATCGTGATCCTTATATTCACAGACACTTTATGCTGATTAAACAAGTGGCATTAGAGACGGCAAAGATGCTCCCATGGTGCCTCTACTGCTGCTTCCAATCTACTGCAGACTGGGAAAAAAAAAAAAAAAATCCCACAGCCAGTGCTGTGAGAATGGACTCCAAAGTAAGCATCAATACCCCCCAGATAAATGCTGTGTGAAAGATACAAAGATTTGATGATAGTTGTTCTTTCTGTCCACTAGCTTTATTCCTTGCTTTCTGTTTTCTCACCTCCTTTGTTCTTGACTGTGCTCCAGAGAAACCCTTCTCAATTGCTAATATGCTTCACCTGGGATCCTGTGACAATGCTCAGTCTGATTCAACAGATCTGGGGTGGGGCTTAGTTCTAATAAGCTCTCAGGTGATGCTGATGTTGCTAGTCATTAGAACCACCCTCTCCAATATGATAGCCCCTAGCCATGTGTGGCTATTTAAATTCAAACTAATTAAAATTAGTTGAAATTCAAGACATAGTGTAAACTAGCCACATTTCAAGTGCTCAGGGGCCACATGTGACCAGGGCCTTCCATCCTAAGAGGACACAGATATTGAACATTTTCTTCCTCGAAGAAGTCCTATTGGATAGCCCTGCTCTTCAGACAGGAAGGTGTTGGAAATACAATTACCCCCCCCTGCCCCCCTGCAATGTGTGATATGTGACATTCCCTGACACCCCTGGAGTGGCCACGGACAGATAAAAATCTACTTGAGATCAAATGCATAAGCATTAAGTATCGTTCTTGTCCAGATGAAGTCCTTGGTCTGACATTGCAGGTTTCTCTTCCTCATGGCCAGGCCCACTACTGTGGATGCACCTTGGTCATGACCATGGCCGTCACGTCTGGGAGACATGGAGCAGGGATTCAGTGCAAAGATTTGCAACCTGCCCCCCCAACCCCAGTCTCTTCCCTCACCCTCTCTATTTGCTAGGAGGTCTGCAATGTGCAGGGGAGCTTTACCGCAGTGGTCCCAACCTTTTTAGCACCAGGGACCAGATTTGTGGAAGACAATTTTTCCACAGACCAGGGTAGCAGGGGATGGTTTCAGGATGATTCAAGTGTATTACATTTATTGTGCACTTTGCTTGTATTATGATTACATCAGCCTCACCTCATATCATCAGGCATTAGATCCTGGAGGTTGGGGACCCCTGCTTTACAGGACAAACTGCAAAGAAACTGAGGCTCTTTGTCTACGGCTTCCACTTCTCTGAGCATCTTCATTCCACGAAGAGGCTGGGAGGAAAGATTGCCAGAGGACTGAGTTGATTCCGCACACATTGGAGCAATAAAGCAACGAGAAAGCCCAGCCCCCTCTACTCAAACCCATCCGGACTGCCAATTGCTGCAATAACTCACAGCACAAAATTCTCCAGCAGGGGAAGGAGGGAGGGGAGAGAGATTTTTCAAGAATGCCTTTCATGTGGACCCAGAGCTGTCATTTTCCCGGCAATTCTGTGAACCAGGACCTGGAGCAATTGACCAAAGTGCAGTTGGTGAACATGTGGCCAGCTGTAGCCATCACCCCCGAGAGGCGTATAACCCGGGGCCCCGGAAATGCCTCCCTCACCGCCCACAGAGTTCATGGCCCAGCAGGGCAGGAAAGGACCAGAGAACGGGGCTGTCTGGCTGGGGAACTGCTGTCTCCAGCCAAGCAGGGAAAGGCTGGCCTGGAGCTGAACCCAAGCAGCCTCCTTCCTTGGGCAAAACCTCTGCTAATTTGCATTGGAACCGCAGCCTTTCCTCTATAGCTTCACATGCAAGATTGATGCCGTCCATCCCAAGTAGTCAGGTCAGTCCTTCAGCCAACCCATAGAGAGGCAGCAGAAAGAATGCTGGTACCTGGGTCAGAAAAACTGGATTCAAAGCCTGCCTCTGGCCCTTACAAAGCATGGAACTTTGAGCAATTCTTCTTTCCTCTCTGGGCCTCAGTTTGCTTCTCTGCAAAGGGAGGGTAATACCCATTGGGGGGGGTTATTCAGCATTTGGTACATAGGACCAGGTGCTCAGTGAAGGCTGACCAATACATTCCATACTTACCAAGTGCCAGGAGCTAGGCAGGACAGTGGGGGAGATGGTGGTAAGTCCTCCTAGACTTGGCAAAGTGGAGAGGGAGACAGACCTTCATCAAAGAGACACGTGAAAAAGCATAAAATGACAACCGTGGCAGATTCAACAAGGAAGGTGACAGCCTGGAATGAGAATCTGTCTTGCAGAAACTGGCCTAATTAGGGAGGCTGACTTCTCTGCAGATGTGATGTCTGAGCTGAGAGCTCAGAAGTTACAGAGGTTAACTAGGTAAGTAAGGGAGGGAGGACACGCCAGGCTTAAGGAAGGTATGTGCAAAGGTCCTGTGGCAGAAGAGTGGCAGTCCAAGGATGGTTGAGGCAGAGGATACATGGAGGGATGAGAGGCTGGAAGGGGTGTTGAGATAAAACTCTGCATCTGCCTCCTAGGGGCCTGTGCTAGGTCTGGGAGGTCAAACCAATCATAAACATGTCTGCCCTCAAGGAGCTTACAATCTACTAAAACATGATAACTGTTAAATGTTTCCTTTGTGTTCTTTGGTGTGTGAAATACATCATTGCATCTTGGCACATGGCTTGTGAGAAATTAAGATGATGTGAAACTCACACACTTGGAATTTCTAAAACTCCTGACCTTTTATACACACACATAGCTCATCTGCAGGGAACCAAGAATGGATCAGACCCTGCTTCCCAAAGAAGTCCAGAGATGGTTGCGGGAGAATGAACCCAGGCTGACCAGAAATGTCCCTTTTTTCTGCAAAATGCCCTGCCTTCACTTTATTGACAGCAGGCCTCTTAAAAAAGAAGCTGGAAAGTCCGTGTGAATCACGTCCCATTTTCCTTCTGACTACACAAATGGTTTGCATTAGACGACCATAGTGCTTTGCTGCCTTCATTCTTTCCAGATGAGGGTAGAACTGCAGGCATAATTGGATGAGTGAGTGGGGTGATTGATGGCTCCAGCCAATCAGAGAGCGCTTTCTGCTGGAGTCAAGAGAAATGCCCCAACCCGACCCACTTGGAATGGCTCAACCTAAAAATCAGAAACCCTTGACCAAGGAAGAGGAAGCCACATCCCCAGTAGTAGGTATATCTTTGTTCTCACCCTAGGTGAGGTGGCACCCTTTCCTGCTCCTCGGCAGGTGGCCTGATGGTGGTGACAGTGCAGGAGAAGCAGCAATAGCAGGGAGAGGCACTCCGGTCCTAGGAGGTTATCGTAATGAGGGTGAACTTAGTCCATAACTGACAGTGGTCTGTAACTGAACTAAGTTTCACTGATGAGCCCTCTTCTATCGGGTGGTAGAAATTTAATCGCAGTCAATTTGGAATTTTCCCTCCCTGTTTTATCTGAACGGTGCCTAAGCTCTGGGGAGGTTTATGGAGAACCAGTGGTGGTGAGGGGAGTGGGGAGGGGGTTGGTATGGAATCTGATCCTCAGTGTGGTCAAGGATCCACGTGGGCATCATCCAGCAAGGCGGCCTGATCTTAGCAATATAGTGGAGTGGTTATTAAGGGAACAGATTCCAGAGCCAAACTACCTGTTCAAAACCTAGCCATGTCTCTGACTGGCGGTGGGACCTTCTTTAACCTCTCAGTTTCCTCATCTATGAGATGGGGATGATTAAGTGCCTACCTTACTGAATTGTTCTGAGGACTAAATGAGTTAATGCTTTAGAATAAATGCTATATACAATAAATACCTACTCCTCTTTATATGGTGGAGAAGGCAATGGCACCCCACTCCAGTACTCTTGCCTGGAGAGTCCCATGGATGGAGGAGTCTGGTAGGCTGCAGTCCATGGGGTCACTGGACATGGCTGGGCGACTTCGCTTTCACTTTTCACTTTCATGCATTGGAGAAGGAAATGGCAACCCACTCCAGTGTTCTTGCCTGGAGAATCCCAGGGACGGGGAGCCTGGTGGGCTGCTGTCTATGGGGTCGCACAGAGTTGGACATGACTGAAGCGACTTAGCAGCAGCAGCAGCCTCTTTATATGGAAGTTTGACATTGATGTGTTCCCACCATTCCTGGTGGGTCTTTCTGGTTTCCATGACCCCACCCAGGCCATTTTTAATCACACGGGGCTAAATGTGGTACCAGCATCAAGCTGGACCCAGAGAGCTTGGGGAAGACTCTCCTGAACCCCGTTTGGCCTGGACATACCCCACAGTCACCCCTTCTGCCCCCATTCCACACTGGGCACTTGATCTAGAGGAGGGCAGAACACAGACCCCTTTCAATGGCCCCTCCCCCTCCCCGTATCCAATCTTCATTTTCCTCTCCCTGCCCTCCCACCTCCCAACCATGAACTTACTTCTCCTCCTCCATCCTCATGCCGTAGTCCCATAAATATCTCCAGGACCTCAGTAGCTATGTCAGTGGTTTTCCTCCCAACCTGTTGTCGCCTTACTGGAGATTGCACTCAGGGCTAGTGTCTGGTTGTGGAGATAGCACTGTTTGTGCTGGAGGCCTGCTGCTGCGGGACCACGCTGTACCCCTGATACACTCCAGATAAAGCTTCAGAGCCCTTTAGACCAAAGACAGGAGCACTTGAGAATCCCTGCAGTTGGTGTGTCAGGAAGCATGCTCTCAGCACAGCCAATTGGTCCAGCTGATTGCCGCCAGGTGCCCTGGGCACTCTGCCAGCTGCTGGTGCTAGCATTGCGAGTGCTTCCTGCTAACAAGCCCTATCAAGCTGATTCTGATTACACAATGGTACTTAGCCATCCATTCCTTTCTCGGGAAGAAAGACTGTCCTCCTTCCTGGGCCTCGAGCACACCAAGCTTGCAACCACCCCAGGGCCTTTGCACTAGCTGTTTCTTCTGTTCTATAGCTCTTTCCCCAGGTATCCACATGGCTGGGTCCTTCAGATCTTGGACCAATTGTTATCTTACCACTGTTTTTCCTTAATTATCTTATTTCAATTTGTTATCCAATCCCCTATTCTCCATTCCCTTCCCTAATTTATTATTCTCCAAGGCATTTAGTACCATCTGTCCTATTTGTTTATTCTCTTTCTCCCCACCCCATGAGGGCAGGGATTTTGTCAGTCTTATTCACTGCTTTAGGAAAGAAAGATGAGATGAAAAGGCCTCACAGCAGCTCTCTGCCTTTTCTGTGTTGTGTACACAAAGCTGTCAAGCCCAGAGAGGTTAGGGGACTTGTCCAAGACCACACAGCCATTAAAAGAAAGGGAATCTCCCCTAGTTAATTTCCAGTGAACTTGTTCCCTGAGTATCTCCTGCTTTTTCCAGCCTTCCCATGGGTTTCTCACACACTGCCAGTACCCTTAATCCCGCCCTTTCCATCTCTAGCTGTGGAAACCCTTCATCTTTCCAGGCCCAGCTCATGGCCTTCTCCAGGGAGGCTTTCTGGGAGCTCTAGTTGGGTGTGGCCCTTTCCTCCTGGGAACTCCTGGTTCTCTTTCTCTGCCTCATGAAGGCTCTGATAGGAGTCAGCCTTGTATTGTAGCTCTTCCTGTACTTACTAGGCCTTGTGCAACCCCAGGCAGGGGCTGTGCTTCCCATCTCAGTGTCTCCTGTCTGCACCAGCCCCCAGGAAAGGAGTGGAAGTAGGAAAACAGCCTCTCTTCAGCTTCAGAATTTCCACATCCACCCCCAAACTTATCCATTTCCACCTGAGGCTCGAGGGGAGGAAAGGGCCTTGGTGGCTAATTACTCACCCAGAACACAAAAGAATGAATGGAGGAACGACTCTCTCTGACCTCTCTCTAGATTGTTCTTTCCTTACAGGCAAGATCTGTGCGTGGTAATTCTTCCCCCATCCCAGTACTTGCCTCTGGGTTTGTGAGAGTCTTTTCACCCTCTTTATGTAAAGGAAAAATGGAAGAAATGGTAGAAAGGGTTGCAGACCCATTTCAAGTTCAATTCTAGGATTGTGAACACACTGTCAAATAGCTCTTGGCTGATGAATCCCCTGTTCTGCCCTGCAGCCCCCACCTCCCAATGGGAAGGTCAAGCCCAAGTCAAATACTCCACCCTCACCCACACACATCCCCCCCAAACCCCCGAGCCCAGCGGGGCTGGCAGGCCCCCATAGCAGGTGCACCCAGGGGGTGGGACCACCGCTCTGGGGGAGACTCCAGTGGGGCCAACATCAACAGGGAGAGCATGAGGGAGGGGGTTGCAAACAGACCTTCCTGAGCCTCAGTCCTCCTTTCTCGACCCTGGAATAATTGTAAACAATTCAAGCACCCGCTGACAGCTGAGATGGGAGAGGCAAACCCCGGCTGGGGTGTCCAGCTTAGATTTCACATAATGAGCCTCTGGAATCCGGGAAGTGATTACCAGCCCACTGGGGAGGGACCACCTACAGGCCCTGAAACCTTTCACCGCTGTCCTACATGTGGCTCGAAAGATGTTGGGCTCACCAGGAAGCTGCACTTAGAGGAGAAAGATGCAAAACACAGATTCCATCACAGCACAGTTCAGCAGGGCGGGGCTTGAGAATTCTGTGATGGGGATGGGGACCCTGAAGGGTGAGCCCAGGGGAAGAGAGATCAGGTCTTAGTTTTCAGCATTCTCCAAGAGGTGAGGCTTGAGAAGGGCCCAGAGTCCACCCTAGCAACCCCACATCTCTTGCAAGGCCCATCTCCCCGCCTGAATGTGTTTATTGAGTTTACCTATTTTAAAATCATGGAGCTGGTCGAGCTGCCTCATTTACAGGTGAGAGCATGAAAGAGAGGGAGGAGGTGGGTTACCTGACATCATACAGGCTGGGAGGGGCTCAGCCAGGCCTGGGTCTCAGGCCCTCTGTCCTGGTGGTGGTAGCCCACCCAGCCATCCTCAGCCGGTTTAGTGCCAAGAGGGAACCAAGCCAGCCTGGAATTGCACCCACTCATTCCTTGTCTGAAGAACTGAGCCACTGGAAGCCTAGACCTCGATGGGGGCTAGGGCTGGGTTGTGGGGACCAGTGACAACCCTGTCTGCTGGTCACTGTGCCCGTCCTTCACCACATCCTCTCCCTAGACTGCCCCCAGAGGCGGTGGGAATCGTGTTCTTTAGTTTACAGACAAGGCAGCTGCGGCTCAAAGAAGTCACTTGCTCAAAGTCACACAGCTGAAAAGCAGTGAAGAAGTGATTTGAACCCAGGCCAATCTGACACCGAGCCTTTGCCCTTCCAGTGTGCTGGGCTCAGGAAAGATAGCCTGCTACAGTTGAGGCAGAAGCTGTCACACAAGGTTAGGAAGAACTTTGGGAACTATAGCAAGGAAGAGAGAGAAGATTGCATCCTGGAGGCCAAAGACTCTTAATCACAGAGATATGGCTACCAGACCCCCAGACAGCCATGTAGCCTCTCTGGGCAGTTTTTTCCTGCTCTGACTACAAACACAGAAACGGATTCTCTAGACAAGAAAGGACAGCTCATAAAACAGAAAGCTCCACAGAGTCAGGGCTTCAGGGAAAGGTCAGAGGCATTGTCCTTGGATTCCTCCGGGGAGGCAAAGGAGTTCAGGGATGCTGGCAACAAGATAATGCCAGCCTGGTATACAGGGGGCAATGGCCAGGGTCTGGAAGTTCCAGGGAGCAGGAAGGGCTGGGGACATGGATGCCTGCCAGAGTCCAGCTTAGCCTTGGGCCGGGCCCAGAAACCAGTCCTGTTAAACAAAGGATTGCACAACCACCTCGTAAATGACATCAACTGAGAAGGTTGAACTAACTCGTTCCAGCTCTGTGAGGCTCTGGTCAGAGGGGGCAGGAGAGGGCAGGCTCCTGAGTTCCGGGGCAGTATGTCCATGCTGGTTTAATTAACAACATGATTTCTGCTTTCCTTGGGCACAGCCTCACATGCCAGGCCCCTGGCAGCTGCCTGGTGTCCTTAAAGGAACCAGGAAAGGAGAAGGGGTACCCTAAGGCAGTGAGTGGGTGCAGACAGGAGAGCATTGCTTGCCCAGGGCAGCCAAGGCAGGAGGTCTAGGCGTGGCAGAGCAGTGATACAAAGACCGAGGCTGGAGCTGCTGTTGTCAAAAGGACCAGGAGAGGCTGTCAGGAAATGAGGCCAGCAAACTTGCAGAGTGTAAGGCAAGTCGAAGCAACCAGTTCAAGGCAGAGTCGTAACGAACGCAAGGGCATCACTGGCCAAGTCTGGGGCATTGCCAGCTATGCATATGACAGACTAGTACCATTACATTGTCACAAGCAGGTAGGACTACAGACTAACAGAACTCAAAAGACACCAATAAAAGTAATGAAAAGATTGGGAGACTTTGGTTCTCAAAGTGCATTGCCTATATTTGCAGCATTAGGTTCTCTTGAGAAATTCTTAGACATGCAAAGTATTAGGTCCCACCCTAGATCTGCTTCTGCTGCTGCTAAGTCGCTTCAGTCGTGTCCGACTCTGTGCGACCCCAGAGACGGCAGCCCACCAGGCTCCCCTGTCCCTGGGATTCTCCAGGCAAGAACACTGGAGTGGGTTGCCATTTCCTTCTCCACACCCTAGGTCTACAGAAACAGAAAATCTGGGAGTGGGGCCCAGTAGTGTGTGTTTTACACCAGCTTACAGGTGATTTGGATGCATGCTAAAGTTTGAGATCCATTGGCTACTCAAAGTGTGGTCCATGGACCAGCATCATTGGGTCACCTGTAAGCTTGTTAGAAATGCAAAAATCTCAGGCTTGACCCCAGACCTGCTGAACCAGACTGCAGTTTAACAAGATCCCCAGGAGGTTCACTTGTACCTTGCAGTTTGACTGCTGAGCTCCAACCCTTTGATTCTGCAGTCTGAGTGTGCACAGGTATGTAGGACAAATAGATGCAGATGACAAGTGGGCCACACAGTTCCCATCATAAACAAGGACTGTCCTTATCTCTTCATGAATCCATGCTTCTCCCAGAAAATGTCACTGAGAAAAACAATGGCTTCACCAAGCCTGCAAACATGCCCCATCTAGACATTGTGCAGAAAGCAGATTGCAAAGGTGACGAGACAAATAGCCCGACAGGCACTATTCATAGTCCACAGCAGACAGCTGGAGCCCCTGAGATGCAGGCAGGCTCCCAACCCTCTGCGATGCAGAGATGATTTAAGGAGAAGCAGCTGAGGGTGGCTGCAAGTAAGTGAAAGACCCGCAGAGACACTCCTGGGAAGACAAAGCTGCTGAGACAGGAGGCTGGATCCGTGACCTGTCATCCCATCTGCCCAGGGTGACCTGGGCTCTCATTCTTTCCAGGGAAACCAGCAGGGCAGCAGTGGTGATGAAGTACAGGAGAGAAACTCGCCTCCGATGGTTCTAAACCAGAATACAAATAGCTTTATCCTCATGACACCAGAAAGAATGGCTTTCTCCCCCATCTTCCTGCTGGCTTCCCAGTGCCTGATTCTACCAGACTAGCCTTTCCGTGTTGTTGTTGTTTAGTCTTTCCATACCCATTAATAACATCTGCTAATTATTATTTAGTGAGGGTTTACTACATGCCAGGCTCTGGATTAAGTACTATGTACCTACTGTTTTCACTTAATCCTTTTTAACAATTCCATTAAGTAGATAGCACTATTTGGGGTTTTCAATAATAACTAGGCATTTATTAAATCCTATTAGGTATTTGCTACTCATTTATTGTTGTTCAGTTGCTAAATCTCTGTGACCCCATGGACTGTAACACATCAGGCTCCTCTGTCCTTCACTACCTCCCAGAGTTTGCTCAAATTCAAGTCCATTCAGTTGGTGATGCCATCCAACCACCTCATCCTCTGCTGCCCTCTTCTTTTGCCTTCAATCTTTCCCAGCATCAGGGGTCTTTTCCAGTGAGTCAGCTCTTTGTAGTTACTACAACTACTCAGATGGGGAAACTAACACGAGGAGCAAGTAAGTAGCTTTCCAAAAGTCAGCTGGATAGAAAAGTGGGCAGCCATCCTGACCCCAGAGTCTCCACCAAACCACTGTCTGTCACTCAGAGTGTGGTCCTTGGGCCAGCAGCTTCAGCATCCATTTGGAAGCTCATTATGTATGACCCAGACTTACCAACTCAGACTCGGCATTTTAACGAGACCCCCCTGGATTGGTCTGCACATTATAGTTTGAGAAACATGTCTGGTTATAAGTGCTGCATTCCCTTGCAATGATGCAAATCCCCTTCGAAGGAGGAAGACAGCTGACATCAGTCAGAGACACTCCAACAGGAGTGAGTTTTAGATTGTTTTGGGGGACAGGATGTTAGGAACCCAGGGAGGGCACCAGGTTCTAAAGGGACCATGAAGGAGGGGAAGAGAGGAAGCAGTGTGTGCCTTCCTTAGAAACACACTGGCCTAGAAATTCACCTTCTCAGGGTGAAGTTCTGCCTGCCTTGTCTCCTGCATGTTGCAGAGTCTGGAGAACTGACGGCTCCCACAGACTCCAGTGAGAAAAAGCCGCAAGAAAACATGTCTGAAATTCACTTTCCTTGGGCCTCAGCAGCCTTCTCTGATGAGGGTCATAATCCTGCCCACCTCCCCTGCAGGTGTGATTTAAGGCCTGCCAGGATTTGCAGGATTCCGAGCAGACCACAAGTCTAGGCACAGTCCTTATTATGAGGTCGACCAGGTGTCTGATCTCTCTACCCTGCAAGACTGCAATATGAAATCTGCTGAAAGATCATATCTGGACCCCTCTCAGAGCTCTCCCAACTTCGGTCCCCTCTTCTCTTCACACTCACTCAAAGACATTCCTGAAGCAGCTTCCTCTCTTCTGATACTTGCACTAAAATAGCCTCTGCCCGTTTATGATTCTGCTCTTTCTCATGGAAAGCAGTCCCTTCAAGGCCACTGATGACCTTGCCTATGTCCTTCATAGTCACTGCATCATAAATCTGATTCCAAAGATCAGGGGTATGTGGTTAAGCGTTCAGGATCATCAGGGCTTAAGTCCCAGCTTCCCTATTTATTAGATGTATGATCCTGAGTGAGTTTTTTTAAATTAATTTATTTTTAATTGAAGGATAATTGCTTTACGATATTGTGTTGGTTTCTGCCATGTACCAACAGGAATCAGCCATAGGTATACATGTCTCCTCCCTCCCACCCCATCCCAACCCTCTGGGTTGTCACAGAGCCCTAATTTGAGTTCCCTGAGTCATACAGCAAATTCCCACAGGCCATCTATTTTGCATACGGTAGTGCATATGTTTCCTCTACTCTCTCCATTCATCTCACCCTCTCCTCCGCACTGACCCCATGTCCTTAGGTCTGTTCTCTGTGTCTGCGTCTCCAATGTTGCCCTGCAGATAGGTTCAGCAGTGCCATCTTTCTAGATTCCATATACATGTTAACATAATATATTTGTTTTTCTCTTTCTGATTTTGAGTTTCTTAATTGCTCTGTGATTCAGTTCCCTCATTTGCAAAGTGGGAATAATAATAGTCCCGAATTTACAGGATTACTGGGAACATTAAATCAATTCTACATGTTAAGTACTTAACGAGTGCCAACATTTAGTTGCTACCCAATAGCTATTATTTATTAAACCATATTTCAAAGTCTCTCAAAATGCATCAATTGTGAGACACATCTGTAATTTCAGAGATGTTAAAAAAGCTTTATTCATTCAACAGGAAAAGTGTTCCAAAACCAAAGATGTTTGGGAAATGTCATGTTTCTTTCCTGCCAGATATCTCCAAACCTTCAAATGCTACCTTCTAATGTGATTACCTTGGAGAAGGAAATGGCAACCCACTCCAGTGTTCTTGCCTGGAGAATCCCAGGGACGGGGGAGCCTGGTGGGCTGACATCTATGGGGTCTCACAGAGTCAGACACGACTGAAGCGACTTAGCATACTATAATAAATACTATTCTATAAGTTCATATCGGAGAAGGCAATGGCACCCCAGTCCAGTACTCTTGCCTGGAAAATCCCATGGACGGAGGAGCCTGGTGGGCTGCAGTCCATGGAGTCGTGAAGAGTCAGACACGACTGAGCGACTTCACTTTCACTTTTCACCTTCATGCACTGGAGAAGGAAATGGCAACCCACTCCAGTGTTCTTGCCTGGAGAATCCCAGGGACGGGGGAGGCTGGTGGGCTGCCGTCTATGGTGTCGCACAGAGTCGGACACGACTGAAGCGATTTAGCAGCAGCAGTAGCAATGTGATTACCAGGGTAGTTATGGCATTCAGTGTTCCCCAGACTTAGTAGACAATGGAATCCCTTTTCCATGGAGCATGTGGAACATTGGGTGGAATACAGTTTCAGAAGTGCTGATCTGACCCAATGCAGTAATGTCACAGATGGGCAAACGGAGGCCCAGAGAACAGAGGAGGCTTCCTGAAGTTACTCAGCTGGTTAAGTGATGAAGCCTAGGCTGCTGAACAGCCCAACTGGAGCCTCCTCTGCTAAACCAAGTACTCCCCACTTCACCTGTCACCAGTGGTACTCCTCACACTAACCCTGAGAAGTCCCCAGGAAAGGGACCCTCCCCATTGAACAGATGTAGTTCCCTGGTCACTGGGTGATGGGCAGAGTAGAGCCCAGATTGGATTCCTTGGCTTCCTGCTGAATTTTATCTACACCCTGAAGACTGTGACTCTAGAGGGGTGGAGGTACGTGACCAGGAGGGAACAGGTGAGCAAGGAAGGTCTGAAAGGCCTGGGGGAGGGGGGTCTCAGTACAGACAAGCTCCCACCCTGGCAAACCTCCCTTTCTGAAGCAGCCTTGCTGGGCCAGTCCTGGCCTCTCCGCTGGTGGGCTGACTGGCAGGCCATCAACCGTCTGCCCACCAATCTTGGTCAAGCAGTGGGGGATGCGGGAGGAGTATCCCAGAGGAACTGCCAAGGCCCCTCATCTCACACCTGCCCACATGCAGAGCCGCATGGAATGCAGGGTGGACCTCCAGGCTCAGTGTGATTCCATTGCCAAGGCACAGCCACAGGGACCCACTGCACAGACTTCAGACCGAATTTATGAAGTCCACCGGGAAGTTCTTTCAGCACAGCAGTTAATTTGATGACTGCTTTGTTTTAAGAGCAGTTTGTGTTTCACTGGCTAAGGTGAATTACTCTGAGGAGCTGTTAGGCAATTCATCAACTTTTGAACCTCGGTATGATGTTTGTGGTCAAACACGACTATTCTCACAGACCGAGTGACTCCCAACCTTTTCCCCTTTGAGACACACATGATGGATGTTGTTTATCCACATGCTGGACCCACCCGCAATGGGAATAGACTCCCTCGGATCAGCAAAAATGGTAAAAAAAAAAAAAATGGCTGCACCAAGTGTTGATGGGAAAGGTTAACTTTTATACATTGCAAGTGAGAGTATCCCTGCCTAGAGAATCCCCGTGGACAGAAGGAGCCTGGCCAGCTACAGTCCATGGGGTCGCAAAGAGGTGGACACAACTGAGCAGCTAAGCACAGCACGGCACAGTGAGAGGATAAATTTATAAAAATATTTATTTTTATTTATGTACTTATTTGGCTATAATGGGTCTTAGTTGCAGCAGGATCTTTAGTTGTGGCATGTGGGATCTAGAGTTCCCTGAGCAGGGATCAAACCTGGGCCTCCTGCATTGGGAATGTGGAATCTTAGCCACTGGGCCACCAGGGAAATCCCCAAGAGTATAAACTGATATAAACCCAATAGAGAACAATTTGGCTGCACCTGATGAAATGGAACATGTATTTCCTATAAGCCTGCAATTTCCTATAAGCCTGCAATTCCATCTTGAAGGATGTGCCAGAGAGGAGTTCAGCATGTACACAGGAAATACCTCCAAGGAGATTCAGTACAGGATGTTGGTATTCATGTCAAACTGGAAACAACTCAATTGTCCATCAGTAGGAGAGAGACTAAGCAAAATATAGTATATTCACATAATGGAATAGTCCGCAGCAGTTAAAAGGAACGGATTAAATCTATATGTGTCATTTTGAATAGATTTCCAAAATATATTGTTGAATTAAAACAAAAATTGATATTTGGTATAAATTTTAAATTGTAATTATATAAATTCTCAAATAGAAAAATCAGTATTATGTATTTATCACAGATGTATATAAATGTTAAAAGCAAAACAAACAAACTGAAAGGAGCATGCCACATTCGTGACAGAGGTTGTCCTTAAGAAGGCGGAAAAGGAGTGAGGAGGGGTTTCAAGGACAAAGAGAACTTCATTTTCTCCGGAAGTGAGGCTGTCATGTCAGTTGCATCTGATGCATCTCTGAGACTCTCTTGACTTTCTGGTCCCAAACTCTTAACACTTGCTCTGCCATTGGCACTACACAGCAATCCACCCTCCACAGATCCACAGTTCTACCTGAGGCTGACCGGTCACTCGCCCAGAATCTTGGGCCTCCCATCATTTCAGGGCTTGAATGAAACAGGACCTGGGATCTGGCTTCCTCAGTGGCGACCTTAAGGGACCAGGTATAATGCAGTAGTTCTCACCTGGGGCGATGTTGCCCCGGGGGTCACATCTGGTAATGTCCATGGGATTGCGACTGAGCGACTTCGCTTTCCCTTTCCCCTTTCATGCATTGGAGAAGGAAATGGCAACCCATTCCAGTGTTCTTGCTTGGAGAATCCCAGGGATGGGGGAGCCTGGTGGGCTGCCGTCTATGGGGTCGCATAGAGTCGGATACGACTGAAGCGACTTAGCAGCAGTAGCAGCAGCAGAGACATTTTCAGTCATTATACCTGGGTGTGTGGGGGCACCACTGGTCTCCAGAGGGAAGATACCAGGGATGCCGCTGAACAGCCTACAAGCACAGGACAACCCTCCTACAATAAATATTCATCTAGTCCAGTGTCCATAGTGCCAAAGTTGAGAAACCCCAGTCTAGTAGTTAAGCATAGACTCTAGAAAGACAAGCTCCGTGACCTCAGCTGAGTTACTCCACCTCTCTATGTGTCAGTTTACAGAGTCCTTATCTGTAAAAAGAGCATAACAATTGTATCTACCTCACGTGGTTGCTGTGAGAATTAAATGCATTAATAATTAAATACATTAATAATTCATGTCAGTGAATGGCACTCAGAGACTGTTATGTTGGTGTAATAATAATTGGTAGTAACTCTGCCATGAAGAATAGTTATATTGGACACAGTGATATATTTTAAGGAAGCCTTCACAAGCTTAAAGCTTTAATAGTTACAAATATTTCACAATATACGTCACAACTGACTGTAACACATTGGGGATACCAGATGTTATGAATTCTCAGATGCACACTTTCCGCACACTTTGATGTGTCTGCACTCTGGATACACAATACAATCATGGTTGGCAGGCCATTACACACAGCTCTCTCTGTCCTCACACGTGCATAAACCTTGGGCATGGGGATCTTTGGCTTGGAAGGAAATTCTGGAGACAGTAGAGAAGATTCTCCACCTTTTTAAAGAAATGGTGTGTCACTCATTCTTGATGGCTCAGAGGACAATATTATGTGAAAATATGGTCATTAGTGATGCTGAATTAACAAGTGACTCTCTTCTGAAGGGAATTCATTTTGCTTACTTTTTTTCCCCTTATGTAGGTACAAAAGTCAGAGAAGGCAATGGCACCCTACTCCAGTACTCTTGCCTGGAAGATCCCATGGATGGAGGAGCCTGGTAGGCTGCAGTCCATGAGGTTGCTAAGAGTCGGACACGACTGATCGACTTCACTTTCACTTTTCACTTTCATGCATTGGAGAAGGAAATGGAAACCCATTCCAGTGTTCTTGCCTGGAGAATCCCAGGGACAGGGGAGCCTGGTTGGCTGCCGTCTATGGGGTCGCACAGAGTGGGACACGACTGAAGCGACTTAGCAGCAGCAGCAGGTACAAAAGTAATATATTATCAAACATCCATGTCTAAATAGAGATTTTTTTATTACAGACATGTTTAAAATTCTACATGAGAAAGCCTTGTGTTAAAGGTAGAATTTCTTCTTTTTTTTAGTGGTCCAGAAAATGGTGCCTCTTACAATTGATGACATCATTGCTTTGATGAAACATGTAATGATACTGTCATTTTCTGAGTCCTCATAATGTGCTAAAAAGATTACTTATATTATCTCATGTTATCCTCTTAATAGTCCTATAATGTATGTACTATTGTTGTTCATATTTTGCTTTTGAATAAACAGATTCAGAAGTGAAGTAACTTGCCCAGGGTCAACTGATAAGCTGATAAGCAGAACTGTGACTCCAAAGCCTTGGGGTTCTACCTTTGTATCTTGGTTCAGAACTGCAGTAAAAATCTATATCTTTTTTCCCAGGTGTTAGCGACCTAAGGAATGGATAGTAACAACAGAAGGTGGCCAAGCCAATGTTCAGCAGCCTGTGGGCTGGCTTTCCTGCTGCCGTTTCTCCTTCCCTACCCCCATTTCTCACAATATACTTCACGACTGACTGTTAAGCACCACCAGACTTTGCCCAGCATAGCTCCCTCACCCAGTCCAGTGGTAAAATATAACCAGAACTGTGACCAACGTGGAGACCAGCACATTTCAGAGACTGCTGGTCTCCAAGCTTCCCTAAGGAAGCAAAGTTCGTGTGCTGCACAGCTGAGAGGGGTTTAAAAGGACAGAGATGTTTTACAAGCTCTGGGTAAAAATCACGTGGTCCTAGGCTGAACCACATCTTTGGAATGTTTCATTTATCTTCTTTATAGTAAAGTTCTGTCTCTGCAGATTCCAGCAAATTGTGGAGCAAAAAACACAGAGTCATTGTAACCAAATATCCAAAGGTAATTATACAACGGCAGATGTATCCTATTAGCATCACCACGACTTAACTCCATTCCCTGTCTCCTCTCCAGCCTGATAGGCCTTCCCAAGTCTCCTTGTGGGTTGGTGGGAAAGCAGATTGGCTGGTCGCAGCGGGGTGTAGGGAGATGGTAAGAATTGCATTGGGAATCTGTGTTCAAGTCGTAACGCTTGTGCGAACTTGAGCGAAACACTTGACTGTCTATGCTTCATTCTCCCCTTTAAGTGCGTGCCCCCCTCTCCCTACCCCAGGTTCTAAAACTAAATGGCAGCTCTAGTTTACTCTCTCCCATAACCCCGTGGAATCTGGTTTTCATTCTCATCATCTTTCAGGGCCTCTGAGCGAGTTCCTGTGCCCTGTTTCTCTCAACAAGCATAACTACTTCCACCTGCCTTCATAATTGGTTCCTGGGACAAGAAAAGCCTCTTGACAAGCTGGACTGCCTCACATGTGTTGCATAAATACTTGAAATATGGACCTTCTCCCCCTTTAGCCACCCGTCCCCAGGGTTCAAGACTGAATGCATCGAGAAGTGCTGCTGTTTTGTGTTGCAGGAGCAGAGGTTTTGCTTTTTCCTCTGCTTTGCAGCTCACTCACTCTGATGAGTAATGAAATAGATTGGGGTCTAGACAATCTTAGATTATTGCCTGCCCCATTCTCCCACTCAGGTCCTGGAAGTTGGCAACTCCAACCACTCTTTGCATAGAGGCCTGGAGAGGGGACAAGATTTTCTGTGTTTTGCAGCAACTGATGGCTGAACTGGGATGCAAGTCCTGGTGGTCTGACACCAAGTCCAACAATCACAGTGAGAGAGAGTCAGAAGAGTCTGGGCTATGGATTCTGACCTGAATTTAAAGCCAGCACTGCCACTGGCTTACTGTGTCTCCTCCACTTCCTTATTCCTAGAATGGAAATAATAAACACCTCATAGAACTGTGAGCATCAGACAGGATAATGTACATGACGCTCATGCGGTCTTTGGTTTAAAACCAGAAAAGACCCAAGTGACAACTGCTGGCACTTTAATGGGGATAGAGAGGAAGTATGATTGTCTCACACAAATGGGGGATTTGTGCTAAAGTAAGATACCAAGCAGGGCAGAACTCTCTTCACTGAAGGGACCTTAAATGCCTGCCCCATCATTTAACCATATGAAGATATGGAAGCCACACTTGTAAAGAGGGAGAGTGCATGTGTGTTCAGTCATGTCCGACTCTTTGCAACCCCATGGAGCCCTCCAGGCTCCTCTGTCTATGAGATTTCTCAGGCAAGAATACTGAAGTGGGTTGCCATTTCTTCCTCCAGGGGATCTTTCAGACCCAGGGATGGAAACTGAGTGTGACTCCTGCATTGCTGGTAGACTCTTGACAACTGTTCCACCCGGGAAGCCCATTAAAGGGGGAAAGTGTGATCAAAACTGCCCTGAGTCTCAGACGTGAATTATACCTCAATAATGCTGATTTTTAAAAAAATTATCCCAAGATTGGAAAAGATCAAAAACCCTGATGACAGTGGGTATCAAAGGGTGTGGGAGCATCTGGTGCAAACTCTGAGGAGGGCAGCTTGGCAAGATTCATCAGAATCAGTGATGTACATGCCCTTGGGTCCAGCAATTGCTCTAGCCATAGCCAGTTGTAGACGGCCTATCTTCCAGTAAAGTAACCACCCCGGGGTTTCTTTGTATAAAACACAGCACGCCCACTTGAGGGCAGAGTGGACAAGAGGCCTCTTCACCGAGAACCGGTTGTGCTGTGGGTGAGGTGACGGACATCGTTAGTACCCTGAGGGGAAAGAGTTCTATGCCACTAGAGTTGCAGAGAGGTTGGGGTGGGGAGCAGCTCCTGGCTTCAAGAGCATCACTCCAGAGGGCTTAGAGTCTGGCAGATCTGCTCTGCCACCTATTAGCTGTACTGTCTAACGCAAGTCATTTTGAGCTGCTTTTCTCCATCTATTCGCTGAAGATGGTATCACCTTCCATGAAGAGGTGACATGAAGGTTAAATGAAATCCACAGGATGACCTGGCTCAGTGTCTCGTGTCTGGTCAGCAAGCATTCTCTTCTCCAGTTTATCCTTGTATCCTTCTTCCTATCTTTGTGTCTTCATCTCTCTGCTGCTTTTTTTTTTTTTTTTAAGTTGTGGCTAACACACCCCTGCATCACACCCCAGCAGCCTGGAAGAGCAAATTTCAGACAGTAGCGGACCCAGGAGGTAATTGCTCACGTCTCAGCCTGAAGCTCCAAACTATTCTGCCCTCCCCTTCTCCCCCGGGTCCTGAATGCCTGGCACGCTGAGTTGGCTTGATCCTGACCTTAGGCTCCTGGATTTCCTCCACTTCCTGACATGGCCCCCAGCCAGCTCCCCAGTGTGGTTTTGGTTAAGCTTACAACTCTGGTGTCGGCTTCTTCCTTTCCCTGACTGTGAACCTCCCCCAACCACACACCTTAGGAGAAGAGGTGGGAATTCAGTCTCCACTAGTCATATCAAAAACAATGTGCTTTAAAAACAAACAAGCAAACAGACAAACAAAAAACGCTTTTATTTTAAAATAATTGTAATCTCACAGAAAGTTGCAAAAATAATACAGAGGTCCTGTGTACCCTCTACCCAGCTTCCTCTCATGGTAATATTTGACATTTGGGTAGCACACTTCTAAAATATGTGTTTGGTACTTGTACCATCTGGCAAGGATCTAGTATAAAAAGAAGATTTAGTGGTTCAAACCTTGTCATTCAAATCTTATGTTTCATCCCTCCCTGAAAAGCCTGGTCTTTCCTTTCTCCAGGACATGATTCACTCCCTGCTTTTGCCCAGAAAGTATTCCTTATCAGCCAGAGAATCAGCGAGCTTAAGCAAAAATGGAATTTACTGGAAAGATATTGAACTGCCCCTGAATCTATGGGAACACTGGGAGCAGAGCAAGGGCCAGGAGAAGGACCAGGGCATCCAGAATTCCTTGGTCACTTCCTGAGAAGGCTCCTGCAGCAAGGAGAGCAGGTCCACCACTTTGTATCATGTTGTGTTTCCTATCCTTTGCCATCTCTTAATGAAGCTTTTCTGCATCAGCCCAGCCAGAAATGGCTCACGCATACAGCCCTTCCCAGCTGGATTGTGTGTCTTGAGGGATCAAGTTTTCAATCTCTATATAGTCCATAATATTTATTCAACATGGGAAATCAAGAAGTATGAATAAATAATTTCTAGCTCTAAAGGTGGTTAGTTTACTTTACCAAATTATTTAACCTTTAAGCATACCCAAAATGAGGGGAAGTTGCCTCCTTTCTCTTCATTTTTGACTCCTCTCCTTAATGAGAGTGTCAAAGCAGTCCGTGAGTGAATTTGGCTTTTTAAATCACTGACAAAGCTTTTAAGGAGCCCATGAACTTTCAAAAACAGCTACAGAAGGTTTTAATTAGCATGATGTGGAAAAAAGTCACTTGACCTCTAGGTGCCCTTCTTTAAAAAGTGGGATAATGAGACTGGCCACCTGCCTAGCTCACGGAGGCACTTGTTTGTAATGAGACCAGGGGTGGCAAGGTGCTTGGAGCACTTTAGTTGAAAGAAGAGGGGGAAAGCTCTCCAGATACTAACCGTTATAATGACGGTTTTAGCCAAAGAACTTGTTATATCTAGACTCCCTCTAGTGACCAATTTAGCATACAGTATATAATACATTTTGAATTAATTGGTTTCTTCAGCCTCTCAAAAGACTGGGAGTTGCCAAATGGCTGTGGTTTTGCCTTCTGAGCTGCCATGGATACATCTCTTGGTGGTCAGCCTTGCCATCTCTTTCATCCTGGGCCATCTCTGCCTTTGCTTTGGTGCTTGGCTCTCCTCGACAGTTTTTCATTTGAAAGTCAGGCTTTTTGGTGCTGCTGTGCAGCGTGGGGAATGTCATCGTCACCATCCTTAGATCTCTGGATGCGAACATAGGGGGCTGACTCATCCTGTTTGGTGCCAGAAAGCAAACCAGGGCCAGGTGAGGCAAAGGAGTGCAGGTTTCAGCACAACAGAAAAAGTAAATGTTTTACTATCACCACATTGTTCATCGACTATACTCCCAATACAAAGTAAGATGTTTAATTAAAAAAAATTAAAACATAAAAGAAAACGTTTCCAAAATCACACTCACATAATCAACAGGCATCTCGTGGTCAGTGCCCTGGCACCAGAGACAGAGCCTGCTTGGTGAGGGGTCTTGGTGTGTAGACATCTGAATGTCCTCCAGTGAGTTTTAACAGAAAAGGGTTGATAATGGTAGACTGTGCTTAGCATCAGTTCCGCCGTCTTCTTTGTCTTCCTCTAATGACGAGACTGGAAAGCTAGTCTGTGTTTGCCAGGCTTGCAGGTGGGCTGGCACAGAAGGTAGAGATGAGGAGGAAGCCACAAGTTTGCTGGGTCTACCGATTTTTTCAGCAGCCCTTGCAGAAATTTCGGTGTCCAATCACTAACTTTGTTAAGTATTGGGAAGCAGAGTATGACAAATTCACTGGCAGAGGCTAGTGGGCACAGTGTGCCTCCTCTGAAGCTGCAACTGTGGTTGTGGTTTCTGATCATGGTGGCCTCCTGGTTGTGACAGTTTGATAACCATAGAGGCTTCTGGACGGTGGCAGCATCCGTGTGGTGCTGGAGTCATTGGCGTCCTGATCGACGAGGTAGCAGCTCCCCCGGACCCTCTCGGAGTCATTCACGTGACTTCAACCTATGAGGTATTTTCAGCTCTAAGCCCTTTCCTACCCTGTAGTGAGCCATTTTCTGCTTAAATGAACTCGAAGGGATTCTGTCCTCTACTAGAGAGTGCTTGCTGATACAAAGAGATACATAAAGCCTAATGAACCACTGGGATGCTGTCTAGTCTGAGTTTACAAGCGCAATTCACAAAACTACTCTGCAGAGCTGAGCAACTGCGGGCATTGTTATTACGTGACAATCAGGACGCTGTCCTCCCCTGCTCGCCCCAGAATCAGGCCAACTGTACCCCTTTCTGTGCCAGCAAAACAGATGTCCTTGCCCCACCTCTTTCTCCCCATGATTCAGTTCTGAATGAGTCTCAGATGAATGCATTTGACCAGCAGACTGTAAATTATAACCAGATCCTGCCTTACAGAAGAGCTTGGAAATGTAATCATTGGTGGTTCAGCCCCTACAGTCCAGAAAGGAATCACGTGAGTCAGTCCACAGTGTTTGCTACAGAATCACCGACTTTTAGGGCTGGGAGACCTCTTAGGAGACTAGTTCAGCCTTCAGAGACAGATGAACTTGGGTTGTCCAAGACGGAGTCAAAAATCATAATCCATGAATACAGACATCCATCTCAGTGCCCTGTCTACCTGCTCCACTTTCTCCGTCTGCAGTTCTGGAAGAAATTCCTGCATTTGTTCGGAGTCTAGACCACATAAAACCAGGGTCCTGGTATCTATAATGTTTTTCCAAAAAGAAGAAACTATGGGATTTGGAAAACTTCTTTCCTCTGAGTTAGGCTAACCTGGTTTCAAATCCTGACTGCTACCTGTTGCCTGTGTGGCCTTAGACAAGTCACTAACCCTCTCTGAGCTTCAGTTTCCTCCTCCTAACACCTGTTTTAATTGTTTTTTGCAACGACTAACATGTCAAAAGCACCTGGCACGTAAGTATTCAATAAATGTTAGTCCTGTGATTCCCAGCTCTTTGGTATTCAGTTAACAAGGAATTACATTTTTGTGCAATATGAAAGTATTTCCTTAAAGAGCAAGAGAATTAAGAATACTCAGATTTTGGATTTCCCAGGTGGTACAGTGGATAAGAATCTGCCCGCCAATGCAGAGGATGTAGGTTCCATCCCTGGTCCAGGAAGAGCCCACATGTTGTGAGCCACAGCTCACAGCTGAAACCCGTGAGCCACAACTTCTGAAATCTGTGTGCCCTAGGGCCCCCAACAGAGAAGTAGCCCCCACTCTCTAGAACTGGAGAAAGCCCTTGAATGTCAATGAAGACCCGGCAGAGCCATAAATAAATAAAATTACATTAAAAAAAAAAAGAATTCTGATTTTGCCATGGAAACTTAACCCTTGAGTTGCTGTGTAAGCCTGCAAGCATCTCCAGGCCCATTCTGATGTTGGCAATTTTTCAGGCAAATGCCCCAGTGTCAGCTCTGCCGAGGGTGAGAATCCTGGGCAAGTTTAGTGCCTTCCAAAACTTTGGTGTTGATTCATTATGAAGCAGAAGAGAGGCCCATCAGGACCTGTCGCAGGAGCACACACTGGCTGAGATTGCTCCGAAGAGGTATGACTTGGAGCTAAACCACAGGAAGCCTTTAACTTAGGGCAGTTTGATGCTTCCCATGGGGAACACGTGCTCTCCCAATCCTGTCTTCTTTCTTATTCTTTCCAGGGACAACTGGTGGGGCTCAGAGAAAAGAGATGTGCCCCAAGAATCACTGGAAAACTGGGTCCCCCCTCCCCTTTTCTCTCTCTCTGGGCCTCAGCTGCCTCATCTAACAAAAAGAGCTGGAGGGACTTCCCTGGAGGTCCAGGGGTTAAGACTCTGCACTTCCACTGCAGGGAGGACAGGTCCCCTGTGCCACACCAAGAAAAAAAAAGGATAGAAGACTCTCTATCCTGGTGCAAGCCCCCATCTCCCTCCCAGCGCTCAGATCTATGATTCTGAGACTTAGCAGTGGGCTCACCCTCTAAGGGAAAGACATCCTGCGACTCAGGAGACAATATACAAAGGCACCTGCCTGTGCAGAGCAGCTGTTTGTCCAGAGTCTTATCCCTAATGATCCCATGATCTATACACATTGGACTGACAGCTTGTATAGGTCTAGTTTCTAAAGTCAGCACAAAGTAAAATCCTCTGCAGTCAGAATTACCCTTGAAAATCCCTAGTTATGTACTCATTGCATGACAAGATCATCTTCCAATAATATCAGTACAGCCAATTTTTCTTCTAGTTTGGAATATTTGAACACCAGATACAGTAGTGGTCTTGTGTCTGGGGACTGTGTTGTATGAAAATAGAAAATGTTCAGGGCTATAAACACACGTAGTGCTGGGATATTGATACTCACAGTACTGAGTTCCACTGAGGGGATAGACCCAGGGCTGGGCAGGCAAAGCAAAGACCAGAGGAAGGACAGGGAATGGTGCTTGATGCCAGAAGCAGGGGGAATGTGTACAGTGGGGCTCCAAAAGGTCAAAGGCCAGCATGTTGGAAGAGGGATTCCAGAGATCAGGCCAAAGTGAAGCAGCCATGCCGAAGAGTTCTTCGGCCACCCTGTCAAGCCCTCTCAATCCAACCACCCTTCCTCACAGCACTGTCTGGGCTTAAAGGGCCCTTCCCCTAAGTCTGCAAAGAGATCTTTTAGAAAAGGCTCAGAAAAGGATGTCATCCATGTTGAGGGAGAAGTGATCCTATTGAGATGTGGAAGATTGGGAAGACTTCAGAAAATCAAGGACACTGGGCGCTGGGTGAGTCTGGATAGCTGGGGAGGATGGGGGTGGTGTTCTGGCATGGGAGACAAGTGGGAGGTGGGGAAACAGAGCCAAAGCAGAAATGCTGAGGTGGGGAAGCTTGGGGACCTGTTAGATGGCCATGTGAGATGATGCAGCCGGAAAGGTGAGACATTAACAAGAATGGAAACAGGTGTTCCGAACTGTACCAGAGGGCTCAAATATCAGACTAGAGACTTTGGCCTTTGTGTAGAGACTAGGAACTTTAAGCAGGAAAATTACTGTAATCAAAGTCGATTCTGGAACCCTGGGCAGTGGGGTGCAGGTGGATGCCAGGTTAGAAGGCCAAGTTGGAACTCAGGTTAGAGATCAGTCAGGTCCCAGGGACCTGGAAGTCAAACTTCAGTTCCTACCATGCAACACTATATTGATTCCCTAGAGCTCTTTCTGAATGTCAGGACCAAGTCACCCCATTTCCGAGACATACAAAGGTATTCTGGGTCCTAAAACTAGGGGGCAGTGTGAGTTTTCATGTGGCCCAGAACTGAGATGCCTTTCCTCGAGCTCTGGGGCTCTCTGCTGCATGGATTTGGGGAGCTTGTCTGGCTTCTGCTTTTATTTATTTTTTTATTTTGGCTGGGTCTTCCTTGAGGCATGTGGGCTTTTCTTATTGTCGATACAGGCTCTAGAGTGCAGGCTCAGTAGTTGTGGCT
Organism: Bos javanicus; assembly: GCF_032452875.1. Classification (NCBI taxonomy): domain Eukaryota; kingdom Metazoa; phylum Chordata; class Mammalia; order Artiodactyla; family Bovidae; genus Bos; species Bos javanicus. The sequence goes on from NC_083888.1 coordinate 30,380,555, forward strand.
TAGCTGCCCCAAGACACCTGGGATCTTAGTTCCCGGACCAAGGATCAAACCCTAATCCCCTGCACTGCAAGGCAGATTCTTAACCACTAGGCCACTAGGGCAGTCCCTAGCTTCTGTTTTTAAACAATCTCCCAGAATCGCTGTTGCTGACACCACAAGGCATACCTTCAATTGGTAAAAACCTTTCCAATTTGAACCTTTAAGTGCTCAGCTAACTGAAGACACAGAGATGGATTCGACCAGAGATCAGTGGAGGTCCCTGCCTCTGATGTTCTCCACTCTGCATTCAGAAAAACAAGTTAAGTATGCTCTTCGAGTTCGCCTGTGCAGTGAATTGATTCATGCATCCACTCCACAAATATTAACTGAACCCCTCCCATGTGCCAAGTCTAGGCACCAGGGATCAAGTCCCTGCCCCCATGGAGCCCACATTCTAGCAGCAGATAGAAACAGTGAGTTAAATGTATGGCATGTGAGATCATTATAAGTGCTACAGAGAGGAATAAAGCAGAGTAATGAGCATCAGGAGAGCTGGGATATGCCAAATGTGTTGGGTGGTCAGGAAGAACCTCACTGAGCAGGTCAAATGGAGCAAGGAGCCAGAGAAAGTGAAGGGCAACTCATACGGATATCTGGGAGGAGTGATCCAGGCAGAGAGACCTTTAAGAGCAAAGGCCTGGAGAATGGACTGTGCTTGGTGTTTGAAAAATTGCAAAGAAACCAGTGAGGCTGATGTGGAGCGATGGGGGAGGAGAGAAGGTGGGGAGGTCAAGAAAGGGAGCAGGGTCTTCCCTGGTGGTCCAGTGACTAAGACTCCATGGGGCCTGGGATCCGATCCCCGGTCAGGGAACTAGATCCCATATGCTACAACCAAGAGTTAGCACTGCTGCAACTAAAAAAAAAAAAGAATACTGCACGTGGCAACCAAGCTTGAAAATTCTTTGTGTGGCAACTAAGCTTGGCACAGTCAAATAAATAATTCTTAGAAAGGTGGGGGGCAGATCACATAGGACCTTGGAGGCCACAGTGAGGACTTTGGCTTTTACCCCGAGATGGGAGCCAGTGCAGACTTCTGAGCAGAGGGTGACAAGAGCTAGCTCCCTCTGGACAGACTCCCTCCGGCTGTTGTTTTGAGACCAGTCAGGAGCCCACTACAATAATCTGGTGGTAGTTCTTATCAGTGGGGCAAGAACAGACGTTTGCAGGAGTAAGGCCCAGGGGGCCTGGGACTTAGGGAGGAAAGGTTAGCTTTTAACAACATGAGCTTTAGATGAACACCCCCCAGATGAATGCTCTCCCTTAAATCTGACCCATCTAGTCCAGCCCTGGGCTCTGAAAGCCATTCTGCAAGAAGGGTTGATGCAGTGTTTCGAGTGGGGACAAACTCTTAGAATAGATTATCAAGCCTAGTAGGATGGCTGCTTTGAATGGGCCATTTGGGTGTCCTAAGTGTAAAAAAAAAAAAAAAAGCAGTATTCATTGCCGTGTTAGAGGATTAGAGGATACAACTGGGAACTCCATTCCTTGATTGTTCCCTCAGTGTTTCATTCACCACTGATGCCAAGATCTTACTGTCGCTGTAGCATTCGCAGACAATGCCTCATGCTGCTGCCCCCCAGAGGCTACTTGCCTAACTGCAGCCTACGTCGTGCCTCCAGAACGACACGCCTCCAGAACGACACCGTGTGTTCTCTGGGCGCAAACCATCGGATCCATGTGCAGAGCAGCACAGCAGAGCCCTGGGTGACTCTAAGATGCCCAGCCCCAGGGCACCTGGCCTGCTTTTCCAGAAGGGATGTGGGAATGGGGACCCTGTTTTCCCATTTTGCTAGGCTCTCATCTCACTGGATAACTCACTGGTGGAACTCCAGTAAGACCCATGCTCAAACAGCAAGCCCTTAAACTGGACAGTTTTCCATTTTCCCTTCTTCCTCTGACCTGGTAAAATGGCTTATGAAATCTATATATTAAATAGAATATGGTCTCCATATCATTCCTGATTCCTTTTACATCCCTACACCCTTCCTCACTCTTTCCCCAAACATCCCTTCTGGCATCCAAGGAAACCTGCAAAACCACACTACAAGGCTCCTTCTGGGCTTGCCTTTCCTGGCATGCCCAGAGATTGTCTTGTGCCCCCAAGATTTTTGGAGCATTTTTTTCTTCTTTTGCTTGCATCAAAACTGACCACTCTTAGTTCCATCAGTTAATGAGTGACAACAAGGAATCTTATTTTTCTACTTTTCTGGAACCTCGGTTTTTAAATCTGTACAACAGGGCTAATGATAAGATTTATCTTCAATATTATTATGAGGATTCAAAATTCTTTATGCAAACCATCTGGCAGAACATCTGAGGTATTTGATAAATGGCAGACATTAGTTTAGAATGGACTCAGCTTATATGTCATCTTCTCTAAGAAATCTTTGATTCCCACCAAGTGGGGTTAAATGTTTAGCATCTGTGCTTCAGAGTCTATGGAAGTAATTCACTGAGTACTGGATATACGCCCACAACAGGGTAGACTCCTGTGGTCAGCAGAATAATCCCCTCCACCCTACCTCCCAAGATGCCCACATGCTAATCCCTAGAACCCGTTATATTACATGGCAAGAGGGAATGAAGGCTGCAGATGGAATTAAGTTGTTAATCAGCTGACCTTAAAATGGGGAGATTATCCTGGATTATCCAGTTGGCCCAATATAATCACAAATCTGCTTAAAAAGTGAAAGAGGGGTACAGGAGAGTGAGAGGAAGAGATGTGATGATAGAAGCCAGAAGTCTGAGTGAGACCATTGCTGGCCTTAAAGATGCAAGGGAACCCCCTAGCTAAGGAATGAGAGCAGCCTCTGCTGCTGCTGCTACTAAGTCACTTCAGTTGTGCCTGACTCTGTGTGACCCCATAGACGGCAGCCCACCAGGCTCCCCTGTCCCTGGGATTCTCCAGGCAAGAACACCAGAGTGAGTTGCCATTTCCTTCCCCAGTGCATGAAAGTGAAAAGTTAAAGTGAAGTCGCTCAATTGTGTCCAACTCTTAGCGACCCCATGGACTGCAGCCCACCAGGCTCCTCTGTCCATGGGATTTCCCAGGCAAGAGTACTGGGGTGGGGTGCCATTGCCTTCTCCGAGAGCAGCCTCTAGAAACTGCAAAAGGTGAGAAAATTGATTCTTCCCTAGTGTCTCCAACAGGAACGCAGCCCTACCATTTCCTTGATTTGAGCCCAGTGAAATCCATTTCAGATTTCTGGACTCCAGAACTTTAAGACAATAAAATTGTGTTGTTTAAGCCACAACGTCTGTAGTAATTTGTTACAGCCTCTGTTAGGAACTAATACAATCCCTCACATACATCTAATTGGCACAAGTATCCAAGTCCTTGTTGTTATTGTTCCCAGTTTACAACTGGAAAGGCTGCCACTCAGGGAAGTAATTTGTCCAAAGTTACACAGCTAATAAATAGCTATCAGGTCTTTCAATGCACGTTACAACAAACAAACAAAACACAGATTGCTTCAACCTATGAAGAGGGGGTTATTGGCTCACATAACCGAAAAAATTTCCGGAGGAGGCAATTGTGGAGAACAGGCCGGGCTTGATCCACAACCCAAATGGATGACACCAAGATTCAGTATTTCTGTCTCTTGTGTCTGTTTTCCACAGTCTTGGCTTTATTCTCAGGTTTCACACAGCGAACCCCATGGCTCCAGGATCACCACTGTGGTGGCAAAAAATGGCTGCAGCAGTTCCAGATGTCACAACCTCACTCCCTGTAACTTCTAGAGGAAAAAAGAAAGCTTCCTTTTTTCAGATAGCCCAGCAAAACTCTTGTAGTGATTTGTTGCTTCTCATTATGTTAATCCTCAATTTCCGGACTAAATACTGAGCCTCACGGTGGACCTATGAATGGGGGTGGTGGGGAAGGGTTGAATTGCCCAAAAGGAGGTCAGAGTCATCTGGGCAGGAGAGCCAGGAAATGGATACCAAATATCAACAACGCTGACTGGGAAAGGTCCATCACAAAGTCTCTGAGTTCAAACACTACTGTCTTCCAGTGAAGTCATTTTCTGACTCTGGGAACTTGGTCATTGTCTGTTTACCTTTCAGTGAGACTAAGGGACAAGCCTGGAGTCATCCTAGGCTTGTCTGTCATCTGTCCCCAGCTTCTAGCCCAGGGCCTGGCTGACAGCAACCACCAGATAAATGTTTGTTGGTCACTGGGGCTGCTCGCTCCAGAGTTGTGAACCGTTCAGGAAGTGCTACCTTTTTCTGATTCTGTATGGAGTCATGATGACGCCCACGCAGGCTAAATGTTTCTGAGAAAATGCAAGTACTTCAATGGGTATAAGCAGTGGCTTGAATTTAACCCAGTTTGCGTTGGAGGTTTCTTTTGTTTGCATGTAGAAACATTCTGGGGCTTCCCAGGTGGCGCTATTGGTAAAGAACCCACCTGCCATTGCAGGAGACATGAGATGTGGGTTCGATCCCTGGGTTGGGAAGACCCCCTGCAGGCGGGCATCGCAACCCACTCCAGTATTCTTGCCTGGAAAATCCCATGGACAGAGGAGCCTGGCAGGCTACAGTCCATGGAGTCACAAAGAGTTGAACACTACTGGATCGACTTAGCACATGTGCATACAAAAACATCCTAACTGATACAAATGCCTTATAGGGATGTTCTGAAAATATAAGTGAGCTAATGTATGTAAACTACTTAACAAGTTTTAATGGGTATTAGTTATTATGACTTTTATTACCATTTACAGTGACATTATCTATTTACGAGCTTCTCAAGGGCAGGTTGAATCCATCCCCCTCTTTTTTCTTTTTTATTATTTATTTATTGGGCTGCACCACATCCTTGTTGCAGCATGTGAGCTCGTAGTTGTGGCATGTGGTATCTAGTTCCCTGTCCAGGGATGGAACTTGTGTCCCTGCATTGGGAGCACAGAGTACTAGCCACTGGACCACCAGGGAAGTCCTCCTCCCCACTCTTGAATGCGGTAAGTAATACTTAAATAATGGTTGAACCAAATGAAAGTATCCAGGGCACCACTTTATAAGGCTCGTTTCCATCAGTTGAATTTTTAAATGTGAGTTATAGTTTCGAATTTATAGGATAGCTTGCTATTTACAAAATTCCTGGAGAAAATTACTTTTGAAAGCTGAGTCATTTCATAATCCAAATAGTTGTTGTTCACTAAGTCGTGTCTGACTCTTTGCAACCCTATGGACTAGATGGCTTGCCAGGTTCCTCTGTTCTCCACTACCTCCTGGGGTTTGCTCAAATTCATGTCCATTGAGTCAGTGATGCTATGTAACCATCTTATCCTCTGTCGTCCCCTTCTCTTCCTGCCTTCAATCTTTCCCAGCATCAGGGTCTTCTCCAATGAGTCAGCTCTTTGCATCAGGTGGTCAAAGTATTGGAGCTTCAGCTTCAGCATCAATCCTTCCAATGAATGTGAATATTCAGGACTGATTTTCTTTAGGATGGACTGGTTGGATCTCCTTGCAGTCCAAGGGACTCTGAGTCTTCTCCAGCACCACAGTTTGAAAGCAGAGACCTTTAGGAAGTCTAATATGATAGGACACCCTGATTCCTTTTGTGAGAGGAACAAAGGAAAGTGTATATGTCCTAAGAGGAAACATACAGTCACAGACTATGTAAAATAATTCTTTAACCTGGAAGAGCACTTGCTTCAACCAATCAGTTTTACACCTGAGGCCTGATAGATTCATTCATTTGGATATGACAACACAGTGGGTTTGGGGCTGAGCTGGGACTGAAATCCTAGTCTCCTGACTATTCTCCTGTGCTGGTTCCACTGCACCTTGGATATTCCAAGAAGGTATTTGTGTTAGTGTCCAGCAGCTACCATAACAAACTACAGCAAACAGGATGGCTTCCACAAGAGAAATGTATTGTCTCACGGTTCTGGAGGCTGGAAACCTGAAAAGAAGGTGTTGAGGGGATGGGTCCCTTCAGAGGGCTGTGAAGCAGAAATCTGTTCCCAGCCTTTCTCCTTAGCTCGTAGGCACATCGTCCTGATCTCTGCCTTCCTGTCACGTGGCGTTCTCCCTGTGTGTGTCCCTCTCTTCATACGGCTGCCTCCCCTGTGTTTATCCACGTCCCTGTTTTCTCATAAGGACACCAGTCATTGGGGTCCCCACAGGAGACATAGTCATTAGGACACAATCATAAGACCCACCCCAGAATGTGTGCGTGCATGCGTGTGTGCTTGTAAGCCACTCAGTTGTGTCTGACTTTTTGCGACCCCATGGACTGCAGCCAGCCAGGGTCCTCTGTCCATGGGGATTCTCCAGGCAAGAATATTGGAGTAGGTTACCATGCCCGACATCATCTTAACTAATTTCTTCTTCAATGACCCTATTTCCAAATCAGGTCACACTCTGAGGTACTAGGGGTTAGGACTTAATATACGAATTTGGAGAGCAGGGCACAATTCAACTCATAACACTACTTCTGAAAGTCCTATGTCATTCTACTGATGGCAATTCTGCCTTTTCCCTTGGAAAAGGAAATATGGATCTGAGGAATAAGAGTCTTTTCTTTTTATTTTATGTCTTATCTCAGTTCCAAGGATAGGGTTCTGCCCTTGCAAGCCTGCACTGATATTCTTAACCACCTGCTGGCAAGAGACAAGAATACGGGTGAGTTTTCCAAAAACTTTTACTGTGTGGTCTACTCTTGTCAGCTGAAGGTAAGAAACTCTTAACTGTGTTCCATTTGACTAGATGGGTAGAACACGTGGTTACCTGCTTTGGGTGTACAATGGCTCCCTTCGATTTCTTATCCCAAGGGCAGGCAGCCAACTGCTCTTACTTTACCTGTCATCAGGCTCAGCTGTGGCTTCCAAGGTGAGCTGCCGAATGGCAAGTGTTCATCTTCATCATGATGCTGGTTTTCTAAGACATGGTCTTTATTTCAGAGCCATTAATAATCAAAGAGGTGTTCCTGTTTAGAATTAAAGTGTGGATTAGAAGGATACTCAGGACTTAGCTAGTGGGAGGCCTTACTGAGAAGATTTAGAAAGATGTGGGAGCCTGCATGACCCCCCTCCGTTCACAGTAACTGAGAACATGTTTAACCACAAAACTGTGGAAGGGTAAAAAGACCATTGCTAGAGTCCCGCAGACTTGGGCTTGAAACCTGCCCTGATTTTACGGTTGCCTCAGTCACCAAAAAGAGAACTGAATAAAATCAGGTGTCTCCTGATATGATGCACTGCAAAGGACACAGCATTGCATATACAGTACCCCTGCCAAAAGCACATTGGTGTTCAGTTGCTACATTGTGTCTGACTCTTCGCGACCCCATGGACCGCAGTATGCCAGGACCCTCTGTCTTTCACTGTCTCACAGCGTTTGCTCCAATTCATGTCCAGCCAAAAGCGCATACTCTAAATTTAATCATAAAGAAACAACCAGGCAAGCCCGAATTAAAGTGCTGCATAATAACAGGCCAGTATTCTTCAAAAATGTCGATGTCATACAAGAAAACGAAAGGCAGAGGAAGTGTCTCAGATCACAGGACACTGAAGAGACGTGACATCTAATGCATCATTCAATCCTGAGTTAGATTCTGAATTGTGGGAAACGTTTCTTTAAAAAGCAATATTGGGATAATAGGTCAAATTTGAATATGGGCTATAAATTAGATGATAGCACTGTAGCAATTTTAAGTTTCCTGAAGTTGATCACTGTATTCTGGTTGTATAAGAGATTTTCCTTGTTCTTGGGAGATACATATTGTATTTAGGGTTGAAGGGTTTTAATCTCTGTAATTTACTCTTAAATTGTTCAGAAAGAAAACTAGAATTAAAAATAATGAGGATTGGTAATTATACTTAACAGTACTATATTGATATTTGAAAATCACTGAGAGAGTAAATCTTAATGGCTCTCACCACAGGAGAAAAAAAAGTAACTATGTGAGGTGATGGATGTGTTAAACAACTTTATCATAGTAATAATTTTACAATGTATATATCATTTTTTATGATTCTATTTATTTTCTTTGTGGTTGTGCTGGGTGTTCATTGCGATGCGCAACCTTCTCATTGAGGTGGCTCCTCTCGTGTGGAGCACAGGCTGTAGGTGTGTGGGCTTCAGTGGTTGTGGTCCGTGGGCCTAGTTGCTCCGAGGCACATGGAATCTTCCCAGACCAGGGATCAAACCTGTGTCCCCTGCATTGAGAGGCAGATTCTTATCCACCGTACCACCAGGGAAGTTCCATATAGATAGATAGATAGATATAATTAAATCATCACATTGCACACTTTAAACTTACACAGTGCTGTATGTCAATTGTATCTCAATGAAATAACCTCCCCCAAAATAATGAGGATTTTATGTCATATGTAAACAGAGGGAGAAAACAAATGTAGCAAAGTGTTAACATTAAATAAATCAAGGTGAAATATGTATAAGAAAATATATTATAATTTTCTTACAACTTTTCTGTATCTTTGAATTTTTCAAATAAAAAGTTGAATTAAAAAAGAAGAGGTGAACCAGCCTAGACATTACCCAAGACAGTGATCTAAAAAGGTGCTGAAATATCACTGGAGTGTTTAAAATCTAATTAGAAATGTAACTTGGAAACAATGTATTGTGAAAACTTCTCTTCAGAGACTACAAATGTGGTTGCAAAAAAACTCTTGGACAACTCACTTGTGTTCAAGAGATGAAGTTCTTAAGGACAAAGTGAAGGATCCATAGATAGTTACCATCATTTTTGGATTCTTTGGGAAGGTCCTCCTTCTCTGCACTTCCCTGGTCTCTTTTCTAAATAGAAACTAATTACTTTTTTTTTTTTAATGTTTAAAAGAGAACCAAATTACTAGTCTCTCTTTTTAATCTGGTTCTGCCAGTTGTACAACTTTGAATGTCACTTCATACTTTTCAAAAACATTTACTTAGTACCTACTTGGTGCCAGGTACTGTTTACATGCTGGAGACTTGGCAAGGACTAACACAAATATGGCACCTGCCTACATGAAGTTTACAGAGCAGTGATATGTGGCAGACACTAGGGATTGCCAACATTACAGAAATTTCCTCTTTTTCCTTGTTAATAAGACTCCAATTTTGTGCAAAGAGCAATGTATGTGGGGAGGGGAAGCCATGTGTGCTAAAGGCTGAGAAAATATTTGCAAACTACATATCTGACAAAGGACTAGTATCTAGAATGTATAGTTCAGTTCAATCGCTCAGTCATGTCCGACTCTTTGCAACCCCATGAATCGTAGCACGCCAGGCCTCCCTGTCCATCACCAACTCCCAGAGTTCACTCAGGCTCACGTCCATCGAATCAGTGATACCATCCAGCCATCTCATCCTCTGTCGTCCCCTTCTCCTCCCGCCCCCAATCCCTCCCAGCATCAGAGTCTTTTCCAATGAGTCAACTCTTCGCATGAGGTGGCCAAAGTACTGGAGTTTCAGCTTTAGCATCATTCCTTCCAAAGAAATCCCAGGGCTCATCTCCTTCAGAAAGGACTGGTTGGATCTCCTTGCAGTCCAAGGGACTCTCAAGACAGTTCAATTCTTCAGCACTCAGCTTTCTTCACAGTCCAACTCTCACATCCATACATGACCACAGGAAAAACCATAGCCTTGACTAGATGGACCTTTGTTGGCAAAGTAATGTCTCTGCTTTTGAATATGCTATCTAGGTTGGTCATAACTTTCCTTCCAAGGAGTAAGCGTCTTTTAATTTCATGGCTGCAGTCACCATCTGCAGTGATTTTGGAGCCCAAAAAATAAAGTCTGACACTGTTTCCACTGTTTCCCGATCTATTTCCCATGAAGTGATGGGACCAGATGCCATGATCTTCGTTTTCTGAATGTTGAGCTTTAAGCCAACTTTTTCACTCTCCTCTTTCACTTTCATCAAGAGGTTCTTTAGTTCTTCTTCACTTTCTGCCATAAGGGTGGTGTCATCTGCATATCTGAGGTTATTGATATTTCTCCCGGCAATCTTGATTCCAGCTTGTGCTTCTTCCAGCCCAGCATTTCTCATGATGTACTCTGCATATAAGTTAAATAAGCAGGGTGACAATATACAGCCTTGACGTACTCCTTCTCCTATTTGGAACCAGTCTGTTGTTCCATGTCCAGTTCTAACTGTTGCTTCCTGACCTGCATACAAATTTCTCAAGAGGCAGGTCAGGTGGTCTGGTATTCCCATCGCTTTCAGGATTTTCCACAGTTTATTGTGATCCACATAGTCAAAGGCTTTGGCATAGTCAATAAAGCAGAAATAGATGTTTTACTGGAACTCTCTTGCTTTTTCGATGATCCAGCGGATGTTGGCAATTTGGTCTCTGGTTCCTCTGTGTTTTCTAAAACCAGCTTGAACATCTGGAAGTTCATGGTTCACGTATTGCTGAAGCCTGGCTTGGAGAATTTTGAGCATTACTTTACTAGCATGTGAGATGAGTGCAATTGTGCGGTAGTTTGAGCATTCTTTGGCATTGCCCTTTTTTGGGATTGGAATAAAAACTGACCTTTTCCAGTCCTGTGGCCACTGCTGAGTTTTCCAAATTTGCTGGCATATTGAGTGCAGCACTTTCACAGCATCATCTTTCAGGATTTGAAATATCTAGAATGTATAAGGAACTCTCAAAAGTATTAATAAAAAAAGAAAGAAAAATCACTCCAATTAGAAAATTGGCAAAAGACATGAACATACATTTCACCAAAGAGGATATAGAGATGGCAATAAGCACACGAAAAGGTGTTCAATCTCCTTAGTCACTAGGGAACTGGAAATTATAACCACAATGAAATATCACTTCATCCTTATCAGAATAGCTAAAATAAAAAATAATGGCATCGTCAAATGCTGGTAAGGAAGTAGGAAAACTGGATCAGCGGACCACTCAGATGCTGCTGGAGGGCATGTAAAATGGTATAGTCACTTTAGAACAGTTTGGTTGTTTCTTTAAGCACTAAATATGCAACTACCATACAAGTCAACAACTGCACTCTTGGGCATTTACGAAATGTGAGCATTTATGTTTACACTAAAACCTGTACATGAATTTTCATAGCAGCTTTATTCATAAATAGCCCCAAACTCAAGTAAGTCAACCTAAATGCTTTTCAGTGATGGTTGAACGAGCTATGGCACAACCATACCATGGAATACACTCAGCAATAAAAAAGGAACCACCTAGTGATACAACCTGGATGGATCCCCAGGGAATGATGCTGTGTGAAAAAAAAAAAAAAGCCAATCTCTAAAGGTTATAAAATAGTGTGATTCCATCTGTATCAGTTCAGTTCAGTTGCTCAGTCATGTCTGACTCTTTGTGACCCCATGGACTGCAGCCCGCCAGGCTTCCCTGTCCATCACCAACTCCCGGAAATTGCTCAAACTCATGTCCATCGAGTCGGTGATGCCATCCAACCATTTCATCGTTTGTCATCTCCTTCTCCTCCTGCCTTCAATCTTTCCCAACATCAGGGTCTTTTCCAGTGAGTCAGTTCTTTGCATCAGGTGGCCAAAGTATTGGTTTCAGCTTCAGCATCAGTCCTTCCAATGAATATTCAGGACTGATTTTCTTTAGGATTGACTGGTTGAATCTCCTTGCTGTCCAAAGGATTCTCAAGTGTCTTCTCCAATGCCACAGTTCAAAAGCATCAATTCTTCGGCGATCAGCTTTCTTCATGGTCCAACTCTCACATCCATACATGACTACTGGAAAAATCATAGTTTTGACTAGATGGACATTTGTTGACAAAGTAATGTCTCTACTTTTTAATACACTGTCTAGGTTGATCATAGCTTTTCTTCCAAGGAGCAAGCATCTTTTAATTTCATGGCTGCAGTCACCATCTGCAGTGATTTTGGAGCCCAAGAAAATAAAGTCTCTCACTGTTTCAATTGTTTCCCCATTTATTTGCCATGAAGTGAAGGGACCGGATGCCATGATCTTAGTTTTTGGAATGGTGAGTTTTAAATCAGCTTTTTCACTCTCCCCTTTCACTTTCATCAAGAGGCTCTTTAGTTCCTCTTCGATTTCTGCCATAAATGTGGTGTCATCTGCATATCTGAGGTTAATGATATTTCTCCCTGCAATCTTTTTTCCAGCTTGTGCTTCATCCAGCCTGGCATTTCGCATGATGTACTCTACGCATAAGTTAAATAAATAGGGTGACGATATACAGCCTTGACGTACTCCTTTCAACATTTGGAACCACTCTGTTGTTCTATGTCCGGTTCTAAGTCTTGCTTCTTGACCTGCATACAGATTTCTCAGGAGGCAAGTTAAGGCGGTCTGGTATTCCCATATCTTAAAGAATTTTCCAGTTTGTTGTGATCCACACAGACAAAGGCTTTGGCATAATCAATAAAGCAGAAGTATATGTTTTTCAGGCATTCTCTTGCTTTTTTGATGATCCAACAAATGTTGGCAATTTGATCTCTGGTTCCTCTGCCTTTTGTTTTTTTTTTAATTTTATTTTATTTTTAAATTTTACAATATTGTATTGGTTTTGCCAAATATCGAAATGAATCCACCACAGGTATACATGTGTTCCCCATCCTGAACCCTCCTCCCTCCTCCCTCCCCATACCATCCCTCTGGGTCGTCCCAGTGCACCAGCCCCAAGCATCCAGTATCGTGCATCGAATCTGGACTGGCGACTCATTTCATACATGATAGTATACATGTTTCAATGCCATTCTCCCAAATCTTCCCACCCTCTCCCTCTCCCACAGAGTCCAAAAGACTGTTCTATACATCAGTGTCTCTTTTGCTGTCTCGTATACAGGGTTATTGTTACCATCTTTCTAAATTCCATATATATGTGTTAGTATACTGTATTGGTGTTTTTCTTTCTGGCTTACTTCACTCTGTATAATAGGCTCCAGTTTCATCCATCTTATTAGAACTGATTCAAATGAATTCTTTTTAATGGCTGAGTAATACTCCATTATGTATATGTACCACAACTTTCTTATCCATTCATCTGCTGATGGGCATGTAGGTTGCTTCCATGTCCTGGCTATTATAAACAGTGCTGTGATGAACATTGGGGTACACGTGTCTCTTTCCCTTCTGGTTTCCTCAGTGTGTATGCCCAGCAGTGGGATTGCTGGATCATAAGGCAGTTCTATTTCCAGTTTTTTTAAGGAATCTCCACACTGTTCTCCATAGTGGCTGTACTAGTTTGCATTCCCACCAACAGTGTAAGAGGGTTCCCTTTTCTCCACACCCTCTCCAGCATTTATTGCTTGTAGACTTTTGGATCACAGCCATTCTGACTGGCATGAAATGGTACCTCATAGTGGTTTTGATTTGCATTTCTCTGATAGTGAGTGATGTTGAGCATCTTTTCATGTGTTTGTTAGCCATCTGTATGTCTTCTTTGGAGAAATGTCTATTTAGTTCTTTGGCCCATTTTTTGATTGGGTCATTTATTTTTCTGGAATTGAGGTGTAGGAGTTGCTTGTATATTTTTGAGATTAGTTGTTTGTCAGTTGCTTCATTTGCTATTATTTTCTCCCATTCTGAAGGCTGTCTTTTCACCTTGCTAATAGTTTCCTTTGTTGTGCAGAAGCTTTTAAGTTTAATTAGGTCCCATTTGTTTATTTTTGCTTTTATTTCCAATATTCTGGGAGGTGGGTCATAGAGGATCCTGCTGTGATGTATGTCGGAAAGTGTTTTGCCTATGTTCTCTAGGAGTTTTATAGTTTCTGGTCTTACGTTTAGATCTTTAATCCATTTTGAGTTTATTTTTGTGTATGGTGTTAGAAACTGTTCTAGTCTCATTCTTTTACAAGTGGTTGACCAGTTTTCCCAGCACCACTTGTTAAAGAGATTGTCTTTAATCCATTGTATATTCTTGCCTCCTTTGTCAAAGATAAGGTGTCCATATGTGCGTGGATTTATCTCTGGGCTTTCTATTTTGTTCCATTGATCTATATTTCTGTCTTTGTGCCAGTACCATACTGTCTTGATGACTGTGGCTTTGTAGTAGAGCCTGAAGTCAGGTAGGTTGATTCCTCCAGTTCCATTCTTCTTTCTCAAGATAGCTTTGGCTAATCGAGGTTTTTTGTATTTCCATACAAATTGTGAAATTATTTGTTCTAGCTCTGTGAAGAATACCGTTGGTAGCTTGATAGGGATTGCATTGAATCTATAAATTGCTTTGGGTAGTATACTCATTTTCACTATATTGATTCTTCCAATCCATGAACATGGCATATTTCTCCATCTATTAGTGTCCTCTTTGATTTCTTTCACGAGTGTTTTATAGTTTTCTATATATAGGTCTTTAGTTTCTTTAGGTAGATATATTCCTAAGTATTTTATTCTTTCCGTTGCAATGGTGAATGGAATTGTTTCCTTAATTTCTCTTTCTGTTTTCTCATTATTAGTGTATAGGAATGCAAGGGATTTCTGTGTGTTGATTTTATATCCTACAACTTTACTATAATCATTGATTAGTTCTAGTAATTTTCTGGTGGAGTCTTTAGGGTTTTCTATGTAGAGGATCATGTCATCTGCAAATAGTGAGAGTTTTACTTCTTCTTTTCCAATATGGATTCCTTTTATTTCTTTTTCTGCTCTGATTGCTGTGGCCAAAACTTCCAAAACTATGTTGAATAGTAATGGTGAAAGTGGGCACCCTTGTCTTGTTCCTGACTTTAGAGGAAATGCTTTCAATTTTTCACCATTGAGGATAATGTTTGCTGAGGGTTTGTCATATATAGCTTTTATTATGTTGAGGTATGTTCCTTCTATTCCTGCTTTCTGGAGAGTTTTTATCATAAATGGATGTTGAATTTTGTCAAAGGCTTTCTCTGCATCTATTGAGATAATCATATGGCTTTTATTTTTCAATTTGTTAATGTGGTGTATTACATTGATTGATTTGCAGATATTAAAGAATCCTTGCATCCCTGGGATAAAGCCCACTTGGTCATGGTGTATGATCTTTTTAATGTGTTGTTGGATTCTGATTGCTAGAATTTTGTTAAGGATTTTTGCATCTATGTTCATCAGTGATATTGGCCTGTAGTTTTCTTTTTTTGTGGGATCTTTGTCAGGTTTTGGTATTAGGGTGATGGTGGCCTCATAGAATGAGTTTGGAAGTTTACCTTCCTCTGCAATTTTCTGGAAGTTTGAGTAGGATAGGTGTTAGCTCTTCTCGAAATTTTTGATAGAATTCAGCTGTGAAGCCGTCTGGACCTGGGCTTTTGTTTACTGGAAGATTCCTGATTACAGTTTCAATTTCCGTGCTTGTGATGGGTCTGTTAAGATTTTCTATTTCTTCCTGGTCCAGTTTTGGAAAATTGTACTTTTCTAAAAATTTGTCCATTTCTTCCACGTTGTCCATTTTATTGGCATATAATTGTATAGTAGTCTCTTATGATCCTTTGTATTTCGTGTTGTCTGTTGTGATCTCTCCATTTTCATTTCTAATTTTATTGATTTGATTTTTCTCCCTTTGTTTCTTGATGAGTCTGGCTAATGGTTTGTCAATTTTATTTATCCTTTCAAAGAACCAACTTTTGGCTTTGTTGATTTTTGCTATGGTCTCTTTTGTTTCTTTTGCATTTATTTCTGCCCTAATTTTTAAGATTTCTTTCCTTCTACTAACCCTGGGGTTCTTCACTTCTTCCTTTTCTAGTTGCTTTAGGTGTAGAGTTAGGTTATTTATTTGACTTTTTTCTTGTTTCTTGAGGTATGCCTGTATTGCTATGAACTTTCCCCTTAGGACTGCTTTTACAGTGTCCCACAAGTTTTGGGTTGTTGTGTTTTCATTTTCATTCATTTCTATGCAAATTTTTATTTCTTT
This sequence comes from Bos javanicus, assembly GCF_032452875.1. NCBI lineage: Eukaryota > Metazoa > Chordata > Mammalia > Artiodactyla > Bovidae > Bos > Bos javanicus. The sequence continues at coordinate 30,396,386 of NC_083888.1, forward strand.
TTTGATTTCTTCTATGATTTGTTGGTTATTCAGCAGCGTGTTGTTCAGCCTCCATATGTTGGAATTTTTAATAGTTTTTCTTCTGTAATTGAGATCTAATCTTACTGCATTGTGGTCAGAGAAGATGGTTGGAATGATTTTTATTTTTTTGAATTTACCAAGGCTAGATTTATGGCCCAGAATGTGATCTATCCTGGAGAAGGTTCCATGTGAGCTTGAGAAAAAGATGAAATTCATTGTTTTGGGATGAAATGTCCTATAGATATCAATTAGGTCTAACTGGTCTATTGCATCATTTAAAGTTTGTGTTTCCTTGTTAATTTTCTGTTTAGTTGATCTATCCATAGGTGTGAGTGGGGTATTAAAGTCTCCCACTATTATTGTGTTATTGTTAATTTCTCCTTTCATACTTGTTAGCATTTGTCTTACATATTGTGGTGCTCCCATGTTGGGTGCATATATATTTATAATTGTTATATCTTCTTCTTGGATTGATCCTTTGATTATTATGTAGTGACCATCTTTGTCTCTCTTCACAGCCTTTGTTTTAAAGTCTATTTTATCTGATATGAGTATTGCTACTCCTGCTTTCTTTTGGTCCCTATTTGCATGGAAAATCTTTTTCCAGCCCTTCACTTTCAGTCTGTATGTGTCCCCTGTTTTGAGGTGGGTCTCTTGTAGACAACATATGTAGGGGTCTTGATTTTGTATCCATTCAGCCAGTCTTTGTCTTTTGGTTGGGGCATTCAACCCATTTACGTTTAAGGTAATTACTGATAAGTATGATCCCGTTGCCATTTACTTTATTGTTTTGGGTTCGAATTTATACACCGTTTTTGTGTTTCCTGTCTAGAGAATATCCTTTAGTATTTGTTGGAGAGCTGGTTTGGTGGTGCTGAATTCTCTCAGCTTTTGCTTGTCTGTAAAGCTTTTGATTTCTCCTTCATATTTGAATGAGATCCTTGCTGGGTACAATAATCTGGGCTGTAGGTTATTTTCTTTCATCATTTTAAGTATGTCTTGCCATTCCCTCCTGGCTTGAAGAGTTTCTATTGAAAGATCAGCTGTTATCCTTATGGGAATTCCCTTGTGTGTTATTTGTTGTTTTTCCCTTGGTGCTTTTAATATTTGTTCTTTGTGTTTGATCTTTGTTAATTTGATTAATATATGTCTTGGGGTGTTTCACCTTGGGTTTATCCTGTTTGGGACTCTCCGGGTTTCTTGGACTTGGGTGATTATTTCCTTCCCCATTTTAGGGAAGTTTTCAACTATTATCTCCTCAAGTATTTTCTCATGATCTTTCTTTTTGTCTTTTTCTTCTGGGACCCCTATGATTCGAATGTTGTAGCATTTAATATTGTCCTGGAGGTCTCTGAGATTGTCCTCATTTCTTTTAACTCATTTTTCTTTGTTCCTGATTCATTTATTTCTACCATTCTATCTTCTAATTCACTAATCCTATCTTCTGCCTCTGTTATTCTACTATTTGTTGCCTCCAGAGTGTTTTTAATTTAATTTATTGCATTATTCATTATATATTGACTCTTTTTTATTTCTTCTAGGTCCTTGTTAAACCTTTCTTGCATCTTCTCAATCCTTGTCTCCAGGCTATTTATCTGTGATTCCATTTTGATTTCAAGATTTGGATCAATTTCACTATCATTATTCGGAATTCTTTATCAGGTAGATTCCCTATCTCTTCCTCTTTTGTTTGGTTTGGTGGGCATTTATCCTGTTCCTTTATCTGCTGGGTATTCCTCTGTCTCTTCATCTTGTTTAAATTGCTGAGTTTGGGGTATCCTTTCTGTATTCTGGCAGTTTGTGGAGTTCTCTTTATTGTGGCGTTTCCTCACTGTGTGTGGGTTTGTACAGGTGGCTTGTCAAGGTTTCTTGGTTGGGGAAGCTTGTGTCGGTGTTCTGGTGGGTGGAGCTGTATTTCTTCTCTCTGGAGTGCAATGAAGTGTCCAGTAATGAGTTATGAGATGTCTATGGTTTTGGGGTGACTTTGGGCAGCCTGTATCTTGGAGCTCAGGGCTGTGTTCCTTTGTTGCTGGAGAATTTGTTTGGTATGTCTTGCCCTGGAACTTGTTGGCCCTTGTGTGGTGCTTGGTTTCAGTGTAGGTATGGAGGCGTTTGATGAGCTCCTGTCAATTAATGTTCCCTGGAGTCAGGAGTTCCCTGGAGTCAGGGTTTGGACTTAAGCCTCCTGCTTCCAGTTATCGGTCTTATTTTTACAGTAGTTTCAAAACTTCTCCTTCTATACAGCACCATTGATAAAACATCTACGTTAAAGATGAAAAGTTTCTCTGCCGTGAGGGTCAGCCAGAGAGGTTCACAGCGTTACATGGAGAAAAGAAGAGGGAGGAGGGAGTTAGAGGTGACCCGGATGAGATGAGGTGGAATCAATAGAGGAGAGAGTGGGCTAGCCAGTAGTCACTTCCTTATGTGCACTCCACAAGTGGACTGCTCAGAGTTGTTCACAGAGTTATAAAGAGAAGAGAAGAAGGAGGAAGGAGGCAGAGGTGGCCAGGAGGATAAAAGCGGGGAATGAAAAGGAGAGAGACGGATCCAGCCAGTAATCAGTTCCCTAAGTGTTCTCCATCGTCTGGAACACACAGAAATTCACAGAGTTGGGTAGAGTAGAGAGGGGTTAGGGAGGAGACACAGGCGACCTGGTGGAGAAAAAGGAGAGTCCAAAAGGAGAGAGAGCAGTCAAGCCAGTAATCTCACTCCCTAGTGAAAAATGGGTACTGAAGATTGGGTTCTTAAAGGTATGAAATTGGTAACAAATACATAATAGCAAAAATTAAAAATCTAGAGTAGAGTTTCAAATTTCAAAAATACAATGTTAAAGAAAAGAAGGAAAAGAAAGAAAGAAAGAAACAAACAAACAAAAACAAAGTCGCAAAAATTATAAAGAAAATATAGGTATAAAATTGATAACAAATACCAAAAAGCAAAAGTTAAAAATCTAGAGTAGAGTTTGGAATTTCAAAAATACAATGTTAAAAAAAAAGAAGAAAAGAAAGAGAGAGAAAACAAACAAACAAACAAACAAACAAAGTCGCAAAAATTATAAAGAAAATATAGGTAAAAAATTGATAACAAATACCAAAAAGCATAAATTAAAAATCTAGAATTGAGTTTGGAATTTCAGGTATACAATGTTATATAAAAGAGGAAGAGAAAGAAAGAGAGAAAAAAAGTCACAAAAATTATAAATATATATATATATATAGGTACAAAATTGATAACAAATACCAAAAAGCTAAAATTAAAAATCTAGAGTAGAGTTTGGAATTTCAAAAATACAATGTTAAAGAAAAGAAGAAAAAAAAAAACAAGGTCAAAAAAAATTATAAAAATATATATATGAAGTTTGCTTTAAAAAAAAATAGGGTCTTTTTTTTTTTTTGCAAAGTAATAGTAGGTTATAAAAGTGAAAATTAAAGGAATAATAGAGGACTTAAAATTTTTTTTAATTAAAAAAAAGAATGATCGTAAAAATAGTAAAAATATATCTAGGACTTTCTCTGGTTTTGTTGTCGGTATTGTGGGTTCAGTTCATTTTCGGCTAGTTCCTTGGTCCGACTTATATTTCTCAAGATCTATAGGCCCCTTCCTATGTAGACGGTACTAACCACAGGGTTTTAATCTATTGCCTGTAGCTTCCAAGGCGGTTCCCTCTGTTAAAGCTTCTTCTGTTTGCTGGTCTCTTCAGTGTCTGGTTTCTGCCCTGACACAAAGGGGACAGTGGAGGACACTTTTTTTTTTTTCTTAGGCTCACTTGTTCAGTCGCGCTGTGGGGAGGGAGGGATGCTGCAAACAAATAACACTGGCGTGTGCTCACAGTGCCTCAGCCACACTGGGTCGGCCCCCGCTCACGGCGCGTGTAGCCTCCCTGCCCACACTGCTCAGGCTCTAGGCTGCTCCGCTGGGAACCGTCCGTGGCCGGCCCTGGGCTGCTTGCACCCCCAGGTCCAAGCCGCTCAGGTTCAGGCACTCGGGTAGTTCTCAGAGGCGCAGACTCGGTTGGGCCTGCGTTTTGTGCCCTTCCCAGGTCCGAGCAGCTCAGGTGATGAGGTGTTTGGCGAGCACGATTGCTGTGACTTATCGCCTCCCCGCCACTCAGTTATCTAGATGTACAACCGGAGCACATTCTCAGGCAGATGTTGACCGTCCAGACCCCCAAGAAGTCTTAGTTAGCAAAGAAGCCTGCTTACAGTTTTATAGATAATGTCTCTCTGGGGCTGTGATTGCCCCCTTCCGGCTCTGGCTTGCCTGTCACCGGAGGGGGATGGTCTGCAGCCAGCTATCTCTGTTCAGTCCTTTGTTCTGTGCGCGGGCCTGGCGGTGTCTTAGGTTAGGGCTGGCTTTTCGCGTGGTAGATATCCCACAGTCTGGTTTGCTAGCCCAAATTATTTCGCTCAGATAGCTCTCGGGGTATTCAGGCCAGATCCTTACTCTAAGCGATGCAGCCTGCGCCGCGCCTCCCTGCCCAGCCCCCGCTTGCTAATGGCGTGTGCAGGCGTCTGCGCCGCTTCTCCGCTGGGGGAGTTACCGTAGGGCTTGTAATCTGCGGGTTTTAATTGTTTGTTTATTTTTCCTCCCAGTTACTTTGCCCTCTGTGCTTCCAAAGCTCCGCACAGATTCGGCAGTGAGAAGGTTTCCTGGTGTTTGGAAACTTCTCTCTTTTTAAGACTCCCTTCCCAGGACGGAACTCTGTCCCTCCCTCTTTTGTCTCTTTTTTTTGTCTTTTATATTTTTTCCTACCTCCTTTCGAAGACTTGGGTTGCTTTTCTGGGTGCCTGATGTCCTCTGCCGGCATTCAGAAGTTGTTTTGTGGAATTTACTCAGCGTTTAAATGTTCTTTTGATGAATTTGTGGGGGAGAAAGTGTTCTCCCCGTCCTACTCCTCCGCCATCTTAGCTCCTCCCCTCTCTGCCTTTTCTAAATCCAGCTTGAACATCTGGAAGTTCTCGGTTCACATACTGTTGAAGCCTGGCTTGGAGAATATTGAGCATTACTTTGCTAGTGTGTGAGATGAGTGCAATTGTGCGGTAGTTTGAACATTCTTTGGCATTGCCTTTCTTTGGGATTGGAGTGATAACTGACCTTTTCCAATCCTATGGCCACTGCTGAGTTTTTCAAATTTTCTGGCATATTGAGTGCAGCACTTTCACAGCATCATCTTTCAGGATCTGATATAGCTCAGCTGGAATTCCATCACCTCCACTAGCTTTGTTCATAGTGATGCTTCCTAAGGCCCACCTGAGATCACACTCCATGATCAGGGTTAGGGGATGATGAAGTACAGCCTAGAAGGAATGTGGATATGGTTATAAAACAGAAACAGGAGGGATCCTTGGAAATATTCTGTATCTTCACTATGGTGGTGGTCACACAACCCTACACATGTGATATAAAAATTAAATATATATATGCTCCCAACAAAAGAGCACTTGTAAAACTTCTTAAATCTGTGTAAGCACTGGGGAAGACTGGGCGAAGAGTTGTATGAAATCTCCATTACTTCTTATTTGTTGTTGTTCTGTCACTAAGTTGTGTCTGACTCTTTGCCACCCCATGGATTGTAGCACACCAGGCTTCTCTGTCCTCCACTATTTCCTGGAGTTTGCTCAAGTTTATGTCCACTGAGTCAGCGATGCTACCTAACTATTTCATCTTCTATCTCCCCCTTCTCCTTTTGCCTTCAATCTTTCCCAGCATCAAGGGTTTTTCCAATGAGTTGGCTTTTCCCATCAGGTGGTCAAAGTATCGGAGCGTCAGCCTCAGCATCAGTCCTTTCAATGAATATTCAGGACTGATTTCCTTTAGGATGGACTGGTTGGATCTCCTTGCAGTCCAAGGGACTCTCAAGAGTCTTCTCTACCAACACAATTTGAAGGCATTAATTCTTCAGGGCTCAGACTTTTTTATGGTTCAACTCTCACATCCATACACGACTACTGGAAAAACTGTAGATTTGATTATGCAGACCTTTGTCGGCAAAGTGATGACTCTGCTTTTTAATATGCTGTCTAGGATTGTAATAGTTTTCCTTCCAAGAAGCAATCATCTTCTAATCTCATGGCTGCACTCACCATTGGCAGTGATATTGAAGCCCAAGAAAATCTGTCACTGCTTCTACTTTTTTGCCTTCTATCTGCCATGAAGGGATGGGACTGGATGCCATGATCTTTTTTTGAATGTTGAGTTTTAAGCCAACTTTTTCACTCTCCTCTTTCACTTTCATCAAGAGGCTCTTTAGTTCCTTTACTTCTTATAACTGCATGTAAACCTACAATTATCACAAAATAAAAAGGTTTTTAAATGGGTGAATTAAATCTCAATAAAGCTGTTAAAAAATACACAACAGAAAATGGGGAAGGTGTGTTGATTGTCACCATAGGAGGGGAGCACTTTTAGCAACTAAAGGATGAGATTCCCATATTGCATAGGAAAGAATTTCACAACGAAGAATAAGACAGCCTCCCCCACTGAACATGCTGCCAGATATTCAGGGAGATAACACACAGTTGTCTGACTCTTTGTGACCCCATGGACTGCAGCCCGTCAGGCTTCCCTGTCCATCACCAACTCCCAGAGCTTGCTCAAACTCATGTCCATTGAGTCGATGATGTCATCCAACCATCTCATCCTCTGTTATCCCCTTCTCCTCCTACCTTCAATCTTTCCCAGCATCAGGGTCTTTTCCAATGAGTCAGTTCTTTGCATCAGGTGGCCAAAGTATTGGAGTTTCAGCTTCAACATCAGTCCTTCCAATGGATATTCAGGACTGATTTCCTTTAGGATGGACTGGTTGCATCTCCTTGCAGTCCAAGGGACTCTCAAGAGTCTTCTCCAACACCACAGTTCAAAAGCGTCAATTCTTCAGTGCTCAGTTTTATTTATAACACACATACACACACAAACATAAAAACAGTAACAACATGTAAATAACACACACACAAACAAAAACAGTAACATGTATACTTATCTGAACCTAGACCTTAATCCCATTTACAAATAACTGCAAAGGTAATTTCTGTATGGTTTTAATATACTCTGAATTTTCCAGGAATGCAAATATCCTATTAAAAGAAGAGAGATTATTGTTTTATTTGGAACTTTGCCAAGAATTGTTTATCATTCCAGAAAATTAGCAGTGGCAGTGCTTCCAATAATATTTGAGTCACCAATACAGTCCATTAGCCTCAACTTAATATAGTCATTTGCAATATATATGCACATATAATTATATAAATGCATTTATTATACATATGCATTCATGATATATATTTTTGCATGATATATTTTGAAATGTCAAAATAAAAGAAAAAAACATTGACTACATTTGGTTAAATATTATGTTCTGTGAAATCATTATAAACAGGTGCAAGCATCTGACTACATCTTTTTGTATAGTATAGATATGCCTGTGTGCCTGCATATTGTGATACATATTATTTTCTAATAAATTCATTTTATTTCTCCTCTATATTGCCATTAGGGCATACATGGATTATTATAGAGATTATTTTTTGTTTTTGAAGATGATATTATCTATGATTTCATGCCAGGATAGTAAAGGAGATATTACAAAATATCTGTCTTGAAAAGGGGGTGTTGGGACAGAGGGGAGAACTACTGGTCTAATTTCTGTTCAACGAGAGGTCTGTGGAGAATCCTTAGGAAAATTCTTTCTTTGCTTAAAAAAGAGAGGGACTCTGCATGACTTTCCCTCACTCTTTCAGAAGTTCTAGGACAACATGATGCTTTTGTATGAGGCACTCATCTTGCAACCAGGTGGCAACAAGTCTGAGAAATAAAAATTAAAATGCTAGGGAACAAAACAAAACAAATTGCTGAGGAGCATGGGACCAAAACAAGGAAAGAGCCTGGGTTTTCGATGGTGTCATCGATCTGTTGCACTAATCCTCGAACTGCCACCCGTGGATAATTGTAGGTCTGTATTGTTTAAGTCACTGTTAGTTGGGTATTCTCTTGCATGCAACTTAAAGTATATATCTAACCAGGATATGAGAATACAGTAAATGGGCAATTACAACGGAGTGTAATAAAGAGATCTAATTGAACTATGGGAAGATAGGGAAGCATTTCATCACATTCCCAACCCAAATTGGGGGCTGCAGGGCTGTGACTATTTCCTGTAGGAAATATTTGGACCAAGACCTGAAGTATGAGTATGGGGTTAGCAGGATAGGGCACAGTAGGGTGTTTCATAAAGAGGGAACAGCAAGAGAGATACTAGAGAGTCACATAGAAGTGATTCTGCCTAAAGGAAGTTTTCCAAAAAGGTTATTAACGATAGGTATGAGATACAAGATCAAGTCCTGACTCAGTCACTTGGTAACTAACCACTGACCATTCCTAAGTTTTCGGTTTCATCATCATGAAAACGATGATTATGGTAGTACTCGTGTCCTAGGCTCTTTTTGAGAGGATAACTGTCATAATCACCTATACAGGAAATGTTCAAATCTAGACTTGGGTGATGGCAGGAGAAATGGTTAGAAAGGTACATAAATGTGTGCCAAGTCGCTCAGTCGTGTCCGACTCTTTGCAACTCGATGGACGGTAGCCCACCATGCTCCTCTGTCCATGGAATTCTCCAGGCAAGAATACTGGAGTGGGTTGCCATTTCCTCCTCCAGGGAAGCCTATAATAACATGTTAATCTAAAATGGCTGGGTACAGAAAGCCCAGAATCAGCTTTTAAGCTGTACGTTTGTGCTAAGTAGCTTCAATCAGGTCTCTTTGCGACCTATGGACTCTAGCCCTCCAGGCTCCTCTGTCCCTGGGGTTCTCCAGGCAAGAATACTGGAGTGGGTTGTCATGCCCTCTTCCAGGGGATCTTCCAAACCCAGGAATGGAATCCACATCTCTTATATCTCCTGCATTGGCAGGCAGTTTCTTTACCACTAGCTCCACCTGGGAAGCCCCCACATCAATAGAGGAAGCATAAAGGGGTCTACTTCCACAGGGCTTGTTGCATCAGTGATTAAATGTAGAGGGTACAGTATCAAGAATGATGTGTATCTGGCACAGGTAACTGAGTGGTTGACGTGCCATTCACTGATACAGGCAATACAAAAGGAGCAGTGGAGTTTAAGGAGGAAATGATGAGTTCCATTTTGGAGATTTTGAGTCTGGGTGCCTGTGGGAGGTGGAGGCATGTAGTAGGTACTAAAATATACACCTCTGGGCTCAGGCGCTGTGTTTAAGTTGCAGGTAGACAGGGAAGCAACAGTATACAATCACTGAAGTCAAAGGAGAAGATAGGATGTGCTAGGGAAGAGAAGGAGGGGCCTGAAGAGGAAACTGAGCTGGAGCACCCTTAAAGGATAGGAAGAAAAAAATAACAGAATAGGCGTCTGAGATCACAAAAGCTGACGGAAGAATATTTCTCAACAAGGGGAGAGGTCAAGTAAAGATTGAGAAACGTGAGATTAGCAAATGGAGTTGTGGCTGACTTTGACCAGAGGTGTTTCTAGGGGGTGAAAGGCAGATTGGAGAGGGATAAGGAGTGGGAGGGCAACGGCCAGCACAAACAGCTCTTTCCGTCAAGTTGGCTGCCAACGGGAGATAAGACGAGATAAGACAAGAACGTAGGGACTTGAGGAGCTGAGGCAGAAGAGGGATAGACTTAAGCATGTAGGTGCCACTAGGAAGAAGTCAGTAGAATGGGAGAGATTGAAGCTACAAGAATGTAAGGAAAACTCACTCAACAATTAGTTGAGCGCTTCCTACGTGCCTATCAGTCCTACCACCCTCTCCAGTGACCTACAAGCTACACATGTGACAGATTTAACCTAAAGCTTTATCTTCAGGAGAAAGCGGTTCTCCCTGTTGTTTTTCTTAAGAGTCCCAATTCCGACCTTCCTCCTCCTCCACACATACACCCCACCGGATACCCTGTAGGAGCCCATACACCGCTGGACCTCACAACCTCAACTGGACACTTGAGGCTACAACTATATAACAGATCTTTAAGACGGCAGAGCCAGTGACGCCTACGCCACCGCCTCTCCAGCCTTTTGCCCCAAATTGCGCGAACAGAAGCTACTGCGCAAAGACTAGCCTTCCGCCTCGCTCCGCCCTCTTCTCTTTGTTTCCACGTCCTAGGATCTCGCGAGAGTTGGGAGGCAAATCCCGCGAGCTGAGACCTGGGGCCGGCTCTGCAGCTCTCGCGGTGTTTGCGCGAGACTGCTCTTTTCCTTCCTCCCGTGCCGGTCCGCTTGCCTTCCTCCCCCTCTTCCCCACCCGGCCTCCCCCTCCTTCCCCCGCGGGCCCCCTCCCCGCAGGGATAATATGGTCTCCGGCGATGGACGCCCCAAGTGCAGGTTAGTTTCAGTCCGCCAACTGGATCTGGCAGTGGAGACGCGCGCTACCCGGGCTCCGAGTTCTTTGCTTCTGTCGCCTGGAGTCGCTTGGCCGGCGCGGGGGCCCTCCGAGCTCAGGTCCTGCTCCCCAGGGGCCTGCCTGCTGGGCCGCACTCTCTGCGCCTAGGCCGCGAGAGTCCGGCCTCGCAGCCCTCGCCCCTCAGCGTGACCCCGCCGGGGACGTCTGCTCCGCCGCTGGCTTTGACCCTTGGCGGCCTCAGCTTGTTGGCGCCGCTGTTGGCTGCCAGGGCTTCCCTATGTTCCTTAGTGGCCCTAAGGTCGAGGAAAGGCCCACCATCTTCTTCTCCCCGCCCTCCCCCGCCCCCATTTGTAAGAGATGAGGATGGGGGCCAGTGTCTCATCGCTTGGGTCTCACGCAGCTAGTTGTTTATTCCGCTGTCCAGACTCAAGCCCCTCCCTCTCTCTTTGCCTCTAGTAGCAGGGTCGGGGGTGGTCAAGGCCGATCACTGGTCAGCCGGTTCTCTGACCATTAATTATTGCAGAGCTCGGTCTCCTCCCCCACCATCCACCTTCCTCTCTTCCCCCTCAGCAGAAAAAGAAAAACATTATGTACTCTGAGAAAGTGGGCTATGCTTATCGCATCTCATTTCAGACCAAGGTCCTAACAGTGTTGGGGGTCCTGCCCACCCACCGCAGTGAGTCTGCACAAAAGATCTCAAGGTTCTGTAACCTCAAGGGTGCCTCTCTGCCACTTCCCCCAAGAACCTTAGAAGCAGGGGCACATTCAGATGAGACCCGTGGGTCCTCGTAGATAAGCTTCAATTCGTGCATAACCAGAAAGACGGGTCTTTTAGGGAAAATCTGCTATTTTACCCAGATATTTTGTTGTTCACTTTTACCTTTAGGCGTAAGGCCTATTAAGGTCTTATCTGATAAGTTGTTTGGTTTGCTTTTGATTTTGTTCATGTTGTTGAATGCTGTGTAAATGTCTATCTTTTGATTATTTAAAAAAAATCAGTTCTAACATAATTGTGGTGTTCTCAAATTGCCCTGTTTGTATTTATGCAATTTTCAGGACATGTCTTCACAAACGTGTGTATACATCATTTAAATCATTCTTATTGTCCCTTTCCAGGTATTCTTTATTATCGCGTTTCAGGAGTTAATTATTTTGCCAGTTTTTGTTTGACAGAGTCATGGTTTAGAGTTGTACTGTCCAGTAGAGTGGACACAAGGCACGTGTGACTATTTAAATTAATTAAATAAAATTTGAAAGGATTCCTCTGTCTCTGTAACCACATTTTAAGTGGTCAGGGGCCCCATGTGTCTAATGACTACCTTATTGAACAGCTCAGATACAGAACATTTGTGCCATTGGAGAAAATTCTGTTGGACAAATCTGGTTTCTAGGTGTTTTCACTTTGAATAAGGCACTTTGTAACAGTGTATAATGAAAGGTTTTTTTTTTTTCTTCCCAGGATATGCCTTTGAGTACCTTATTGAAACATTAAATGACAGTTCACATAAGAAGTTCTTCAATGTTCCTAGACTTGGAGGCACCAAGTATGGTAATGTTGCTTACATTTTCTTGGGTTTATTTAGTTTCTAATAATAAAAATGCATTTGTCAAGCTGAGTTGAAGAAATTTTAAGTTTATTCCCACCATGTCATAGTAGGCACACCTACACATATCTCTAACATTGGGACAGCTTTCGTGAGAGGAGGATGTAAGCCCATACCGTAGCTTCTTATTTTCAAATCTTAAGTTAGTTTTGTAATGATTTTTTCTTTCCCTGAAGAAACTACTAATACATTTTTAAAAGCAATAAAAACCTGACTGATGATATTCTAGAGCTATTAAATGTATATTTTAATTTTTCAAGTGAACAGTTCCAAGAGTTCTTTATCTAGTGTCCTTTTATTAGGAATCATCAATAGGGCCCACTGATTTGAGTTGTTGACCAGGGCATGGTTTGCCCAGGCTTGTGCACCAGCCCTCTTGGCAGACCTTTGCAGGCTCCTGATCAGGATCAAACCTTTCACTGAAGCCTCAGAAGAGTGAATTTGGCGGAACCGCATAGTATTGGATGAAGCCTTGACTTTATTGACAACTGAGTAACTTTCTCAACCAGGCTACTAAAGGGAAGACATGTTTGAAAGAGTAATTTAGATTATTCTTTTCTGACTTTTCAGTGAAAAGAGAAATTAAATGCCAAATCTGTTGTAGTTTTGGAAAGTTTTCTTTAACCTTGGGATTTTTTATTTTTGTTTTTTCCCTTCTTGTGTTGGTTAAGAAGATTGCTTTTGATTTTTCTGTAGGTTTTATACTCTAGCAGTATTTTCTTGTGTATTCTGAGAAGATTTAGATATTTTAGAGTGTATTTTGGAGAAGATGCCTGTCTGAGAATTAGGTTGCCATTTAAAAATAAACATTTCACCAAAATCTTTTACTCTGCCTATTTAGTTGCTGTGATTTGAGAGGTTATCTTTTCTTAGTGCCATGTGTTGTTCATTCACATTTATTTTATCTTTTCACTGATGAGTTTGTATTAATTTTGAAAAGGGAACAGCTAAGTTGATTATATACATGAAAGATCTTTTTTTTCCCACTGTACTTATCTCAAATATCTGGGCTTCCCTTGTGGTTCAGCTGGTGAATCCACCTGCAATGTGGGAGACTTGGGTTCGATCCCTGGGTTGGGAAGATCCCCTGGAGAAGGGAAACACTACCCACTCCAGTATTCTGATCTGGGCTGGAGAATTCCATGGACTGTAGTCCATGGGGTCAAAAAGAGTTGGACATGACTGAGTGACTTTCACTTATCTCAAATATCTAGTGATTCTGGCCTGGAAATTTCTTAACCCACATTTTATAGCTTAGTAAAGTAAAAGAACATATGTGGGGATGTTTTTAGTTTTGAGTATAAGTTCTTTCTGTGGATAATTTGTGGAAATGTGCCTACTTGAAGATAGCCTGTATTTCCCAAATGCAGGAAATCAAAACAACTATAAAATACGTTGAGAGAATGATCAATAGTGTAAGAGCTATATTATCTCTGGAAAATAAGCTGTTGTGAGCATCTGTACATAATTGAATTCCAGAGTACCAGGGTTTTTATAACCATGATAAATATAATAATAGAACGCCTGTATATATAAATGCCTTTAAAACAGAAATTTGGGTTTTATTTCTCTGGGGTTAAGATATTGTTGTTGTTTTTTTTAATAGAATGGTTACTATGAGAGGTTTATTGTATAGTTACCAAAATAATTTCTTAATGAGTGTTTAATAGGGAATAAAATTTGGAAGAATTGATATTGAAAGAAAGGAGAAACTTGAGTAGAAAAACAGAAAAATCCTTGTTGGATTTTTGTGGAGGGACCAAATTGAATGGCCTCCCAGACCTGTGCTTAAGAGACATTGCTTTGGTGGTCACCCGGAGAAGGCAATGGCAACGCACTCCAGAACTCTTGCCTGGAAAATCCCATGGATGGAGGAGCCTGGTAGGCTGCAGTCCATGGGGTCGCAAAGAGTTGGATTCGACTGAGGGACTTCACTTTCACTTTGGTGATCACGACGGTTCCCGACCACTGTGTTCTCTGATTCCCACGTTCGAATACCTACCAGGCTGAGAATCATGGTTGTAATGAGTAACTTAATGAAGGGAAAACGTTCTGGCTCTCTTACGTGTTGGGGAGAAAAGGTAGTCTAGAACACTCTTCTAAGCTCCCTGCTAACTGTGTCAGGAATGCCTGCAGCTGCAGGAACCAGAATCCTCCTGTACAGTGACTCTAACAAATAGGGGTTTATTTTTCTCATCTAATAAGAAGTCTGGGTGTGGACATACTGGGACTGTATAGCACCAACATCAGCAGGGACTTAGGCTTTTCTCTTTTTTTCTGTTTGCTTTCATTTTGCGGGTTGCAAATAGCTGTTGTACCTCCAGGCATTATGTACATATTATAAGCAGGTGGAAGGGCAAAACAGGAAGAAAAACCCTCCCCAGGAGCTTATCTCCTTGGCCAAAATTTTCTTACCTCTCTCAACTTTAAAGCCTGAAAGATTCCGTTTTCTGACTTTTGCAATAGGGAAAGACAAGGGAAAAGTGGTTGGGAGTGAGTGGTGAGTGAACTAGCCTAGGCTGTCTGACTCACTAACAATGCTTCCCTTTATTAAGTCTGTTCTTAGATAGAATACAACACAAATTATTTGATTTTTGCTTTTTTATTGCCATTTTACCTTTTTGCTTCTCTAGTTTATACTCAACGGATCCTTATGGAAGGGCTTCCTTGGGTGGCTCAGTGGTAAAGAATCTGCCTGCCAGTGCAAGAGATTCAGGTTGGATCCCTGGGTGGGGAAGATCCCCATTAGAAGGAAATGGCAACCCACTCCAGTATGCTTGAGTGGAAAATCCCATTGTCAGAGGAGCCTGGCAGGCTAGTCCTGCCAGGACTAGCAAACGGGGTTGCAAATGAGTCGGACACAACTTGGCGACTACCTTACAGTAGTGGAATATGCACGTCATGCATATTGATCACATTTTAAACTTATATAATCTCACTAGTGGCAAAATGCTGTTTTAACCATCTGGAGCTGTTTACCTGGCACTTGAGTGCACTGACTACAACCTTAGAAATTTTGAGTGATTTTCTTAAGTAGATCTCTGAATTTGAAAATATACCTGGTTCCCAGGAAGAGAGAAATCACTGTTGCTTGGAATGGCAGAGGGATTACAGAGGCCAGTTAACACTTGGGGGATTTAGAATGGCTGGCAAGCATAATGGAAGACATAAATGAAAATGAGTGAGGAGGAGGGCGGTGAAGACACTGGCCTGGCTCTAGTGAAACATATTTTAGCAAGTGGCTGTTATTGGGCAAAAGGGCTTTCAGGCTGGTATAAAGCCTCAGGCTGCCTTCTTTATCTCATTTTATCTCATTCATCTTTCTCTTTCCCTTCCTAATTGCTTCCTTTGTAACCGTAGTACTGCTCAATCCTGTAGTGGAGCTAGGACTTGGTTTTCCAAATCCTACCTTACAATTTCCAAAAGAAAATCTGTATTTAATTTTTTAGGAGAGTTTTTATTGATTATAAGAAGTTAGGTTGGGATTGAAAATCACAGACAGAAACATTATAAGCAGTGTAGAGACAGTTTCATTTTTATGTGCATATATAAATATATGTAAATGTGCTACTTTAACAAAAATACAGTGTGTATTGTTTTGTAATCTTTTTTAATTTAATATATCACGAACATCTTTGTTTGTCATTGAATACAAGTATCCCTTGCTCTCTCAGTCTGTGTGGTTTATGAACCAGGGAGTGTGAGTTTTGAGTAGAAAGGGTTATATACACTTTTCTACAGCTTCTCAGGGCTGCACAGTATTGTCTATATGAAAGCCTCATGGTTTAGTTACCAGATCTTTGAATATTGAAGTTGTTACCATCTTTTCTGTATTTATAAACAAAGCTGTGTGTGAGGTAGTTAAGTTTTGATGCCAGCTCATTATATAGCATTATTGGATTGACATTATTGTTTCCTCCATCCCCTTCAGGTACTTTTCTTTTTCACTGGTACTGTATATGTACTGTCTCTTCCAGTCATTGCCCTTCAGTCAATATAAGGAACAAAAACTCACTTAACTCAGCATTCAAGAAAGAAGATGCTGTTGCAGTTTCCAGACATCCAATGGCAAAGGAAGAAAGCTCAGTCAGGCCTCATGGGAACTAGAATTTCTAAGCCAGAGGCTGTTCGTTCTGTCATGTGGAGATTGCCTGTTCTCTTTACCCTTGTTTCTTTTTGAATGTCTGCTCTCCAGTCTTCTCTCTCTGTAGCCCACTTTACTTACTGGTATTGTGTAATAGACAGTATTCCCACTGCCAGCCCTCTCTGTATGTTATGCTGGGCTTACCAGCCCGCTAATGCCTATATCCCCAAATGACTTTTTCACCTATTGTTTTAAGGGCTTCCCTGGTGGCTTAGATGGTAAAGCGTCCGCCTGCAGTGCGGGAGACCCAGGTTTGATCCCTGGGCTGGGAAGATCCCTTGGAGAAGGAAATGGCAACCCACTCCAGTACTCTTGCCTGGAAAATTCCATGGACTGAGAGGCTCCTCAGAGCCTGGTAGGCTACAGTCCATGGGGTCGCAAAGAGTCGGACACAACTGAGCGACTACAGTTAACCTATAGTTTGACTGGGCAAATCAGACATCTGTTGCTGGTCAGTTATCTTACTGACAGGAGCACAAATCCTTGTTTTCTAATCTTGTCTCTCCCATGGACTCTGGAAAGGGCAGTAAGTTGGGTAAGCAATGAAATAGTTTGCTTATAATGTTTATACACAAGGCATAACTTGCTAAGGATTACCTTTACCTAATGTGATTCAGGAGAAGGCAATGGCACCCCACTCCAGTACTCTTGCCTGGAAACTCCCATGGACGGAGGAGCCTGGTAGGCTGCAGTCCATGGGGTCGCTAAGAGTTGGACACGACTGAGCGACTTCACTTTCACTTTTTCACTTTCATGCATTGGAGAAGGAAATGGCAACCCACTCCAGTGTTCTTGCCTGGAGAATCCCAGGGACGGGGGAGCTTGGTGGGCTGCCGTCTACGGGGTCACACAGAGTCGGACACGACTGAAGCGACTTAGCACAATGTGATTCTATTCCATCTATAACCATGCATTCACCAGCCTTCCATATTTTGTCCAGTGGTCTGTTGGTTTTAACTGTGCTTTTGTAGATAGTTTCTGTTCTGGATTGGGTCCTTTTGGTAGCAGAGAACAGACACCCACTAGCTCAAGTGAAGAAAGATTTATTCTGATATTACAGAGCTCCCAGGCAATGAAAGGTGGCTGTATCTCAAGAAAATGGGCAGTGGGCCTGGAATTAAGAGAGCTCTTTAATGTTCCTCTCAGTGCTTCCTGACCCCTCTCCACTCTTCTGCTCCACTGCAGACAAGCTGCCTCCGCTTGCTACATTGATACACGGCCACAAATGGCAGCCTCTGTCTCTAGCTTAGTGCTTAACAACTTTCTGGTTCAGTCTGTGTCCTGACTGCAAATTCCTGAGAGAGGAATCTAATTGTCCTAGTGTATTTTTTCCACTAGGCCATTGGTCATTTACCTGCCAAGGGGTTGGCTCTTGCTTCAGTGCTATAGCCAGGGAGGTAATGGGACACTGAGCACTCTCCATTCCACAGCTGGCAGTTTGGACAGGCATCATGAAGTCCGCCTGTTGTGTTAGCAGATAGTGCAAGATCACATGCTTACCAGGAGCAGATGAGAAGAGTGAGTTTGCTTGTACCTTTGTCAATAATAGATACTGTTTTGTTTGGTTTTCTCTACCTTTGTCAGTGAGTGCCAAGAAAAAAATCTTAAAGAAGCAGGAATCTGTTTTCTCTTTCCGCCGCCTTAGGTGCTCCATAGCAAAATTAAAACAACAGCAGCAAAGGTCAGAGTTGTTTATTGGAAATCAATCCCATCCAGCCTGGTACTGGTTAGGGAGAGAGAAACAATACCTTGACTAATGAGACATGGGGGTGAGTTAATACTGTTGCAAAATCATTGTTGTTGAACCACCTCTTAGACCTGGGGTTACAGGGCCTTCTAAAAGAGTTTCTTAATCTTTTCTCCAGGCTCCTGGCCTCAAACAGGGATTTTAGGTTTACCCTAAAGCTACTCAAGCAGGTTCTTACCAGTCCCCTTACTCTCTTAGTCTGGACTCCAAAGATACCCTCTATGAGGCTTTAGGCAGGCCTAGAGTGTTTGAGTAATTTCTCCTTGCTTCAGTCTTCAGTATATTACTCTTTCATATTTAGTTTACCTAAAGCCTGTTGTTAATACTGGTATCTCCTATGGGTAATTTCTCCATCTACTGTTTAAACCTGGAATGATCACTTTTGAGAAATAACAAAACCCTTTTACATTATCTGTCTTCACCACATTGCTTTGTGGTTGGCAGGGAAGATAGTTTTATGCAGATAAAGAAATTAGACTAAAAATCTGAATAAATTGCCTAAGATCACATATCTTCTAAGTGAGAAGATTTAGTCTTAGACTTGTATCTTCTGATTTCAGACCAGTGTCCACCTCCCTTAATACCATTCTGTTTCCCAATTTAATGGCATTAATAAAGTGCTAGTTAGTGTTTATTATTTACTGTGTTCACTCTAGGATAAGTTCTGTTATTATCCACTTGGCCAAGATACTGCTCCTAAGTATTACGTAATAAGCGGTGGAGGAGAAGTTTGAACAGAGACCTGTGAATCCAAAGCCTGTGTGTGTAAAACTGCTGTGCTGGGGGTTGTATGCTCGCGCTTACAGGACTGTAGAGGCACCATATACAAGCAGAGTGGCTCTGGCTGTAATTGTGTTACACTGGAGAGCAGATGCCCTATATAAAGGAGTAAATGCTACTCAGTTCCAGCAAAAATGTGAGATTGGAGTTATAAAATTTTCTCTTTATCTTAAGGAGCCAGAAATTTGGGTTTTCCTGTTTAAAAAAATCTCTAATATTTCAGTGTTGGCAGTTGAACTTTAAAATGTTAAAACTCTGTGTAAAACAAAACGTATCTGTAGGCCGGTTTCTGAGCCCGGCACTGAGAGATGCATTATATTGCCTAATCTTGGTAGCAGCCACTTAACCTTCAGTGGTAAGATCTGCAGTCCTGGAGACGCTTTTCATCAGCCGCCTCCCATGTAAAACAGCAGGCCTCAGCATCTTTTTTTTAAAGGTTGAACCACCTCTGAGATCTACTGAGTAATTGATCAAAAGGATATCTATTGTTATCAGTTCATTTCAGAAGTATGATAACACACATTATTGTACTTTTTCAGTTTAAGTCACCAGCTTGTTCTGGTTCCCCAGGTGTCTTTTTGATTACCTATCCTTAAAGGATTAGCTTTCCAGATTGATAGGATTCTAGAAATTCCTGGTTAGAACAGGTGGCATTAATCCAGCCCAGTTCTCTGCTTGGTGCATGTATCTCTCAACAACCCTGTTTAATTTATTCAGTTAGCATGGAGTACTGACATGTTCTTGGCGAGTGAAAGATGGCTAAGATGGTATCTTTGTGCTTAAGAAAGCACACAGTTTAGTAATGGAAAGGGAAATATAATATAAATAATTATTAACTGTGATACAAGAGTAACTGTAAGATGTTCGGAAATGCTGTATTATATGTTACTGTAAGGCTGACAGAGAATACCCAAGGAACAGCAGATTGGAAGCGAGTCAGAGATCACTGGAGAAGTTGTGGTTTAACTCATTAGATAGCAGAGACGTTTGCTGCTTTGGTCAGGCTGGAGCTGGTCTGGAGTTGCTGCACAAGCAGTTGGCCATCCTCGATCAGGCAGGGGACTGGGCAAGCCGCATCTGGTGGTGTGGAGATGTGTATGGATAACAGATGCTGGTGGGGGCAAGAGTCCTTCAGAGTCATGGGACACATGGGGGCTTGCAGAAGCAGCAGCTGCTCATTGTGTGACCCTGCAGGCAGCTTGCAGGGAAAGTGCAGGCAGTGGCAAGGCAAAGGCTGTTCTGTGTGGAGCTTCTTGATCCAGGTACTGGCACAGGCAGGAGTCTTTCAGAGTGCATAGCTGCCTGGGGGCTCTCGGTGCCCATGTTAAAGGGGGGCTGTGGTGATACTAATAAAGATGTATGTCTGCATTTTTTATATATTGTATAATAAAATGTGTCTGCATTTGACAGATCTGTATAACTCAGTGAAACTTTATTTCTCAAAGATCTTCAGTGCACACAGTGAGTAGATGTTGATGGGACTAGATAAGAGACAGACAGGCTTACTTCATTCATTTTTGAAAAAAGGTCAGCCAGATATCCATGTTTGAATAACCAGAGTTTGTCAGTTGTTGTTTCAAGTAAAAATAGTATTCTTTGGGAAAACTGGCTAATTTAGCTTGTAATTCAGTCACACAAGTGTTTTTCCCTCAAGCAACTATTGTACTTTGGTTTTGAGCGGAAATGCTTTTATACACTTAATTGTTGTCACACAGAATATTGAGACTTGACCTCAGTGATTGAGATTTAATACAATTAATACTTTTTCTGCTTCATCAAGGACATTCTTAAGTGAACCTGGTATTTTGTATGAAAGTGAACAATACAGTGAAAATGAAGAAGACAGTGAGTACAAGTACAGTTGGTGCCATTGCTCTGAGTCCTGTAAGGCACCAGCAGTTTTATCCACCATTGTTTTTGAACCTTCAGTACATATGTCAAAATGGTGGGAAAAGCAAATAACTTAAGGATGATGCCTAGATGCTTTGGCATAAGCATGTGGGTGGATGGTGGTGCTGTTCACTGAGCTTCGGAACACAGAAGATGATAGTGATATGGGACAGGGCAGAGGGAAGATCATTGAGTCCCGTTTAGGTACTAGTGAGCTTGGGCACATACCAGTATTCAGGTAAAGATGTTTGTGAGGCAGTTAGCTGCATGGTTCTAGAGCTCAGGCGACAGACCTGGACTGCAGAAGAATATTTTGGTATTACTGTGGAGATAGTATGTTGAAGCCACGGGATCAACTGAAGCTCCTAAGAGGAGACAGTATGGAGTGAGAAAAGAAGTGAGCCTAGATGTGAACTCTGAAGAACTCCTACATTTGAAGATCAGGTAAAGGAAAGATTGAAGGCAAAAGGAGAAGGGGGCATCAGAGGATGAGCCGGTTAGTTAGCATCACTGACTCAATGGACATGAATTAGAGCAAACTCCGAGAGATAGTAGACAGAGGAGCCGTGGCTTGGGGTCCGTGGGGTCGCTAAGAGTTGGACGTGACTTAGTGACTTAACAACGACAAAGGAGTAGAGGTCGGCCAGGAAACCAAAACAGGGCTGCCAGAAAATGTTAAGAACTGTAAAGGAGCGAACAGTTTGCTGTCCTTGCAAGTTAAACTGACAGTTTGCTAAATGCTGGCAGAAGACACAAAACTGTTGGATCAGAGACAATGGATAGTTTATTACCCATAGCAAAGCGGTGTGCTTGGTACCAGCATTTGTTGAAGAGGGCCAGGTAAAACCTGCACACGAGGTTGTGTTAACGAAGAGGAAATCTGACTTAGGGAACCCAAATCTTTCACAACGGACGGTTGCATGCCTGCCCTTTGCTCCAATAAGAGACACTGTGTTTATCTCCCAAGGCTAGTCATTATATTAACATCTTTTTAAAGACAGTCTGGAACAAAGCCAGTCATCGCTTCTGCTTGCAAGTGGTGCAGAAATGTGAGATAGGAGACATGGAAAATGGTATTGTGAAAGTCAGTAGAAAAAGAATGTTTCAAAGAGGAGGAAATTGTTAGCTCCGTTGAATATTGTAGAGAAGATATTGTAATTCTAGTTAGAACTCTTTCATTGATACTTTGAGAAATCAGATTAGTCTGGGCTGAAGTTTAGAAGTATAAGAGGAAATGTGTAGGAAAGTGGACATTGGGAATATGAGGGACTCAAAAAACTTGGTTGAGAGTTTGAAGAAAGCAGTACTTGGAAACTGTGTGTGTACTTGTGTACACAAGTTTGTGTGAAACTGGAGGTAGGAACTTTAAATGATGATGGGAAAAATCCAGTTCAAGGATAGAAAAGGAGAGGAAAGGTGAGAAAATTGTTAGACTCATCTCAGATGAGTCCTAATGTGTAACTGGGAATTGCATACAGAGCTCCTATAGTAAGTTGGCATTTGGTAGGAAGAGGTCCACAGCTGCCTTCTTAATTGGGAAAAGGATAAATCCAGAGGTATCTAGGCTTATGTGTAAAGTAGGAAGAAGCCGAGGTAGCTAGTCTGTGCTGTTAGGGCTCTGGAGTATCCACCTATAGATATACTTTAAGAATTAAATGAGGTAATGTATATAAAACACCTTGATACATATGCCATCAGATCAGATCAGATCAGATCAGTCACTCAGTCGTGTCCGACTCTTTGCGACCCCATGAATTGCAGCACGCCAGGCCTCCCTGTCCATCACCAACTCCCGGAGTTCACTGAGACTCACGTCCATCGAGTCCGTGATGCCATCCAGCCATCTCATCCTCTGTCGTCCCCTTCTCCTGCTGCCCTCAATCCCTCCCAGCATCAGAGTCTTCTCCAATGAGTCAACTCTTTGCATGAGGTGGCCAAAGTACTGGAGTTTCAGCTTCAGCATCATTCCTTCCAAAGAAATCCCAGGGCTGATCTCCTTCAGAATAGACTGGTTGGATCTCCTTGCAGTCCAAGGGACTCTCAAGAGTCTTCTCCAACACCACAGTTCAAAAGCATCAATTCTTCGGTGCTCAGCCTTCTTCACAGTCCAACTCTCACATCCATACATGACCATAGGAAAAACCAAGCCTTGACTAGACGAACCTTTGTTGGCAAAGTAATGTCTCTGCTTTTGAATATGCTATCTAGGTTGGTCATAACTTTCCTTCTAAGGAGTAAGCGTCTTTTAATTTCATGGCTGCAATCACCATCTGCAGTGATTTTGGAGCCCGGAAAAATAAAGTCTGACACTGTTTCCATTGTTTCCCCATCTATTTCCCATGAAGTGATGGGACCGGATACCATGATCTTTGTTTTCTGAATGTTGAGCTTTAAGCCAACTTTTTCACTCTCCACTTTCACTTTCATCAAGAGGCTTTTGAGTTCCTCTTCACTTTCTGCCATAAGGGTGGTGTCATCTGCATATCTGAGGTTATTGATATTTCTCCCGGCAATCTTGATTCCAGTTTGTGTTCCTTCCAGTCCAGCGTTTCTCATGATGTACTCTGCATATAAGTTAAATAAATAGGGTGACAATATACAGCCATAGTAGATCTTAAATGAATAACTATAGATATTACTGTCTAAAAAGTTGAAGAAGAAAATTGTATTGGTTTTCTGTTACTGCATAATACATTTTAAATCAAAAGGCTTTGTGGTTAAAGCATTAAGTAAACATTATCCCACAGTTTCTATGGGTCAGGAATTTAAAAATGTCTTAGTTGAATAGTTCTGGCTCAGGATCTCTCATGAAGTTACAGCTAGGTGTTAGTTGGGGCAGCGGTTATCTAAAGGCCTGATGGGCTAGAGGACCCGCTTTTAGTGCAGCCCATTCACATGACTGGCAAGTCGGGCTTACTGTTGGCACAGAGGCCTCAGTTTTATTCCACATGAGCCTCTCCTCAGTGCTTCTTGATTGTCCTTATAACAGACTGCCAATTTCTCCCAGAGTGAGCTATCCAAGAGAAGAAGGCTGATGCTGAAATACTTGTAACCTAGCATTAGAAGTCATGCACTGTCATGAACCTAGCAGTTATATATACTAAGGGAGGTGAGTCAGGCAGAGAAAGACAAGTACAGAATGTTATTGCTTGTATATGAAATCTAAAAGAATGATACAAATGAACGTATTTACAAAACAAAAATAGACTCACAGACATAGAAAACAAACTTATGGTTACTAGTGGGGAAGGGGACGGGGGAGGGATAAATCAGGAGTTTAGTATTAGCAGATATATACTGCTATTTATAAAATAGATAAACAAGAGGGACCTACTGTATAGCATAGGTAGCTAGATTCAGTATTTTACAATAAACCATAATGGTGTGTGTGTGTATCTGAGTCATTTTGCTGTATACCAGAAACTAACTCAACATTGTAAATTAACTGTACTTCAATGCAAGAAAGAAAGAAAAACCCACTGTCATCTCTGCCATACTCTTGGTAACACAAACAGCTGATTTTCAGTGTAGGTTGTGTGAGAGCATGAATGCTGAGAGGTGAAGATTACTGGTATCATCTTGGAGGCTGGTGACTGCAGAGAGAAATAAGAAATAAATTGTTTTGTTTGTGGGAGAAGGCGTTGTTTGCATCTTTCCTTGCTGTGGGCCTCTAGTAGTTTTCATGAAATTAGACAGATCTGCAAGTCAGTACTCCTTAATGATGAAATGTCTACTCTTAGCACACTCTTTATTTGATAATTGCTTTTTACTTTAATGCTAGTTTTCAAATGGGAGAGTTAAAAAACAGTAAGACCACTGAAACTATAACTGAAAGAGTAGCTCTGCCCTAAATTTTTATTCTGCAGAGAATACTATTTTTAATCCTTTTGGTCATTTCTTTTAATAATTTCCTCCATATTATTAAATACCCTTGCCTATACAGCTGTTTCTTGATCTTTCAGTTTTAGACTTTACTGACTTTTTACTGTGGAAAATGAGAATTTGGCACTTTTCTTCTGCGTATATACCACGTACCTCTTCCTAATATAGTTATAATTTTGGTTAAAACAATACTCAGTCAGTTCAGTTCAGTTCAGTTGCTCAATCGTGTCCGACTCTTTGCGACCCCATGAATCGCAGCACGCCAGGCCTCCCTGTCCATCACCGACTCCCGGAGTTCACTCAGACTCATGTCCATCGAGTCAGTGATGCCATCCAGCCATCTCATCCTCTGTCGTCCCCTTCTCCTCCTGCCACCAATCCCTCCCAGCATCAGGGTCTTTTCCAGTGAGTCAACTCTTTGCATCAGGTGGCCAAAGTATTGGAATTTCAGCTTCAGCATCAGTCCTTCCGTTGACCACCCAGGACTGATCTCCTTTAGGATGGATTGGTTGGATCTCCTTGCAGTCCAAGGCACTCTTAAGAGTCTAACACCACAGTTCAAAAGCATCAATTCTTCAGCGTTCAGCTTTCTTCACAGTCCAGTTCTCACATCATACATGACCACTGGAAAAACCATAGCCTTAACTAGATGGACCTTTGTTGGCAAAGTAATGTCTCTGCTTTTTAATATGCTATCTAGGTTAGTCGTAACTTTCCTTCCGAGGAGTAAGCGTCTTTTAATTTCATGGCTGCAATCACCATCTGCAGTGATTTTGGTACTTATAACTATAAATATTCTCAACCAGTCCATGTAGTAAATGACGATTGCATCTCGTTTCTCCTACAACTTTGTATATTTTTTTTTTCTGGAATTAATGATTGTCCTTTTTTGTTTGCTTAGTTTTCTGTGTCCTTATCAATAATTCATCTCCATGCTCTCCAGAAGAACTAAACTCCTGGTATAACCAAGTATAACCATCTCTTGGCAGCATACCATCTGGACTTCATTTTATGCTGCATTTGAGGCTGACCGCACTGTGGCTCACTTACAGTATTGCCCTAGAAGAGTCTCTGCTCTTTCTTATGTTAGACTGTTTCCTAAATTTCATGATTTTTTACTCTCCAGTTCCTTATTTTATAGACCATATCCTGATAGCTTCCTACATAAGGGTGCCTGTGACTAATTTTTTTTTAATTTGCCACTGCTTGGCTGTTTTTCTTTTTCAAAACTTTATTTTGTATTGGCGTATGTATAGCTGATTAACAATGTTGTAATAGTTTCAGGTGGACAGCAAAGGGACTCAGCCATACATAGACATATATCCACTCTCCCCCAAACTCCCCTCCCATCCAGGCTGCCACATAACATTGAGCAGTTTCCTGTGCTGTACAGAGACCTTGCCTAATTAATTGATAGTTTATCTATTTACAGATTTCTAGGCTGAAAGTTATTTTCACTTGGGATTTTGAAGGGATTTTGCCTTCTAGTTTTTCACATTCCTCTTTTATTGCAGGCTATCCTGATTCCTAGTCTTTGTTTCTGATTGCCTTTTCCTTTTGTGGGCATTTAGTTTCGGCTTTCTCTTTTCTGCTCAGTCTGCTGCTGCTGCTAAGTCGCTTCAGTCGTGTCCGACTCTGTGCAACCCCATAGATGGCGGCCCACCAGGCTCCCCCGTCCCTGGGATTCTCCAGGCAAGAACACTGGAGTGGGTTGCCATTTCCTTCTCCAATGCATGAAAGGGAAAAGTGAAAGTGAAGTCGCTCAGTCGTGTCCGACTCTTCTCGACCCCATGGTCTGCAGCCTACCAGGTTCCTCCATCCATGGGATTTTCCAGGCAAGAGTACTGGAGTGGGGTGCCATTGCCTTCTCCATCTGCTCAGTCTATTACCAGTCAATTAAGGACCATCTTCCAAAATTTTTGTTAGCTTTGCTTCTGTTTCTTTGTTCTTGTGGGTTTATAACTTTCTTTACTGTTAACCCTAGTGGATTTCAGGAGAGAGTGGAGATAATTACTGGTGTTTATTTTTACCGTATTTTGCTAGTAATCTGACAAAATGCTTTTTATGAAGATACCTGAAACAAAAAAGCTTCCTGAGGATATATTTTTCCAGAATAATTAACCAAAGTTAATTTTGTGTGTTGGCTTCTGTGATAAATTTTACTTCTTGTTATTTCCAAATGCTCTGTTGTAAAAATGTCCCCTCTGTAATTTCTCTTGGTTTGGAGGCGGGGGAGATGGGGGGTGGGCTTCATTATTTTTGATTGAGGAAAAATGGAAATGAATATTTGTTAAGTACTTACTATTTGTCATATGTTTGTTAGAGGGTTTTACATGTACTAGATAGATGATGAAGTAAGGTATTCTTCACATCTGCTATGTAGCTGGCATCCCCATTTTAAATGAGAAAATGCATCAATTTGAGTCACTTTCCAAAAGTCATACCTATTGCAGATAGCAAATAGTGGCTTTGAATTTAGTATTTCTGATTATGTAGTCCTTTATCCTCTTTACTTACAACATTTGTCAGTCTTTTGTTTCAAATATTCCACCATTTTAAAAAATCTGTAAACGTACTCCAGTATGTATCTCCGATGTACAAAAGGACTTGTAACTAACAAAATTAACAATAATTCTTTATTATGCTCTAAAATCCAGTCCATATTCACATTTCTCTGGTTTAATGTGGATTCCCTGGTATAAATATATTCTTATATAATTATGTAAGTATATTCTTATATATTTCTATAAGAAATATGTAAATGTTGGTTTATTCACACAGTATCCAAATAGGGTCCACACATGGCACTTGGTCTTTGTGTTTCTTAAATCTCTTTTAATAAAAATATTCATCCTCTCTCTTTTTTCCATGCCATTTTTATGTTGAAAAAAACAGGTTCTTTGTTCTGTAGAATGTACTACATTGTAGATTTGATTGCTTCTTCATGGTTTCATTTTATTGTCGTACTATCTCCCATGTTTCTTGGTAACTGGATGTTTGATTAGATTCATGTTTCTATTATTTTTGCAAAGAATATTTCATAGTTGGGGGCTTGTACTTCTTGCTAAATCAAGAGGCATTTAACATCTATAATGTCCTACTTTTGGTGATGCTGAGTTGGGTGTAATTGTTCTCAGCTTGATCCATCCATTATAAGTTCCCCATTCGTATATTACCTCATGATTTTATCATCCACTTATGATCCTTGTATAGATCTATTATTTCATTAGATGCTTCACATTGGTGATTTTTCTAATTATATCACTGCCCTTCTACATTTATTAGCTGTAATTCTTCTATTACAAGAAACTTTCTCTTCTTAACTATTTTGTTATTTGAAATCAGGAAAGATGGGGTTGACGATTTATTTTCCCCTCTTTGTCAGTTTTTGGAGTATTCTCTGTAGCAAAAGAGTCATTATGAACTAAGGGCTATTTATATATTTGATATATTTTAATGTGTTACAGTCATTACTCATTTTATTGCTCAGATTGACCCATTAGTGTCCCTGTTAGCTTTTGATAACTTCTTTGGTTTCTGATACCAAATGTTCCAGGCTCATTTTGTGCATGTCCTTTTCCGAATATGGAACCAATCATTTCTGCAAGGAACTCTTTTTTTTTATAATGGGAAATAATATTTAGAAACAGCAGGCTGAGTTGCTAGCGGTTCATTACTATTGGATTGTCATCATTTTAGGCATTTTCATTGATCAGAGGTAAGCAGTACATGTTCTTTTTAAAGAAACAATCATGAATTTGTACTGATGATACAAATTAAAATGTAAGGTTTTTTCTTTTTTTTTTAACTTAGCTACTCTGATTTTACACTTGTGTCATTACTCTTAAATCTTGGTTCCCAACCATAGTAAAAATGGTAAAAAGAAAGTAACTTTTTACTTTCTTCTCTTATATATGAGAATTTCAAAATTGCAGATAACAATACTAATAACTGAATATAATTTTTTCTTTATGGATGTTTTTGCCCCTAGTATATGTTCCACAATGAAATACTGTGCAACCAAAATACTGTGTGGAATACATACTGAGTTTTTTTAGTTTATCTTTTCATTGTTCTTTCTGGGGGGGTGTATGTACATTATTACATTTTTAATAGGTAATATTTTAAATTAGATATAATACACTTAAATTATATAATTTTTAATTTTATATTTAATACATTCATATTCTTATACTTGATTTTTTACTCTTACTGTAAAGGTATATATTATAAACATGGTTTTGCATTAATTTTCTCTTAATGAATATGTAGTCTGGAGATCACTTCTTAGTATTTAGAGATTATCATTCCTTTAAACAGCTGCATAGTAATCCATTGTGTGGGTTACCGTGGCTTAGCATAATTCCTTAATTTCATACTGATTCAGTCTTTCCTTTCAGTATTAAGGAAATACTTTCCAAGTGGCAAAATCTGTTGTGAGAATTTAATATAATCAAAAATTTTTTAAATATTGAAATTTATTTCTCTCTAGTATTCTTAAACTAGTAATCAAGAGTTAAGTGACAATTTTCGTGAAATGAATTTTGCTCACTTAAGCACCCTGATTTATTTTTAAACCTTAACTATTTTTTATAAAGATTCTTTTAAATTTATTACAAACTAACAATTTTTTAACATAATAGAAATGTTTTCATTATTGTATTCATTCTAATTATCTGTGCTTTTCAGTTTTTCTGTGTCTTTCCTGAATTAAGTATTTGTCAATCTTATATGCCCAAGTTAGTGCAGCTCTTGTGTAAAGGTTTTCTTTAATTAATTAATTTTCCAGTTATTTTATTAAAGTATAGGTAAAGGCTTTATCTCTGCCTTTTCAGGGTCTTAGCTTACATACAGGAAAGTCAGATTTATAGAAAGCCTCATATTAACAAGAATGGTGTTTTACTTCCTGTTTACTGGACTAAAAACTTCTTTTATATTGGAGTATAGTTGATTTCCAGTATTTTGTTGGTTTCAGGTATACAGAGTTTTATATATGTGATTCAGTTTTATATATATGTTTCAGATTATGTTCCATTGTAGTTTATTATATGATATTGAATATTATAATTCCCTGTACTCTACAGCAAATCGTTATTTCTTATTGACTAAAATTTTTTAAATTGAGAAACAGTACATCTGTGTCTTTATCTGACATTTTGCTATTATAATTTTTACAGTATGTAGTTAAGATTATTCCCTTATTAATAGTAATATTTTCTCTTGAATCAGATGTTCTGCCTTACTCGATACGGGTCCTCTTGGAAGCTGCTGTGCGAAATTGTGATGGCTTTTTAATGAAAAAGGAAGATGTTATGAACATTTTAGACTGGAAAACCAAACAGAGCAATGTTGAAGTGCCCTTTTTCCCTGCCCGTGTTCTTCTTCAAGATTTTACGTGAGTAGTAGGTTTATTTTTCATGATGAATTTTCAGAGCGTTTTCTTTCTAGAGTCATACTCCTAGATGTCTCTTAATTGTAAAGATTAATTTATAAATTTTAAAATTTTCCTTCTCTAAACTAAAGCTTCAGCAATACGTGAACCATGAACTTTCAGATGTTTAAGCTGGTTTTAGAAAAGGCAGAGGAACCAGAGATCAAATTGCCAACATCTGTTGGATCATCGAAAAAGCAAGAGAGTTCCAGAAAAACATCTATTTCTGCTTTTATTGACTATGCCAAAGCCTTTGACTGTGTGGATCACAATAAACTGTGGAAAATTCTGAAAGAGATGAGAATACCAGACCACCTGACCTGCGTCTTGAGAAACTTATATGCAGGTCAGGAAGCAACAGTTAGAACTGGACATGGAATAACAGCCTGGTTCCAAATAGGAAAAGGAGTACGTCAAGGCTGTATATTGTCACCCTGCTTATTTAACTTATATGCAGAGTACATCATGAGAAACGCTGGACTGGAAGAAGCACAAGCTGGAATCAAGATTGCCAGGAGAAATATCAATAACCTCAGATATGCAGATGACCACCACCCTTATGGCAGAAAGTGAAGAGGAACTAAAAAGCCTTTTGATGAAAGTGAAAGAGGAGAGTGAAAAAGTTGGCTTAAAGCTCAACATTCAGAAAACTTAAGATCATGGCATCTGGTCCCATCTCTTCATGACAAATAGATGGGGAAACAGTGTCAGACTTTATTTTTGGGGGCTCCAAAATCACAGCAGATAGTGACTGCAGCCATGAAATTAAAAGATGCTTACTCCTTGGAAGGAAAGTTAAGACCAACCTAGATAGCATATTCAAAAGCAGAGACATTACTTTGCCACAAAGGTCCGTCTAGTCAAGGCTATGGTTTTTCCAGTGGTCATGTATGGATGTGAGAGTTGTACTGTGAAGAAAGCTGAGTGCCGAAGAATTGATGCTTTTGAACTGTGGTGTTGGAGAAGACTCTTGAGAGTCCCTTGGACTGCAAGGAGATCCAACCAGTCCATTCTAAAGGAGATCAGTCCTGGGTGTTCATTGGAAGGACTGATGCTTAAGCTGAAACTCCAATACTTTGGCCACCTGATGCAAAGAGTAGACTCATTGGAAGAGACCCTGATGCTGGGAGGGATTGGTGGCAGGAGGAGAAGGGAATGACAGAGGATGAGTTGGCTAGAATAGCATCACTGACTCGATGCACATGAGTTTGGGTAAACTCTGGGAGCTGGTGATAAACAAGGAGACTTGGCATGTTGCGATTCATGGGCTCGCAGAGTTGGACACGACTGAGCCACTGAACTGAACTGAAACTAAAGCAATTTGTCTCACTTGTGAAGTAAGTCAGACAGAGCAGGAGAAATATCGTATGACATCCCTTATAAGTGGAATCTAAGAAGAAATGAACAAATGAACTTAGAAGCAGACTCAACAGACTTAGAGAACAAAATTACAGTTGCTGAGGGGAAGAGAGAGTAAGTTTGGGATGGACATGTGCACACTGCATATTTGAAATGGATAATCAGTAAGGACCTACTGTATAGCACGTGGAACTGTGCCCAATGTTATGTGCAACCTGGATGAGGGAAGTTTGGGGGAATGGATACACACAACCACACACACACGCACACATATATCCCTTCACTGTTCACTCCATTGTTAATCAGCTATATTCCAATGCTAAATTAAAAGTTTTTTCAAAAAATTAGAAGCTTATTTTCCTGTAGCCATTTATTTTAAAAACTGCTTCTACCTAACTGCCTACTTGTCATCCCAATAAGCTACTTGTCATCCCAATAAGCTACTTGTCATAGCCAATAGGCTTCTCAGACTTAATATGTCCTAAACGTCATTGCCCAGCCCCCTCACTTACTCCTTTTCAAGTTTTTTCTATCATAGTGAATAATGCTGTTTAGAGCAAAAACCTAGAAGTTAACCTTGCTTCCACTCTTTCCTTCATACATCATCCAGTCTATCAGCAGGTTCTGTGAGCTTTACCTTTGAAGTACACATGTCCTTAATCCAAATGCTTTTTACCATCTACACCTCCGTTGTTCTCATTCTAACCCCATTCTCACTTACCTGGACTATGACTATAATAGTCTCTGAACAAGTATCCCTGCTTCCACAGTTGGATTGGATAGTTTTATCTTTTCGCAGTAGGTGAAGTGACTTGGTTAAAAAATGTTGATAAAGGTCATATCATTCCTCCATTCTCCAGTAGGCTTCCATCACACTTAGAATAAAATCTGAAGTCTTTACTATAGCTTGAAAGACTTTGCCTAATTTGGGTGTCCAAGAATTATTTATTGGAAGACTTAACCATTAGCTGAGTTTTGAAGGAGGCGTAGGAGTTGGCTAAACAAATAAGAACATTTTCTTTACCCACTCACCTGTATCTGGTTAGTATGTTACTTCTCTGTGTACCCTGTGTATAAATACTCTTCTGTAATTGCTACTGTATCTTTCCTACAAATTCCTTGAGAACAGTTACTCTCCCTTATTTATTTAGCCTTGTACTATTGGTGTCTAGCACCTCAAAGTCATTTGGTAAATGCTTGTTATATAGTTGGCTGGAGATACGTATGCAGATACAGATCTTATCTATAGATTGCTATGTTTAGTGAATAACTTTGGAGACAAGGCACTGGGAGTGAAGAGGCTGGAGCTGGGGAAAAGGGACGGGATATCTTAAAATTTAAGACAAGAAAAAGGACTCGCGTCAGCAGTTTCCTTGAAGTTACCTTATGCCTCTAAGAATCATCTGTTGTATTACCTTTGGCACATGACCTTTTAGCACCCAAGTTCTCAGATAATATTTAATATTCTCATGAAACTAAGCTACATATAACTTTGGATACATTATCAAACATGAGTGCAAACTAAAAAGGGATACTTTTTAAATTTAAAAATGAATAAATGCATATTGGTCACTTGAGCACATATAAAAGAAGACTTAGAAGTTAATTATTCCTTATTTTTTAGTGGAATACCGGCAATGGTGGATTTTGCTGCTATGAGGGAGGCAGTGAAAACTCTTGGAGGTGACCCTAAGAAAGTCCATCCTGCCTGTCCGACAGATCTCACGGTTGACCATTCCTTGCAAATTGACTTCAACAAATGGTACTTTAATACTGATATTTATAAAAACAGACATGCAAGTTGACTGCCAGCCAGTCCACTAGGAGTATATGGTATAGAGGAAAGGGAATAGAGATAATTTGTGCCAGAGTAAAGTTTGCAACATTTAATACTGACTAATATACAAAAAGAAAAATTGGTGAAAATTGATGGATTGGTGAAATTTATATTTAACTAAGTCTGAGTTTAAAGTGATTTTCCTGTTTGTGTATTCTGCTGCCATTTTTATAGAAATGTATCAGCCTAGAACCTGCTTTTCAAAGAGTGGGTATCTGAAAAAAGCCTTCATTTCCTTTTTGTTTTTTAATTTCCCTTCCAGAGAGACTCTAAAGATATGAGTGATGGACGTCTTTAATTATATTAAATTGATGATTGTAAACACTGAGCTTACTACAGTTGTATTTTCCTTCCACTGAAATAAATTTTCTTACATTTAAATGATCCTTTTGATCAAAATCAAACTTGAGAAGACATGATTATGTTTTCATGCACCAGCTTATTTAGTTTCCCTGGAGTAATGGAATAAGACAATTCATTAAAGCTTTTGCTGTAGGTTAAACTCTGGCTCCCAGATTCTTTTAAGTTGTTAGATGGGGGGGAAGATCAATTTTGCTACTTGCCACAAGTTATTGTAGGAAAATGATTTTAATGGGCACTTAGAATTATTTTTTTAATCGTCGTAAATTAACTCCCCTCCTTTTTGTAATCTGAGATTTGCTTTTAAAACCTGATTTAAATGATACTTTAACCTTTGAATAACATTCAGTTGTTACTTCCAGATAGCATTGCTGGTGTGTGCTTTTTGAAGAGCTAAATTTCTGTCACTTTTAAATGGTTTTATTTTGTCTCCTTTTTTTTTGGAATGATAGTGCAATACAGAATGCTCCAAATCCTGGAGGTGGTGACCTACAGAAAGCAGGAAAGCTCTCTCCACTTAGAGTGCAGCCTAAGAAGCTTCCCTGCAGAGGCCAGACTACCTGCCGAGGATCGTGTGATTCTGGAGAACTAGGCCGAAACTCAGGAAAATTTTCTTCACAGATTGAAAACACACCCATCCTATGTCCTTTTCATTTGCAACCAGTGCCTGAGTATGACATATTTTTTAAAATATTTGTTAGTGCCAAGTTATTTTTCAGTTCTCCTTCTCCTCCTGATCCCAGTTACATTGCCTTCATATTTATTGTGCTTCCTGTTGTACTGAAAGAAGCAAAAATAATTAAAATGGTAGTCTCCAAATACCATAATCTATTTCTGTTTCTTCAGAAGAAAACTTTTAAGAATTTTCTATAAATATATTTAATTTTTGTAACTAATGTAGGCAGAGAAATATCTTAAACTGAGTTTTTTATTTTAGTGAATTTATACCATTCATTCACATGCTCATTATTCATTCACATTTCTTTTGTAGAAATCCCTACTTATATTTTTTAGCTTTATTTTCCTTCTAGGAGATTTCTTATTCTTTCTTATTGCATTGGGACCTCTGTGTTAAGAATATTCTCATTATCACATGTCACAGACTTACTGAGCTGTTTTAGAAAAGCAGTTTCCTAAATGGTACTATGGAAAGTAGTAAACCAGCCTGGAAAAGAATCCTTTTCTTAAGAGTTGGTTAAATTTCCTACTATGTAATTTTTTCAAAGTAATAAAAGCTCCGTGATATGTTTTTGTATACTATAAAGTTTCCAAAGTCTTCAAGAGAGTTATGTTGTTTGTCCCATTGTTATTATACTATCAAATCTTTTAAAGGTTAGTTAAAAATAACTTAGACTTTTTCAGGTTTAAAAAATTCAGCAAATTTAAGGTATAGGTTAAGGATATTATGAATGCATATTTCATCATAAGTGCCAAATAGTAACATTTAAGTCATTTGTCCCTAAACTAGATCTTTCAAGTTATAGGTGGTTCTCAGTTTTGTGCTCAGTATTGTTATAAAACCTTGGGTTATAAGTGACCTCAGATGCTCTTCCTAAGAATTGAGTATAGTCTGTGGGTCCTTTGCTATGTCAATTCTATGTAAGTACTCTATTCCTCTTACCTAATTTTCCTGGTTTTTAGGGACTTGTTGAACTTTTGAGATTGATGTCTCTTGTTTAGAAATTAATTTTCTGAAAAGGAAAATTTATTAATTCAAAAAACCATTGATTTTTCTTGGTTATCTTTTTATAAATGGTATGAAGCCCTAAGGTGGTATGTTTTTATTTCTAAAAATCCAATCTGGTATAACATTTCTGTTTAATTTTAACTCTAAATTGCAAAATATTAAAACTAGATATTGTCTCGCTGTATGAAAATAGTAACTCTTTTCACGTGCTTTAATGCATCAATGAAGTATTGTAGACAGAAAATGGAGGGGTAGAGAATTCAGAGCATACACCTGGCACTTGAAATCATTGCTTAATTTGGAGTCAGGTTATGAGCTAATAAATGTTGGTAAAGTACTTTGTAGCTTTCATGTACTATGGAAAGCTAAAATAATTGGAATGGCTCTAGAAAGCTTTGTTCCCTGAGGTCCTAAGAAAAATCTCATTAAGGTCTGCTATGGCTTCAGATGATCACTCAGCAATGAATTATTAATCTTTGTTTTAAAAAAAGTTGACAATTAAACAACTATAATTATCTGAACCCTGGAGGACATGTATAATTTAGGTTATATTGATATTCTAGTCAAAACTTAAATCACCAGCTGGCAGATGAAATAAACAACTTAAAGCCGTTAGAAATCATTTTTTTAAAATATCCATTAGATAAAAATAGTTTCCTAAAAATGGCAGTATGTTTACTGCTTGGCAGTGAATTGTTTTTATCTCTTAGTTTAAATAATTTATATAAAATATAATCCATGTAAACTAAACTAAAACTTTACATAAAGTAGAACCTTCAATTTGTGGTGGGATGAATACAAGATTTTTGCCCAAAACTCTTTTTAAACTTATAAAATGATGTTGTTTGTCACTGCCACATAGTGATAATTAACAATCATCTCCTAGTTAAAGTGGTATAAGTGTCAAGTGGGTGGAAACATACATGCTTATTGTATATTCATTAAGGTAACTACTCTCCTTTTTCCTTGCACTAGAAAATCCAACAAAGCTTACCATGCTACTTCTAATATTTTAGCCAAATCTCACAGTGATGCATATTAAGTACAGTTTGGGACACTGGTGTGGACGTGACTTAAATATTAAGCCCTTGCAATAGCTTTCTGGTCTTATTTAAAGCAGAACTTCATTGTTGAAAAGAAAATAACTGATTCTGAAAAGTCTAGTAAATTACTATTCTAGAATTTTAAAAATGTGTTTGTATGTAAGTGCATAAGAATGAAGACTTAGAAACAAGACAGCTCTTTTCTATAATACATCCATTTAATGCCAGTTTTTTTTCTTTTTAGACCTGAAACAGTATTAAAAAACCAAGAAGTAGAATTTGGCAGAAATCGAGAGAGGCTTCAATTTTTCAAGGTATAAATGATTTGGGGGAAATTTTTTAATAGAAGTTTATAAAATATTGAAAGGTACAATTTTTTAATATCTTTAGACCAGAAAATTTTAAATATTAGCAGTAGAACCCTTTTTTGCCTTTTTCCTTCAAGTAAAATCTTAATCAGAAACCCTAGTATATAATAAAATATTAAAAACAGTGGCTCTAGTTCAGGTGAGCCTGCAGAGTCTTCTACTTGAGCCTTCCCCTTTTTCTATCCCTCAAAATCCTTGGAACATAGTTGAAAGCTGCTGTTTATCTGGACTGTTAGAACATTATTCTTTGACTTTATTTTGTCTGAATAATCTGCAAAATGAATACATGTAGGTTTAGTATCTGCATATTTGTTTTTATGTATTGTAAACTTGGACCATAATGAACATTGGTAAAATATTTTCCATTTCAATATTTATTTATATGTTAATTGTGAACTGAATTCAGATATATGCTAACAGTTGATTTCTTAAATTTGAATAAAATATAGTGGAGTTCAAGAGTTTTTAAGAATGTGGCTGTGATCCCTCCTGGAACCGGAATGGCTCATCAAGTAAACTTAGAGTATTTGTCAAGAGTGGTTTTTGAAGAGAAGGACCTCCTCTTCCCAGACAGTGTTGTTGGCACAGATTCTCATATAACCATGGTGAATGGTTTGGGGATTCTGGGGTGGGGTAAGTAAATGACTAAATACATTTAATTCTTTTGAGAGAGGATGTCAGGAACATTATAAAAGAACGTAAATAGCAGGGTCTTTATAGCCTATTTGAGGCTGTTTTTTCACCTATAACAGTTAACAACAAAAATTAAATCTAAATTCAAGTGTTTGTGGACAGTGTGGCGTAAGAGAGAATTTATGAAAAGAACAGTGCACGGTGACCAGCACAGCACTGCCGTTTGTGGTGTGATTAGTGATGGTGGTCGGGAAGATGCCCTGGAGAAAGGAATGGCAAGCCATTCCAGTATCTTTGCCTAGAGAATCCCATGGCCAGAGGAGCCTCGTGGGCTACAGTACAAGGGGTGGCAAAGAGCTGGACAGGACTGAGCGAGAAACACTTCACTTTTCTAATGATGATGATGTCTGTGAAGGCGATGTGGCTACTCCTTTGTTCAAAGTCCTTCAAGTGGTTTTTCCTGGCCTTCTTTATAAATCCAAATTTCTTCACGTTTTTAATAGGGTCCTTGGCAACTTGGTGCCCCTAGCCATTTACCCAAACACATCTTAAAGGCTTGTTTATTTCTCTGAGTAGGCTGTGCTCTTACACCTCATGGCTTTGTGCCAGCTGTTCCCTTTTTCAGAGTGCATTTACTCTTTTACAGGGTTTTTAAATTGTTGGCTTTTAGCTTCTTGAGATTGAGGGGGGCTGGGTTCTATTCATATCTGTATCTTGAGCACAGTACAGTAACTAGCATTGTAGACACTAAGTGTTTTCTGAATTTAAAATAATGGTAAAAGTAAAATTTTTTCAACCTTGTGAGTGAAGTCATTCTTTTGAGAGGACTTGAGTTTCATTATCTACAATGATAGCATTATAGCAATTCTGTGTAAGGTACTGTGTTAAGACAAACTCGTGAGACACTAGAGATTTAGATGTTGAAAAGATGACTTATCTTTCAATGCACCATACTCATATACCTGTGTTTATTACATTAGGGGTTGGAGGCATTGAAACAGAAGCAGTTATGCTTGGCCTGCCAGTTTCTCTTACTTTACCAGAGGTGGTTGGATGTGAATTAACTGGTTCATCGAATCCTTTTGTTACGTCCATAGATGTTGTTCTTGGTATTACAAAGGTAAGCTAGAATTTTACTAGCTGTATAACTCAGTAGACATGATTTTGTTTTGTAAGTGGAAGAGCCCCATGCGAGCAGGCATTTCAGTTTATCCCCTTATCCTCAGCACTCTGGTGCTGGTATTAGCTTTGTCATTGTAGTTGTCACCATAGTAATACTTTATACTGGTAAGTACAAAGCAGTTTGTTGTGTCATCGTTCCCTTGAAGTGTTAACTCATTTATTCTTCGTTACAAGCCTATGAGATTGTACTGTTAGTATCCTCATTTTAATTCTGAGACAAGGTAAGGATTAGTGACTTAACCAGAGGGTCATAGGGTTGAATATTAAGTATAGAACAAGAATTCTAATCGAAGCAGTCAGGTTGTTAAGTCCATGCTCTTAACCATTATGCCTTATTGCCTCAGTAAATACTTGTTGCCTACTTGAATTTTAAAAAATCCCACTTAGGAAATGTCTAATTGCATCTCCTTTAATATTTAATTGAATCATTTGTCTTCTGGGAACTATTACTGTGTTAGATAATACTAAAAACTATGGGTAAAAGTGTGGTAGTGTCAAATTTTTCTGTTGACTGTTTCAACATTTTTATAAAGTCACTTTGCCCTACACCTGAAACTAACACATTATAAATCAACTGTATTTCAATATAAAAAGAAACTATAGAAACTTTTTCTCTGAATTTTTAAAATGTTGGCTGCATGCGTTTAATACATGTAATCTAGGGTTTCTTAAAGACAATAATTTGTAACTCTCCACCCTAAATTTCATTTTCACTAACTTTATTGTTATGATTAAGTCCCATTTCATTAAATGAAGGAACCTGGCAAATGTTCCAAATAGAATTCATATTTGGATCCCAGAGTCTCAGCATTTTTGGTTAGATTTCTGGGCTGAAGGCTTTTAGAATACTCCGCAGGGAAAGAAAACGGTATTGCCTCCTTCTCACCATTTAATATTGATCCTTCTTCCCTAATTAGAAAAAAAATTGACATCTTGCAGAAATGATTGATTCAGTGTATGGTAACAAAAGATCAAGAAGTTAAATTGAGAATTGAAGGATTATTCCTAGAGGAAAGGAATAGCCCATTATGTTTTTAGAAAAATCAATTCTTTTCCTTCGCATATCCTGAAAACTAATGCTGCTTTTTAGATTGCTCTGGCTGTATTTTTTCTTAACAGTGTTATACATCTACTTTAGACATTTTTGCTTATTGATAATGAAAGTTAAATCTATATGTGTGTGTACTTTTTTGAATATTTTGTCCCTTTTTGGAGGTCCTGTTCTAGTCATATCTTTATAGAATTAATCATTGTTTTTCAAAATGTATATTGTGGTACCTCATAAATTTGGTGAAAGCAGCATTTGACTTGGTATTTCTAATCTATATTGCTTTTACCATCAAAAATACAACAGTGAAAATAAACATGTTTCTTTTAGGGTTGAGTTTCTGCATGTATAAAAAGGTTAGGATTAAATGATCCTTAGTGCTTCTAAAATGTTAGAGCTTAATATTATTCATAGACTGAAGGTTGTTTCATACTTAGTCATTGTCCTGAGCACACTCCCTGCCATTCTGCAACCATTTTACAATTCAGAAAAGCTGGGTAGCTGT
Source organism: Bos javanicus (assembly GCF_032452875.1). Lineage (NCBI taxonomy): Eukaryota > Metazoa > Chordata > Mammalia > Artiodactyla > Bovidae > Bos > Bos javanicus. The sequence continues at coordinate 30,436,271 of NC_083888.1, forward strand.
TTTGGTTACCTGGTAATAAAAATAATTTTAGAAGGAATTAAGTTTGAAGCCATATGTTAAATTCTGTCAAAATGAAATTTACCTATAATTAATGATGCTGTAAATATTTGGACCAGTATTTGGAATTTGAAGAATCTTTATAGCAGTATATAATTTTTAAAACTTAAATACACAGTTTCATCAGTATATTAGTATTTCACTAAATCTAAGATGCTTTCATTGGCTAGAAGCTAAGAAAAAAAGAAGACTGCCAGTTAGCAGATATATAATAGAGTCTATGGTATACCCTGATATCAGAGACATTTTGAATTTTCAAGCGCTTTTTATCCTACTAGTAACTTTGGACCACTCTTCTATTGACTATTTGCTTTTAGCTGGAAACCAGAGTGAGTTGATGTTTCATAAAAATAACAGAGGACCTCTTTCCTTCACTGTCACTAGTAATGGGTTAAAAATTAGATTTTATGGTTTTCAGAGAATCCATGCTAATTTTGTATGTGTTTCTATCTATCTCTTTATATAGCATCTCAGGCAAGTAGGAGTGGCTGGAAAGTTTGTTGAGTTTTTTGGAAGTGGAGTTTCACAATTATCTATAGTAGATCGAACTACAATAGCAAACATGTGTCCAGAATATGGTGCTATCCTCAGCTTTTTCCCTGTTGACAATGTGACATTAAAACATTTAGAACATACAGGTAAGATGTAAGATGACTAGGAAATATTTTACAATAAATTACTACCGTGTACATGTTATTTAATATTCATGATATGATCTTATTTTGAAATAGCAAGTTTGAAATAAACTGCATCAGCTGTGCTTAAAGAGTGTTGTATCCTCAAACTAGTCCACTGTGACCCATTGCAACAGTTTAGAGAAATTATTCAAACTGCTGCTCTTTGCTTCACTTTTTCCCCATAATAATGGATACCTTCACCCTGTTAGTGATCAGACGTTGCAGTTTAATGTAAGTCATGCTTTCCCACATTCACCATTGTTGTCTTCTACATCCAGGAAGAGAGGAGTCACAAGACAAGATTATTTGAGAACCAGTGCTGTCTCTAAAGAATAAGCAGCACTTAATTTTGTGTAAAACAGCATAGGGTTACAGGTTCCAAATTCTTATTGTAGCCTACTTGACTGGCAACTTTGACCACTCTTCTGTTGACCATTTAATATAGAAAATACGTACAAAATGAGAACGTGTTGGTTTTATAAGACCCCTGTTCTTTAAAAGTCAGTTTCTGTATTTTTCAAGAGGTCATTACTAAACTATTGATACTAATCTCTAATCATTAAGTATATTGGGGAGATATGTTCTAGTATTCAGTTTGGGGGTGGATTATTTTAAGTTTTGAATCAAATGGCAAAATGGATGGTTGGTCATTTGAAACCTTGGAGGGAATGGTTCTCATAGAATGCAGAGTTTTCTCTAAACTGTTCTTTGGGTTATAGTGTGGTTCAAGAGAGAAATGCCTCATTCTTCACATTAATATGAATTAATGTAGTAATGACTATTACTGAGTAACAAATTGTCCTAAAACTAGTGGCTTAAAACAGCAATGATCATTTATTGCTACACAGTTTCAGTGGATCAGTAATTCAGACAGGGCACAGCCAGGATGGCTTGTCTCTGCTTGGTGATGTCTGGAGCCTCAGCTGTAAGACTTAAAAAGCCAGGGCCAGGAATCCTGACGGCTTGTTCACGTGCATGTCTGGCTGTGAATGCTAGCTGTCAGCTGGGAACTTGGCCGGGACTGTCAGCCAGAACACCCATATGTGGTTTCTGCATGTAATCTGGGCTTTCTCTCATGGTGGCTTTTCAAGGGTTAGTAACCCGAGAGAGGAGGGTTGGGGGAGAGAGAGAGGATGCATTAGCCAGCTAGAAATCACATTGCCTGCATTTGGAGAATGAACATATTTTCTGCCTCTGTCACATTGTAAGAGAACATATATCTTGGGATATATATTGTGGTAGTAATTGGCAAATATAATCTACCACAGTTACTTTTCATCAGGCTTACGGATAACTACCAAAATGTTTAATCGGAAGCTTTTATTCTTAACATCTAAATTATTTGACCCTTTGGAAGATGCTGTTAAATCTCTCTGCTCTCTCAAACTGTTCTTTCATTTACTTGGTTTCGTTTTGACTGGTACACTAGCGGTGTTTGTTGTTTAGGGAAAGTACGGAATTTCATCTTTCGTGGTGGTTATGAGTAATTTATTAGGTTCAATTTCATCACTGGTTTTTCTCTTGCAAACAATATTTTTGTGAGTATTATATAACTGGCTCAGTATTTTTTACCTTGTCTGTGATGAGTAGCTCTTTTTAAAAAATATTTATTTGTTTGGCTGTGCTGGATCTTAGTTACAGCATGCAGGATCTTGAGTTGCAGTGTGCGGGATCTAGTTCCCTGACCAGGGATCAAACCTGGGCCCCCTACATGGGGAGCACAGAGTTTTAGCTACTGGACCACCAGAGTGATTGAGTAACTTTTAAAAGGGGGTTCTGGTATGTATTTTATAAAGTAGAGTTTTCATGAAGAGCAAAATTTTTGCTATTGTTATTATCAATTTATAATATCAATATTGTAATTGTAATATTATAAATTTGTAAAGAAATCTTTTCTGAGTGCTTAGTTATAAGTAACATCTGTTTCTTACTCATCATTGAAGTTCAGCATCCTTACTCCTAAAGATTCAGAAATTCCTGACAGGGTTTTTTTTGTTTTAATCGTCTTTTTAGGTTTTGACAAAGCCAAACTCGAGTCAATGGAAGCATACCTTAAAGCTGTGAAATTGTTTCGAAATGAGCAAGATAATTTAGGAGAACCTGAATATTCCCAGGTATCTACAAAATAACCCACCTAATAGTAGTTAAGACTGTAAATTCTAGAGCCTGTCCTCCTGGGTTTGAATCCCAGCTCTAAGACTTACCAGCTATGCAACCTGGGTACTTTTTTAGCTTCTTTGCCTCAGTTCCTTATCTCTGAAACATGAGGATAGTATCTGCCTCAGGATTTTTAAGAGGTTAAATGCAAATTCATTATAACAGTTTTAAGAACATAGTAAGTACTCAATAAATGATAACAATTATTATCTAATAAGAAGATAGTTATGTAGCCTTTAATGTTAAACATATCTTTATAGTCTAAGCAAATGTTTCTCTGTTGGAAACTTCTATTGAGGTAGGTAGAATTTACTTGCAGGAAAGTTTTAATAAAATTCACTTTTTAAAAGTGTGTCAGGGATCTAAATCAGGTTGGTGTTATCATTGGTATGGTTAACTATTAAGCTCTTTTTTGTTAATTTCTTCATAGCTTGTGTCCCTGCTTCCTAGCTTGTGTCTGTTAAATTGTATGATTATTTGCCTGTCTTTCCATTGCCAGAATACAAGTAGGCCCCATGAGGACAGGAACTTCACCTGTTTTGTTTGGCACTCTATCCCTAGCTCCTAAAAAAATGCCTGGCACATAAATGCCGGATGTTCAGTAACAGGTGAATTAGTGAATATATATAGGTATATTGAATGCTGGATAGAACCCATCGGAATTGAATTTGTGGGACATTTGGGTAAATCTTTGAACTTCTTTGATTATTTTCTGGTCCCTTTCTGCTTTGTTTATTGAATCTAGTGCTTTGTCCACATTTTTTTTAGAGACGTAATTAAAGGAAAAATTTTGGTGGTATAGTGAAATGGGATAAATTTGCCTATTAAAAAACTTGAGCATATTATAAGAAATAGAATTAAAATTCATCAGAATGTTCATTTCAAGAGAAATTCACATACTAAAGGCACAGACTAGGATCACCTGGGTTGGTGAAACAAAGGTGTAAAAAAAGCAGATGTTTCAGTTGTGATAAACCAGAATAAACAGGGCTGTTAAATAATGATGAAAGCCATAGTGAAGAGAAATTTAATTTGAATTTATTATACCAAATGAAATGTATATTGGAAAATGGTAGAAATACCAGAAGAAATTAAACAGAAACCTAGCTGGGAGGTGGGATTTTTATAAAATATGACTTAAAAAAAAAAAAAGGAATAAAAGCATGGTCTGCAGGGGCCTGGCTGGCTAGATGCATTAGAACCAGGATTAGCAAACCCCTTTTTCTGCTATGTTCCCCCAGAACCCTCTGTAGACCAGACTTAACATCATGCAAGCTGAGAACAGAAAAATGTTTACCAAGGCTACCCATGTTATCACAGAGTAGGCAAAGGATGAATTTGGACATCAGAAGCAATAAAGTGACAGCTGGCACAAGCATCTACTTTATCACCAGGCATCTGTGAAGACAGTCTTACCTTTGTCGGGGGAAAAACATTTGAGAAACAAAATATTTTATGTAGACTATATACAGTTGGTGTTGCGGTAGTTTGTGTACTGGTCTAGTCTTTTAGCAAATTTTTATACGTTTCATAAATTAGGTTTTAATGTATTTATTTCTTGGGAGTGTATGTCATCATTGAAACAGATTATATTAAAACGAGTATGAATATACTCATTCTGCATCAGAAAGTAGCACTCAAGTTGGAATCTGTACTTATGAATTCTAATTCCTTTTCTCCCTCTCTCTCTCATTTTCTAGGTGATCCAGATTAATCTGAATTCAATAGTTCCATCTGTCAGTGGTCCAAAAAGACCTCAGGATAGAGTTGCTTTGACAGATATGAAAAGTGATTTCCAAGCTTGCTTAAATGAAAAGGTAGATTACCTTATTTGTCAGTACACCTTGTGCTAAGTAAGTAGCCAGGAACTAGCAGGATGATCTATGAACTCAATCTACTGCTATATTTTTATATATTATGGCACACACCAGCAGCTCACTGTTCCTCTGTCCAAAATGTAAGTCAGTCAGACATCTCATGAGATTGTTCCCAGATTCACTGTGAGGACCAGAGGTTGATTGGGTATATTTAAATAAAAATTTCAGTTAATTAAAAACTGAGTTTCTTAGTCACTATAGCTTCATTTTAAGTTGAATAGCTTCATGTAGCCATGGCTCTTGTATTGGACAGCATAACAATTGAATATTTATATCATCACAGAAAGTTCTGTTGGGCAGCAGTGGTCTAGACTTTCTGTGATTTCCCAGACTAGGAAAAAACTACCATATTGTTGCAATGACTGTCTTTAAATCTGGTAAAGTAACTGGATACCAGGTGACCTCTTTGACTTTTGGGGTTTGTACTTTCTGTCTTAAGAATCATGGCTTTAATCTTGTCACTTTCTCTATTATGAGAACTAATAGCTGGCTTTATTTTCAGAGCCTTTTGTAATTTCTTTATTTTCTTCCTTTTTTTTTTGGTGGAAAATGTTAAAACTTTACAGGAATAAAATAGTGTAATGAATTCCCATGTACCTCCCTTAAACAATTACCATCTTACCTCATCTGTTCTACACACCTGTAGACATAAGGATCTTTTGAAGCAAATCTTCAGGGCCATTTTCAAACAAAGAAAAAATGTTTACCATTTTTTGAGAATTCCTGTTAATTAGAATAAATAAAGAACAGCAAAGCCAAGTAGAACCTGGGTCCTGAGTAGCTGGCTGGACTCACTCAGTAGATAAAAGCTTAGGAGTACCACCAGACTCCTGTCACAATTATTCAAATTCATGCTTCAACTGAATTATAACTACTGAAAGTCATGGCCTTCAGCATCACTCCCAAATAGTCAGAACTTATCAGATGTCAAGGATCTGCTATATTTTCTACCCATCTTTTTTTTCTATACATATCAAGAATATTTAGTTTATATATTTATGTGCAAATTTGTGTAGGTTGGATTTAAAGGCTTCCAAATTGCAGCTGAAAAGCAAAATGATATCGTCTCTATTCATTATGAAGGAAGTGACTATAAGCTGGCTCACGGATCTGTGGTCATTGCTGCCGTCATCAGTTGTACCAATAATTGCAATCCATCTGTCATGCTTGCTGCAGGTAGGTTGTGGTTTATATCCAGACAGTGTTCTGTTATGTTCATATTCTGTTTCTTAGATTATGCATAAGTATAGGTGTCTTGATTTTGTTTTCTTGAAGATGCTTTTCTTTTTTTATAATTTTTATTTACTCTTTTGGCTGTGCTGGGTCTTCATTGCTGCATGTAGACTCTTATCTAGTTGCAGTGAGCAGGGACTACTCTAGTTGCAATGCTCAGGCTTCTCATTGCAGTGGCTTCTCTTGTGGAGCATGCTCTCTAGAGCACAGGCTGAGTAGTTGTGGTGCACAGGCTTAGTCGCCCTGCAGCATGTGGAACCTTGCAGGACCAGGGATCAACCCCATGTCTTCTCCATTGGCAGCTGGATTCTTAACCAGTGGACCACCAGGGAAGTCCTCTATGTTTGATTTTGAGAGCCTTTCTGAGGTTTTAATTAGGTCTAAAGGAGCCTAAGATTGATTTATGTTATTTTATTTTTATTACGAAGAAGGTAAATTTTCAAAATTGTAACTTATGTATCTGAGTTTTAGGTTATATCTACTTTTTCTATCAGTTTAGAAGTGTATTTAATTAGTAAATCTCTTGATAATCTGTTAGACATTTACCATAGCAGTGTGCTAGATTCCACTGAGATATAAAGGAATTAAAAGATCATTGTCAAGGAATATACATGAAATCAACTATATACATAGAACAGTTCACAAATTTTATAAAATCAAGTATAATAAATGTTAAATTGCCATTTCTGCATTATGATTATAGCATTTAAAATGGTTCATTTAATGGACCATTAAATCATGATACACATTAATATCATGTGTACATGATATTATTATATATTCTTCCATTTGTGTGCATGATGCCTTGATATCCAATTAAATTGGAACCATTAAATCATGATACACATTAATATCATGTGTGGATGATATTATTATATATTCTTCCATTTGTGTGCATGATGCCTTGATATCCAACCATATCTTAACAATGTATAACATAAAGGCACTAGTATATCTACCACAACTTTTGTTTAAATGAAATAAATCAGTAGAATAAAATGGACAGGATAATGACAGTAATTTTGTGAATGTCAGACTTTCACCCTAACCTATATTGGAGGTTACCTGTAGAATGAACCCGTTCTTACTTTGTACTTTAATATGAGGGAAAGAGGGAGAGAAACTTTGCCATAATAAATTATTGTTTATTTACTGTTGCAGGTCTTTTGGCTAAAAAAGCTGTTGAAGCTGGTCTACAGGTTAAACCTTATATAAGAACAAGTTTATCTCCAGGCAGTGGGATGGTTACACATTACCTCAGTTCAAGTGGAGTATTACCGTATCTTAGTAAGCTTGGGTAAGTGATGGTTACCACTTTTTAATATTAGTATTCAGCAGTGATTGAAGCTACTTGTTAGGGCTTTTTTATGCAAAAAGAAGATTGGAAAAAACACTTAGGGTTCTACTTGTTGCCTTGCCATTGCTTGAAAATCCTTGAGGCTGTATCATGCAGCATTTACTGGGTGTATTTAGTCAACAAGGCAGTGTGTTGGCTACAGAGAAGTAGATGTGATCTCTAGTTTAAGGATAGAAACACAAGACAGACAAGTAAAGCCAAGTAACAATGACAGGATAAGGGATGGTAACAGTATGGCATGATTTCTGTGAGTCATGTAGATCAGTTTTCAGAACTGAGTGAAATCTAATAGGTTGCATTATTAATGAGTAAATTGTCTTAATTGTGGTTTTGTGAGATTATTTGATCCATTAAGCATAGGTTAAGTTGTCCCTGAACATTGGAGAAAATAACTTTTCTTATATTTCTTAAGTACTTCAAAAAAATAATTGATGCTAGCAATGTTTTCACTGTGTATCAAGAAACATATGGTCTTACATAAAGCAAAACTGATAGGGTTTTAGGGTTTTTTCTTTGTTTAGAAGAGTAGCTGGAAGTAATTTTGAGGATTATATGTACAGTTTTTCAGTTATTGGTGCAAATGTAATTGCAGTTTTTACATTGTTGAAATTTGCCATTCGATATTGGAATACATTCTTAAATAAATATGGTTATGTTATACATCATTTAATGCACATTTCTTGCTTCATTTTTTTTCTAATGACTTGTACTTGCTGTTTATATTTATTTTGGACTGTGGAAATGATGTTAGACAAAAAGCAAATTCAAATGATTTTCTTATTCGAATTCAAAATGGATTATAGAGCAGTGGAGACAACTCGCAATATCAACAATGCATTTGGCCCAGTAACTGCTAATGAACATACAGTGGAGTGATGGTTCAAGAAGTTTTGTAAAGGAGACAAGAGCCTTGAAGATGAGGAACAGAAGTTGATAGTGACCAACTGAGTGCAAGTCATCAGAGCTGATCCTCTTACAACTACACCAGAAGTTGCCAAAAAAAATCAACATCGACCATTGTACAATCATTGAGCATTTTAAGCAAGTTGGAAAGGTGATAAAGCTAGGCTAAGTTGGTACCTCATGCTGCTGCTGCTGCTAAGTCGCTTCAGTCGTGTCCGACTCTGTGCGACCCCATAGACACAGCCCATCAGGCCCTGCCATCCCTGGGATTCTCCAGGCAAGAACACTGGAGTGGGTTGCCATTTCCTGCTCCAGTGCATGAAAGTGAAAAGTGAAACTGAAGTTGCAGAGTCATGTCCAACTCTTAGCGACCCCACGGACTGCAGCCTACCAGGCTCCTCCGTCCATGGGATTTTCCAGGCAAGAGTACTGGAGTGGGGTGTCATTACCTTCTCCTGGGTACCTCATGAGCTGACTGCAAATCAAAAATATTGTCATTTTGAAGGTCATCTTCTCTTATTCTACACAACAGCGAACCATTTCTCGATTGGATTACGACGTGTGACGAAAAGTAGATTTTATACGATAGCCAGTGACGCCCAGCTCAGTGGTTGGACCAAGAAGAAGCTCCAAAGCTCTTTCCAAAGCCAAACTTGCACTTTTCTGAAAAAAAAGATCATGGTCACTAGTGGTCTGCTGCCCATCAGATCCACTACAGCTTGCTGAATCTTGGTGAAATCATTACATCAGAGAAGTATGCTCAGCAAATCAATAAGATGTACTGAAAACTGCAACGCCTGCAGCTGGCATTGGTCAACAGAAGAGGCCCAATTCTCCACAACAACATCCTGCCACGTGCTTCAAAAGTTGAGCCAATAGGGTTATGAAGTTTTGCCTCATCAGCCATATTCACCTGACCTCTTGCCAACTGACTGCCACTTCTTCAAACATCTTGACAACTTTTTACAGGGAAAATGCTTCCAGTTCGTCAAATCCTGAAACATGGATTTTTACACTGCAGGAATAAGCCAACTTATTTCTCATAGGCAAAAATGTGTTGGTATAATTGTTCCTATTTTGATTTTAATAAAAATGTGTTTAAGCCTAGTTGTAATGATTTAAAATTCACAGTCTGAAACTGCAGTTACTTTTGTGCCAACCTAGTATCATCGTGGAATTTTTGTCAGGGACTTTGAGTTTAGTTGGTTGAGAATTAGAAAATTACTCCTATCAGAGTACCCAATTACAGTGCCTCTTTGGGTCCTTTGGTCAAATTTTTGCAGACAGGTTCTCTTGATATTTGACAGTTAAACCTCTTTGTAGGGAAGTAGAATATCCATTTTTTGAATGGTCACGTTATATTCCTAGCAGGTAATATTTGAGGAATTTTCTTGTGTAGTGTGCTAATTTCTGTGTCAGATTTAGTTAACCAAATCTAACTAGGGCGAGTCCTAAGTATCAGCTCTTTAGAAGTTTGCATTCAGTACAGACAGCATGCCTGAGAGTCTGATTGGATTATTCAGGAGCTCTGAAATGAACATGTTGATGAAGGTTCATGTGTTGTTAATATTCTCTTCAACAATCTTATTATAGTGCTGCAAATGAAAGATAAGACTGGTCCTTTCTTTACCAGAAAATGTTGTGATTTTTCTATCCAATCACATTGTATTTTTTGAAATGCAGATTTGAAATCATTGGCTATGGATGTTCAACATGTGTGGGAAATACAGCACCCTTATCAGAAGCAGTTTTAAATGCAGTAAAACAGGTAAACTATGTGGATCACTAGGACATCCAAATGGTTTTCCTTAACTGTATTTCACTATTAAATTATCACATATACATATTGATGTATTTATATTTCTGTAGTCTTTGCATCTCTTGAGAAAAGTAACTTATCAATCATAAAATGATTCTTTGAAATCATTTTTAGATCCTTGAAATAATTCCTTCCTGGTTTACAGAATTGATAGTTCTGTGCCTAATAATTAGAAATAGACTTTTGGTTATCTTTTCCTCAGAAATATAATATTTTGAGATTGCTTATATGTGTGTATCCACATTTGTACCATCTCTTGAATATATTTGTTTGTGTGTGTGTTTTTCTTTTTTAGGGTGATTTGGTTACTTGTGGGGTTTTATCTGGAAATAAAAATTTTGAAGGTCGTCTTTGTGATTGTGTTCGTGCCAATTATCTTGCCTCTCCACCCTTAGTGGTAGCTTATGCCATAGCAGGCACAGTGAATATAGATTTCCAGACAGAGCCTTTAGGTATGTTTTCCTTTGTATGTATGCATATATACCCTGCACATACTTTTTTCCCCAAAAGTTATATTTTTGAAATGTTTCCTAGACCATTCATTCTTTGAACTATTTCAAGAAATCTTATCACAATGCATGCATTATTAATTTTTGATTCATATGAAGAATATAAAATGTACAAGTAATCAGTTTTTTTAGCTGTGTATGCCTGAAGCACTCTGTTGAATAATATACTTGGTTTCTATATGTCTGAAAAGATGTGAACATTTTGATGTAATTACTTTTTATACTGAATTTCATACTAAAAAATTTTAACCAGGTACTGACCCTACTGGCAAGAACATTTACCTGCATGATATTTGGCCTAGTCGAGAAGAAGTTCATCAGATAGAGGAAGAACATGTTGTATTATCCATGTTTAAAGCATTAAAAGAGAAGATAGAGGTAAGACTCACTTGTTTCTTAAATAGTTTAGTGAAGTGGCTGCTGCTGCTGCTGCTAAGTCACATCAGTCGTGTCTGACTCTGTGCGACCCCACAGATGGCAGCCCAACAGGCTCCTCTGTCCTTGGGGTTCTCCAGGCAAGAATACTGGAGTGGGTTGCTATTTCCTTCTCCAGGGCATGAAAGTGAAAAATGAAAGTAAAATCGCTCAGTGGTGTCGGACTCTTAGCGACCCCATGGACTATAGTCTTCCAGGCTCCTCCATCCATGGGATTCTCTAGGCAAGAGTACTGGAGTGGGTTGCCATTGCCTTCTCCGTAGTGAAGTGGCAGTGTGTGTTTATTTTATGCATCTTTCTGAATAGGATCAAAATTAAAATTATATTATTTTGAATACACAGTTTTTGATGAATGATGGTCATTTTGTATCTGAAATCTCTAATATCTAAGAGACTTAGAGTATCAGAATTGATTTTATTTACTTATTAGAAATGTATAGCAACCATTTATATTTGGCATCCTGAACATGGACACACTTCATAGAAACTGCCCTTGTTTATTGTTCCCATTTACATGATTCAAAGTTCAAAAGAAATACGAGCAGACAGTGAAGTCTCTCTCCCACCCATTCCTTAGCCATCTAGTTTACCTCCTCAAAGGCAACAAGTTTATGTCAGTTTCTTAAGCGTTGTTTCAGAGATGTTTTGTGTATCTACAAGCAAATACGTATGTTCATACTTTTTAAAAAGAACTTAGAATATAAATATGAGAGCAAAAATGATATTTAGTCAGTTAACAAATACTTATTGAGCCCCTACTATGTGCCAGGCACTCTTCTAGCTGTTTGCAGTGTATCAGTGAAGAAAACACAAAGTTCTGAAGGGGAGAGGCAGGTAGCAAACTGTAGACAGAATAATTAGGTAAATTATACAGCATGTTAGAAAGTAATCAGTGCTGTAGAAAATTAAAGAGCAGGGTAAAAAGAACCAATTGTGTAAAATTCAGAAAGTAGATTGCAGTTTTATATATAGGATAGTTGAAAACATGGTATTGGAGCAAAGTTTTTAAGAGGTAAACAGTTAGTCATATATTTAAACAAAGAATGGGACTAAGCAGATAGAGGGACCAGTGTAAAAGGCCTTAGGGAGGGAACCGTAGTGAAGGCAGTGTGACTAGAACATAGGGAATAGGAAAGATGGTGATAGGAAATGATGTCCAGATTATATATGGAATTACAGGCCATTATTAAAATTTAGTCTTTTACTCTGATTGAAGAGAGATGGGTAGTCATTGGAAAGTGTGGAACAGGTGTGTCATAATCAAAAAAGATTGCTGTCTTGAAATTGAAAATATCTTGGGGCAGGAGGGTTGGGTGATGAGAAGGATAGAATCAGGAGAACCTGTTGTATGTAGTAGTCCAAAATAAAAAATGGTAATAGGATGGAACATTTTAGGTACCAAATGGAGGTGGTGAATGGTGAAGTTGTGAATATAGTTTGAAGGCAGGACTAATAATGCAGTGATATAGGACAGATATTTTGAAAAACACAAGTTCTTCTCCATGATAATATTCTTAAAGATTGAAAGTATACCTCAAAACACACTTAATCTCTTTAGCAACATGTTTAGATCTTTCTAAATTCTTTGGATTTTCTGGAGTTCTGTGAAGCCTTTCACATTCACTTTGTATTGAAATTTATTTCTTTGGGTATTCCTGAAAATCTGATGTGCTGGCATTTGATGAGCAGATTTTATCCATTCTGTCCAAAGATGTCATAATTCTATAGAATGCACCATCTTGGCTTTCTTTGCAAATGGATGAGGCCTGTTTTCTTTTTTTCGTTCTAGCTTAAGTACTGTTTTAATTTTCTTGATTGTTTTCATAACCCTCATTTTCTGACTCCATTTTATCTTTCTTTTGGTTTATCAATGAAAACCATATTCACAGATGGGAAATAAGCGGTGGAATTCTTTAGAAGCACCAGATTCAGTTTTGTTTCCATGGGATTTAAAATCTACTTATATCAGATGTCCTTCATTTTTTGATAAGCTTGTAAGTACTGCTTTACTATTTAATCTTTAAAAAATTGTTAGGAAGTTGAAAAAACCTCATGAAGAGTTAATCGCCTTCAACATTTTTTTACTTTTTAGACCAAAGAGCCAGTTGCACTCCAGCCTATTGAAAATGCCCATGTCTTATTATACCTGGGAGACTCTATCACAACAGATCACATATCACCTGCTGGAAGCATCGCTAGGAGTAGTGCTGCTGCTAAGTATTTGACAAACAGAGGGTATGTGTGTATGCTTATAGACTGTTTTGTTTTATCATCCTTATTAAGAGACTTCTACTGCGTCATGTTCCTTTATTCAGAAAATTACATGCTATCATGGGTGTCTGATTGTCAGTGTATTTGACCTAAGCAATAACTGGAATACCTGTTGTATTTGCTTTTGCTTGTAACTTTAGAAATTGAAGTTCCGATCTTAAATTGAGCCCTTGTCCTCAAGTAAACAAATGATTGGAAACAAGATTTTTCTTTTTCAGTGCTACTTTGTTGAAAAGTCGAATTGGTTTCACCTACCAAATAAAGCCTGATGGTGCTAACCATCTTCCATTGTTGGACTGCACAGTTTAAATGTGTATTGGGGGCTATAAAAATATACATGCATAGGCTAGGCTTGATCTTCTTGAGCTGAAAAATTTCACAAGAATAATAAATGTGAATGTAAAAATCGTTTACATAGGATATATAAACCCAAAACTAGAAACGTTTTGTTTCATTTCTACATGGTTAATAACGTAAGAGTTGCTCCCTCTTCAAAGAATTATTTTGACACCAGAGATAAAGTTTTGGTAAAGGTAGAACTTGTGGTACCACTGCCTGATCAGCTTTTTGATGCCTGAGCTATGCAAACGACATTTTCATTGAAAATATCTTAATAAAAATCAGTGCTACATTTGACAGCTTGATTTGACATGTAATACTGCATAGCTCTTATTATAATCTCATTAGTCCTATTGTGAAATCTGTGTTTGAATTTCTAGTTAATTGTAGTTTGGTGTAAATTAAAGCACTTTGGTAGAAATCGCTAATAGCAACTCTGTTTGGTGTGATTTAGTGAAAACAAATCAGATTGTTTTACATACGGCTTTTTATATGGTGAGAAATAAAAATTTTCTTTCTCCCAAATATTGTTTAATAGGTTGTAATTTCCATCTTGGTCATAATTGTGATATAGATTCCATCTCCCCCCACCCCCCAAAAAAAGTCTCTCAAATACACAATTTTTATATTTTTTGTAATTTCTGGTATGGATTTCTTAGCATAGTTAATACAGTAGTCGTCAGTTTGAATTTTTATTTTTAAAAGACACTCAAACCCCCCACCACCAATGTTTAAATGCACATCCTGAGGTAAGATATTTAAATTAGAAGAACAGTTGTTGTCTTAACATAAAAGAGGAAATTAAAGATAGATGGAAGTTGCTTGTTGGTTGCTGAGATGCTTGTGCCTAGTTTTCTCTTGTCCTTAAAAGTTCATTTATACAGTGACCAATCCAGTAGCAAAAAAACACCCACAGCACACAGATTATGCTGTCTAAATACCAATTCTTAGTACAGGCAACCAGTTCTTCGTGTAGAAATGGTTGATTCCAGATTTGGCACTGGAAAATGTACAAGCTGATTCTATGTCTTAAACCAAGAAAGAGCAAGAGCTATGAAAAACTACCAGGCTTTCTGTCAAAAGGTCTCAGGACCCAACTTGAAATCTGTCACTGCTCAAAGATGGGATATATTGAGCATCAATAAAGAATAACTGGAGTGGATTGAAACATAATGAATATGTTTAAATCCATGAGTTCATAATGATACTAGAAGAAAAAAAATTAAAAACACCAAGTTACCTTTGGAAGATGATGAGGAACCATCTCATTATTTAACAATAAAGGCTTTTGTGTATGGAATGTATTTCAATATAACCAAATCATTGATGAAGGAAAGTTTGTCTTTATAGAGGTTTTCCAGCTTGAAAAATGAAGGAATAATGGAAATACAACATCATCATTTTGCAGTCCCTAATGCAGTCTAGATGATGATGATCAGTCACTGGTAGCATTTCAGAAAGAAAAGTGGGTATCATGGAAGCAATGGAAGTAAGATCTATAAAGCATCATTGCAAAAATATAAACCCTGACTCTTAGCAGGTCACTAGATTTGACATCTGGTTAACAAGAAATACAGGAGGGAAAACAACATATGAAATGATAGTGTGGCGATGTAGTCAGTGCAGTCTAGATATAGGAACTGTACTACAAATGACCTTATGTCTTTACATAAAGTATATAAGGGGACAAAGAGGGAAAAGGAACATACAGATTATAAAAAAGTCTTGAGAAAACTGAAGGAATTTATAAAACATACCTGGATCTGATTTGAGCAAACCAACAGCTAAAAAGGAAAACCAGGGAGATTTGAGTATTTACTGGCTAGCTGATACTAAGAAGTTTAGAGGTTTTGTTTATTTGTATCAAGGTAGTATTTTTAAGTCCATATCTTTTAGAGAAACAAACTGAAACATTTCCAGTTAAAATGTGATATCTTGATAAAAAAGTGGTTTTTTTAAATGTTTTACAGTTAAATAATGTGATTATTTTCCATCTGAAATAAAAACTAACACTCTTGCAGCCTTACCCCTCGTGAATTCAACTCTTACGGAGCCCGAAGAGGTAACGATGCTGTAATGACAAGAGGCACTTTTGCAAATATCAAGCTTTTTAATAAGTTTATTGGAAAACCAGCTCCCAAAACAATTCATTTTCCATCAGGACAGACGGTAAGGATACATACAGAGTGTTTAAGCAGTTGCTAACTAGATTAAAATTTGTATTAAAATTTTTATGTTTGTTTTAATCTACAGCTGGATGTATTTGAGGCTGCAGAGCTGTACCAGAAGGAAGGTATCCCACTGATTATTTTAGCAGGGAAGAAATATGGTTCAGGAAATTCAAGAGATTGGGCTGCCAAAGGACCATACCTGCTGGTATTGCTTCTTAAATTTTATCTTAAAGTTCAAAGAGTTTTAAATATTCCTTTTTGTCAGTAACATTCTATCAAAGTTTATTTTGCTTATTTAGACTTTTTATTTTTATGTCTACTTGGATCTCATTTATAGGTTTTTTTTTTTTTTAGGTGATCTTATATGCATTGTACTAGTGCTTTAAAAATTTTTAGATTTTATTCATGTATTTTATTATTTTCTTTTTAGCTGCACTGGATCTTGGTTGTTGTGCATGCTTTTCGCTAGTTGTGGCAAATGGGGGGCACTCTAGTTGCTGTGTGTGGGCTTCTCATTGCCGTGGCTTTTCTTTTTGCAGGACTCTAGGGCTTATGTCAGAGAAGGCAATGGCACCCCACTCCAGTACTCTTGCCTGGAAAATCCCATGGACGGAGGAGCCTTGTAGGCTGCAGTCCATGGGATTGCTAGGAGTCGGACACGACTGAGCGACTTCACTTTCACTTTTCACTTTCATGCATTGGAGAAGGAAATGACAACCCACTCCAGTGTTCTTGCCTGGAGAATCCCAGGGACGGGGGAGCCTGGTGGGCTGCCGTCTATGGGGTCGCACAGAGTTGGACACGACTGAAGCGACTCAGCAGCAGCAGCAGGGATTATGTAGTTGCAGCATGAGGACTCGAGAGCGTAGGCTCAGCACTGGTGGTGCACAGGCTTTGTTGCCCCCTGGCATGTGGAATCTTCCCAGACCAAGGATTGAATCTGTGTCCCCTGCATTAGCAGGTGGATTCTTAACCATTGAACCATCAGGGAAGTCCCTAATTGCATCTTAGTACTCTGAATTTGATTAAACCTACATCAGTCTTATTTGTGAAAATAAATATAATAGAGGGAAAGGAGATTCTGTCTCAGCTTACTGCTTTATAATAATAATTATACCTATTGGTAGTTTTACTTGCCCCTTTTTCATTTAATTTTCTCTGATTTGCTCCATGAAGGGTTAACAGACTTAGAGATAGTGAGCCAAAATTTAGTTTTGTTTTCAAATAGAAGATGATGGTCCCTGGCTATCAGCTAAAAGACCTCTCTCTTGAGACCATTTCTTTGTTGGGCAAATAGGGGATCTGCTGGGGAGAATGGTCGTGTGATACGTGCTTTCTGCCATTCCTTATCTGTGTTTCTCTTTACAGTTGTATTTGTGAAAAAGGCTGGTCAAGATATAGCCTTCTTAGCTCTCATAATCGTACAAATGTCATTTGGTTTTAATCTTTAACCTCTCCCTCCTTAAAATGTGGATACTCTTAAGGAGTTGCAGGAATAAGCCTAATTCTTTCATCTTTGTAAAATAATAATTTTAAGTACCAACATAATTCAGAAATAGTCCAGTTTTGGTTCTTAACCATTGCAGTAAAGCAGTTATCACAATAAAGCAAGTTGCACAAGTTTTTCTGTTTCCCAGTGCATATAAAAATTGTTTACACTATACTGTGGTCTACTAAGTGTATAACAGCATTGAATCAAAAAAACTGTACATTTAATTAAAAAATAATGATAACGCTGACCATCATTTGAGCGTCGTTTGGTAACATCAAAGATCAGTTATCACAGATCACTACAACAAATAAAATAATAATGAAAATATTTGTAGTATAAGAATTATCAAAATGTGACAAAGACAAGTGAGCAGATGCTCTTAGAAAAATGGAACCTGTAGACTTGATTGACATAGAGTTGCCACAAAACTTCAATTTTTAAAAATAGAACAAAAAAGCACTATTGGGAAAGCTCGGTAAAAAGGTGGTATCTCCTGTATCACAAATATTAATTATAAGTTCTCTTTTTCTGGAGTTTTTTAGCCCCCCCCCCCTTTTTTGTTTTTTAATATTTCAGGCTTTCCTCATATAGTTGTTGATCCTGGCTGTCTATTCAGTTAGATGTTAAAAAAAAAAAAATGATTACAAGCTGGGATTGTGGGCTGGGTTTTGTTAGTGGGCCTTACTAATTATAAGCTACCTTTTTCATTGAGAGAGCCCTGTATATCAGTATCTGTAAATATTTTCACTTGAGGCCATGCAGTTTCTTCATGGAAGGAGACCCACTGAAGAAACAGACTTACTCCTGCCCCGAATCTGATAATATTCTCACCTGGCCTTCCTGTGAGCCTGGTGTTCCTCCTCAGTGGAGAGCACCCCTGCTCTACAGGGTGGTGCACTCCCAAGGGGTGACACAAAATCTTACTCTTTGTATGTGTAAAGTACACACACATATATATACTTAAACAGATACACAGTATCTTTGTGACATTAAATTTTGGGAGGTGGGCAGATAGGAGAAAGATGTGTTTAGAAGGGAAATGTCTTAAAAAAGAAAAAAAAAAGGCTCCTTAGGAGGAGGATAATGGAAAAAAGGAGAGATACACAAGTCTTCAGCTTATTTTCTCCAGAGAATAACCTCCACTCTTTCTGAGTGGGGACTGAGCTGGAGATCTTACTTCTTTTTACAGACTTCTCACTAGTATCCCAGTATTCTGAGAACCTTATGCCTCTGAGCCTCAAGCCATTTCTAGGTTCTTTGTTGCAGAGTGACTCAAACCTTAGATTGGGTATCACTCTAATTTCAGTTTGTCAATCTGTAGTTTCAACATTCTCTGCTAAGTCAGTCACCCATCTCTGTTTTCTAAATATTTACAGAATTTGCACATCCTGTTCTCTTTGTTGCTGTGGATTTATACTTCTCTATTCCCTTATTTTAATGGCAGTTTAAGAGGGAGTGTTGATAAACACATATGTTAGATCTACCATAATTAAACAGAAATCCGCTTTAGCCCTTTTTGAGTTTCAAGCAACTGCCCCCAGTTATGGAGAACATTTAGTATGTGGTAGGCACTGGCGGTACTTAATCCTGGAGTGGCAGAGGGGCAGTTAGAGTTAAGGAGCTACTTAGAGATACAGGAAAATAATCTGTAAAAGGTTTCTTTAAATACTTTGATATAACATTGACCTTCATATGGGGTAATGGGTTTGAAGTTTTTACAGAAAAGCCAAAAGTAGAGTTTTTTCCCTTTTAAAATTGTGTAGTAGAATGAAGGAAATAAAATGCATGTTTGTTACAGGGTGTGAAAGCTGTTTTAGCTGAAAGTTATGAAAAAATTCACAAAGATCATTTGATTGGAATTGGCATAGCTCCACTTCAGTTCCTTCCAGGAGAAAGTGCAGATTCCCTGGGCCTCTCTGGCAGAGAAACATTTTCTTTAACATTTCCTGAAGAACTGTCTCCTGGAGTTACATTAAATATAAAGGTATACCTAAATTTCTCAAATATATGATCATGTACAGTACTATATGTTTAACTAGATGGTTGTAAACTGAGTAATAAACAATGTCTGTAAATTACATATTAATGTCAGCTAGTAAACAAATTGTAGTTTAAGAAGGCTTTATTTTGTTGGTACTTAAACCTGTGTTAATATAGTTGGTCTCTGAGGAAAAGTAGAAAATGTATATACTTAGTCCAGAAAAAAAAAAACCATGAACTTCCAGTTACATGTTTCAACTTCCTTTTCCTTGTTATCAGCTCTCTGTGATAATGTAATTTTTAGTCCAGGCATGTACACCACTTCATTAGAAGCCAGAGTTGAGTGTTCATGGTTAGAGTATCACAGACTTTACAACTAAGAAAAAAGGAAAATGAGTAGCAGATATTATATGCAGTGAATATTTGATTTTTAACAAAATGAACATGAGTAATTAGTATAACATCCCTAACTAGTAAGTCAAAATCTGAATGATTTAATACTTTAAATGATAACAGTACTTGTTCTTTAGAATTAGGGATGAAATATTTGTTTTTCTACTTAGCTGTGAAGCCTATAATTAGGTATCTTACTTGTTTCTCAAGCAAGAGAAATGTTTCTCAGACAGAATATGTGATGAGTATAGTCATTGAATAGGAAGACAAATAGTCTTAACCACTAAGTAACATTACAAGATTTTACCACTCATGTGAGATGTTTTTGTTTGTTTAAAGACAAGCACTGGAAAAGTATTCAGCGTGATTGCTTCATTTGAAAATGATGTGGAGATAACATTGTACAAACATGGAGGATTATTAAACTTTGTGGCACGGAAATTCTCATAGTATCTACTCACCGTGAATACCTTTCATAACTGGTGACTGCAAACAAAGCCTTTTGTGCTGGACCCAGGAATCCTTACCATGGAGCTGCAGATAGTCCCAGTATGCCCACTTATCTCATCCATGGATGTAAATGATTATGAATCAACGTAGTGACTGAAATGAAATCTTGATTTTAAATAATATACGAATGGTGCTAATAACATTGCTAAAATCAGTGTGTGAAGTGTGTTGTGGAAGAGGCTTATAAGTAAGGGGGAATATTTTATCAGACCATTTTGTAAATAAAGGCAGAATTTGAACTTGTGTTGAAGATTCTTATATGAATAACCTTCCTGAAGTCTCCTGTTTAGTTTTGCACCTATAAAACTGTATACTACTGTTTGTTGGTTTAAGAGTAGTGGATGGAAATTTAAGAAGCCAGATAATTCTAAAATTGTGGAAAGTGAAATCTGATTTATAAATGGACTTTCAGATATGTTCATTCCTTTCCAGAATTGAGCTGGATGTAGTGGCATTCTTAATTTGTAATATAAGCCAGGGTTTTCCTAAGTCTCAGTCAAAGGATAGAACTTGCCCTGGACACAATCATTCTGTCCAATCCAGTCGAGGTTCCCTCCACATCTGAAGATGGACTGTTACAGAATACAATTGATTGTGCAGCACCATGTATTAGCCGTGAAAATATGTACCACATATGCAGCCCTTATTTTTTCAGTAATTTGCTCCTGTGACCCTGGCAAGTCTCAGATGGCATTATGTTAATTGGATTAGATTACTTTGCTCACTTTATGTGATACTGTAACTTCTATGACCTATATTTTAGGTATCATTAACCAAAATTCCACACTCATTTACAGTTGCTAAGGAGAACTTTATTTAATCATTAAACACTAACATGATTTCCTCTAGATTTTAAAATTTTCCACCCTAAATTATATGGTTGTTCAACCCTAAACATTTTTTAAATGTTGGTTTCTTCTTAATTATATAAATCAATTTCCTGTCATTTTGAGTCATCATTTTACCTGGGATGCATGATACTATTAATTATATATGCTTTTGCTGACCGTTAGGATAAAACACTTACATTATTGCTGTCTGAATACCATATTTTCTCTGTATGCATGTTTGTTTACCACATCAAATGTTCTGTTAACAAAAAGTTTGGTGACTTTTAAGAAAAGGTTGGATAATTAATTCCGAAAGTCCTATACCTTTTTTAAAAAATTAAGAAGTTAAAGTTAGCAGGCAGAAGGTTCATTGTAGTGATTTCCGCCCCCAACCCCCACATGGAGATCATCATATGACCTGGTTAAGTTACTGCAATTCAGAATTAGCTTACATTGCACAAAATAAATTGTTTTAAGCTAAAATGCTGAAACTACCAAACCAGTGGGTAAAGACCACTGAGAACTTTGCACATAATCCGTCATACAATCTTTCGAAAATATTCTGTGTTTAGACAATTAGATGGACTAGAGTTTGGTAAAACGATTTCCCTTTTATTTAAAAATTTTTATAAGTATTTTCTTTGGTACTTTCAAGTCAGATTGTGTTCTTGATATTTTATTATGCTGTGTATTTGTCAGTGCATGTGTTTTTAATTTACATGAAAACATGAATTAAGGTTGGAGAATTTACAAGTTGAAAGTTAAAATATCAGTTATAGGCTTTTGAGGAGATGATAATCCAGATTGTGTGTGGGGAAAACATCTGTATTATTTCTAAGCCATTCTGTAATACAATGTGTAGCCTGTGGTCAGAGGCCTGGACATCAGATCCAGGAAATGAAGAGATGATAAAGCTAGCAAGCTATGAATTAAGGATTTATGTTTCCAGTCTACCTAGTCCAGTAAAAGTACAAGCAGATCTTTTATTTCAGGAAAAAAAAAAAAAGGTTCTCTTAAAATCTCTTGTTAATATACAGTGAACCAAAAAACTTGATAAGCAGTGGCTATCAATTGGGGAGAGACTTGTGGGTGTATGACCCTGAGTGCACCTGTAATTCTTCCTCCAGCCAAATTGTGTTTGCAAAAATGTGGCACCTCTTGGTTTTTATTGTTTTTCATATCTCCTTTATTGACTATATTTGGATAATTTTGTGTTTTTAAAAAAATACACAGATATTGTGGGAAGAAATATAGGCCCATGAAATAAGCAAATTAGTGCTATGAACTTAAAAGTAAAATTTCAAAGGTCATTATCAACAACAGCATTTATGTCATATTTTAAAAAACATTATGCTACATACCATTGCACTATTTCATGCCTTTGGTTTTTCTAATTGGTGAAAATGTCATCCAGTCACTGGATGCCATTAATATACCTAAAAAGTTTCGGAGATAGTAGTTGTTATTTCCTGTTGTATCTCCAAGCTGACATTTGAATGAGAGGTATTAGAATCCCTTTAGCAAAGTGCTCAGTGTTTCACTGGGAATCAAACTTCATTGGTACTAAAGGACAAAAAGCACAGCTAAGACCTAAATGAAAATTCTAGTTGTTTACAGCTAGGGAAACAGTGTTGTGCGCATTCACCCGCTCAGTGTTAAGTGACAGGATGAGGAGAAATTATTTGACTAACGTTTTTCTGTAGTTGAATTAAAAGACATCGTTCTTTTGCCTTTAGGTTTAGCAGAAAGTGCTAAGATACTGGATGTTGACCCTATCTTAGTTTGATTTGGAATACTAAATAAAAGAGAGGGGAAGGAGGTGGACTTAGTCTTCTTTAGTGACTTTTTTCCTGAAGTGTGATAGTGCCGATGTTTATCAGTTTTACACATAGTATGTCATTATGAAACCATATATCTCACTTAAGTAACTATAAATCATTGTCTATTATTTAAAGCCAACAAAACAGTATAACAGTTTTAAGTTCAGTAATGTTAAGTATTGTATAGAAATATATTGGAGGCAAAGTTCAGTTGATGACAATTGTGTATATGTTACTGATGCTGTAAATTATTTTTAATAAAGAAAATTGTATTATCACATATTTGACTCTTATTATAAAATACTTTGTGATAATTGAAAATAAAATACCGTAACTTAAGAAATAGGATGCCATCCAGAAATTTCTCTTCAAACATGTTATCTAGCTGTTCAGATATGATTTATTCCCAGTATGACTGGTAAATGAGAAGGAAAGCCAAGATAAAGCTTGCAATAGGGATCGCCTTGAGGAAACAATTAAGTTGAAGTTGATTCAAAGGTCATTCTAACAGGTACTTTGATTCATAAAATCACATTTTACAGTTGAAAAGACATCTCTCACCCAAAGCAGGATCCTTTGTACAAATAACATCATGTAACTGGGCAATCCTTTCTTGAACATTCAAGAGATGGGAGACTGTCTACTGCACTTGGTAGCCCACTGACTGAGTTTTGATGGTTAAATTTTATTTCAAGCTGAACTCACCTCCTTGTAGCTTATACCTACTGATTCTAGTTCTCCCTAATTTGTCTTTGCCTCTTAAAGTGCTTTAGTACAACTATATATAAAATACAAATTTAATGAATAAGTTAGACCCTCCACAAATTGCTCTGAACATAACCTTCATACTATAGATCTTTTTTTTAATGGTAACTTATGTTAAAGTGAACATTTAGGACTAAATTCATCTCATGCTACGAAGTTGTGTATTACTGGAGGAAAGGGCCTTTCCTTGAGAGGTGCAGGATGGAAGTGCTATGTTTGTATGAGCCTCCATGCTTTAGATCTAGCTGATGGCGTCACTTCCTCCTTCCACTGGCCATTCATCAGCACTGATGAAGCACCCGTGAAGTGAGTCATCTGGAGCAGGGAACCAGGACCATGAGTCTCTATGATAAATGTTTTGTAAATATGGTCAGCTGCCCATTGACCTAAAAATACTGCCCTTTTCCTCAACAGCAACCTAAATGAGTAAAGTTTGTTAAAACTTGATATTCATAAATTAAAACTGGTACATTATTAGGAGTATTCTAAGGACTCCAGTATCCTAAGAAATTTGTTTGCTCAGTACCAAGACAGGCACATGGTGTAGTTTGAATACCCAGAGTTCAAGGAAGCCTAGTGCAACACCAGTGTTGTACTTTGTTAATTTATGGTTTCCACTTGATGCCGGTTTTTAATTATAAAATAATTTAGCTTCAGCTTGTTTTGATTTAATGTGAGTTTAGCTCATAAGTTTTCCAAAATATCAGATTATAAAGCTTGTGGTTTATATACTTCAAAAATGGAGCATTTATTGCAGAAGCAGATGTGTGTCTAATCCCCACAAAACTTGCTTGTATACTGATAACTGTGTTGTCTGTGAATTTGTGTTCACGGGACGGCACTAGGTTTTAGCATTTTAGACAATGTAGGTATATAGTTGTGTCATAAGACTAGTGGGCCATTTTATAGGATATCATAATATAAAACCATATATATAATCTCACCCTGCACATTGTTCATTTTGTTTCACTCCAATTTTTTGCACTGAATTTTTTGAGAACCACTACCTAAGTGTCCTAGTGGCCAGGTGGAACATGAAAAAAATTGTTAGTACAACAGTGATGACATTTCTTGTCTATCGGATTGGAGCTTTATTCATTATCATGGTATCCAATTTTGGCATTATTAAAAAAAAAAAACACATGTATTAAGAGCCTTAGAAATGGTCATTCTCTCATACTCAGTGTATGACTGAGCAGTGTATCTTAAAGACTCATAAAGGACAAAAAATTTATGTGTAAGAATATTATTCTTAAAGACAAGGAAATCTTGTTTAAAGTGAAAAAGGCAAGTGGCAAAATGTATTTCTAAAAAAGGTTCAGTGAGTGGAAAGATGCTTGCTGGAGGAAGTAATTGTGGATCTAGAGTCCCGTCTCTTCAATTCTCACCATACCTTCCAGATTTGATCTTCATTCCCATCTCTTAATCCTAAGAAAAGTAGAAACAACAAACATTGCAGCACTATTTACAACCGCTAGGATACGGAAGCAACCTAGATGTCCGTCGACAGATGGATAAAGAAGCTGTGGTACATATATACACTGGAATACTACTCAGCCATAAAAAGGAATGCATTTGAGTGAGTTCTAATGAGGTGGATGAACCTAGAGCCTATTATACAGAGTGAAGTAAGTCAGAGAAAAATTTTGTCTATTAACTCATATATATGGAATCTAGAAAGATGGTACTGATGAACCTATTTGCAGGGCAGCAGTGCAGATGCAGACATAGAGAACAAACATGCACAAGGGTGATGGGGAGGAAGGAGAGGGTGAGATGAATGGAGAGAGGCTCTGTAACAACCTAGAGGGGTGGGAAAGGGTGAAGGAAGGTTCAAGAGGGAGGGGACAATAGGTACACCTATGGCTAATTCATACCAATGTAAGGCAGAAATCAAGCCATTATTGTAAAGCCATTATCCTTCAATTAAAAGTAAAAAAAAAAAAAAAAAAACTGGACTAATAGAGGTGGAATAGTGAGAGGGTGGAGAGAATTCAGGATCTGCCTGAGGAAAGAGCATACAGAGATGCCTAAGAGGACCAATGGAGTCAAATTCTGGCTACAGATAATGGAAATCAAATCTTTAACACCCTAAAAGAAAACAACATAGTAAGAATTCCACCCTGGGGCATAAAAAAGCCCCGGTACTTGGAAGTTAGAACTGAAGCAGATAAGAGGAGATCTCTCAATATGTGGTTGATGGAAGTTTGGGAAACATCAATCAATCAAGGTGACTAAACATGCCGACTGTGCTATATCCTGTGGGGGGTGGGGGTTGGGCATAGTGAGAGAGTGAGATGCGCAGGGATTGAAACAGACCGACTTGCAGTAATGAGTGATGTCTAGAATTCTCCTCCAATATAGAGAGTGCTCTGTACTATCAGAGAGGTTCGCCTTGGCTGCAGACGTATATGAAACTTGCTACCTGAGCCTGATGCCCTTGACAATTAAGATCTGGCAACTAACCTGGCTGTTAATGCCAGGATTCCCAAGATGGGCTTCTCTGGTGGCTTGAAACGGAAAAGAATCTGCCTGCAATGCGAAGACCTGGCTTCAATTCCAGGTTTGGGAAGATCCTTGGAGAAGGGAATGGCAACCCACTCCAGTATTCTTCCCTGGAGAATTCTATGGACAGAGGAGCCTGGTAGGCTACAGTCGCAAAGAATCCGACACAATTAAGTGACTAACACTTTGATCAGGAGGCAGCGTTCTGATAGTCATGTGGTTTCTGCGCTTCGTTGCAGAGAGAGAATCGACTCCCAATTCAGGATTCTGACCCAATTACCAGTTCATTTTCTCAGTGTAAATGAATCACTTATCACACCAGACCTGAACTGTGGTCATCGCAGCCCCCTGAGGGGCCTTCACGCTTCCTTTACATCTATTATATTGAATTTAATGGCTCGAGAGTAGAAAACTCGGCACCGTACAAGACCTTAAACTCGAAGTTGGGTGACCAGGTCTGGCTGAGGCTCTGTGCCCTTTTGACTTAAGTTTCCCCATCAGTACAAGGAACGTGTGGATCTATCCTATAACTTAGACAATTTTACGTTCTAACATTACTAACTGCATGCCGGGAGAGCTAGGTCCCGTGCAGAACGCTGCCAGGCCAAACTCCCAGGTCCTCAGTCCTCTTGCAGTTCTAGGGGACTGGAGGGGCTCGAGGCCACCTCGGCAACGCTTGCGAAGCCTCTGGCATACGTGTTTCCAACAAAAGGGAGGGAAGGGAGAAAATTGAGGACGCGAATTCTACCCAAACAAGAGAATCCCGAGTGAAGCAGGCCACGACGCCTGCACAGCTTCATGGACTGGGAGGAACTGCAAGATGCCACTCAAGAGCTGAAAGCCTCCAAGGGGCGGGGCGGAATTTCTAAGAGCCAATCAGAAAGAAGAAGTCCAGTGACAGGGAGATAGTCGCGTTCTGACTGGGGTGACCGCTGAGAGAAGGCGGGACGGGATTGCAGATCCATCCAAAGCCTGATCTTTGAATTTCTCTATTCGTAGCCTCTTCTGCAGCCCAGGGACTGGGCGGGAATAGCCCCGAACGACCTGGCGGAGCCTCGCCTTCCAAGAGTCTTCGCTTATTGGCGGCGGGGGGGTCTCGAGGAGCCAATCAGAAGTCAGGACTCACGCGCTCGGAGGAGGGGCGGACCCAGACGCGACAAGTTGGGCGCGACTTCCCAGCGGGAGCGCAGGACCGCGGTCGCAGTCCCCGGCTGCTCGAGAGCGGGATCCACGTCAGGACCTCGGGTCGTTGCGGGTGAGCCGGGTGGGGAAAGCAGAGACAAACCCTAGAACCCTCTGGAGGGGGCGGCCCTGTGAGCAAGGAGGTTCACTGAGAGTCGGGGCCAGGAGTCGTGAGCCTCCGGCCCCTCCAGAGCCTCCAGCCCCTAATCCACTTCATACTCTCTGTTCAGGTGATGCGCAAGTCACCTTCCTCGCTGGATCGCACCTACAACCCAGAAGGCTGGGCTGAGATCCCAGAATTGGAGTGTGGCACCTGAGAAGCCATCTGGTCCAACCTGTGCGGCGCCTGGCACTCCCGGCCAGGTGTCTAGTGGGTGTTCCCCATTTCTTGGGCTCCACTGGACCTCACTAGCATAATAACACTCTGAACCCGACTAATGTGCCCTCTTCCTCCCTTATTTTCCTGTCTCTTGGATCAGCAACCCCTTTGCAGCCGCTCTTCTACCACCTGTTCCTTCTCACCCAGAAGGAAAACACTCAGGGCACCCACTGTTGTTGTTTTTTAAAAACTACAGACTCTAGTTCCCTACCGTTCTGTTTCCTGAAACCCTTTGAGGGTAAACTGCCCTCATGAGCCTGTGGAATGAAAGTAACCCTTCTGTCATTAATTCCTCTTGATAGTTAATAATAATCTAGGCTAGAATCTGGGCTGGGGATACGGAGATTTACTGAATATAATCCTTGCTCTCCAACCTTGGTAGGACACAGCAGAAGGAATTACAGGACAAGAAGGGCAGATTTGGAAGACATGCTAAGGTAGAATTTACTAGACTTTGTAAAACTTTGAGAGTGAGGGAGAAGAAAGAATCAAGAATGATTTCTGTTTCTTGTCCGGTATACCTCACACCAAGTGCAGAGTTTAGGGTCCAGTCCCCCAGGTTGTAGGACAAAGGTTTTGAGATTCTGGCATAAGCCCTGGAGTTGGAAAACATTTGCTTCCTGAGCACTTTCTCAGAAGCCAAGTAAAACACTGCTGGCAGGAAATACAGTGCAACTACCTATAGGATTTGAGTCCCCTTCCTCACCCCCTCCACCCATACAAAAGACATTTGGTTAAGACAGCCATCTCTGATCAACACCTTTCTTTCTCCGGATTTACTCACCTGGGCTTCCCAGGGGGTGCACGAGTGCTGACTTGATCTGTGGCATTAGTTCCATATTTGGAGTATTTGTATACAAAGAAAAAAAAAAAAACAAATTTAAGCTCAAAAAGAAAGAGCTTTAGAAACCATGTTAGCACTAGAAGGACTTTTTAGGGATAATCTAGTCCAACTCCCTGTTAGAGGAGATGTGAATAGTGCAAAGTTTCAGAGGTTCCCTATAAAATGTCTTATCTCTCCCAGCATATAAACTATTTTATTCTATTTTTTTTAATGTGATAAAATACACTTAGCCAGCACAACTTTTTATTACACAGGCTGTCTTTAATGGCTAGAGCTGCCAACATTACTGTAGAAAACAGAGTGCTTTAAGTAGAGGGTTAACAAACCCCATTCAAGAATGTTACAGGGACATTTTCTAGACTGGAAAGCAGATTGGCCTTCACTAATTGCTTCTAAGTGTCCTTCCAACTGTAAGGATTTCTAATTCATATTGAATTCAAAATTATCCTGATATCTTTAAAGCTTTAGGTGTTAAAAAATTACTCTGGGATTTTGTCTTGAATGTAAAGCTTTAGTTCATATTACATTCTGAATCTGGGCCTGACACCTGTTTATAAATCTGCAGAAAGAATGTTAAAATCCCATGTAAAGCCTTAAACCCATATGCAGTGTGACAGGACGTACTGGTTCCCAGAAGTTTCAGGTGCAGAGATTGTTTTAAACTCCATTCAGGCTTTGTCACAGTGTCTTTAGAAAACAAAATCTGAACGACTTAATTTGCTTCTGAAAGCATATGCCCTAGTCAGAAAGTAGATATGGAGAGTGACTGGCAAGAATGCAATAACACGTGGTGGAAATCTACCAGCAGCACAGGGGCTATGAAAGTTTAAAGGCAGGAGAAATCACTTAGGTTAGGAGAGTCTGGGAAGGAGACTGGCGTTTGGGGGTTATAATCTTATCACAAGTCATCAGACTATAGCCTTGGAGCTGAATCAGAAACGGGGCCATATAGGAGAGTCCTAGTGTACCTCCCTGAATTTATCCCCTTTCCCTCACTGGACTAAGTTGGACTTTGGCTGTCATAGATCTGAAGTGATTAGACATTAACAGGCATATGGTCTGATTTGGGGAGCTCTAACGCACAAAAGGAAGTCCTAAGACCCCACCCATACCGCCTGTCCTAGCCAGTCTCTCACAAAGCTTTTCTTTTTTTTTTAAAGTAAAATTTACATTCAGTGAGATTCACAGATCTTATGCTGACTTAAGTTTTAAGCTAAGTTTTGACAAATGTTTACACCCATGTAACCAAAGCCTAGTCAAGATATAGAACATTTTCCTCCCAAAAAGTTCCCTCATGCCACCGTCTTGCCAGAAGCAACAGCTGTGCTGATTTCTATCAACAAGCACTAACTGTTCATGAGATTCTTTTTATATAACACTACATCCTTTGAACAGAAATCGCATGCAGCCCAAAATGCAATCCATCCCCAAGATGTTGTTAATTATTTACAATTTAGTATGAAGAAAGGATTGGAATAAAGCTATCTTGGGAAAAGGGGGAAGTGAAATTGCAAGGATCTTAAATATTTGGTTCCTAAAGGATATTTAGAAGCCCAACATTGCCTTCCATATATATATGGGCTTTCCTAGTAGCTCATTGGGTAAAGAATCCACCTACAATGCAGAAGACCCAGGTTTGATCCCTGGGTTGGGAAGATTCCCTGGAGAAGGAAATGGCAACTCACTCCAGTATTCTTGCCTGAAAAATTCCATGGACAGAGGAGCCTGGTGGGCTACAGTCCATGGGGTTGAAGAATTGGACATGACATAGCGACAACCACCACCACCATATATATATGGTGAGTATGTGTACACACACACACACACACACACACACTCAGGAAATATGCAAAATATGTGTAGCAGAGAGTGGCATTATCAAGGGGAAGAAAACAGTCTCCCCCATCCTGTTTATCCAATTCATATTTATAGCTCAATTCAAATCCATCTTCTCAAGAGTATCATTAGGCTGTAGTAATTTCTCTCTTCTCTGAATTTCTGTCATAGTTTTGGCAGATATTAATTTCATAGGTCATAAACTCAGATGTGCCTTTACTTTCTGTAAGCAATCTTAATTTTTAAGCCCCTGTTCTGCTTAGCAGTAGAAAAATAAATCCAGTATTTATTTATTTGGCTGCCTTGGGTCTTAGACATAGTTGCAGTGCACGGGCTCTGACGTGTGGGCTCACTAGTTATGGTACATGGGCTTTCTTGCTCCATAACATGTAGGATCTTATTAATAGATCCCCCGCCAGGGATAGAACCCACATCCCTTGCATTGCAAGACAGATTCTTAACCACTAGACCACCAGGGAAATCCCAGAAAATTTATTCTTCACAATTTAAGGCAAACTCGGTCACTTCATCAAGTTTATACTTAATTCAGTGTTTTCTTTGGCATTCTATTAGTTTATCAGTTACTGCCTTGTAACTTGTTTTGGGCACCTTTTAAGTTTTTCATTGTTCAGGATATCTGTGACAGTGAGCTAACTTCAGAGCCCTCTAATTGAATTTCCTATCTCCCACAGGGCTTCTCGGGAATGCTTTGCACATCAGCCCACCCTTTGACTTATGAGCAATAAGCTAGATGATGATACTTGTAACACAGAAAAGTAAGATCACTGTATTTGAATTTACATTTTAAACCCAATGTGATGGTAATAAAGGGTTAAACCCAAAGGACGTACTTAAGAATTAGGAGTCGAGTGCTGAGTTCTCACTGTAACTTTATATATAACTTTGGGCCAGACACTTAACCTCCTAGGACCTACATTCCTCCTTTAAATAAAGTTGATATTGCTGGGAGGGGTGGAGAAACCGGTGATACCAAGGTGCTTTCCCAGTGTGCATTTTGTGCCTGGAATCATACATTTAGCTTGTGAGGTGAGTTTAGACATTATTTATGGTACAAGGACTTTGAGTTGCTACTTTTTTAAATCTATTTGTGTGTTTTTTTTTAGGTTTTTAAATTCAAAAATGGAAAATTTCACATTTATACAAAGAAATATGAAGAATAAATTATTTTAATAAACCACAGTCACTATAAGAGAAAAGGCATCAACAGTGGACTCAAGCAAATCTGATTTGAATTTGAGCTTTACAGTTTACTACCTGTGCAAGCTGGGGCAAGTTACTCAATTTTTCTAAGTTTTGGGTTTCTTTTCTTTTTCTTTTCTTTTCTTTTTTTTTAAATTTTATTTTATTTTTAAACTTTACAATATTGTATTAGTTTTGCCAAATATCGAAATGAATCCACTACAGGTATACCTGTGTTCCCCATCCTGAACCCTCCTCCCTCCACCCTCCCCATACCCTCCCTCTGGGTCGTCCCAGTGCACCAGCCCCAAGCATCCAGTATCGTGCATCGAACCTGGACTGGTGACTCGTTTCATACATGATATTATACATGTTTCAATGCCATTCTCCCAAATCTCCCCACCCTCTCCCTCTCCCACAGAGTCCATAAGACTGATCTATACATCAGTGTCTCTTTTGCTGTCTCGTACACAGGGTTATTGTTACCATCTTTCTAAATTGCATATATATGCGTTAGTATGCTGTATTGGTGTTTTTCTTTCTGGCTTACTTCACTCTGTATAATAGGTTCCAGTTTCATCCATCTCATTAGAACTGATTCAAATGAATTCTTTTTAATGGCTGAGTAATACTCCATTGTGTATATGTACCACAGCTTTCTTTATCCATTCATCTGCTGATGGGCATCTAGGTTGCTTCCATGTCCTGGCTATTATAAACAGTGCTGCGATGAACATTGGGGTACACGTGTCTCTTTCCCTTCTGGTTTCCTCAGTGTGTATGCCCAGCAGTGGGATTGCTGGATCATAAGGCAGTTCTCTTTCCAGATTTTTAAGGAATCTCCACACTGTTCTCCATAGTGGCTGTACTAGTTTGCATTCCCACCAACAGTGTAAGAGGGTTCCCTTTTCTCCACACCCTCTCCAGCATTTATTGCTTGTAGACTTATGGATAAGTTTTGGGTTTCTAATCTGTAAATAGGTATGAGAAATTTTACTTTCCAGTTTGTACTGAAAATTAAGTGGGATACTGAATATAGAATGATGCAAGTCTGCATGTTTATTGTAACATGTAGCTTATTAATATAAGTATTCTGTTAATTGATTTCATTGATTTATTATAATGAGATTAGATGTCTGATAAAGTCCTAACCAGGTCAAGTTTCTTGTCCTTGACCTGTTGCCTGCCCTTACCAAATGTCACCCTTGACTACCTAATTTTACATTTAAAGGATATATATTATTTTTACATTATGGTTTTGAGCTTGTGAAAACTTGTTTTAGAATTGAGTTTTCCTTCCAGAATATCCAAAAGTCACAGTGGTTTAAGCTATTTGTAATTTAGGGCTATTTGTAATCAAAATAAATATATTTACCAATCTATGTTACCAATCTATGTATGTTAAAATATGGATCCTCAAACACTAGATAATAAATACTAAAACAACAAATTAAAAAGACCCTCTTTACCTTTAATAGAAAGCCTGGAATCTTAGAGAAATAGACATAAAGTAGATGACATCAGGACCAGCTAGCCTACCATGCCTCTTGGAAATTAAAGAACAAAGTTATTGCATAAATATGAAGGGATGAGGCAGGACTATGCTTTTAATCTACTTTTTAAATCTCATTACTCATTTGATTTTTTTAACTTTATGAGTGAAAATTCACAAGAGACGTACCGAATCAGTATTGGAAAACATTATTGGTTTGTCTTAAGAAAACTCTTTTAAGTAAGTATATTCAATATAAGTCCCCTTTCCAGTTTGTTTGTTTGTTTGTTTCCTTAGAAATAATGTCAAGTGGAGATGGTCAGCAATCACAGGCTCTCACCAAGCCCTCTTTCAGTGAGGTACAAGCCTCTGCATTAGTGGAATCAGTGTTTGGGTTAAAAGTTTCCAAGATCCAGCCACTTCCTAGCTATGATGACCAAAACTTCCATGTATGCATTGCAAGAACCAAAGTCACTACAGATGGCCCAAATGAATGTGTCCTCAAAATAAGCAACACTGAATCTAGCAAAACTCCAGACCTGATTGAAGTGCAGACTCATATCATCATGTTTCTGAGAGCGGCTGGATTTCCAACAGCCTCTGTGTGTCGTACTAAAGGAGACAACGTAAGCTCTCTCGTGTCTGTAGGTAAGAGACCACCAACGGCCATCGCCTGTCCATGTACATTACTGCATTTTGACTACAGTAGAAATGTCAGGAACAGGTACGTCACTCCAAGGTGAAGATGGTTATCTTTTTCAGCAGCTGGGAGAAGCTACAGCATCACCAAAGTGGAAACTGGGGCTGTGGTTAGGGCTGGGATTTGCGTAACTCTTCTGCCTGCAAAGGATCTGATGGATGAGTAACTAAGGGGATGTGTGAACACTAGGGGAAATTTTATTTTTAATTAGAAAAATAATTACATAGTTTTATTTATCAGATCAGCTGTGTATTTTGGTGCTGTGATATAGTAGAAAGCACACAGAATCAGGAATTTTAGATCCCAGCTCTGTAATTATGGTTTCATTTCAGTTCAGTTGCTCAGTTGTGTCCGACTCTTTGTGACCCCATGAATTGTAGCACGCCAGGGCTCCCTGTCCATCACCAACTCCCGGAGTTCACTCAAACTCATGTCCATCTAGTCGGTGATGCCATCCAGCCTTCTCATCCTCTGTCGTCCCCTTCTCCTCCTGCTCCCAATCCCTCCCAGCATCAGAGTCTTTTCCAATGAGTCAACTCTTCGCATGAGGTGGCCAAAGTACTGGAGTTTCAGCTTTAGCATCATTCCTTCCAAAGAAATCCCAGGGCTGATCTTCTTCAGAATGGACTAGTTGGATCTCCTTGCAATCCAAGGGACTCTCAAGAGTCTTCTCCAACACCACAGTTCAAAAGCATCAATTCTTCGGCGCTCAGCCTTCTTCACAGTCCAACTCTCACATCCATACATGACCACTGGAAAAACCATAGCCTTGACTAGACGGATCTTTGTTGGCAAAGTAATGTCTCTGCTTTTGAATATGCCATCTAGGTTGGTCATAACTTTCCTTTCAAGGAGTAAGCACCTTTTAATTTCATGGCTGCAGTCACCATCTGCAGTGATTTTGGAGCCCCAAAAACTAAAGTCTGACACTGTTTCCACTGTTTCCCTATCTATTTCCCATGAAGTGATGGGACCAGATGCCATGATCTTAGTTTTCTATGGTTTACATGACTTAAATTCTTAAGGCTATGAGCTCTCATCTGTGAATTTTGGTCCCTTTCAATTCTAAGTGCTAAGATGTATCTCATAGAATTTTCCAAGCAACAGTTTGTCCCTAAATAAGTCTGTGATTCTGGAAGTCATTTCTTTATCACAACTTCCCCCACTGTAAATGTATTAAAAATGTATTTTAAGCATTCATTTGCCAGAGTAGATAATTTACATTTAGAGTTAAGGCCAGCAGACTTGGGGCTACAGTCATGTTAGAATGTAAATGGCTGGCCCCAGTGTTCTGAAGTCTATCTGTTCTCCTTGCTGGCTTGATCCATCCAGTCCTGCCTCATAGAATTCTGCTGACTTGTCCTGTGTTAGCACCTTTTTTTAAAAAAGCTTGTTCTGTATTACTCCTTGCTATAATAATTGCAAAGGCAGAATAGCCTCTAATCTTTTTTTCCCCCCAAGAATAGTTGACAGAATATATCTTTCCATCCATCTAGATAGCGGCTCTGAAGTCAAAAGCTACTTGGTGAGGCTGCTGACTTACCTCCCAGGAAGACCCATAGCTGAGATTCCCATTGGCCCTCAGCTCTTATATGAAATTGGAAGGCTAGCTGCTAAGTTGGATAAAACACTGGAGGTAAGATTTGGGATTTTATTTTGTTTATCAGAATTGTTCTTTGTTGGTTTTGATTTATTTTAAATACACCCAGGCTCAGACTCTTTTTATTTGGTGCCTCTTAACATGTATTGGGGTTGGCCAGAAAGTTTTGGTTAGTGAATATGTTGTTCAATACAGTTCTTGGTGATATGAAAAATGTGACCTTTCTGTATAGGTCTAAATGAATGAATGAAATTCATGAATGAATTTTTTGGCCAACCCAATCTGATATTAGGAAGAAAATAAGATATTAGATGCATGAATATTGACAGGTTTATTTTTGCCCAGGTCTGTACTTTATTAGCTTCGTGGCAAGATTACCTACATCTTTAGAAATTCATGATATCCTCTATGCTGCTCACTGAAAACAGTCTGCATTCACAAATTAAAATCCAAAGTTTTCACAAGACATAATCAGCCAGAGCTCTGTATGAAACAATAGCTATGTTACAAATGGATTGAAATGACTTGTATTAAAAATGTTTTTGTTGTATAGAAAAGATACATTGTTGGACAAATATTTTTCCAAAGGTACCCACAAAACATCTTCATTTAATGAACAAATGTTCATTGAGAACCCATTCTATGCCAGGAACGGGGGAGACAATAGGGATTCCCCTGTCCTAGAGGAGTGTGTTCCAAGGGACACACAGACACTTGAAAAAGTAACCGCAGTTTGTATGAGTAAAACATTTGCAATTACCCACTGAATCCTGGCCAGTCTACCTCTCAGATGTCTACAATCCATCTCCTTTCCATTCCTGCCTTGACTATCCCTCCCTGCATTCAGATCTTTTTCACCTTCAGTTTATTTTTTATACCAATCAGAGTTACTTTTTAAAATTACAGATCCGACCATGTCAGTTCCATAATTAAAATCTTTCAGTGGCCTCTCACTGCTTTCAAAGTAAAGGCCAAGGCCCTCAGCGTCTTTCAGACAA
Organism: Bos javanicus; assembly: GCF_032452875.1. NCBI lineage: Eukaryota > Metazoa > Chordata > Mammalia > Artiodactyla > Bovidae > Bos > Bos javanicus. Next base: position 30,472,602 of record NC_083888.1, read on the forward strand.
GGCCCCGCTGGCCTCATCCCTGCCTCTGCCCCCTCAGTCTCGCTGTCCGTGTCTTCCCTTTCATGCTTCTCTCACCAAAGTAGAACTTCTCATCGTCCCCCGAATGTGCCTTTCTCTTTCATGCATCTCTGCCTTTGTTATCTTCTCAACCGTTAATACCTTTTCCCCTGCTCTGCAAAATTCCTGATTATCCTTGAACACACAGCTCAGGAATCACTTCCCCTGTGAAATCTTCCCTGGTCCCTTTCTCTTCCCAGGCTGTGCAAAGAGGATCACTTCCTGCTGTTTGCTCCATTGGAACTTGTGCATCCATCAACTCACATGATTCCATGGGTTGACTGACAGGGTCCCTCTGCTCTTCGTGGTATTAATTGGGGTCACTCATGCAGCTCTATTTGGCTGCAGTGCTTCAGATCCTTTCCATGTGTCCTTTTTTCTTCATGTGGTGTCTCATCCTCCAGGATGGTCTTGCGCATCCTTGCAACGTGACTGCTGGCTTCTGAGACAGATTCAAAATGACAAGCCCCGAGTGGACGACTGCTTATCAAGACTCTACTTGATTCATGTTAGCTTACATTTCATTAGCCAAAGCAAGTGACATGTCTAATCCCAAGTAGGAGAAGCTGCACAAGGGCATGCACACCAGGAGGCATGGTTCATGGGAGGCCACTGGGGTAACAGTCTACCATGATGGTATTGTAATTTAGTTGCTTGTACTTCCTGTTACATATGCTACATAAGAAACAATGATCTTAAGAGAAATTGGTCTACATCTTAATTATTTGTTTTTTTTCCTTGGTGTCTAGCAGTGTCAAATACATATTAGATATTCAAGGAGGGCTTCATAAAAAGTTTTTAATTTAAAAAAGCTTATGAGCTGGTTTTAAAAGTCTTGAATCCATCAGTCAGTCAGAGAAAAGGAGGAAGGGTATTCAGTGAAAGGAAAGAGCATGCAAGAAATCATGGCAGAACAATGACCATGTTCCAGAACCTCTGAATAATTTACTGTGGCTGGAACATAGGGTTTACACCTGAGAGAGATAGGAGCTGAAGTTGGAAACATAGAGTGGAGTCAGATTATAAAATATGTTATCATAAGGAGTTTGGACTTTGTCTTATTTTCTTGGACAGTAGGGAGACTTGGAGGCTTTTTAAACAGGAAAAACATTCTAATTTATAGCCCAATTAGTGCCAATATGATGGCTTGATTGGCAGAAAGCCAGAATGGAGGCAGGGACTGCATCTAGGGAGCTAATGCAGTAATCAAGAAAAAGCTGTTTGAGGACTGGAACAAAGAAAAGGTTCAAAATATATTTAGGCGACAGAGCCAACTGAATTTGATGATTGATTTAATGTTAAGGATGGAGGAGAGGAAAGGGCTGAGCAGGACATGGATTCTAATCTGGATCTGCTGGGACAAAACTCCATTCTGAAATAGGCAGGATTCTCCCCTTGTAGCCATCCTGGAGTCACCTGCACAGCCTGGAACAAAGGACTGGAGGGATGGGACGGGGAAGAGTATCAGACATGGGTTTAGAAGGTGTTGAGATCTGTGAAAGTTTTTTAAGGCTTCCTGCCATACAGAACGGAGAAGGCAATGACACCCCACTCCAGTACTTTTGCCTGGAAAATCCCATGGATGGTGGAGCCTGGTGGGCTGTAGTCCATGGGGTCGCTAGAGTCAGACACGACTGAGCGACTTCACTTTCACTTTTCACTTTCATGCATCGGAGAAGGAAATGGCATCCCACTCCAGTGTTCTTGCCTGGAGAATCCCAGGGACGGGGGAGCCTGGTGGGCTGCCGTCTATGGGGTCACACAGAGCGGACACGACTAAAGCGACTTAGCAGCAGCAGCAGCAGCCATACAGAAAAGCAGATCAGCCTCTATGCATTCCACATGTGCTCCACTAGGGTCTGCTGGGATCAGCTTGCCTACTCCATTCCTTGATTCTGTCTGTCTGTCTTTTTTCTATCTGGTCGGCGCTTTAGAGAAGAGTAAGACAGAGCCTTTAGATGAGTTAAGTGAGAGATGAGACAGGGCCGAGAACACTTTAACAAGAAGTTTTAGGAGGGTTTTTTAATTCTCTCTACCCCAAAAGACTTGATATTTACTATTTTCTGGGAATGAGGGAAGAAATTCTTTTCTGCTTTATAGTAAAAGTGTGTTTCTTATAGGCAGCATATATATGAATCTTGTTTTTTTTTTAAATCCAGTCTGATAATCTGTGCTCTCTAGTTGGGATGTTTAGAGCATTTATATCTACTGTGATTTTTGTATGGTTAGGTTTAAGCCTGTCATCTTGATATCTGCTTTTTTTTTGTCACATCAGTTCTTTATTCTCTAATTTGCTTTTTTTTTTCTGCCTTCTTTTGGCTTGTGTATTTTTTATGATTTCATTTAACCTCCTTTGTGGGCTTATTAGCTATAACTGTTGACTTTAGTGGTAACTTTAGGGTTTATAGACTACATCTTTAACTGATCACGGTCTGCCTTCAAGTTTATCACTTCATGTGTGGTATATGTACCTGACATAGTACACTTCTGCTTCTTCCTTCCTGTCCTTATTCTGTTGTTGTCATGCTCAGTTACTCAGTCATGTCTGACCCTTTGTAGCCTCATGGACTGTAGCCCACCAGGCTCCTCTGTCCATGGAATTTTCCAGGCAAGAATACTGGAGTGGGGTGCCATTTCCTATCCTAGGGGGATCTTCCTGACCCAGGGATCAAACCCAGCTCCCTGTGTCTCTTGCATTGCCAGGTGGACTCTTTACCTCTAGCGCCACCCAGGAAGCCCTATACCTTTGTTGTCATACTTTTTACTTATATATTGTTATTTTTGTTTAAACTTTTGATTATCTTCTAAGAGATTTAATCAGGAAAAAATTATATATTTGCCTGTACGGTTCCCTTTTTCAGTGCTCTTCACACTTTTTGTCCATCCTTATTATTCCCATCTACCTAAAAGACTTCATTTAACATTTCCTATAGTGTGGGGCTGCTGATAATGAATTTTTTCAGCTTTTGTATATCTTTGTTTCACCTTCATTTTTGAAAGATATTTTCATTGGACATAAACTTTCAGGTTGACTGTCTTTTCCAATGTGCTTTAAACACACGCCACTACTTTCTTCTTTTGCATTGTTTCTGACAAGAAATCCACTGTCAGATCGTTCCTCTGAATTTAATATGTATGTCATGTGTATGTGTGTGTGTGTGTGTGTGTGTCTTAAGATTGTCTCTGTCTCTACTTTTGAGCAATTTGATCATGATGTTTCCTGTGCTTGGTGTTCATTGAGCTTTCTTGAGTGGTGCGGTTAAGTCACTTGGAAGCAGTTTGGTGATTTTCTGTCTTAATATTTCATAGTTTGTGTCTTAATACATCTGAGCTGACTGTGGCTCAGATCATGAACTCGTTATTGCCAAATTCAGACTTAAATGGAAGAAATTAGGGAAAACCACTAGACCATTCAAGTATGACCTAAGTCAAATCCCTTATGATTATACAGTAAAAGTGACAAATAGATTCAAGGGACTAGATCTGATAGATAGAGTGCCTGAAGAACTGTGGATGGAGGTTCGTGACATTGTGCAAGAGGCTGTGATTAAGACCAACCCCAAGAAAAAGAAATGCAAAAAGGCAAAATGGTTGTCTGAGGAGGCCTTACAAATAGCTGAGAAAAGAAGAGACGCTAAAGGCAAAGAAGAAAAGGAAAGAAATACCCATTTGAATGCAGAGTTCCAAAGAATAGCAAGGAGAGATAAGAAAGCCTTCCTCAGTGATCAGTGCAAAGAAGTAGAGGAAAACAATAGAATGGGAAAGACTAGAGATCTCTTTAAGAAAATGAGATACCAAGGGAACATGTTATGCAAAGATGGGCACAACAGAGGACAGAAATGGTATGGACCTAACAGAAGCAGAAGATTTTAAAAAGAGGTGGCAAGAATACACAAAACTATACAAAAAAAGATCTTCATGACCCAGATAACCACAATGGTGTGATCACTCACCTAGAGGCAGACATCCTGGAATGCGAAGTCAAGTGGGCCTTAGGAAACATCATTATGAACAAAGCTAGTGGAGGTGGTGGAATTCCAGTTGAGCTATTTCAAGTCCTAAAAGATGATGCTGTGAAAGTGCTGCACTCAGTATGCCAGCACATTTGGAAAACTCAGCAGTGGCCACAGGACTGGAAAAGGTCAGTTTTTATTCCAATCCCAAAGAAAGGCAATGCCAAAGAATGCTCAAACTACCGCACAATTGCACTCATCTCACAGGCTAGCAAAGTAATGCTCAAAACTTCCAGATGTTCAAGCTGGATTTAGAAAATGCAGAGAAACCAGAGATCAAATTGCCAACATCTGTTGGATCATTGAAAAAGCAAGAGAGTTCCAGAAAAACATCTACTTCTGCTTTATTGACTACACCAAAGCCTTTGTGTGGATCACAACAAACTGTGGAAAATTCTTCAAGAGATGGGAATACCAGATCACCTGACCTGCCTCCTGAGAAATCTGTATGCAGGTCAAGAAGCAACAATTAGAACTGGACATGGAAAAACAGACTGGTTCCAAATCTTGAAAGGAGTATGTCAAGGCTGCATATGGTCACCCTGCTTATTTAACTTATATGCAGAGTACATCATGAGAAATGCCAGGCTGGAGGAAGCACAAGCTGGAATCAAGATTGCCGGGAGAAATATCAATAACCTCAGATATGCAGATGACACCACCCTTAAGGCAGAAAGTGAAGAAGAACTAAAGAACCTCTTGATGAAAGTGAAAGAGGAGAGTGAAAAAGTTGGCTTAAAGCTCAACCTTCAGAAAACTAAGATCATGGCATCCGGTCCCATCACTTCATGGTAAATAGATGGGGAAACAATGAAAAGTGTGAGATAATTTATTTTGGGGGGGCTCCAAAATCACTGCAGATGGTGATTGTAGCCATGAAATTAAAAGACACTGACTCCTTGGAAGGAAAGTTATGACCAACCTAGACAGCATGGTAAAAAGCAGAGACATTACTTTGCCAACAAAGGTCCATCTAGTCAAAGCAAGGTTTTTCCAGCAGTCATGTATAGATGTGAGAGTTGGACTATAAAGAAAGCTGAGCGCTGAAGAATTGATGCTTTTGAACTGTGGTGTTGGAGAAGACTCTTGAGAGTCCCTTGGACTGCAAGGAGATGCAACCAGCCCATCCTAAAGGAAATCAGTCCTGAATATCCATTGGAAGGACTGATGCTTAAGCTGAAACTCCAATATTTTGGCTACCTGATGAGAAGAACTGACTCATTGGAAAAGACCCTGATGCTGGGAAAGATTGAAGGCAGGAGGAGCAGAGGACAACAGAGGATGAGATGGTTGGATAGCATCACTGACTCTATGGACATGAGTTTGAGTGAGCTCCAGGAGCTGGAGATGGACAGGGAAGCCTGGCATGCTGCAGTCCATGGGGTCACAAGGAGTCAGACACAACTGAGCGACTGAATTTGAACTGAACTTCATACTTTATGGGTGGGACCAGGAATGGGTTTAGTGTAGGATGGTTATTCCCACTATTAATGCAAGACCCTTCTGAGTCTCTACCTAATGTCCCATGAACTGTGAGCCTGATTGGTGGAACAGGCAGTATTCCTGACCCTGTGTTGTCCAAGTACCATTCCCTCTAATCTTTCAGGTGGTTCTCTCCCCAGCTTTGAGTACCTTTCCTCATCCTCTGTACTGATCATACATATCTGCCAGGTTTCAAGGCAGACATCTACAGATCTGTAAAGTTCTCTCTGTCTCTGTAGCAACCTGTGGCAACTTGCTCTGCCTCCTCAACTCAGTATATATTTAGGAATTGTTTTCAGATATTACTTTTATTTAGAGAAACCTCTGAACTGATTGGAATGCTCAGGAAAGTCTCTCAACCACCCCCATAATAAAATCTATAAAATGAGCTGTTGAAATGAGCATCTGTTCCATAAGAGTTCTTTATCATTGACCTCTCTTTCTACGCTCCCTGTGGCCTGCATTGTTGTGCCTGTTGCGGTTGAGGTTTCAATTTTTACCTCTAAATTCTGAAATCACAATTACGGTTCTAAGACGGAGATAGCACCACACCATTGCTGACAGTGAGTTCTGATGTGTAGTTAACCACCTTCTGTTCTGCTGTGCAACTTAAGTTGTCTCATATAGGACAGGAGAGTTCTAGAGGAAACCAAGAGAAGCATTCCTCACTAGGTATTATAACGCATTTTATCATGCTTTATTCCCATTGTTCATGCCCTCACCTAACCTCACCCCAGGGCTTTGCAGGTGGTAGGTTCTTACTTTCTGTACAAACACTAGGAACCATGGAGTCTGCCCAAGATATCATTTAGGTGAAGAATTTTAATCCCATAGGGGTGGCAGAGACTGTGACTGTTTTATTTTGCTGGGGAGGTGGCTGGGGCATTGAAGCTTCCAGCAGGTGGGTAGGCTTAGGGGGCCCAGAGTACAAGGAGCGCTTGGGTGGTCATTGCCAAAGTCAAGGTATTCACAAGTAAAGACACCAACTGACCTGTACTGGAATTTGATTGCTTTGTTCACAGATGAGCTGGAGGTTAGTCTCAGGAGATTCATTTAAGTACAAGAAAGAAGAAAATGCTGGGCAGGCTTAAAAGTATAGTCACAGATTTATGGTAGAGGAAACAAGGTGTTTGAAAAATGGGAATTGGGATGAGAGGTAGAGTGAGGAAGATGACAAGAGGTAGATTTAGACAGACTAATAAAGAGTAGTGATTAAACTACCAGAAATTCAGGTTGGTGTGGCATCGAGCCAGAACATGGAAAGGCCAGAGAAGTCAAGCACATCAGCTGCAAAGTTCACATTCAACAAACATTTACTGAGAACCTATTATGTATGAAATCTTTATTTACTTCGTGTCTTTGTTTTTTTTTTTTAATAATTTAAAAATTTTATTTGGTTTTGGTTGTGCTGGGTCTTTGTTGCTGCACTGGCTTTTCTCTCAGCGAGCAGGGGTTACTCTTCATTGCGTTGTGCAGGCTTCTCGCAGTGGCTTCTTTTGTTGCGGAGCACAGACTCAAGGGCGCCAAACTTCAGTAGTTGCAGCACGTGGGCTCAGTAGTTACGGTTCCCAGGCTCTAGAGCACAGGCGTAATAGTTACGGCCAACGGGCTGAGTTGCTGCACAGCATGTGGGATCCTCCTGGATCAGGGATCCAACTCGAGCCTCCTGCATTGATGGGTGGATTCTTGACCACTGGGCCATCAGGAAAGCCCCTCACTAGCCATATGGATTCCTGGGATCCCCAGGTGGAGGGAACAGCAGATACAAAAGGGATGGGAAAGTGCCTGGAGTGTTCCTTGAAAAGCAGGGAGGTCAGGGTCAGTGTGGTTGAAGGAGAGTGGAAAAACATTGTCAAAGATGAAGTCCAACAGGGAACCAGAGGCCCGGGGCAGATCTCTTTAGAGCTGCTTCCATTCCTTTGTAGTCTGCAGATGGTAATCCTACCTTCTCCCACTTATGAGGATGGGCAGTGAGGGGAGGGGAATGTGCTCTCAAAACTGTGAGATCCTGGGCAAATATATTTTGACCACTTTGTGGATTAAGGTAAATTAAGCAAGTCAGTGACCATGAGAGAATGCCAACCCTCTTCCAAAGGCCCACGTGGCCCACCCTTCAGAGGGTGTAGTCTTCTAGCCCACAGCAAAACTCTTCAGCAGTGCTTGTGTTGGCAAAGAGTCTAAGAGTTTCTTTGCTTTTGATTTAGAAATTCCATCACCCAAAGCTAAGTAGTCTTCATCGGGAGAACTTCATCTGGAATCTGAAAAGTGTTCCTCTTCTGGAGAAATACCTCTATGCCTTGGGCCAGAATCGGAATCGAGAGATTGTTGAACAGGTCATTCAGCTGTTCAAGGACGAAGTGATGACCAGTCTAAGTCATTTTAGAGAATGTGAGTACCCCACCCCCCCAATCAAGTAAGTGTATTTCTTAATTTTTAAAGTGTCAAATTTCAAACCATCAGAAAAGTATGGAGGTACAACTTAGCTTTATCAGTCTTAATCAGTTCAGTTCAGTTGCTCAGTGTGTCCGACTCTTTGCGACCCCATGAACCGCAGCACGCCAGGCCTCCCTGTCCATCCCCAGCTCCCATGGTTCACCCAAACTCATGTCCATCGAGTCGGTGATGCCATCCAACCATCTCATCCTCTGTCGCTCCCTTCTCCTCCTGTCCTCAATCTTTCCCGGCATCAGGGTCTTTTCAAATGACTTTGTCATATTTGGTCCTATTGCTTTTAAAGAATAACACTTTCATCTCCCTTAAAATTGCTAAATTTGAAGCCCCTCTAAATTTACATGATTCTGCCTCTCCCCTCCCTACTAAATTTGCATACATCTTTTCACATTACTCAGTTGTATCCAACTCTTTGCTACCCCATGGACTCATACAGTCCATGTATTCCCCAGGCCAGAATACTGGAGTGGGTAGCCTTTCCCTTCACCAGGGGATCTTCCCAACCCAGGGATCGAACCCAGGTCTCCCGCATTGCAGGCAGCTTCTTTACCAGCTGAGCCACAAGGGAAGCCCTTTAATATTATAACATATGTATTTATAAATTACCTTTATAGTATTTTGCATACTTTCAGACTTTAGATAAATGGCATCATGCTGTATATTATCGTCCTGCAAACTGGTTTTTTATTCAACATTATGTTTTTCAGATTGATCCATTTAACAGATGTAGTTCTAGTTCATTTAGTTGATGAGTTTTAACTGGTGAATAATATTCCATTGTGTGTGTGTGTGTGTATACTCTGATTTGTTTGAATGTAATTTTTGGAGTCTATTCTCTTGTTAGTGGATTTTTAGGTTGGTTCCTTTATATATATATATATATTTTTTTTTTTTTTTAAAGGAAAAAAAATTGAGAGCTACTCCTCTGGATGGCCATCAAGTCACTTTCAGACACATACTATGTGAAAGAGGTCTGGACTGGAGTCAGGGGTCCTCTCTCAGCCTGATAGTGGCAACTTGTCATTTTTCTCTGAGCTCTTCCCCATTTGTTCATTGATGGTCAAAGTCATTTAGAACTTTAGATAGTGTGGTCAATGTCTAAAGGCCTTTCCAATTCTAGAATTTTCTATATTAAGAGCATTCATCTATTCAGCAGATATTGCTTGAGCAGTGCATTCTATATACCAGGCACTGTTCTTAATGTGGGGATACAGTAGTGAATATATATATATATATATGATGCTGCAATGAGCATGCCAAGGCATATCTCCTTAAGTACATGGGCAACAATTTCTTTGGGGTGTAATGAGCTTTCTGACCCAACATGAAGTACTAGTCAAAGGGCAAAGAACAAAGGGGGCGTCTCTTGCAAAGCTGAGGCTAGGCAGTGCACATCCTTTCGTCCTCTGCTTTCTGTATTAGTTGGCTCAGGCTGCCATTAAAAAAACACCAAAGACTAAGGATTATTGCTGTAGCCTCCTAACTGGTCTCCCTGCTCTTGTCTGTCTCCCTACAGTATATAGTCACTTGTGTCTTCCTCCCCGCCTTTTTTTTTTTTTTTTTGCTTAAAATTACTTCTCTAAGACTATCCATGTTGTTGCATGTGACCATTTATTACTGCATTGTGACTGCACTATTACTGCATTATCGCATGTGACTTTTATTATTGTAGAGCACGTGATTCATAAATATACCACACATTAGCTATTCCTCTCTTCAAAGATATTTGAGTTGTTTCCAGTTCTAGTCTGTTAAGAACAGTGCTCTATGAATCTTCTTGTGTCTCTTGGTATATGTGTTCATGAGTTCTTTGGGTATATGACTTCATGAGCTCAGGGGTAGGATTGCTAGGTCCATAGTTCATGTCCATATTCAACTTCAGAGATATGCCAAACCACTTTATGACTTTGTACTACTACTAGCAGAGTTTATTCCTCTACAATCTTGGCACCATCAGACTTCAATTTTGCCGATCTGATGTGTTAATGTTTGCTTATTGTGGTTTTAATGTGTAGTTCCCAATTTACTGGCCATTTGGATAAATTATTTTGTGAAGTGCCTATTCAGATCTTTTGCTGGCAAAGTAATATCTCTGCTTTTTAATATGCTGTCTAGGTTGGTCATAGCTTTTCTTCCAAGGAGCAAGCATCTTTTAATTTCATGGCTGCAGTCACCATCTGCAGTGATTTTGGAGCCCAAAAAAATTAAAATTTTTTTTTTCCTTTATAATAGGACTCTAATACATCTGGAATTTGTTTTTATATAGTGTGATTTTTCTTAAGCCTGATAAATTTTCTCACCAACGTTTATTGAAAAGCAGTTTTCCCCTTATTTTCCAGTACCAGCTCTATTGTAAATCAAATATGATTTTGGACTGCATTTTGCCCTATTGGTCTATTTGTCTATCTCTGCACCCATAACACATTGTGTATCAGCTAGGCTAGGTTATGCTGCAGTAACAAATAACCCCCAAATTCTTGTGGACTTAAATAACAAAGGTTTAGTTCCAACACAAGCTGCAGGTCTTGATTGACGGGGTCTATGTGTATTCTTACTTTGGGAGTTAGACTGATAAAACTTTCACCAGCTGGGATATTAGTATGGAGAAAGAGAATGTAGCAGATTATATGCTGAATCTTAAAGCATCTGCCCTGAAGTGATGTCACTTCTGTTACATGTAGTGGCCAAAAAATACCACACTGCTGCTAACAACTTTTGGAAAACAGGGAACTGACAACCCAGCATGTTACTGGAAGGAAGATAACTGGAATCTTTGAGCATCCCTAAAGATTACTACACTATCTTAATTTCTTTAACTTTTAAAGTCTTCATACCTGATAAAACATGTCCTTTCATTTTCTTGTTCTTCTTTAAGAGGGTCTTGACTTTTTTTTTGGTCTTTTTACATTTCCATATCAATTTTGAAATCAGCTTGTCATGTTTAAAGAAAAATTTTGTTGAGATTTTGGCTAGATGTGGACTGAATAAATATAATATATATATATTTGGAGAAAATGTGTGTGTTTATAAGATTGAGTAATCTAATCCATGAACATTGGTCTATCTCTCCATTTATATAGACCAATAAAAGATACATGTGATGAAAATTTTAGTTATCCTTTTACTGTTGATTTCTACTGTTGCATTATGGTCAGAGAATATCCTTTGTATCAGTGCTGTCCAGTAGAATTTTCTTCAACAAATGGAAATGTTCTGTATCTGTGCTATCTAATATAATAGCTTCTGTGTGGCTACTGAGCACTTGAAATCTGGCTAGTGCAACTAAGGAACTGAACTTTCAATTTTATTTAAAAGGCAACTTACGACCAGTGGCTATCATGTGGGGCAGAACAGCTCTATATGATTTCAGTACTTTGAAATTTCTTAACATTTACTTCATAGTGAAGCATTTGGTAATTTTTTTAAGTGCTCCCTGTATGCTAAACAGAATGTATTCAGTAGGTGTTGGGTACAAATATGTCCAGTAGGTCAAATCATTAATCTTGTTGTTTAAATTTTCTATACCATTGGCTTACCTTTTTGTCTGCTTGCTCTAACAATGATCAAGACAAGTGTGTTTAAAATCTCCCACTCTAACTGTGAATTGCCTATTTTTATTTGTATTTCTGTCAAATTTTGCTTTATATATTTCAAGGCACTGTGCACCTAAAATTAGAATTGTCATCTTATTAGAAAACTGAATCTTTTATCAATATAAAGTATCCTTCTTTATTTATCTTGTTTTTTTGCCTTAATATCCACTCCATCTGACATTATATAGCTATCCCATCTTATTTTTTGTTCACTTGATTTTTTCTCTCTTTCACATTTTTTCTTTTCTTTCTCCCTTCTTTTGAGTGAATTGTTTTTGTGCTAATTATTTTTGTCTTTTTTTCCTCTCTCTCCAGAAAATTATATGCTTTGAATGATTACCTTATAAAGTCTAACATGCTACTTCAACTTATCAAAGTCTGATACAGGGACCTTAAAATAATTTAATTTCATTTATCTCTTTCCTGACTCATATGCTACTGTTTTAGTAAACTTTCATTCTATATATTTTCACCACCAAAAACATTATTATTTTTGTTTTAGAGTCAAGTTTATTTAGATTTACTTATAAATTCACTGTTTATCTTCCAGCACCCCAAACCTTCTGTCTGGAATCATTTTCTTCCTGCCCAAAATACATCTTTCTGAATTTCCTTTGATGCAGTTCTCTAATGGTGAACTTTCTCTGATTTTGTCTGAGAATGTTTTTATTTGGTCTTCATTCCTGAAGGATATTTTCACAGCCTATAGAATTTTAGATCTCATGGGTTTAGAATTTTAGAATTCTGCTGTCTTTTAGCTTCCATCGCTGCTGAGAGGCCAGCTCTCAGTCTGTTGTTTCTCTGAAGATAATGTGTCTTTTTCTCCTTTGAGTTGCTTTTCAGATTTTTTTTTTTTTAACCTTACTTGGGTTTTTCAAACCTGTGTGTGAACATTGTCTTTCATCATTTATAGAAAATTCTTGCCTCTGCATCTTTATCCCTTTTTTCTCCTTTTGAGACTCCAATTAAGCTCATATTACGCCTTCTCATTGAATCCTCTGTGTATATTACCTTCTCTTTTTCTCTGCCCATGCTGCATTTGGATAAGTTTCTATCCTATTCTGTAGCTTATTGAATCTCTTTAGCTATGTCTAATCTCTTAAACCCAAGCATTGCGTTCTTAATCTATTCATTGTATTTTTCAGTTTTAGAAGTTCTTCTTGATTACTTTTCTACAGTAACTGCCTTGGGCCATACTCTATATCAGCACAGGTAAATAAGTTACCATGAGCAAGAACAAGAAACTGACCATAGACACTAAACCAAAGACTTCAGTAACTTCAGTAACTGGGCACAGGATGTATTCACATAGCACCCAGGTTTGGCATCGGGTTTCAAGGCTCTATTTCTGTCCTCCTCCCTCCTTGGAACTGCAGCAGTCTAAGCAGTGGGCTGGCAGCAGATCGGGTCCTGCTTTTCTGAGTCAGGAGGCCCTCTTCACTGCCTCCAGTTTCATGTGGTGAGCGTGTTTCCCACCCAGCAGGTAGCATTTTAAGTTCCTTCTCTCAAAGGGGAAAGCATAGTGCTGATCTGGAACACAATAGGCAAGCCTGCGGCTTTATTCCTGCTGACTGCTCACTTGTGCTGGGCATTTCTCTTCTGTTTGTAGTGTATAAATCTATCTTGGTTTTGAGGCTGGCTGTATATCTATTGATTTCTCTTTTTATTTTTATCATTGATATGTATATTGGGGTTATCAAAGTATGAATTCACTCTGCCATCTTGATCAGAACTCTTTCCTTTTATTAATTCTCAAATTCAGCTACTTCTGTTATTTTATTCCAAGCACTAAGTAGCTGTGTCATTTCTTAATAGGCCACTGGACATGTGAAAAAAAAGCAATGAAATAAGAGAGGTTTCCACATATACAGATTGCATTCATGAAGTAATTTATTTCATTGATTCTAAAATACCGGTTCACTGTACAAATATCAAATTGTTTTATGAACCTCTAGGGAAGAAAAAATATTGTCAGTGAAACTATGACATACCATCAATCATGATGAATCCCCGTATCAGAAACATGTTCAATTCAGTTCAGTTGCTCAGTTGTGTCCAACTCTTTGCAACCCCATGGACTGCAGCATGCCAGGCCTCCCTGTCCATCAGCAACTCCCAGAGTCTACCCAAACTTATGTCCATTGAGTCAGTGATACCATCCAACCATCTCATTCTCTGTTATCCCCTTCTCCTCCTGCCTTCAGTCTTTCCCAGCATCAGGGTCTTTCCCAATGACTCGGTTCTTCGCATCAGGTGGCCAAAGTATTGGAGTTTCAGCTTCAGCAACAGACTGATTTCCTTTAGGATGGACTAGTTGGATCTCCTTGCAGTCCAAGGGACTCTCAAGAGTCTTTTCCAACACCACAGTTCAAAAGCATCAATTCTTTGGTGCTCAGCTCTCTTTATAGCCCAACTCTCAGATCCATACATGACCACTGGAAAAACTATATAGCCTTGACTAGACAGACCTTTGTTGGCAAAGTAATGTCTCTGCTTTTTAATATGCTGTCTAGGTTGGCCATAACTTTCCTTCCAAGGAGTAAGCATCTTTTAATTTCACGGCTGCTGTTACCATCTGCAGTGATTTTGGAGCCAAAAAATATTAAGTTTGCCACTGTTTCCTTTGTTTCCCCATCCATTTGCCATGCAGTGATGGGACCGGATGCCAGGATCTTAGTTTTCTGAATGTTGAGCTTTAAGCCAACTTTTTACTCTCCTCTTTCATTTTCATCTGGAGGCTTTTTAGTTCTTCTTCACTTTCTGCCTTAAGAGTGGTGTCATCTGCATCAGTTCAGTTCAGTCACTCAGTCATGTCCGACTCTTTGTGACCCCATGAATCGCAGCACGCCAGGCCTCCCTGTCCATCACCAACTCCCGGAGTTCACTCAGACTCACGTCCATCGAGTCGGTGATGCCATCCAGCCATCTCATCCCCTGTCATCCCCTTCTCCTCCTGCCCCCAATCCCTCCCAGCATCAGAGTCTTTTCCAGTGAGTCAACTCTTCGCATGAGGTGGCCAAAGTACTGGAGTTTCAGCTTTAGCATCATTCTTTCCAAAGAACACCCAGGGCTGATCTCCTTTAGAATGGACTGGTTGGATCTCCTTGCAGTCCAAGGGACTCTCAAGAGTATTCTCCAACACCACAGTTCAAAAGCATCAATTCTTTGGCTCTCAGCTTTCTTCACAGTCCAACTCTCACATCCATACATGACCACTGGAAAAACCATAGCCTTGAGTAGACGGACCTTTGTTGGCAAAGTAATGTTTCTGCTCTTCAGTATGCTATCTAGGTCATATGCATATCTGAGGTTATTGAAATTTCTCCCGGCAATCTTGATTCCAGCTTGTGCTTCTTCCAGTCCAGCGTTTCTCATGATGTACTCTGCATGTAAGTTAAATAAGCAGGGTGACAATATACAGCCTTGACGTACTCCTTTCACTATTTGGAACCAGTCTGTTGTTCCATGTCCAGTTCTAACTGTTGCTTCTTGACCTGCATACAGATTTCTCAAGAGGCAGGTCAGGTGGTCTGGTATTCTCATCTCTTTCAGAATTTTCCACAGTTTGTTGTGATCCACACAGTCAAAGGCTTTGGCATAGTCAATAAAGGAAAAATAGATGTTTTTCTGGGACTCTCTTGCTTTTTTGATGATCCAGCAGATGTTGGCAATTTGATCTCTGGTTCCTCTGCCTTTTCTAAAACCAGCTTAAACATCTGGAAGATCATGGTTCACGTATTGCTGAAGCCTGGCTTGGAGAATTTTGAGCATTACTTTAGTAGCGTGTGAGATGAGTGCAATTGTGTGATAGTTTGAGCATTCTTTGGCATTGCCTTTCTTTGGGATTGGAATAAAAAGTGACCTTTTCCAGTCCTGTGGCCCGGGTCGTGAAGATCTTTTTTGTATAGTTCTTCTGTGTATTCTTGCCACCTCTTCTGCTTCTGTTAGGTCCACACCATTTCTGTTCTTTTTTTGAGCCTATCTTTGCATGAAATGTTCCCTTGGTATCTCTAATTTTCTTGAAGAGATCTCTAGTCTTTCCCATTCTATTGTTTTTCTCTATTTCTTTGCTCTGATCACTGAGGAAGGCTTTCTTATCTCTCTTTGCTATTCTTTGGAACTCTGCATTCACATGGGTATATCTTTCCTTTTCTCCTTTGCTTTTCGCCTCTCTTCTTTTCACAGCTATTTGTAAGGTCTCCTCAGACAGCCATTTTGCTTTTTTGCACTTCTTTATCTTGGGGATGGTCTTGATCCCTGTCTCCTGTACAATGTCACAAACCTCCATCCATAGTTCATCAGGCACTCTATCAGATCTAATCTATTTCTAGATTAAATCTATTTCTTACTTAAATCTATTTCTCACTTCCACTGTATAATTGTAAGAGATTTGATTTAGGTCATACCTGAATGGTCTAGTGGTTTTCCCTAGTTTCTTCAATTTAAGTCTGAATTTGGCAAAAAAGAGTTCATGATCTGAGCCACAGTCAGCTCCCGGTCTTGTTTTTGCTGACTGTATAGAGCTTCTCCATCTTTGGCTGCAAAGAATATAATCAATCTGATTTCGAGGTTGACCATCTGGTGATGTCCATGTATAGAGTCTTCTCTTGTGTTGTTGGAAGAGGATGTTTGCTATGACCAATGAGTTTTCTTGGCAAAACTCTATTAACCTTTGCCCTGCTTCATTCTGTACGCCAAGGCCAAATTCGCCTGTTACTCCAGGTGTTTCTTGACTTCCTACTTTTGCGTTCCAGTCCCCTATAATGAAAAGGAGATCTTTTTTGGGTGTTAGTTCTAAAAGGTCTTGTAGGTCTTCATAGAACCATTCAACTTCAGCTTCTTCAGCATTATTGGTCAGGGCTTAGATTTGGATTACCGTGATATTGAATGGTTTGCCTTGGAAATGAACAGAGATCATTCTGTCATTTTTGAGATTGCATCCAGGTACTGCATTTTGGACTCTTTTGTTGATTATGATGGCTACTCCATTTCTTCTAAGGGATTCTTGCCCACCATCATATCAGAAACATGTAGTTTACACTAATATTCATTGCTTCTACAGGCCACCAACTGTACTACATCACTTAAGCATGATTTACACAACCCTAAGACTCTGATGCTGGGAGGGATTGGGGGCAAGAGGAGAAGGGGACGACAGAGGATGAGATGGCTGGATGGCATCACTGACTCGATGGATGTGAGTCTCAGTGAACTCCGGGAGTTGGTGAGGGACAGGGAGGCCTGGCATGCTGCGATTCATGAGGTCGCAAAGAGTCAGACACGACTGAGCGACTGATCTGATCTGAAGTCATAGAGAAGAAATCAGTGTTATATTTAAAAGCTAATATTCTGGACTTTGTATCATGTACTTATTATAAAGTACGTGACAGTGTGCACAGACATCCCCATCTCCTCCCAGTCCTCACTCAGTGGTTTAAATCAGTGCTTCTCAAACTCTCCATTGTAAAAGACAAGTTTGGGTTTTTCTCCCAACTCCCTGAAGCCTGATACATTTGGCCCTACTGTTCAAGATTAGTTCATGGCTCATACCACACATGATTTACCATGCGAGTTTGACAACATCCAAACTGGGCTATACTGTTAATGAGATAAGGCCCCGTCATACTCTTTGATGAAAAATAAAACAGTCTTAATGTCTGTTTTTATTCTAATGCAGACTAATAACAGTTTGTGGGCCAGCACTAGCCACAGGCCCCCACTTTGAGTGGTACTGACTTAAAATAACATCATCTATTCCAGTTATCAGAAGACTAGAGAAATTCAGAATTACTTTGTCATCAGAAATTTCTTTTCTAGGTTAAAATAAAGGCACATCTGGTCCATTCTAGGACTCTTTGCTTCTTATAATAACATGAATGTATATATGCATATATCTATATATATTAGACAAGTAAAGGGTAAAGAACTTAAAGATGAATTGATGAAACATTTCAATTTTCATTGGCTCAGAGCCAAAATTAGGTGTTTGCAATGACTACAGTCTCCCTCTTCTGTTGTTGTATTGATGAAAAGCAAAAGCAACCACCAAATTAACTGCTTTTATCCTTTTCAGAGGAAGTTGTTTTATTTCTCAAGAAAAAGAGGGTTTAGCTCTTCATCTCTGATTGCTCATCAAATTATTTGAATGCCCAAACCTGAGAAAGTGGAGAAGGAAATGGCAGACCACTCCAACATTCTTGCCTGGGAAATCCCACGGACAGAGGAGCCTGGTGGGCTACAGTCCATGGGGTCGCAGAGTTGGACATGACTTAGTAACAAAACCACCATCACCATCTGAGAAAGAGTAATGGAAAGAGAATGAATTCGGGTATTAAACAACTGTTTTTACTTGGCTTAATTTTTCTCCTTTCAGGTATCAATCACGGAGATCTTAACGACCACAACATTTTAATAGTGTCCAGCGAGTCAGCCTTTGGAGATGCCGTATATCAGGTGTCTGGGATTTTAGATTTTGATGACATGAGCTACGGTTACTACGTGTTTGAAGTGGCGATCACCATCATGTACATGATGATTGAAAGCAAGACTCCTATACAAGTAGGAGGCCATGTCCTTGCTGGGTTTGAAAGTGTGGTCCCACTGACTCCTGTGGAGAGAGGTGCTTTGTTTCTACTTGTATGCAGTCGTTTTTGTCAGTCACTTGTCCTAGCTGCATACTCTTGCCAGCTATACCCAGAGAATGAAGAATATCTCATGATTACTGCAAAAACCGGGTGGAAGCACTTACAGCAAATGTTTGACATGGGCCGGAAAGCTGTAGAAGAAATCTGGTTTGAAACTGCCAAATCCTATGAATCTGGGATCTCCATGTGACTAGATAAAAATTCACATTAACTTGGGTAATGAAGAGCCAATAGGACCGTTTTCCTGCACAGTTAAAGATGAATTGATGAAACATATCAATGCACATGTAACCACTAAGGTCTTCTAATAATTTCATGACCATTTTTTTAACCTAAGAAAGTACTGCATGAGAAAGCATGTCTTTCTATGGGTTTCACTTACCTTGTGTATCAAACATGCAGAGTGATATTTTGAATCAAATAATCTCTCAAGATCAATGATTTTTTTTAACTTTGAAAGGACTATATATGTATAGATATATTCACATATTTTAGATAAGTGAATGCAACATACAGACCTAGTTAACATATCACCAGTTCTGTGAAGCCTTCTCCCATCTCTTCATTGTTCAGAATCTCTTTGAACTCTGCCTTTTGTACAGTACATCACTTGGTGTCATGGGTGATGGCTGTATAATCATCTAGTCTAAGAGCTATTTGAGGGCAGAAACCATGTACATTGTTTTTTTGTCTTTCATCCATTCTTACACTGGTATAGTGCCTTTCCCATGGTCTTTAAAAATATTTTCAAATTAATGTATCCTAGAAGAAAGGCTGGAGAAAATAAGGCACACACTAAGAGGCCTTAGGAGAAAACAGATGTAGTATTCATAAGAGAAAGCTTTAACTTGTCTGAGAGGGCAGTTGAAACTGAAACTCCAGAGGCAGATGCCAGCACTCACTGGAACTGCAAGTAAGCAAATAAGACACCCAGACAAGGCCACTAACTCATGAGGTATCTAAACAGTTTTCACGCTGATACCAAGAAAGACCCCAAGCAGATATTTTAAAATCCTCTACCATTTATGTTTCTTTTCATATGAATATATAATATTGGAGAACATAGCTTATGTAAACCTGACTTTATTCATACACTGTATTTCCTTCACTGATTTCTGGTCATGTCTCCCTTAGTGTGATAAACAGTAAATAGTCATTTACTTAGTCTTGTCGTTTGTAGCTCTCCATTCTCTGTGGACGACTCAAGTCTAGAACCCTGGCCATTCAAACACCTTTTTGGTAGTTATCTCTTTTGATATATATGAGAATATATATGTAAAACCATCTAACCACCTACCTACAGAGCTATCTATTCTCTCCAAACTAGGTCTCTGAATTTTGTATCACTCATTTGTATCATTCTTATGTTCATCTTTAACTTCTCTGTGCCTCAGTTTCCTTGTCTGTGAAGGTGAAGTAGCACCTATCTTACAGTTCCTGTAACACTTACTTGAAGGAGTAAGTGTGAGGATTTCTTAGCGATTAATGCAAAGTTCTCAGCACAGGGCTTGGCACATATAAAAGACTTAATAAATGTCTACTAAGTGAATGAACCAGGTTACCCAAACTCAGAATACTGGAGTACCTTTCTTTTTGCCTCTCATATTCAGTCAGTGATCTGATTCTTAGGAATCAGAATTTTAGATCAGTAAATGATGATCAAATCCATATCCTTCCTGCTGTACTGTTTAGCAGTGTACAATAAAAACCAATATTTATTGAGTATTAAGTATTTAAAAGAAAACTCTTTCTACTCTCACAATAATTCTCACTCTAAACATGTGGGGTTTTCCCCTCACATTAAGCAATTTGACACTAACTATTTGCAGCCAACAAAGGTCCGTCTAGTCAAGGCTATGGTTTTTCCTGTGGTCATGTATGGATGTGAGAGTTGGACTGTGAAGAAGGCTGAGCGCCGAAGAATTGATGCTTTTGAACTGTGGTGTTGGAGAAGACTCTTGAGAGTCCCTTGGACTGCAAGGAGGTCCAACCAGTCCATTCTGAAGGAGATCAGCCCTGGGATTTCTTTGGAAGGAATGATGCTAAAGCTGAAACTCCAGTACTTTGGCCACCTCATGCGAAGAGTTGACTCATTGGAAAAGACTCTGATGCTGGGAGGGATTGGGGGCAAGAGAAGGGGACGACAGAGGATGAGATGGCTGAATGGCATCACTGACTCGAAGGGCGTGAGTCTGAGTGAACTCCAGGAGATGGTGATGGACAGGGAGGCCTGGCGTGCTGCAATTCATGGGGTCGCAAAGAGTCGGACACGACTGAGCGACTGATCTGATTTGGAGCTAGAGCAGACCCCCCAGGTTAAGGGCCCAGTCCCTCAAAACTGCCTCCACTTCAGATGCTAGCCTCAAGTCCCAAGTTGTGCTTCTGACCAACTGGCTGTAAGTTGGGGGTTCTCATGACCCCCTCCTCGGGTTCTATAATTTGCTAGGACAGCTCACAGAACTCAGGGAAATGCTTACTTATGTTTATTAATTTATTATAAAGGGTATAATAATAAAAGATGAACAGAGGAAGAAGCGTATAAGATGAGGTCCAGAAGGGGCCTAAGCACTGAAGCTCTGTCTGTCTCGAGTTGCAGAGGACCATGCTCCTGGCATGTGGATCTGCTCACCAACCCAGAAGCTCCTGAACCTCTTTGGTTAGGGCTTTTATAGTGACTTCATTATGTAGGTATCGTTGATCAAATCATTGACCACTGGTGGTTAAATCAATCTCCCTCCCCTCCCCCTCCCCAGAAGGCAGGAGTGATGCTGAAAGTTCCAGTCCTCTAGTCCCTTGGTTGGTTCTGTTCATAACCAGCCCCCATCCTTCATGACTCACCTCGTTAGCATAAATTCAGATGTAGCTGAAAGCAGCTTATTATGAATAAAAAAGACACTCCTCTCTCCCCTACCACTCAGAAAATTACAAGAGTTTTAAAGGCTTTAAAACAGGGGACAAAGACCAAACATATATTTTATGTTATATCACAGTACTTTACATGCATTATCTCACTTAATCTCCACTATAAACCCATGAGAGAAGTACTCTTATGATTAATTCCCATTTTCAGATGAGGAAATAGATGCTTAAAAAGTTGAAGGAGTTTACTCCAAGAGAACCAGGTACCCACACCACTTCCTCTCTCCCCCTTCCTCTCCTCCCTGTGGGCCCACCTAACACACACCCTGTGTTAGAACAATCAAATGAGATGATTTACAGAAAGATACTTATGCTTCCCAAATTTAAGGGGTTGTGATTTTTATCTGGTTTGACCATTCAGGAAACTGGGGACTAGAAAACTGAACTAAAACTTGTATTTCACTCCCAGACCACTATTCATTTTCTTACACCGTGAAACTCTTAGGTTTCTGAGAGTTCGAGATTTCCTACTTGTTTGGTCCTCCAGTTAACATGGGTTCTCTTTCCTTGAATTATGTATACAAATATTACTGAGCACCCTTTCAATTAAATACGTGCTGCCTTGCATTGCTATTTTACTATTTGGGGTTTGCTGCAGCTTATCTCCAGTCAATCAGTTCAATGTGGCTTATAAACTCTTTGGTGGCATAAACTGAATAATATTTATTTCATTATCTTCAGAACCAAGTTCCCTGCCCAGCCCCTAGCACACCCTTAATAAAGGTCTCTCTGATGAACTGTTAGAATGAACGCACATCTACAGGTGCCAGTCTTTGGTTCTTTCCACCAATGAGGAGAAAATCCAGTTCTAGGTTTGGGAATTAATACCATTTGTCCAGCAAAGACTCTACTCTTGCAAGTATCTTTTCCTGTCCAGGCTTTTAGCCCCTCTCGACTGCAACAGGGCTTTAGTTTCTGGTCTTATTATCCAACCTACATCCTTCATATTAAGGTTTCCTGGTTGGCTCAGACAGTAAAGAATCTGCCTGCATTGCAAGAGACCTGGGTTCAATTCTTGGGTCGGGAAGATCCCCTGGAGAAGGGAATGTCCACCCACTCCAGTCTTCTTGCCTGGAGAATTCCGTGGACAGAAGAGCCTGGCGGGCTATATCCTTCATATTAGGTAGGGGCAGATAAAAACTCTAATTACATTATATTGCTGTGTGACAATTTAACCAAAAACTTAGTGGCTTAAAAGCTCAATAATGTTTTTTAATCTTATGGTGTCTTCAGGTCATGAATTCAGACAGGCATTAGGACAGCTTGTCTCTGCTCCACGATGTCGGAGGCCTTAGCTGGGAAAACCTGAATGCTGGGGAAGTTTTCATGGCTGGGGGAGATTCAGTGACAGAGGACTAAAATCATCTGGAGGAATCCTCACTCACAAATCTGCGGGACACGCTGGAACCTCATCTGGGCTGTTGGTGGAACATCTCTCCGTTTGGTCTCTGCTCCCTCACAGCATGGTGCTGGGGTTCCAAGAAACACCTGCCCAAGAGAACAAGACAGGAACATATATTTTATGACCTGCCTTTGAAAGTCATATGATATTACTTCCATTGAAGTCACACGCCCACCCAGATTCAGGGCAAGGGGACACAGCACCTCTCAGTGGGAAGCATCCATGCCACATTGTAGGAGGAACATGTGGGATGGAAGATCATGAGGCTTCATCATCCTAAAACATCAATTTAATCCTCTTTTCCCACTACCTATAGAGAAAAAATTCTATCATTGAGAGTGTTCTAAATTTGGCCTAAAATACCTTTCCTCTTTTCCTTCGTTTACTGCCTGCTTCACTCTGGCCAGACCGAACTACTCTGTCAGCCACTTGTTAAACTCATTTTTACTTCTGCCCTTTTATCTCAATGGCTCCCTCTTCTTTTGACCTAATAAATTCTACCTCTCACTTAAAATTCTTAATGCTTAATTCTGCAGGATGAACTAAGGTGGCAGGGATCCTCAGAGATCCCAAGAGTTACACTGCCACCTAAGGATGCTTTCAGAACACCGTCTGGATGTGGCTCTTGCCATCTTGCCTTGGCTCTCCTTCCTATGTGCCTGGGAAGCAGAAATGGAGAGACCTCAAACCACAACTCATTCTCAAGCTACCTCCTTTTCAAAGCCCAGAACTCTGAATAATAAATTTTTTACCTACATGAAGAGGACAAAGTCCCTACCCTGTGGACCTTTTCTTGGAGGAGACTGAGCAAATGACTACACGTTAATCCAGACCTAGTCAATCGTCTCCCTTGAAGAAACTTAAAACATAAATAGTAGATAGTTTACATAGGGACTGAAGCCATATTTTAAAAAGTGGTGGAACAGAGAGATGGATAATGAAAACGCAAATAAACATAGTTTCTGTACAGAACATAACAGGTGTGTATGCTTATGGTAGGTTATTGCTTTAACAAGATTGGTCAGAGGAATCCTTTCCAATGACGTCAAAGGCAGAGGAGGATACTAAGGTGAAAGTTCTCCCAAAGATGTAAACCTCATGATAATTTGCTTTATATGTATAAAAACACATGTATTAGCAATGAAAGTGGAAGGTATATTCAAGAAGGGAGATAATAAGAGGGAGGGTGAAGGGTAAAATCTGAGGTGCTTGGGCCCGTTTTGAGAACAGGGCAGGAAAAGCAAGCAATTAACAGGCAATCCCACACCATTGCCACCAGGGAAGGCAAAGTAAAAGTGTTAAGTTGCTCAGTCGTTTTGTCCGACTCTCTGCGACCCCAAAGTCTATGGCCACCAGGCTCCTCTGTCCAGGGAATTCTCCAGGCAAGAATACTGGGGTGGGTTCATATTCCCGTCTCCAGGGGATCTTCCTAACCCAGGGATTGAACCCAGGTCTCCTGCATTGCATTGCAGGAAGATTCTTTACCATCTGAGAAGAAAAGTTATGACCAACCTAGACAGCATATTAAGAAACAGAGACATTACTTTGCCAACAAAGGTCCGTCTAGTCAAAGCTATGGTTTTTCCAGTAGTCATGTATGGATGTGAGAGTTGGACTATAAAGAAAGCTGAGTACTGAAGAATTGATAATTTTGAACTGTGGTGTTGGAGAAGACTCTTGAGAGTCCCTTGGACTGCAAGGAGATCCAACCAGTCCATCCTAAAGGAAATCAGTCCTGAATATCCACTGGAAGGACTGATGCTGAAGCTGAAACTCCAATACTTTGACCGCCTGATGCGAAGAACTGACTCATTGGGAAAGACCCTGATGCGGGGAAAGACTGAAGGCGGGAGGAAAAGGCGATGACAGAGGATAAGATGGTTGGATGGCATCACCGATTCAATGGACATGAGTTTGAGTAAGCTCCTGGAGTTGGTGATGGACAGGGAAGCCGGGCGTGCTGCAGTCCATAGGGGCGAAGAGTCGGACACGACTGAGCGACTGATCTGACTGAACTGACTGAACTGAACACCATTGCTTTGCTGGAGGTTATGACTTAGTGCTGAACCGAAAGTGAAAGTGAAAATAGAACGCAAAGCGTGGGAAAGGGTCATGAGCCATAATTCCACTTCCTCCTTGGCCAGCGTCTTCCTGCCCTCCTCCTCATGTTCTAGTGCCCCTTCGTTGGGCTGAGATCCCTACCAGTGCCTTCGTACCCCAATTCCCCAGCGCCCGTTAGGGCCATAGACTCTCGCTCCGCCCCGCCAGAAGAACTTCCGCGTCCTCGGCTGCCCCACCCCCGGCGGTTCTGCGCACGCGCGGGGGCCATATTAGCAGCGGATAGCCCGGCACAGTAGTGTCTTCTCCCGTGGAGAAAGGTGCTCGGTGTCGGTCTCCACTCTTCAGCGTCTTCCCTCCGGTGAGCCTTTACCCGTTGCGCATCCTCGGAAGCTTGGCCGCTCTCCCTGCAGGCCGGAGCCGTGAGCCTCGCGGCAGAGCGGGTCCCGGCCTGCAGCGGCCGCCGAGGAGCCGTGGGCACGATGACTCTGCACCGGCTCGTCAGTGACGGACCCGCCGGGGAACTGGCCCCGGCCGGCCTCCACCGGGCTTCCCTGCGCTGAGCGGGCATCGCGGGGCCGGGGACGCTCGGGCGGCGGGGCGGGCGCGGGCCTGGTGGGCAGGACAGAGTGGTAGGGCTGCCTTGGTCCCAGGAAGAGTTCGTAGGCGAAAATGAAGCTGCGGGAGAGGAGGTGCGGGTGACTCGCCTCGGGCGGTTGACCGGCGTGGAGATGAGAAAGTTGTGTTCTCGCGCGAATCAGAAGCCCGGCGGGTCTCCTCTCTGTGCCCTCCTGGCTCTTTGCTCAGGGCCACACTTACCTTTCAGCTGCCTGTTGCAGTACCCTCATAACTGGTTATTCTGCCCCAGTCTTCACCAGCCAGAGCGATCTTTCTAAAATGCCAGTCAGCTTCTGTGGCTCTTTGGCCCAGCATTATTCTTTGGAGCCCCATTGCTTAAGAGATAAAATTCACAGTTTTTACCTGGGCATGCGGGCCTTCGGGGCCTGATCCCTGCTTATTTTTCCATTCTTAATTCTCAGTATTCCAGGATTTGGGAAAATTGGCTCTGGAAGCCGAAGTTTGGCTTTTCAACCAAGTCACGCAGAGCCCCAATGTTGTCTTCTGTAGAAATAGTAATAATGCCCAAGATTGCTGTCCCGCTTCTCCCTTTCATGGTTCAGGACCCCGGTATCATCCTGTGGAGAAAGCCTAAGTCTCTTAGCTTGGCATTCAAAGCTCTACATGATCTAGATACTTGTTTAGTTCTTTAGTTTTTTCATATATCTGTATATTTTTAAAAAATTTTAATTGGAGGATAATTGCTTAACAATGTTGTATTGGTTTCTGCTCTACAAGTTGTGAATCAGCCATAAGTATGCATATATCCCCTCCCTCTTGAGCCCTTCACTCCCATCCCACCTACTCCCATCCCACCTTTCTAGGTTGACAGAGCACTAGGCTGAGCTCCCTGTGCTATACAGCAGCTTCCCACTAGTTACCTGTTTTACACATGATGGTGTGTGTATTTCAGTGCTACTCTCAATTCGTCCCAACCTCTTCCTCCTGCCCCTCACTGTGCCCACAAGTCCCTTTTCTACATCTGTGTCTATCCCTGCCCTGCAAATAGGTTCATCTGTACCATTTTCCTGGATTCCTGTATATGTGTTAATATACAATATTTGTTTTTCACTTTGTGACTCACTTCACTCTGTATAACAGGCTCTAGATTCATCCACCTGGGTTCAACCTACTCCAATTAGTTCCTTACTATGACTGACTAATAGTTCATTGTGTCTATGAATACAGCTTCTTTACTCATTCATCTGTAGATGGACATCTAGGTTGCTTCCATGTCATATGTATGTTTTTTTTAACTTCAGCAACTTGTCTTACCCATTGAGCTATCCTGCCTCAGTGCCCTTTGTTCATGCTTTCTCCTCTGCCTGGAATGCCTTTTCCTTCTTTCTTCCCCCATTCTTCCTCTTAGACCTGAATGTTCTCAGCCTTATTTCTGCCTTTCCTGCCTCTAATATGGGCTCATATTCTGTATTTGTTTCACAAAAACTACTTCCTGGATTTTCTCCAACCTGTTCCCACTCTACCCTTGGTGCCTCTGTTTCCACACTGCTTTATAATTGTCCTTCTGTGTCTGCTTCCCTCACTGTAAACTCTTCAGGAAAGGGATTGGTCGTACATAGGTAGGATCTTGGTATTTCAGCATTTAGCATAGTGCCTGGGTGCACCATAATGTTGGCTGAATGAAGACAGTGGACAAAACAGATTTTTTTCAAGTCAAGAAATGCTTTTTAAACTGTAGGTTTCATTTAATAATTACCTTATTTTCTTTTTACAGGAATTATCATAAACTTAAGAAAACATGGTGAGTTAATATACATGACAATAAACTGTTGCCTGATAAATCAAATTGCTTGTACTCATCTTACCAACTTGCATGAGAAAATTGAAATGGAATGATGTCTTCGTATCAGTTTCCTCCCATATGCTGAATTTTGCATGCCAGGATGTGTTCTGTAAAATGATTTGTGGGTTTGCAGGGGTTGACTCAGAGAACACGATGGCATCCCACTCCAGTACTTTTGCCTGGAAAATCCCATGGACGGAGGAGCCTGGTAGGCTGCAGTCCACGGGGTCGCTAGGGGTCGGACACGACTGAGCGACTTCACTTTCACTTTTACGCATTGGAGAAGGAAATGGCAACCCACTCCAGTGTTCTTGCCTGGAGAATCCCAGGGACAGGGGAGCCTGGTGGGCTGCCGTTTATGGGGTCGCACAGAGTCGAACATGACTGAAGCGACTTAGCAGCAGCAGGGGTTGACTTTTTTTAGTGGGTAGAAATCATTTGTATGTTTTTCCTTTGCAGTCTCGAAGATATGACTCCAGGACCACTATATTTTCTCCAGAAGGTAAAATATAAATTATTTGATCTGTCTCAAAAAAAAAAAAAAAAAAAATTTTAAGTGTTAAGTTGTTCATCCTTTTTGTACTTTGAGGTAGTTATGGTCACTAGGTTAATAGTTATGGTCACTAGGCTTCATAGGACTATTAGTAAAAATGGGACAGTTGTTTGTAGCTCTCTAGTGTTGTTGCTGATTGCTCTTGAACCAGTGGTGCGAGAACAAGGAGGAGAGTCTTGGTTTCTTTCTGCTTGTGTCTTGTAGGTCGCTTGTACCAAGTTGAATATGCCATGGAAGCTATTGGACACGCAGGCACCTGTTTGGGAATTTTAGCAAACGATGGTGTTCTGCTTGCAGCAGAGAGACGCAACATCCACAAGCTTCTTGATGAAGTCTTTTTTTCTGAAAAAATTTATAAACTGAATGAGTAAGTGCAATCTTAGGGAAGAGAGTTGAAAACATCTCATCATATTTTGGGAGGGCTATGCACTATGACACGGTACAATTGAACAGTTTGTTGTGTTTTTACTTTTGAAAATTCCTGGTTTTAACGTAACCTGCTTGAAACCTCCTTGAAGCCCACGACCATAAATGCAGGGCCAGGTACTCAGTGGAGAAACGTTGTACAGTGATGAGAGTACAGGCATGGCGGTCACTCAGCTTTGGGTTTAATCTAGGTTCCACCAATACAAGCTGTGACTTCACACCCATTGTTTAACTTCTCTGGGCCTCCAGTAGAGCCTACTGGAGTCATTGTGGCAGTTCAGTGAAATAAAATGAATGAGTGAAATAAGCTAGCACAGTGTTAGGAATATAGGAGGACCTCGAGGTATTGTTTAGAATGGTTAGGAGGAATTAGTTTTAATTATACTGAATCTTAACAAAGACCATGCCTCCTGGAGGTCTTAGAAAAGTTTAGACAGGGCCTGTACACTAGTGAAATTTCTGCTATACTTGGGTGTACAGGACTGCAGCTAGCAGAGTGGATTTGCTGATTGGAGACCCTCCCTTCTGTGGTGCGCCATGTGAATGTTGGCTGTAGGGCCTTTTTGATACACCCACCCTGGAAAGTGTCATCCCTCCACAGTCACTGTCGGGCCCTCTCAAGCAGCCTGCAGGCTTGATTGGGCACAGTGCCAGAGGAGTCAAGGCTGTAGGATAGCCGGGGCAGCCTTCAGGAAACGGAGGGTAGATAAAGAAAATGCACTCTCCCAGTGAGCCTAGCCCTGGGCTTCCTTGTCAGGCTCAAAAATATCCTGCCCTTCGGGTCCCTTCATCTTCACCCCCATCAAGTGAAGCCTTTGAAAGTAAGAATACTTATTCCCAAGAATGTGAAGTAGTCTGTCTTCCTGTCTGGCTAAACATTTTTCTTCCTTGCGGTTGAATCTTCTTGGGATTTACCCTAGCTTCCTAGTGTTTATTCTCTTGCCCTGTTCACAGGGTGGTGATGGTAAATGCATCTGTTGTGAAGAACTCAAGGGTGCATTTTTTATCTTATGTGTTGAATGACAACAAGTTGAAAGTTTCCAACAAAGATAAAACTCATGTAGTTTTTGCCTGAAGGGTGTAGCACCTGTGAGTAAGCATGGTGAATTTCTAATAGAATTTAGTGTATTGTAAAACTTGTAAAATACCTCTGGCAAGCATCCTCCCTAATTACAGATAAATGTCTTTCTTTTCTGCAAGGGATATGGCCTGTAGCGTGGCAGGCATAACTTCTGATGCTAATGTTCTGACCAATGAACTGAGGCTCATTGCGCAAAGGTATGGTCATAAATAATTGATATGTAAAGTTAATTTTGATGTTTCTAAGAAGAATGCATTTTTTTTAAAGATTAAAGTAATTAAAAACCTATTAACTGAAAATTACAGTTTATTTCTTTAACCAAACTTGTAAAATATTTGGTTGGCCAAAAAGATCATTCATCTTATGGAAAACCTGAATGAACTTTTTGGCCAACCCAGTATTGTTTACGGTAAGGTTATTAAGCGTTGCCATACCCTCTGCCTTCCCCCTTCAGATTACAACTATTATGTTGTCCCCATGGCAGAGATATTTTTAAAAGGATATTTTGCTTAGTGTGTGTAGTGTTTCAGAGAAAACTATTAATATGCCAGTTTCTTTATCCTAGGTATTTATTACAGTATCAGGAGCCAATTCCTTGTGAGCAGTTGGTCACAGCACTGTGTGATATCAAACAAGCTTATACACAGTTTGGAGGTACTGAAACCTTTGGAAATTTTATTCCCAAGAGTTAAAACGTTTTATGAGTAATAACCTTTTTGAAACAGTAAAAAGAAATTGAAAATGAAATAAGTAGACACTTTTCATACATTCCAGCTTCATGAACTAACTGGCTTCTCCTATGTAGACTATCAAACATTTTATTAATAGACTACTGAAAGGCCAAAATAACATGTTAAAATCAGAAAACAAATGACTTTTTACGTAATAGTAATGGTATTCAGCACTGGTCATCTGTGTATTCCCTCTCCTCACCGCATCCAAATCCTAGAAACAAAAGTGGAATTTCTGATGGAGCTTATCTGTGGTGGCCAGAACATGAGCAGTTTATGAATGCTTAACTTCACAGGAGAGGGGTTAGCCACATTCACTGAGCTCAAGTAACCATAGTGATGTTAAATTTAGAGTGTTGATATGTGTGACTTTGTTTTCTCTGTTAAAGGAAAACGTCCTTTTGGTGTTTCATTGCTTTACATTGGCTGGGATAAGCACTATGGCTTTCAGCTCTATCAGAGCGATCCTAGTGGAAATTATGGAGGTTGGAAAGCCACATGCATTGGAAACAATAGTGCTGTGAGTATTTTTGTGTTGCTATAAAAATCTAGCAAAAGGTCTAATCACTGCCATAATTACAAAGTAGTGATGAGTGTAAACAACATTTTAAAGTAGCTGCAACAAACTTAACATGATATGAAAATCTCCGTGATTTCTATTGGTGATAAAGTCACAGGTAGTACTAATACTGCTAGGATTTATTACCTACAATAATAACGAAAGGAAGTACCAGTTTTCAGTTAGAAGTTGTGAAAATAAGATCTAGTTTTTTTGGGTTTTTCCCACAGAATAGTCACAGACTCCCTGAATTCTGTCACGGATCCCTGGGGTCCATTCATAGATCATCACCCTCCCTCCTTCACACCCCTATCCCATGTCTACCCTCCCTGCCATCGAAATTGTTTATATTGGTTATAATGCCAATAATAATTTGGCATTATTCGTGTTCCTAAAAATGTACAGTTTTAAAGGAAATTCTCTATGTTGATTCTTCTTTATGTTTTATAGGCAGCTGTATCAATGTTAAAACAAGACTACAAAGAAGGAGAAATGACTTTGAAGTCAGCACTTGCTTTAGCTATCAAAGTCCTAAATAAGACCATGGATGTTAGTAAGCTGTCTGCTGAAAAAGGTAATTTATGTGCGCTCCTATAACTTGTTTGTTTAGTGAGAGAAGTAATTGAGTGGCTCTTGTGTTAGGCCTTTAACATGTTATGTAGTTCATTGAAACAGCAGCCTTTTTAAGTTAGGTGGCCTTATAACCATTTCCTAGACTTGACCAGGGTCAACATTGACAAGTTCTGGAGCTACAATTCCACATTACATTCCAAGCTTAAGGATTTGAGCCTGAATGTTCTCAATCTGTAATTAAATCTAAGCCATCCTATTTTATCTCATCGACTTCTTAATGATAATATCTATGCTCATGTATATACAAACTAAAGAATATGAAAGAAAGTTACATATTTATATGTGTGTGTGTGTATATATATATGTTTGGTGTACTTTATCAGAGGTATAACATTTTAAAAAGTTCTGCATCTACTGATCTTTTATGTTAAGCCCATGTTTGCAGTTGTAAATGCTATATTTAGCTAAAGTTATATGACCACATATGGCACCCCACTCCAGTACTCTTGCCTGGAAAATCCCATGGATGGAGAAGCCTGGAAGGCTGCAGTCCACGGGGTCGCTGAGGGTCGAACATGACTGAGCGACTTCACTTTCACGCATTGGAGAAGGAAATGGCAACCCACTCCAGTGTTCTTGCCTGGAGAATCCCAGGGACGGGGGAGCCTGGTGGGCTGCCGTCTATGGGGTCACACAGAGTCGGACACGACTGAAGTGACTTAGCAGTAGCAATAGCAATATGACCACATAAAACAATATTTCTAAATAATGTGTTTGAAAACTTATGGTAAATTAATATATTGATTTAATTTGGGATGACTTAGCTTCTGGTGTTCCTTTAAAAATGCCATTTACTTGCAGATTGTTATCTCTTGTCTACTTCTACTTAATTTCAGGAGGCAGTACTCGATTTCCCCTACTCAGAAGCTCTTCTCCTTTTGGTATTAGTCTGCTTTTTCTCATCTGTAGTCATAGGGGCTACTTTTCCTTTGAGAAGTTTGTGAAAAATAAATGTAAATAGTGGTTAAAGATACTGGCTGAGCCTGCAGAGATTCCAACAAGGAGATTATGATTTCTTCTGGTCAGGCTAGCTAGAGCAATTGGCTGGTTGTATTGAAAACTTTTTCCTAAAATTAACAGAACAGCAGCTCAGAGGTTAGTATGGGTGAAGATAAGGAAGATATTAAAATAAAAATATTCATAAAAGCATTACCAGATGGAAAGTATTTTTGTTTCCTTAAAAGTATCTATGAATTAATTGTATTAGACAGAAAACTTGGAAAAGTGTAGTAAAGCTCAAAGGGTATGAAGAGATTAAACTGTAGTTGCCCGTTAAGTGTGTTGGCTAAGTATGGCTGCCTGTAATACATGTGTGTGTGTTTGCTTCTAGTGGAAATTGCCACACTAACAAGAGAGAATGGAAAGACTGTCATCAGAGTTCTCAAACAAAAAGAAGTGGAACAGTTGATCAAAAAACATGAGGAAGAAGAAGCTAAAGCTGAGCGTGAGAAGAAAGAAAAAGAACAGAAAGAAAAGGATAAATAGAAGACAAAATCAGGGATTTTATAACTCATTTGGGGCACCATTTCAGTGTAAAGGCTGTCCTACTCTTCCACTTTGAGAAAGCTTTGACAAACTTTTTTAACTTGTCTAGTGGGAAAATAGGACGGTACCAACTGAATTGGGTCCTTGTTATTTCTGTCCAGGTGAATATTGTAATAATGATTACTCTTTATGGACATCTTAATCACCCTCTCCCTCTTTTTTTTTTTTTTTGAATAAAATTTGGAAAGAATGGAAATGGTGAAGGGAAAAATTCTCTAGCAATAACTGTTGAAGATACCAGGATTAATAGGGCTGTGGTTTTTTTCATGAATGTAGTGTGGCCACCTTTGCAGTAACCTTTAAAAAATGGACAGAAATGTAAACAGCATAAATAGAGAAAGATGGGAACTGTGCAGTGGAGATTTCCTATTTTGTTCCCCTACCAACTTGGAGAACCTGTAGCCCAATCTGAGCAAAACAGAGAGCTGTCCTTCTAGGCCTCATCTGATATTACCCTATCAGAGGCTTGTCCAGTGAAATAAGTCACATTCCTCTTCTAGGTTTGCCAGCCTTTGATACTGATGGATATTCTTACTGGACTTAAAAATTGTGTGTGTGTATACACCCATACATACATGCAAACATTGTAAAACATGAAAGGCATAATTAAAATGAAAGCCCTATGTACCAACTGCCCAGCTCCAGAAGCAAATTAATCAGTACTTTTGAAGTCCCCTGTGTATTCATTTCAGGTCTCATTCTTCTCTCCTCTTGCCCAAGAGGTGACCACTACTGTGAGCCCATCGTTCCTGTAAGCTATGGGTCTTCCACTCTGGTTTTCCACCCCTCTACTCCAGGTGGTCCTGGTGGGTCTGTCAGTCAGAGAACCCCACTCCTGTCACAAAGGTGAGCACCTACTTCAGTCTGTAGGAATGGGTTTGAGAATGAACATGTGGACTGAGCCAGGCCAGATGTGATGTGGATATAAGGAAACGATGCTGAGGATTGTGCAGTAGACCAGCTGCCCACAGATGGCAGCACAAGCCACGTGGAAGGCTGAAGGAGGAACGAAGGCTACAGAGGAAAAGCGTGACCAAGAGATGAGAATAGTTCAGTTTTATCCAAGGGGTGCTCCACTGCTGAGATTTGCTCAATTCAGGTACACTGAGGATGCTGTCACTTAGAGTTCTCTGATGGAAGTGCTGAAAGGCAGTGCTACTTAAAGTGGTCTGTGGATCAACAAGCATCGCCTGGGAGTTGGCTAGAAATGCAGATTCTGGCGTCCTATCCCAAGCCTGATTCAAAATCTTGGCATAGAGCCCAGCAATCTTTTAACAAGCTTGCATGTGTTTCAAATGCATACCGAAGTTTGAGAAGTGCTTTGCTGCATATTGGAATCACCTTTATACCCAGGCTATGCATGTGCATGCAAAGTCACTTCAGTCATGTCCTACTCTTTGGTACCCTATAAACAGTAGCCTACCAGGTTTCTCTGTCCCTGGGATTCTCCAGGCAAGAATACTGGAGTGGGTTGCCATGCCCTCCTCCAGGGAATCTTCCCAGCCCAGGGACTGAGCCCGCTGTTCTTTGCATTGGCAGGTGGGTTCTTAGCACTAGCACCGCGGGAAGCCTTAAGGAGTAGCAGTGCCTTGGAAATTTCTGTTTGCTAAGCTAATTTCCAAGCCCCTTTTCTTTTTAACTGAAGGATAATTGCTGTACAGAATTCTGTTGTTTTCTATTTACTCTTAATCTATACAGTTGGTTCTTGTTATTCATGGTAGCCATGTTCTGTGAAGTCAACATGAATACTGAATTAGCAAATTCTGAGGCCTCGCTCCTAGTGAAATAACAGGTTGGGTTCCTTTGAGCCTCTGGTCACAACATTTTTGTCAACACATCAATACATAACCTTGTTTTATGTGCGTTTCTGTTTAAAGACATTTAATATATATTGGTAATTCATTAATACTGAACTTATGACTGACAGCAGTTCAATTCATATCTAAGTGACGCTTATCTAACACACTTTCTTCATAAGGCACATCACGGCCTTCTTACGCTTAGGAACACTAGCCAGCATACACTGAGGGGACATTTTAAAAAGTGAAATCAATGAAAAGCACAAGAATTCAGAAAGCATAGCACAAAATAGACCACAAGGAGACCAGTTTTACAGTGTGAGCTGAAGCAAGAAGGCAGAGAGTGGCCCCTTGTTTGACTTCAGCTGGGAAGATGCATGTCAGGCAACAAATATTTCCGTGGCTCTGTGTGTGTCCACAGTGACCAGGAGAGCACCACTGTATTGGTTTTGGGGTTACGGAGAAACTTGCAAACAAATGCAGAATCCATAAATAATGAGGGTGGGCTGTTATAAAGTGACCTTTCAGTCTTGCTATGCACAGAAGTAGAGGTAGATGGAGATGTGACCTGATAAATGTTGTTGTCTTTATCTCCAGAATATATCCAGAATCTAACCATTTACCCCTGCAGGGACTCTGGTCCACACCACCATTCTCTCTCTACTTGGACTATCACTACAGTCTCTGCTGCTTCAATCAGTTCTCAGCACAGCAGCCAGAGTGATCCTTTGAAAATGTGATTGTGCTGCTGCTTTGTTCAAACTCTCCAATGGCTGCTTTTCTTGCTCAGTAAAAGCCAGGTTCTCTACACTTGTTTACAAGGTACCGCATACCCTGGCCCCTCCACTGCCTGGTCTTGCACCTTGCACTCCCTTCCTCACTCTGTTCGTAGGATGAGCCCCCTTGTTCCTTGAAGTACCAAGCCCTCTTCCATCCCCGGGCCTCTTGCCATTCCCTCTGGCTTGGGTCTGCTCTTCCTCTGGGGGCATTAGTATGGCCCACTCCTTCGTGTAGGTCTCTCTTCAAATATAGCCTTATTTGGCTACTTCATACAGAAGAGCAAGAAGGGCTTGCCAAGTGGCGTTAATGGTAAAGAACCTGCCTGCCAACGAAGGAGATGTGAGAGACATGCATTTAGTCCCTGGGTCGGGAAGATCCCCTGGAGGAGGGCATGGCAACCCACTCCAGTAGTCTTGCCTAGAGAATCCCCGGACAGAGGAGCCTGGTGGGCTGCAGTCCATGGGGTCGCAAAGAGTTGGACATGACTGACGTGATGGCACATGCTACAGAAGAGCGGTCTACACCCCACCCACTCACGTTCTCCCTCTCCTTGCTGAGTTTTCTCCGTAGCACTCAACACTGTCTGGCCTGTTTACTGTCTGTCTACCCGCTGGAATATTAGCTTCCAGAGTGGGACTTTAATTCAACAGCTCTGTTCCAGGACCTACAACAGAAACTGGCACATAGTAGGCAACAAATAAATATTGATGAAGGAAGTGAATAGTGGCTCTTGACACGGTAGAATGAAATCCTGAAATACACCTCTTTTCCATGCAACTCAGTAGAAATGGTGTGTTTTCTATATTCTGACCACCTCTTCAACACTGTTGCTTAAAGTTGTGACAACTGCAAAGACTGTAGTGGATAAGAGAGCCTAGCACATTTTATCACCGCATTAGGAGCAAGTCTTCAGAACGTCACCCAAATGGTGGAGAAACTTCTACATATTCACCCTTTTGTTGAAATCATTTCCTACTTTGGTTGTGGGCTGGGCAGCAGGGACTATTCTATAACTGAATTTTTTTCCTGTTCTCAGGCCAACTGCTAGCCTAGATTCTCTCCCAGCCTCTTTTTCCTTTGTTATGTGGCCTATTTTTAGCCCTAGGTTGCAGAGTCCTCCAGTTCCTGATGATGCATCCCAAATGTAAGCCTAGCGATCCTCATCTGAATAGAGATGCTCCACAACAGCAGGCGTTTCATCCTCTCAACTGGGCAGAATTCATGGGTTCTCACAGGGGCACTGCTGGTGCAGGAGCACCTTAGATAGAAACAAGGAACCAAAAAGCTAAAAGTTTTCAGTCCTGAGTCAGTTTAAAATCTTGAGTTGTTTCACTTTGG
This sequence comes from Bos javanicus, assembly GCF_032452875.1. Taxonomy (NCBI): domain Eukaryota; kingdom Metazoa; phylum Chordata; class Mammalia; order Artiodactyla; family Bovidae; genus Bos; species Bos javanicus. Next base: position 30,509,088 of record NC_083888.1, read on the forward strand.
TGACTTACAAATCACTTTTAAAAATAACTCGTGGGAAAAAAATCATATGTTCCTGCATATAATCTTACCGCTGGTGCTTTTCTTAATCAAAAAATAAGACTCTGAAATCGCTACAGTCTAGCACTTTGAAAGTTTCATGAAAGTATTTGTGTTAGCAGTGCAAAAATATTCTGCATCCTGAAAAATAATCAGAAAGGGGATTCATGTCTTTATTTCTTCATATTTACCATGTTCTTAGTAAGTTTAGGTGATGGGGACTCGTGGGTGAGTAAGACATGTCCTCTTCTTTTTTTTTAAGTTGAAGTATAGTTGATTTTTATAATGATTAAGGTGTACAGCCAAGTGATTCAGTTACATATATGTATATATACACATATATTCTATTTCAGATTATTTTCCATTATAGGTTATTACAAAATATTGACTCTAATTCCTTGTGCTATATACTAGGTGCTTGTTCATCAGTTTTATATACAATCATATGTATATGTTAATCTCAAATTCGCAGTTTACCCCTCCTCCTGTCCTCGGTTTTCAATGTTCAGTCTTGCAGGAACAGCAGGGCTGTCATCAACTACTTAACAATGTGAGGAAGACGCTAGACTCCAGGTGGCTGTACACTAGGGAGTGAAGGCAGAAGGAACCGCTTGTGTAAAGGTCTGGCAGTGGGAAAGCTTCACTTTTTTGTGGAAAGTCAGCCTCTGAGCTGAGCTAGAGCACAGCTTGTCAGGGGAAGAAGAGTAACCACAAGAGATGAGGAGAGAAGACAGCTTCACAGATCTTGGAGTCTGTGCTCAATACAATGCAGAGGCTGCTGAGATTAAGAGAGAAACTATTACACTCTTAATTCTTGGAGTCCAGAAGATGGATTAAGTGGGAAGAAACATAAGGCAGGGAGACCAGTCAGGAGGCCATTGAAATAGTCAGGCAAGGAAGGATGAGTGTCTGTAAGACCGTGGTAAAGGGAACAGACGGAGAAGGCAATGGCACCCCACTCAGTACTCTTGCCTGCAAAATCCCACGGATGGAGGAGCCTGGTGGGCTGCAGTCCATGGGGTCGCTAAGAGTCGGACACGACTGAGCGACTTCACTTTCACTTTTCCCTTTCATGCATTGGAGAAGGAAATGGCAACCCACTCCACTGTTCTTGCCTGGAGAATCCCAGGGACGGGGGAGCCTGGTGGGCTGCCGTCTATGAGGTCGCACAGAGCTGGACACGACTAAAGTGGCTTAGCAGCAGTAAAGGGAACAGAGAGGAAGGAGGCTCCATACAGTGAGGGATGAGAGAGGAAGTAGGGGATGACTAGGGTCTCTAACTCAGATAAAGGGTTACAATCTAATTTCAAAAGACGTTAAGTGAATGTGATGAACTATTCTTAAAATATCCTACCTTCTTTTTTTCTTATTGCTGTTTTGGGCTGAAGCCAAGTGGAGACTAATATCCTTGGGAGGGAAGAGTTCAGTGAACACTATCACACATTACACAGCAAAACCATGTCATAGCCTTTATTTTTCTTTTTCTTCCAAATATTGTTCTTTTGTATACTTTTGTGCACTGTTCATCTCCTTAGCTCAGTTTTCTATCAGAGCACTTAGCTTCTAAAAGATTCAGTTTTGATGTGTGTGTCCAACTCTTTGCAGCCCTGTGGACTGTAACTTGCCAGGCTCCTTTGTCCATGAGGTTTTCCAGGCAAGAATGCTGGAGCGGATTGCCATTTCCTCCTCCAGGGAATCTTCCCAACCCTGGGATCAAACCCGTCCCTCGCGTCTCCTCTGTTAGCAGGCAGACTCTTTACCACTGCGCCACCTGAGAAGCCCTGATGTGGGTATAGTGAATGCTTTTTGTGTTTATGCAGGCAAATCTATCGTTCATTTTTAGTTCTTGTTAGTATCGTGCATGTAAAGATATTCCATAACCAAAGTATATAACATTCTTGAGTAAATTTGTGGTTTTGTCACTTTTATCATGCATAATTTAAAATATATAATCGGCATCTATTTTTAAAAGGCACTATTTAAATCATGCAACTTTAATTCCGTTGTTCACGCTAATTGGGAATGGTCCAGTCTTTTTTTTTCCTTTGGCCAGATATTGTTTTAATGAGAATTATAAACAACCAAAACCATTTTTTTGCAAACTACCCTTTTTTTTTTAAACAAATGATTTGGAAATCATTACAAATACTGTGTAAGATGTACATAGTACATCTTTGCCTTGTTTTGCAAAGCCAATAAATACAAGAACAAATTTTAAATATATGTGATTTGTTCAAGTTATTTGGGGGGGGTGGGTGGAGAGCCTGATTTTTTCCCCAGTATTTAAAAAAAAAATGAGTTTTTCCTAACCTTTCAAACAAAAAGTTTATGACAACTGGAGAAAAAAAGACACAGAGAGAGAGACCATCTTATAGCTGCTTTAAGTGGTTTCTGATAATTCTTCCAATGTTACCTTTCCTTTCCAGAACTCATATCTTCACTAAATAGTTGAATTTAAAATATTTCTCTATTTATTTCTGGCTACGCTGGGTCTTCATTGCTGCGTGTGGGCTTTCTCTAGTTGCAATGAGTTGGGGCTCCGTTTCATTGCAGTGCGTGGGCTTCTCACTGCAGTGGCTTTTCTTGTTGCAGAGCATGGGCTCTAGGGACGTGGGCTTCAGTGGTTGTGGTTCCTGGGCTCTAGAGCGAGGGCTCAGTAGTTGTGGCCCACAGGCTTAGTTGCTCTGCAGCATATGGAATCTTCCCGGATCAAGGATCGAACCATGTTTCCTGTATTGGCAAACAGATTCTCCACTGCGCCACCATAGAAGTCCTAAAATATTTCTAATGAACTGATTAATGGGAGAAAAGAAAATGAATCAATTCAGAATTACATGAAACAACATAGTTATTTGCCTTTCTTGGTTTACTAATTTATTTTTTGGTAACAGCTTTATTGAGATATAACTCATAGAGCATACAGTTCATTTGAAGATTATACTTTAATGACTTTTAATATATTAACAGAGTTGTACAACTATCACCACAATCTTAGAACACTTTTATCACCTGGAAAGAAATTCTATACCAATTTACCATTCACGCCCAGGTTCCTCCTCGGCCATACGCAACCACTAATCTACTTCCTGTCTATACAGAGTTGCCTATTCTGGAGATTTCATATAAATGGAATCATACACTCTGTGGTCCTTTGTGACTGACCTCTTTCACTAATTGTAATGTTTTTGAGGTTCATCCACATTTTAGAGTGTATTGGTAATTCATTTCTTTGTTTACTAGGTGAGAAAAATTGCAAGAATTCATTTCTTTTTATTACTGAATAATACTCCATTGTGTGACTGTATCACATTTTATCTATTCATCAGTTTTGGGATCATAGGTTTTTTCCCATTTTTTGGTTATTATGAGTGTTGCTGCTTTGTATACTCATGTATACATTTGTGTGTGGGGTGTGTGTGTGTGTGTGTGCTCAATCATCTCTGGTTCTTTGTGACCCCAAGGACTGGCGCCCGCATCCATGGAATTCTCTGGGCAAGGATGCTGGAATGGGTTGCCATTTCCTACTCCAGGGAATCTTCCCAACCCAGGTATTAAAACAGCGTTTTTCCTGCATCTCCTGTATTGACAGGCAGATTCTTTACCACTGTGCCACCCCGGAAGCCCATTTTTGTGTGGACATATGTTTTAATTTCTCTTTATATATGTAGTAGTGTAATTGATGGGTCACATCTTGGTTTATTTTTAATCCATCTTTATACTATTCATTCATATTAGCAATACAGATTTTAAAAGAAGCCTGCTTTCCTATTAAGATCCCAATAAAAATGGGAACTGGATTGACTCTGAGTAAATGCACGTATATGAATGTTAGTTATCCTTGAAGTAGGTCTCACAGTTGGAGAGGATTTTGGCTTCCTTTCATCCCAGCAGGAAGAATCTCTTCTCTAAATTCCTTTATGCCTAACACTAGGAAAGGCCACGTCTTTGATTCTGCACCCAAGAACCTTATATAATAACATCAGAGTCATATGGAATGAGAGAATCCAGGGTAAATTGTCTTCTGAGTCCAAAACAATCTAACAGCGTATTCTTTGATTAAAAAAGCAGTATATGCTCACTTTGGAAAATATACAACAAATTAAATAAAAATTGCCCTTAGAGCTAGCCACTCTTACTGCACTGGCCCAGTTTAGCTGCTGAATTTGTGTATGTGGTAGACTCTGGCAAAGTATACAAAGTGAAAAGTGAAAGTCACTCACTCATGTTCGACTCTTTGAGGCCCCATGGATTATACAGTCCATGGGATTCTCCAGGTCAGAACACTGGAGTGGGGGATCTTTCCCTTCTCTGGGGGATCTTTCCAACCCAGGGATCGATCCCAGGTCTTCCACATTGCAGGCGGATTTTTTACCAGCTGGGCCACCAGGGAAGCCCTAAAATTATACAAAAGGTATTATTAAAGAATCTTAGAGGATAATTTAAAATAACGTTTTTTTCCCTTATCATTGCTTTTCTAACACATTGTGCAGCCTTAGAAAGCCCTGTGTCTCGATACAACAGAGTAGAAGCTATCATTTGTTGAGCACACAAGTGTGTCAGTTACATTATATTTGTTAGTGCTAATTCTCACCATAGCCTTGTAAAACATTTAGTATAAATGATTTAGAGGCAAACTTTCAATTATGTAGTTGAGAAAAACAAAGCTCAGAAAAGGTGAGTCGCTTGTGCCAAGAGACACAGCTCCAGTACCACCACTGCAGTGCAAGCCATTGCTATCATCCCGTGCCTGGGGTTCCATGGGAGCCTCCCACACGTGTCCCTCTCTATCTCCTTTCCCCTTTACTGCTAGAATGTTTTCAATTTGTTGAAAACTACAGAATACTTGAAATCACCTGTAAGGAAAAGGCTATATTTGATCTTTGATTACATCGGATCTTCTCAGTCACCAGTAAAGCAGAGTTGAAATTCCTCATTGTGCTTTTGATGCTCATCTGATCTTTCCAACACTCTGTAAAGTGATAGATTGGGAAATGCAGCAAGTTCTTGACATATTGGGAAGTGCAGTCTTGGGTCTTTGATGTCAGATAAAAACCGGTGTGTATCCTTGCTCTGTTACCTAGCTATTCGTTCAACAATTGAGAATCAATACCTGTCAAGTTCTCAGGCTGATGCAATGAACTGCTTTCATGGAACTAACTGCCTAGGGGATGAAGGCAGGAAACATTATTAGTCAGGTGTGTTATAGAAGAGCAAGGAATGATTAGGCCTTGTGTGAGACAGCTGTGGAACTGGAAATTACCAAATGATTTCCGATTTTGAGAGACTTGGATCAGCTGGCATAGAATTAGGCTCAAGATAATAGATGCTCTGGAACAATCAATGCCATACATTAACCTTCAGAGGGAGTTTTCTGTGTTACTAAAAGGTTGCTCATTTGGTCTTGCTTCTTATCCATAAAGGAAACTTGACATCAATTAGCATTCGTTGGCTAGATGAAAGCTTTTTATTGCTAAATAGAGGAGCAGATCATTAGAGCAGATTCCCGAACATGGTAGAGAAATAGCTCCATTTTGGTTTTAATTTATCCTCACATCCTAAAAGCATTATTTGGCAGTTTACAAATTACACATGGAAGTGAATTATATTTAATTTTGAATTTTTGACCACTTTTGAGGTTCATAATTTCTTAATATCCTTTGATTGAAGTGGGAATAGTGGGAATAGTCTGGGAACAATTAAATTGGCAATCAATGAATGAATTCTAAGAGGGCAGTTCTGGTGCATAGCCACAAATTTCTGGAGCATCTGTATACCTGCAGTATAATTTGTCCTTTGGATTTATTTTTGGTATATGTGGGAGTGTCTATAAATACCTTTCATTTCTAGAATAGAAAGTGACCAAGATATAGGCTGTATATTTTATAAAAATATTTAAATTCTACCTTTTGTAGAAAACAATTGTGTTCGCATATTTGCAGCTGTGTTTTGTGGTCATTAAATAAGGGCATGAGTTTCTTTCTAAAATTTATAATAGTATGCCATTTATGAAGAACATTTCACATAATACAATAAATATTTTTATATTTCTAAGAAATTGTGTTGATTTAGTATACAAATGTTGAGTTTTTGTATAGTGATTGCAAATCTGCTAAAGGAATTTACTTACTGAAATCCGTATTTGGCATTTTTTCACCATAGAAATTATTTTTATTTTTAGCAGCTTTATGGAGCTATCATTGATGTGTACAAACTTGATGTTTATTATACATATAAATTGCAAAATGATCACCACCATCAAGCTAATTAACATATCCACTACCTCCACATGGTTACCATTTTATTTGTTTGGAAAAGGTTTAAGATCTATCCTTTTGCAAGTTACAAGTGCACAATAGAGATTGTTTATATTTGTCTTTAAAAAAATCTTTCATCATATGATTCATCTCTTCCAGATGTAAAGGTTTTCAACATTCAGAGGACATGGAATATTGCAGTGTTCTTTCTTAAGATGGAAAACAATATCTTCATTTATAAAAAGAGTTGGGGTTTGTTCAGGACACATTATAATTTACTCTGGTTTGTAGTAAACTGTCATTTCCTTTTCTCTTGTGTTTTTCTATTGTAATTGGGTCTGTGACATTGTGGTATATATATATTCTATTATAAAATTCTAGTGCAATAGCTCAGTTTTATATTTTTGGGATATGTGATTTATGTGCTACTATTTAGTTATTACAATCTAATAAAAATGTGGTCAATTGATTTTCTTTTAAAGCTCTCTGCATTAAAATACGTCTGCACTTTTACATTTTGATTACAGCCATTGAAATAGCCCTGAAAGGAAGCTTTTATTTTGATATCATTTCTTTTGAAGGATTGGATTTTAATATTCTATCAATATTTGCTTTTTTCCCTTTAATGTGTGAAAAACGCATTTAATTTCAACAGCAAATTGACAGCATCCATTTTTATCTTTAATTAACTTTTCAGTTTGGCTCTCATCTTCAAGACTTACAGCAGAATTTATCACCAAGCCATAATGGAAATGCTGAATGGAAGATTCAGAGAATCTGCCTAGCTCTTAATTTAGCTCTCAGTTGACCCCATTAGAAAAAAGAAAAGTCAACAACAACATTGATATAAAAGACAATTCATTAGGTCATACCACTTGCAAATGACAATGTCTATTTTTGATTCCTCCTATTTATTTGGTCTCCTAATTCCCTTCTCATACCCTCTCCTTTAACTCCAAAGCACCAGCTGCCCTTTGCTTGAGGGTTTTGTAAGTGCAGAAGCACAGTAGCGAATAACTGCCACACAAATAATAATAGCTGTCACCTATTGAACACGTGGGCCCTGCAGCTGAACACTTGCTTTACCAGCTTTATGTCCTGCAAGGCAGGTTTTAAGGCTCTAGTTTACAGACTGGGGATGGCGTATACAGAGAGGGATTCAGTTTGAATCTCTGTACAAACTGAGATTGTACTGCTGCTGCTGCTGCTAAGTTGCTTCAGTCGTGTCCGACTCTGTGCGACCCCATGGACTGCAGCCTACCAGGCTTCTCCGTCCATGGGATTCTCCAGGCAAGAACACTGGAGTGGGGTGCCATTTCCTTCTCCAATGCATGAAAGTGGAAAGTGAAAGTGAAGTCGCTCAGTCGTGTCCGACTCTTAGCGACCCCATGGACTGCAGCCTACCAGGCTCCTCCATCCATGGGATTTTCCAGGCAAGAGTACTGGAGTGGGGTGCCATTGCCTTTTCCCTGAGATTGTACAGTTTGAATCAAATTGATGCCTTTGAACTATGGGGGAAGACTTCTGAGAGTCCCTTGGGCTTCAAGGAGATCAAACCAGTCAATCTTAAGGGAAATCAACCCTGAATACTCTGTTGAAAGGACTGATGCTGAAGTTGAAACTCCAGTATTTTGGTCATCTGATGCAAACAACTGACAACTGACTGATTGGAAAAGTCCCTGATGCTGGAAAAGATTGACGGCAGAAGGAGAAGAGGGCCTCAGAGGATGAGAGGGTAGCAGAGGCAGGATGGCATCACTCATGCAATGGACATGAACTTGGGCAAACTTTGCAAGATGGTGAGGGACAGAGAGGCCTGGCATGCTGCAGCCCATGGGGCTGCAAAGAGTCAGACGCGACTGAACAACAACAACAAGCAGCACTTCAGGCTAAATTAGACTTGGTGGGTGAAGCAGAGGGAAGAACAAAGGATGACCTCCAGGTTTTTCACTTGCGTAATTAGTTGAGATGGGAAAACTAAAAGGCCAAAGTGCTTTGCAACATATTAACTGATATTCCAACAAAGTCACATATACAGAGATGCAGAGTTGAGATGACCACCCAAGTGTGAATCTGGTCATTGCCAGTGTGCAGCAGATATTTAAAGCCAGGGAAATAGATAAGATCACAGAGGGAGGGGTGGGTGGAGGCGGGGGCACAGTGTACAAGAAATAGTTCCGAGATTGAGCCTGTGGAATTCCCAACATGCAGCATCTGGGTGGGAGAAGAGGAACCTGCCAAGAACAGTGAGAAGGAGTGCATGCATGCTCAGTCACTTCGGGCAGGTCTGACTCGATGAGACCCTATGGACTGTAGCCCACCAGGCTTCTGTGTCCATGGGCGAGGTAAAAATAAAATAAGGGTAATTAAAGTGCTTCCCTGGTTGCTCAGTGGTAAAGATCCACCTGCAGTGAAGGAGATGCACTTTGAATTTCTGGGTCGGGTAGATCCCCTGGAGAAGGAAATGGCAACCCACTCCAGTATTCTTGCCTGGGAAATCCCATGGACACAGCAGCCTGGCAGGGTAGAGTCCATGGGGTCGAAAAAGAGTCAGACACAACTTAAGGAACTGAACAACAATAAAAGTGCCACCCTCTTAATACTGCTGGAGTTTAAGTGTGCTAGTACATTAAATAACGATTCGATTAGTACATTCTCCCACTATGTAGCAAGGGTAATATGATAGTTATTAAACTCCACTTTCTATGGCAAGAAAGTGAAAGTGTAAGCCACTCAGTGGTGTCTAACTCTGACTGGCTAGTGGGTATTACAAAGATGGATAAGACCTAGACTCTAATCCTAGGAGCTCATTATCTACTAGGTGACATAAGGTTTATAGAGAAATGGGTCCGAAAATGGAAGGTGGCAAACGCAGCGAGAGAAGTAAAAGTGTCCTGGAGGTTCGGAGAAGGGAGATGGCTGTGGCTGGTCAGGGAGTCACGTGACATTTGAAGAAGGGGTGGGTTTGGATATTCAGGGAAAGTCGGATCGGTGAAGGTGAGGAAGTATAATAAAAATTCCACAATCTTCAGAGGAAATGTGGTGTCTGGGATGTGGGTGCTCTGTAGACTGTATGCCAGTCCCTTTGGTCAAATCTCAGAAAGTTGGTAGACAGATGCTGCTTTAGGGGACCTTTGTAAGCGGTGGCCACAGCAACAGCAGCAGTGTGCACTGTCATTCGATCTGCCAGCGTCTCCTAGCAGTGTGAAAACACCTCTTATCAGAGGCAGGTGCTGCCACCACAGCCAACAACTGAGAGTAATTGGTATATCCGTCTAGGAAAAACCATCCAAGAGGCATACATTATATTCTGAATTTATTTGCTTGGATTTCAAACTGCCCAACAAATTACACACTTTACCTTTCACTTAAAAACAGTAATGACAACTAGTTTTCCACCCCCATCACCAAAGATTATTTAAATAACTATTGTTTTCATGGTTATTGATATATAAGACTCTGGGGAGACCTAGGAGTTCCAATCATGCTTGCTGTGGCTGAGTTAACAACCATATAATTCTAGTTTGCTACTGACAGGTGCTGTGACCTTCAACAGTTATTCAACCATTCTGTTTTAAATCCTCTAGCTGTTGAAGTGCAATAACACTTACTTTCTCCAAATACAGTTAGAGTGAATTGCGTAAGTGTCTACATGTTCCATAAATTCTTCAGAGCAAAATACAAATAAGGGACAATAAATACTGTCTTTTCTTCCTATGCTATGCTATGCTAAGTCACTTCAGTCATGTCCAACTCTGTGTGACCCCATAGACAGCAGCCCACCAAGCTCCCCCGTCCCTGGGATTCTCCAGGCAAGAACACTGGAGTGGGGTGCCATTGCCTTCTCCGTTTCTTCCTATGTAGAAGTGTAATTAATGACTAACCTGGTTATCATTTTCTGTGGCTCTTTTCTTTCCTTAAGTCCAGCTTAAGCAGACTAGCTTCTACGGGTATTGTTCCCCATTTCCTGATTGTACTTAGATGGAGGGGAAAAGTCTCTATTTTCACTGCTTGGATTCTTTGCAGCCAGGTTTAGTTTTTAAACAGATTCACAGAGTCTGGAGCTTGGAGTGGTATTTCTGCTCACAAGGAGCCTTAGAGGTGTCAACTCCATAAAGCTTTCTGTGAAGAATCAGCGAAACACACTGCCACTGAAGTTTAAAGATGATTTGCCTAAATCTCTTCAGCCAAATGAAGCTTTCTAATCAATTATGAACAGAAGGGATGAAATGTAGGGTCTAGTGGGATTTGAGATGGGATTCTAGCAGCCATCATCAGTCACCACCTGAGCTGCTAAGTGTCTGTGGCAGATAGAGTCATTAATATTTACTAATATTAATTGATGGCAGCACTAATGTTAATTGATGTCCACTCTGAGGTGCCAGCATATCATTTCTGTGGATGGCTTGAATAAGTGTCAGAACTGGACCTTCCGAGTCCTCTATTTGATCCCCCTACTTCTAAGGATGAAGAAAGAGGCCCAGAGAAGGCGGGTGATTTGCCAAGGGTTGCCTGCTGGCCGCCTATTGGGGATCACTTGGCTCCCATAACAGACTTTTGAGGCATGTAAACTGCCATTGGTATTTACCTGACAAGGAAGAATACAGTGGGTAGCGGGGCTGAGCGGAGAGAGTTTTAGCCAGGAGCACGGGAGAAAGTCCCCTCCCACTATGTTTCAGGCTCCCTTGTGTTTCCTTTGCGTCTCTCATCACAACTCAGTAGCTTTATTTATGATTAATGGTTTTCTGTTTGCTGAGAGCCGTCTGTCTGTCTGGTTCCCCTCTTGGTGCGGGGCCCAGAGCAGATGTTAATTGATGATAGTTATCATAGGTATGCAGTGGCTTGCCCAAGGTCACTTGGTGGTTGGATTGAGAACCCGCCTGTGATGCTGTCTTCTGGCCTTGTGCTTCCTGGGACTCTGAGCTCCCAGGTAGTGAGGCGGGCCAGGTGTGAAAAAGGTGAAGCTAGAAAAGATACTGCTGCTGTTCAGTTGCTAAATCTAAGTCGTGTCAGACTCTTTGCAATTCTCCAGGCTGGAATGGGTTGCTATTTCCTTCTCGAGGGGATTTTCCTGATCCAGGGATTGAACCCGCATCTCCTGCATTACAAGCGGATTCTTTACCACTGAGCCACCAGGGAGACCCTAGAACAGGCAGTTCAGTACAGTCACTCAGTCAGGTCTGACTCCTTGCGACCCCATGGACTGCAACATGCCAGGCTTCCCTGTCCATCACCAACTCCAGGAGCTTACTCAAACTCATGTCCATAGAGTCGGTGATGCCATCCACCCATCTCATCCTCTGTTGTCCCCTTCTCCTCCACCTTCAATCTTCCCCAATGAGTCAGTTCTTCGCATCAGGTGGCCAAAGTATTGGAGTTTCAGCTTCAGCATCAGTCCTTCCAATGGATATTCAGGACTGATTTCCTTTAGAATGGACTGGTTGGATCTCCTTGCAGTCCAAGGGACTCTCAAGAGTCTTCTCCAACACCACAGTTCAAAATTATCAATTCTTCAGTGCTCAGCTCTCTTCATAGCCCAACTCTCACATCCATACATGACTACTGGAAAAACCAGAGCCTTGACTAGACGGACCTTTGCTGGCAAAGTAATGTCTCTGCTTTTTAATATGCTGTCTAGGTTGGTCATAGCTTTTCTTTCAAGGAGCAAGTGTCTTTTAATTTCATGGCTGCAGTGATTTTGGAGCCCCCTAAAATAAAATCTGCCACTGTTTCCATTGTTTCCCCATCTATTTGCCATGAAGTGATGGGACCAGATGTCATGAACTTACTTTTCTGAATGTTGAATTTTAAGCCAACTTTTTCACTCCCCTCTTTCACTTTCATCAAGAGGCTCTTTAGTTCTTCTTTACTTTCTGCCATAAGGGTGATGTTATCTGCATATCTGAGGTTATTGATATTTCTCCCAGCAATCTTGATTCCAGCTTGTGCTTCTTCCAGCCCAGCCTTTCTCGTTATGTACTCTGCATATAAGTTAAATAAGCAGGGTGACAATATACAGCCTTGATGCACTCCTTTTAAGACTTGGAACCAGTCTGTTTTTCCATGTCCAGTTCTAACTGTTGCTTCTTGACCTGCATACAGATTTCTCAGGAGGCAGGTCAGGCAGTCTGGTATTCTCATCTATTGAAGAATTTTCCATAGTTTGTGTTGTGATCCACACAGTCAAAGGCTTTTGTGTAGTAATACAGCTGAAGTAGATGTTTTTCTGGAACTCTTTTGCTTTTTTGGTGATCCAACGGATGTTGGCAATTTGATCTCTGCTTCCTCTGTCTTTTCTAAATCCAGCTTGAACATCTGGAAGTCCAAGGTTCATGAACTGTTGAAGCCTGGCTTGGAGAATTTTGAGCATTACTTCACTAGCGTGTGAGATGAGTGCAATTGTGTGGTAGTTTGAGAATTTTTTGGCATTGCCTTTCTTGGGATTGGAATGACAGATATTTTCCAGTCCTGTAGTCACTGCTGAGTTTTCCAAATTTGCTGCATATTGAGTGCAGCACTTTCACAGCATCATCTTTTAGGATTTGAAATAGCTCAACTGGAGTGCTATTTCCTCCACTAGCTTTGTTCATAGTGATGCTTCATAAGGTCCACCTGACTTCGAATTCCAGGATGTCTGGCTCTAGGTGAGTGATCACACCATTGTGGTTATCTGAAGAACTATGGTTGTGAAGATCTTTTTTGTATAGTTTTTCTGTGTATTCTTGCCACCGCTTAATATCTTCTGCTTCTGTTAGGTCCATACCATTTCTGTCCTTTAATGTGTCCATCTTTGCATGAAATGTTCCCTTGGTATCTCTAATTTTCTTGAAGAGATCTCTAGTCTTTCCCATTCTATTGCTTTCCTCTATTTCTTTGCATTGATCGCTGAGAAAGGCTTTCTTACTCTCCTTGCTATTCTTTGGTACTGTGCATTCAAATGGGTATATCTTTCCTTTTCTCCTTTGCCTTTTGCGTCTTTTCTTTTCTCAGCTATTTGTAAGGCCTCCTCAGACAACCATTTTGCCTTTTTGCATTTTTTTTTTTCTTGGGGATTGTCTTGATCACTGCCTCTTGTACAATGTCACGAACCTCGGTCCATAGTTCTTCAGGTACTATCTATCAGGTCTAATCCCTTGAATCTATTTGTCACTTCCACTGTATAATCATAAGGGATTTGATTTAGGTCATACCTGAATGGTCTAGTGGTTTTCCCTACTTCCTTCCATTTAAGTCCGAATTTCACAATAAGGAGTTCATAATCTGAGCCACTGTCAGCTCCTGGTCTTGTTTTTGCTGACTGTATAGAGCTTCTCCATCTTTGGCTGCAAAGAATATAATCAATCCGACTTCAGTATTCACCTTCTGGTGTAGTCTTCGCTTGTGTTGTTGAAAGAGGAACAGGCAGGGTGGGGCCAAAACCCGGGGTCTGGGGATCAACTGGGCAGGATGGAGGCGGGGCTATGAGCTGGAGGGGCGGGGCCAGACAGGACGAGGCGGGGCTTGGGCGGGACAAGAGGTAGTGGGGCGGGGTTGGGGGCGGGGCCAGGCTCCCGAGTCTCCTCACGCTCCCTGAGCCCGCCCAAACCCGCCCGGGACTGGAGGTTACCCTGGCGCCAGCGGAGGAGCGGAGCACCGGGTCTACTGCAGCTGCTGGCACTTGGCTCCAGCTCACACTCCCGGTTCTGTTTCTCGGGTCCGCGTTCCCCGCGCGACCGTCGTGTGGCGGCTCCCTGCGTTGACGCAAGGGTCCTGGTCGATGGCTGCGCCGGGGTGGGGGCGCTGGGTCCTCGGCCTCGGGCCCCTCCTGCTCCAGGTCTTCCTCCCTTTCCAGCTGGTCGCAGGGCGCTGGGGTCCGGAGGGCGCGGGGGGCGGCGTGCGCCGAGGTGAGCCTGGGCGGCGGAGGGCGGTCTGGGGCGTTCGCCCTCGAAGCGGGCGGAGGGGCTCGGAGCGGGCGGAGTGCGGCTGGCTGGGACCTCGGGGCGGCCGGGGCAGCTCCACGCCGGTACCCGGAGGTTGCAGCCGTCACGGAAAACCTTGTAACCGAGGGCGGTTATATTCTTCTCCTGGGGGCTTGGAGTGAGGTTTCAGCCTAAATGCTCAGATGTGTTTATTTAAATGTAGAGAAAAGGCCACTTTGACTTTTGTTCCATGACTCTCATCAGTCTGGGTGACTTAGTATATATATACTTCGATACAACTTTTTCAATAAAAGATGCCCTCGTTATCCATCAGGGCTTTACTTTCTTGGTTTCAACTGGGTTTCCCACGTTGTTACTTTATTCTCAGACGAGTATGGAGGCTCCTTCATACTTGCCTGTGAATAAAGGGGGGTCGAACACCCCACTGTGAATAAAGTGGGGTGAATAAAGAGTCGAACACGACTGAGCGTTGCGCTCGCACACACAAGGCTCCTTGGGTTTAATACTAGGGATTAGGGTTTGATCTGATTTGATTTACCGCTTGTCCCTGTCCTCTAACTTGACCCTTGGCGTTTCAAATCTTTCCTTTTGCCGATGATGAAAAGTGTGAATTGTGTAAGACTGGGGAGCGGACTAACTTGGCTGCAGAGCTATATCCATCCTGAATTCTTCCTTAGCATCTTGGAATAGAGTTTTTTCTTCTAGCCTTCTCTAGTTTAAAATGTTTGGGACAGGAATAGAAACAAAAGAAAATGCTTAGTACTTTTTCAAATTGAAAGCTTTAGAAAGTTTGTCAGCCCTCTCAATACCTTGAAGAAAAAATACTACCGCTTATGGAGCGCCTGTAGTGTGATCGCCTGGAGAAGGGAATGGCTACCCACTCCAGTATTCTTGCCTTGAGAATTCCATGGACAGGACCCTGGCAGTCTACAGTCCATGGGGTGGCAGAGTCAGACACGACTGAGCGACTAACACGCACAAGTTCCGTTAAGCAGGAGATAAAAGCTGAAGTTCACTACGCCAGTATTTCAGTTTTTATGAGTAAGGAAACTTTATTTGGGTATAAGCAGAACCTTTTCTTGTCTTTCCTTCCTTAAGGTTTTAAAACTCTGATTCCTGATTCTAGGAAGTGATAATCTTGAAGACTAGAATTATTTATTGCAGGATGTGTTGCTTTACAGTGACTGTAGAGAAATAATTAGGTGAAGGATGATTTAAACAAATAAAATCTGGTGCAGAAGGTGTCATAATTTAACAGAAAGAAAGGAGTGTGATTTTGGAGACAGGCAAACCTGGGTTCAAATTATGACACTTGTGTATCTTCACTTGGACAATCTTGTCTCATCTGTCCTCCTCCTTTGAAAAACGGATGATACTGCTTACCTCTCAGTTGTTTTCAGGATTAAATAATACACGTGAAATGCCAAGCACTGTGCCTGACACTAGAAAATAGTAGTCTCTATGCCTTTTGGAGAAAGTGGATAACTATCATGTTGTATTACATTTATATATATATTTTTTCTCTTGGTCCCACATGAGCTTCTTAAGAACTGTGATCTTATCCTGTGTATCTTTGTATCTCTTGAGACCTAGCTTATTGTAGCAGTCCAGTAAATGTTGGTGGATGAATGATGGAACAGTAAGATCTCTCTGGATATCAGTTTCCTCATCTGTAAGATGAGTGAGCATTAAAGGCTTCCCTCTCTAGCTCTAAAATTCCAAGAAACTGTTGCTTTTAGCACGTGATCATTTGAAGAGTAATGTTGAAAAGACAATGGAATTGCACACTGGCTAATTTATATGCTTTTGTGTAAAACTGCAGAAAGTGAAAGTCACTCAGTCGTGTCCGACTCTTTGCGACCCCATACAGTCCATGGAATTCTCCAGGCCAGGATACTAGAATACTGGAGTGGGCAGCCATTATTTCCTTCTCCAGGGGATCTTCCCAACCCAGGGATCAAACTCAGGTCTCCCACATTGCAGGTGGATTCTTTACCAGCTGAGCCACCACGGAAGCCCCAGAAGTACTCCATTAATTTGCTGTGTTTCCTTGGGCATATTGCTTGACCTTACTGAACCATTATTTCTCCATCTTTAAAATTAGAAAGTGATAATAGATTTCAGGTGCTTCCAATCATAATTAATTTTACATTTACATTTTATTGTTTTCATATTCATCCTAGGACCTTAATAACTCTTCCTTGTGGTTTCCTGAGAGCCAGTCTCTAGGAAAAGAAAATGTCTGGTCTGCCAGCTGCCATACTTATTTAACTGGTGGAAGGTCACGGAGCTATGAAAGAGTCTCAGGAGGCAATTTTGTCTATATTAAAGAGTAGATAATTAACCTAGTACATTAAAAGAATATAAACCTTTTAAACCGACCCGACCCTGATTAGGAGAGGGATTTATGGAAATTAGTCATTGGTCAGTTATATTTCTTAGCTGTATAGTTGTGAGACATTTTCAATGGTTGAAACTTTATTTGTAGTGACTGAGTTCTGTTTCATTCAAAGGGAAATAAAATAATTATATTGTGGAAAATGAGAGCTATGAAAGATTTTTTTCTCCTCACCTTTAGTCATTTTCATTAACATATTAAGAAGCTAATAAAATACACATATAGTGACTGTCCTCTTTACTCTTATTATGATTGCTGCTGCTGCTGCTGCTAAATCGCTTCAGTTGTGTCCAACTCTGTGCAACCTCATAGATGGCAGCCCACCAGGCTCCCCCGTCCCTGGGATTCTCCAGGCAGGAATACTGGAGTGGGTTGCCATTTCCTTCTCCAATGCATGAAAGTGAAAAGTGAAAGTGAAGTCGCTCAGTCATGTCCGACTCTTAGCGACCCCATGGACTGCAGCCTACCAGGCTCCTGCATTATTATGATTACATCCAAAAGAAGGTCGAGATGCATTATGTAAGGACACAGACTCTTCACACAGTTTAATTGAAAATAAAAATTATTTTTGTTTTCTTGCAAATGCTAAATATGCTCTGATTAGACTGAGCACCTGGAAGATAGGGTTTTATTTGTGTATCTCCTGATACGTTTCAGTACCTGAGTTTGTAAATGTAGCCTGTTGATGGAACCTTAAAAAGGTTTTCAATCATTTGTCAGAATAAGGCTTTTTCGACCTATAATGTACAAATTAGATCTAGTAAGTAATTTTTTATAATTAGGATATGAGTTTTTTAATACGTAATTTCACTACAGAACATTTTTCTCTAATAGCATTACATTTCTTCCCTAAAAAATTGGAATTAAATTCTTTCAGATGTAATTTTAAATTTAATATTAAATAAGCATGTCTTGACAATGAGAGTTGGTGAATATTCCTTTTGGAAAAAAGTTTACAAAATGCGTCTATAAAACTGCTCTCCAAAGTGGCAAAGGTGTGGTTTTATAATGGCAACAAGACAGAAGAGATTCTTTTTAACGGTCTTTTTCTGCTTGGTGACTAAAATTTTAATTTAAATGTTTTGTTTCCGCTTTGGGGACGCCTGATATCATTTCTTCTAACGGTGTTTGATTCAGTGACCACATGCTCCTTTCTTCTAAAGGAGAATTATAGTCTTTTGCCAATAAAAATAGGAATTAAATATGAATATTTGAATTCTGACAAAAAGAACAATATAACCTTTTAAAGTTAATGAATTATTTTTGGCTCTGCTGGGTCTTCATTGCTGCTCGTGGGTTGTCCCTAGTTGGGGCGAGCAGGGGCTTCTCTGCAATTGCAGTGCTTCTCATCGCTGTAGCTTCTCATTGCGGGGCATGGGCTCTAGAGTGCTCATGGCACATGGGCTGAGCCTCACGGCCATGTGGAATCTTCCCAGACCACAAGATGCCTGTAGTACCGGCTGAAAAATATCTCCAGATATTGTCAAATGGTTCTTTGGAGCAAAATTGTCTCCCTTTTTCCCCACCCTTGAGAATCACTGCTCTTAGTCTTATATACCAGGGCTTCTCAAACTTTAATGCACACAAGAATCCTCTGGGGATGTTAGAATTGCAGCACTGATTCAGAGACATGGGCTGAGCTTCTGCATTTCTAACAAGCGCCTGGGTGGTGAATGCTCCTGGTCAGAGTACCACACACTGCGTAGCAACGTTGCAGACAGTTTCCCATTCATAGAAAGTGGGTGGATTCTCAAGAGGATGCAATGATAGTAATTATGAAAATAGAGGATTTACAATGAACTGTAGCCCAAACAGGAGAAGACTAATAAGAAGTAAGCTCCATCCCACCAGCCTAACAAATAGAGCCATTTTCCTTTTTCATGTTTCTCCCAGGCCCCACTACTCATTCATATTTGGTCAGTCCTAAGGAGGAATTTTGCAAGAGTCTTATCAAGGTCACACAGGCTATAGTGAGCTGAGGCAACTTCATGTTCTGGCGGCTGTTTTAGTTCATGACACTGGAAATATATTAGCTCATAATACATATTTATTGCCTGTTGAGAGGTTTGTGGTGTCAAATTACGATAGTGAACCCTGCATTTATTCAATATGATGATGCTTAAACTTTTAAAGTGTGCAAGTTGTCTCTTTTTGAAAACTATTGACTAGACCTAAATTTAACACCACCTAAGGTCATTTTCTTACAGCCAGTGTTCTGAGAGTCAGGGCAAGATGTTAAATTAGGTTTACTAAAGCATATCAGTTACAGAGAAACTTTATCCAATACTTCTGTGATAAAAATCAATAGAAAATATAATGAAAATCCTTGAGTGAAAAAAAAAAAAACCTCTGCATTTCATTTATAACACTTAAAATAATGATTGGTAAGCATGCCTACTTGCCACATTGACAATGTTGGATATAGTATGCATTTCTTCTCATTTACAAAATGGTTGATTATGTTCACTTTTTTACCTTGCTATTGCTTAAAATAGACCTCTTTGGACTGCAGCAGAGAGGATCTTTTAAAAAGTATATAAGACACTTTTTGTTAACTTAAAAAAATACAAGGAGACTTGTAGGGGAAGATTACTCCAGGAATGTCTTAATTATGAATTGAGGGTATATAATATATATCACTCTTACAAACTTTTTAGATATATTATTTCATTCTATGATGACCTGTAAAGAAGAAATGGAAAGCTATTGGCAGTAACCAGCAAAATTGAAAACGTGTACCCTTGACTCAGCACTTCTACTTCTGAGAGTAGGTGTCATGGAAGTCCTTGTATTAATACAAGGATTTAACTTGTATGTTAACTACAGCATTTTTTCACTGTAGCACTGTAAGAAATAATCAAAAGCTAACAACAGTATAAATGCCTACCAGTGGTGAGAGCTTACATAAATTATGATACAGCCATAACCCAGACCACTTCATGTCTTATGAGGAAAGCATGGAGATGGATGGATGTACATTGACATAGAGAATTGAATGAAAAAAAAAGCAAGTCGCAAAACTTAAAAAAGAAAACATTTGTTCTTCCTCTGTGTGTGAGTGCATTTTAAGATGGCCACACAACAAACTTAAAAGTGGTTAGCCTTGGAGGAAGGGAGATAAAGAGGAGGAAATGGACAGTTTCTACTTTTCATGTGCTTTTGGTTGGAATCTTGACAGTGATCATACGTGACTTTTGTAATGAAAGTATTATTTTGAGAAGAACAGAGACAAATCTGGGTTCTAGTTCTACCTCTGCTGCCTTCTAGCTACTGTTAGACCAGTGATTCTTAAAGATTCTTCTTAAATCTTTAGCATCTGCTACAACTCTGGTATATTAGAGCCTAACATGTGATACCCAGTTTAGTTTATTCTTTCATTCATTCAGCAAATGTTGAGTGGCTGCTTCCTGTGTCAGTCTTGGTGCCAGAGGTAGAGCAGAAAACTCTGGTGCCTGGCTTCCTGGGGGACATACTGAAGACAAATTTGCATATTTATTTACTTTCATCAGATCATACTATTAAACAGTATGGCTGTGCAGAGAACACCCCACAATGTGAAGGGCACTCCCTGCAAATGAGAATATGGCTGCAGCCCTGAAGTCTGACACAGCGTTACTCAACACTATTGAGTTTGGGCTGGATAAATCTTTGTCATAGGGGCTGTCCTGTGCACTACTGGTGGCTCAGATAGAAAAGAATCTGCCTGCAACGTGGGAGACCCAGGTTCAATTCCTGGGTAAGGAAGATCCCCTGGAGATGGATATGGCAACACACTCCAGTATTCTTGCCTGGAGAATTCTATGGACAGAGGAGCCTGGCAGGCTATAACCCATGGGATCGCAGAGTCGTACATGACTAAGTGACCAACAGACACACCGTGCCCAACAGGATGTTTGGTAGCATCCCTGGCTTCCATCCACTGCTCACACCGCCCCCTCCATGTGACAGTTCAAAACATCACCAAACATTTTCAACATTTTTCCAACAGATAGTCTTGTTTTATTTAAGTAAGTTAGAAAGTGGGGACACATGAATTTAATACCTAATTACTGGTGCCAAGTATTCAAATCACAGTTTTCAGCTTTGCAGTTTTGCATCCTTTCTTAATCACCATACTAAAATTAAGGATCAAGCTGACATTTCTTTGAAAATATGTGTGGTTTCAGTAAGTAACTTAAAAGTGAAACTTTTTTGATAAGTCATTCTTTTAATTCCTCAAACTTGAGACGATACCAGAGTAATGCTACTTGAGGAGTTACAGATGGATTTGTGAAACCCAAATTTCAATCTCACAGAGTTAATAACAGTATACATATTGTACCTTTTATGTATTCAATTTAGTTTTTTCTGTCATTATATTTTTAACTACTTCAGAAGAATTGTCCATTAGTTTTTTGTTCTTATTCTTGTCCTACTTTTAGTGTGTTTCACTGCTAGGTTCTCTTTGTTTTTCTGAGATAATGTGATTCATGTGCTATTAGTAGGTTGGTATTCTAATTATTATTATTAGCTGTAAAGGGTAGAGACTTGAGGAGAGCTTTTCACTGAACTGTCATTGCAGTGTTGAGGGTGCCCAGTGCCACAGATATGTTATTCCTTCATTATTATTATTTTTTTTTTGTGCAAGTTTCCATTTTCTGTGGTATTCTATAGGGAGATGATCTTTGTTAGGCTATCAGGAAAGTTTTATGTAGAAATCAGAGCTCTACAGGCAGTAATTGCTTTGTGATAGTACTTTGGTGTATTTGCCTTTTGAGGTCTATCAGTTATCCTTACTTTAGCAGTCATTTATAGGCGAATAAGAATGACTGTGCTGGTACTTACAGGCACAGTTTTACTTAATCCTCACAATAACCTTATTAGGTTGGTGTTGTTTTAGACCAGTTTTACAGATGATAAAACTAATATGCAAAGAAGTTATATCTCCAGGTCAGACAATAAGTATTAGAAGATAGATAGAACCCAACTCGTGGACTTAAAATCTACTAGTTCTTAGCCAGCATGTTATATTGCCTCTCTTCATACTCAAATCTGAGTAGCACAAGGCCTCTCTACCTTTAAAAAGATGTCTAGTGGGACTCTTAATCCTTAATAGTGAACTTCTGTAGCTCTTGTGACAGTTGCTTTCACAACCAAGGATGAAATTCTGAATTACTAGAAATAAATGGAAATTGTCAGATGGTATTAACTTCTTCATCTGTTCAGGTATGCATTCAACACACAGACCATCTGCTCTGTGCCAGTATGTTGTTAGGACCTGGGGTTGTTGTTCAGTCGCTCAGTCGTGTCTGACTCTTTGCAACTCCATGGACTGCATCACACCAGGCTTCCCTGTCCTTCACCACCTCCCAGAGTTTGCTCAAACTCATGTCCATTGAGTTGGTGATGCCATCCAACCATCTCATCCTCTGTCAGCCCCTTCTCCTCCTGCCTTCAATCTTTCCCAGCATTAGGGTCTTTTCCAATCAATTGGCTCTTTACACCAGGTGGCCAAAGTATTGGAGCTTCAGCTTCAGCATCAGTCCTTCCTTTTCCTGAATATTCAGGACTGATTTGCTTTAGGATTGACTGGTTTGATCTCCTTGCTGTCCAGGAGACTCTCAAGAGTCTTACCCAGCACCACTGTTCAAAGGCATCAGTTCTTTGGTACTCAGCCTTTTTTATTGTCCAGCTCTCACATTTGTAAATGACTACTAGAAAAAGCATAGCTTTAAGGGTCCCAATTTCTCCACATTTTAACCAAAAAACATGTTATTATCTGTATTACTTATTATAGCCATCTTAGGGGGTATGACATGGTATCTCATAGCTAAAGGTTTTGAACATCTTTTCGTGTAATTATTGGCCCTTCTTTCACTTGCTCCTTGGAGGAAAAGCAATGACCAAACTAGACAGCATATTAAAAAACAGAGACATTACTTTGCCAACAAAGGTCCATCTAGTCAAAGCTATGGTTTTTCCAGTAGTCATGTATGGATGTGAGAGTTGAACTATGAAGAAAGCTGAAGAATTGACTCTTGAGAGTCCCTTGGACTGCAAGGAGATCAAACCAGTCAATCCTAAAGCAAATCAGTCCTGAATATTCAGGAAAAGGAAGGACTGATGCTGAAGCTGAAACTCCAATACTTTGGCCACCTGATGTAAAGAGCCAATTGATTGGAAAAGACCCTAATGCTGGGAAAGATTGAAGTCAGGAGGAGAAAGGGACAACACAGGATGAGATGGTTAGATGGCATCACTGACTCGATGGACATGAGTTTGAGCAAGCTCCAGGAGTTGGTATCGGACAGGAAAGTCTGGCGTGCTGCAGTCCATAGGATTGCAAAGAGTTGGACACGACTGAGTGACTGAACTGAACTGAACTATCTGTTTTTAAATTGATTAGGTTATTGAGTCTTTTATTATTCAAGTCCCTTGTCAGATGTATAATTTACAAATTATTTCTCCTGTTTCTCTCTTTAAGTAGTAAGGGAAGAAAAGCTACTCTTAACTTAGTACTGTGATCAGCACTAAGTATAATGCTGTAGGAATGCCAAACTAAAGAAATGATTCCTGCATTCCAGGACATTGGTTTCCTGGAGACCCATGACTTATGTGACATAATTGAAAAATAGTGCAGAGCAATACAGCAAGTCCCTTACATATGAACCTTCAGGTTGTGAACTTTTAAGATGTGAACGTGCCCCTGTATGCCAACTGTTGTACTGTACTTCTATATTTTCAAGGTACTCTAAGATGAAAAATATTTTATTTTTTGTGTTTGTTTCTTATGTATTATTTGTGTGCAAAGTATTATAAACCTACTCAGTACAGTACTATTCAGCTGTGTTAGTTGGATATCTAGGCTAACTTTGTTAGACTTACCAACAAATTTGACTTATGAGTACACCCTCAGAACAGAACTCATTCATATGTAGGGTACTTTCTGTATAGTAATTGCCACAGGATTCCTAGGAACCTAGGTTGAAAGCGATTGCTTTAAAGTATTTATTTTGAGTAGGATGAGCAAATGTTAATTATTCACAACAAATTTTTAAAAATAATTTTTTAGTTTGATTCAGTTTCTATAGAAGTTAGCTTATATATAGTATCACATTTTCTGAATCAGTCCTTACTACTAGATGGTAAATGTGGATTTACCTGTCTTTGAGTACTAGTGCATTTCCAGCATTTGGCATAGTGCCTGATACAAGGCATATTCTGTTAAATGTTTGTTGAATGAATGAGCAAACATTGGTGGGGCTTGAGCTGTCAGGGGATATAACCTTAAACCTCTTTTCCAGTTGTCATGAGGTGGAAGAAATTAATGTGGAAAGAGGAAGAGGCTGCGGGGAGCTGAGCTCTGCCGCTGATGAGCTCTGTAGCGCTGGCCTTTCTGGTCTATATCCTCATTTGTTAAGTAAGGGGATGTGCTGGATCATCTCCTTCTTAATATTTTGGGGTTTATGAGCAGTATAAACTGAAAACACTTAGAACCAGATGAAGAAACATAGCCTCTAAGTAGAGTGTGAGTGCACCATTAAGTTTCTGTGCTAAAATACCATGGACCTTTGCACCTATCATTTCTGTAACATTGAACTAGGAAACTGTTATTTCTAGTATTGGATGTACTGAGAAGGTGTTCACAAGGTAGCACCTTAAGGGTTCCCATTAAGTAGAATGATTATCATTTTATTTATTTATACCCTATCTACTTTCTTTCAAACAAAATTTAAGGTGGCAATTCGAGTTAGTATTTTTTTTCCCCTAAGACAAAGTTTCCTTCAGTTCAGTTCAGTCCAGTTGCTCAGTCGTGTCCAACTCTTTGCGACCCCATGAATCGCAGCACACCAGGCCTCCCTGTCCATCACCAACTCCCGGAGTTCACCCAGACTCACGTCCATCGAGTCAGTGATGCCATCCAGCCATCTCATCCTCTGTCGTCCCCTTCTCCTCTTGCCCCCAATCCCTCCCAGCATCAGAGTCTTTTCCAATGAGTCAACTCTTCACATGAGGTGACCAAAGTACTGGAGTTTCAGCTTTAGCATCATTCCTTCCAAAGATATCCCAGGGCTGATCTCCTTCAGAATGGACTGGTTGGATCTCCTTACAGTCCAAGGGACTCTCACGAGTCTTCTCCAACACCACAGTTCAAAAGCATCAATTCTTCGGTGCTCAGCCTTCTTCACAGTCCAACTCTCACATCCATACATGACCACAGGAAAAACCATAGCCTTGACTAGACGGACCTTTGTTGGCAAAGTAATGTCTCTGCTTTTGAATATGCTGTCTAGGTTGGTCATAACCTTCCTTCCGAGGAGTAAGCATCTTTTAATTTCATGGCTGCAATCACCATCTGCAGTGATTTTGGAGCCCAAAAAAATACAGTCTGACACTGTTTCCACTGTTTCCCCATCTATTTCCCATGAAGTGATGGGACCAGATGCCATGATCTTCGTTTTCTGAATGTTGAGCTTTAAGCCAACTTTTTCACTCTCCACTTTCACTTTCATCAAGAGGCTTTTTAGTTCCTCTTCACTTTCTGCCATAAGAGTGGTGTCATCTGCATATCTGAGGTTATTGATATTTCTCCCGGCAATCTTGATTCCAGCTTGTGTTTCTTCCTGTCCAGCGTTTCTCATGATGTACTCAGCATATAAGTTAAATAAGCACGGTGGCAATATACAGCCTTGACGTACTCCCTTTCCTATTTGGAACCAGTCTGTTGTTCCATGTACAGTTCTAACTGTTGCTTCCTGACCTGCCTACACATTTCTCAAGAGGCAGGTCAGGTGGTCTGGTATTCCCATCTCTTTCAGAATTTCCCACAGTTTATTGTGAGCCACACAGTCAAAGGCTTTGGCATAGTCAATAAAGCAGAAATAGATGTTTTTATGGAACTCTCTTGCTTTTTCCATGATCCAGCGGATGTTGGCAATTTGACCTCTAGTTCCTCTGCCTTTTCTAAAACCAGCTTGAACATCAGGAAGTTCACGGTTCATGTATTGCTGAAGCCTGGCTTGGAAATTTTGAGCATTACTTTACTAGCATGTGAGATGAGTGCAATTGTGCGGTAGTTTGAGCCTTCTTTGGCATTGCCTTTCTTTGGGATTGGAATGAAAACTGACCTTTTCCAGTCCTGTGGCCACTGCTGAGTTTTCCAAATTTGCTGGCATATTGAGTGCAGCACTTTTACAGCATCATCTTTCAGTATTTGAAATAGCTCAACTGGAATTCCATCATCTCCACTAGCTTTGGTTGTAGTGATGCTTTCTAAGGCCCACTTGACTTCACATTCCAGGATTTCTGGCTCTAGGTCAGTGATCACACCATCATGATTATCTGGGTCATGTAGATCTTTTTTGTACAGTTCTTCTGTGTATTCTTGCCACCTCTTCTTAATATCTTCTGCTTCTGTTAGGTCCATACCATTTCTGTCCTTTATCGAGCCCATCTTTGCATGAAATGTTCCCTTGGTATCTCTAATTTTCTTGAAGAGATCTCTAGTCTTTCCCATTCTGTTGTTTTCCTCTATTTCTTTGCATTGATCGCTGAGGAAGGCTTTCTTATCTCTTCTTGCTGTTCTTTGGAACTCTGACAGAATGTGGTCCACTGGAGAAGGGAATGGCAAACCACTTCAGTATTCTTGCCTTGAGAACCCCATGAACAGTATGAGAAGGCAAAATGATAGGATACTGAAAGAGGAACTCCCCAGGTCAGTAGGTGCCCAATATGCTACTGGAGATCAGTGGAGAAATAACTCCAGAAAGAATGAAGGGATGGAGCCAAAGCAAAAACAATACCCAGCTGTGGATGTGACTGGTGATAGAAGCAAGGTCCGATGCTGTAAAGAGCAATATTGCATAGGAACCTGGAATGTCAGGTCCATGAATCAAGGCAAATTGGAAGTGGTCAAACAGGAGATGGCAAGAGTGAATGTCGACATTCTAGGAATGAGCGAACTGAAATTGACTGGAAGGGGTGAATTTAACTCAGATGACCATTATATCTACTACTGTGGGCAGGAATCCCTCAGAAGAAATGGAGTAGCCATCATGGTCAACAAAAGAGTCCGAAACACAGTACTTGGATGCAATCTCAAAAACGACAGAATGATCTCTGTTCGTTTCCAAGGCAAACCATTCAATATCACAGCAATCCAAGTCTATGCCCCAACCAGTAACGCTGAAGAAGCTGAAGTTGAACGGTTCTATGAAGACCTACAAGACCTTTTAGAACTAACACCCAAAAAAGATGTCCTTTTCATTATAGGGGACTGGAATGCAAAAGTAGGAAGTCAAGAAACACCTGGAGTGACAGGCAAATTTGGCCTTGGAATACGGAATGAAGCAGGACAAAGACTAATAGAGTTTTGCCAAGAAAATGCACTGGTCATAGCAAACACCCTCTTCCAACAACACGAGAGAAGGCTCTACACATGGACATCACCAGATGGTCAACACCCAAATCAGATTGATTATATTCTTTGCAGCCAAAGATGGAGAAGCTCTATACAGTCAGCAAAAACAAGACCAGGAGCTGACTGTGGCTCAGATCATGAACTCCTTATTGCCAAATTCAGACTTAAATTGAAGAAAGTAGGGAACACCACTAGACCATTCAGGTATGACCTAAATCAGATCCCTTATGATTATACAGTGGAAGTGAGAAATAGATTTAAGGGCCTAGATCTGATAGATAGAGTGCCTGATGAACAATGGAATGAGGTTCGTGACATTGTACAGGAGACAAGGATCAAGACCATCCCCATGGAAAAGAAATGCAAAAAAGCAAGATGGCTGTCTGGGGAGGCCTTACAAATAGCTGTGAAAAGAAGAGAAGCGAAAAGCAAAGGAGAAAAGTTTTCTTAGATGCTATTAAAAAACATTTAAAAAAATTTTTTAGGACCTACTGTATAGCACAGGGAACTAGACACGGTATCTTGTAATAACCTAAAATGGAAAAGGAACTTCCCTCAACAGCATTTCTGGACACAAACCTCATGGTTCTGAAAAGTCTCTCAGAAATTCAGTGCCTGGCATAGATGTTTTCACTATACACATGATATACATGACCATCCAATATTTACCCAATCCCATCAGAGTGTTATCGCTGTCTTTTAAACAACCTTAAAGTTTTGGTGTTTCAGAGACTATAACATTTTAAAATAGAATTAGAATAGGAGAAACTGGTCAATAATGCTATTTTAACTTTAACCTCTGAAATTAACAGCTTTTAAACATTACAGAGAATGACTCCTTCGTGTATAACATTCTAATTGAATCGCAATAGCCCCAATACTGTGCATTTCAGCAGGAGACTTTTACAGAGGCGTGGCACAAACTTATGGTATTTATAGGTTAGATCAAAGAGCTTAAATAGCCTAGGGAAGCAAGACATAAACTCTGAAGACTGAGCTGCTCTATTAATTAAGGAATAGGCAGTGAGAGAAAATCCGAGGATGGATTTCCTCTAGCTAAAATAACTAGATACTTTTTAATAGCTCTACATAGAAAACATGGTCTCTCATAACAAAAAGAGATTTTGTGAAAGTGCTAATTTTCTGTCAAATCATTTTTTCAGGTTAGAGAAAGATCAACACTAGCTACTCCAAACCTGCAATATATACTTTATGATAAACAAGCCATTGACATTTTGTTTTAAATAAGTGTTTTTTCTTTGTAAAATCATGAGTTTTGAGTAAATATCATCCTTGAATTTCACAGATTCCACATTTCCTAACAGATACTCCAGTGTCCATAAAACACTAAAAACCCATTTCTTTAAAGAGACATATTTAAACTCAGTAGAAGTGTAAACATTACTATGATCCATAAATCTAATTAATCTTTGGCTATGGCATCTCACACTTTTAAAATTTTGTCTTTTTTTTTTAAGTCTTGAACCCTAAGGTAATTGTATACAATGTGTAGCAAAGATATGACAAAGCTGAATAATTTACTCAATATTTTTGTGTCCGTATATATTAAATGCATGTAAATTAAAGCATGCAGTTCATGGGGTCTCAAGGAGTTGGATACGATATAGTGACTGAACAACAACAACAAATTAAAGCAGGTTTATTTTATATTTATGCTGCATGCTAAGTTGCTTAGTCGTATCCGACTCTTTGCAACCAAGTGGACTATAGCCTGCCAGGCTCCTTTGTCCATGGGTTTCTGCAGGCAAGAATACTGGAGTGGGTTGCCATTTCCTTTTCCAGGGATCTTCCAGACTCAGGGATTGAAGCACGTCTCTTATGTCTTCTGCATTGGCAGGTGGGTTCTTTACCACTGGCACCAGTTTACCAATACATTTTAATACATCTGTTTTCTAGGTTTGGAATTTTATGACAAGCAACCCCCCAGCCCTGGTAATTTAAAAGCTTTTGTTACTTAGATTTTAAATTACTCTGTGTTAAG
Organism: Bos javanicus; assembly: GCF_032452875.1. Classification (NCBI taxonomy): domain Eukaryota; kingdom Metazoa; phylum Chordata; class Mammalia; order Artiodactyla; family Bovidae; genus Bos; species Bos javanicus. The sequence continues at coordinate 30,538,096 of NC_083888.1, forward strand.
TACTGAATGCTTCTTATGGAACTCAGCATATTTCCATGTGAATAATCTGATTTAACTAAGAAATATATCTGAGCCAGAGTGTCCCTCCTGGATCACAAACATTTATATTAATATTTTATATTAAAATCTCCTATGTCAATAGCCTAAATAATACTTTGTTGTTGTTCAGTCGCTCAGTCGTGTCCAGCTCTTTGTGACCCCATGGACTGCAGCATGCAGGCTTCCCTGTCCTTCACTATCTCCCAGAGTTTGCTCAAACTCATGTCCTTTGAGTCGATGATGCCATCCAACCATCTCATCCTCTGTCGCCCCCTTTGGTTCATTCGTAACGCTGAACTTTTTAAAAGTCTATGTGTTTCGTGGGAGAGAAGCCAATCCACTAACTTCTAAAAATTTGTTGTACAGGATTAGCTGAACCATCCGTTGTTGCCAAACACGAAGATAGTTTGTTTAAGGATTTATTTCAAGACTACGAAAGATGGGTTCGTCCTGTGGAACACCTGAATGACAGAATAAAAATAAAGTTCGGCCTCGCAATATCTCAGTTAGTGGATGTGGTAGGTGTGCGCGTCATTATGTATTCGTTTCACACAGGTTTATGCAGAGCGTCTTGTGCACGCAAGCCCGTGCCAGGCCACAGAGATAACGGGTGAATGAACACGGCCGTTGTCCTCAAGGAGCTCACCAGGGAAAAACAATGATTACACCGCAGACACAGGAATACTGTATGTTTATGTAATCTGGTAGAGTTTAGAAATCATTTTATCTCATTTGGTGATTAAAATAGGCCTATTCTTAATAAATTCGAAGTGATTAAATATTTTATATGGAAGTTTCTCCTTAAATGTGTTTTAAAAATATGACCAAAAGATCAAAATTTTAAAAGAAAAAATCCAAGAGTTAGAGTTGTAGATTTTTAGAACCAAAAAGGATCTCAACAGATTATTGCTTCAGTATCACACTTACAACGTTTCTGAGATCGTTTCATGTGAGATTTACCAGGAAGTAAATTCTCTTCATAAACTTGTTTTTGTTGTCAAGAGATTCTTTCTATTTTAAACTAAAAGGTTCACACTAATTTTCAAACTAGTTTCTTCTTGTTCTGATCATATTAATCAATATTTCCCTGTTGTGTTCCCAGAATAGTTGACAAGTATGTGTGTGTGTGTGTGTGTTGGTGTGTATAATGTAAGTGTGCCTTTATTTTCTGATTATAGAAGCAGTGCATAGTTTTTGGAAAGAGTTTTGAAAGTTCAAAAAAATACAAATAAGAAAACAAAAATTGACTGTAATTCTACCACCCAGAGGTGACCACTGGTCATGTTTTGTTGTATTTCTTGCCAGTTTTTTCTTTATGAGTATGTTATAAAATTGTGATATTATTTTAGATATAATTTTGATTACTACTTTTTCCCCTATTGTTATGTGATGAACATTTTTTATGTTAATACATAATCTTTAAATTAATTTTTAATGGCTATATTTAATTTATAATTTATTTTAAACATTCTTTTATAATAGCAGAAACTTTTGTAAAATTGTTCCCGATTTTTCCTATTATAAATGACAATGATGAATATATTTGTACATAATAAGCAAGGAAGGTGGTGAATCAAAAGATATACAGTTTTTGAAGTCTGTTGATTAATATAGGTCACCTCATTCCTTCCAGAAAGATCAATCAATATGGATTCTGTGCTTGATCCTTTGCAGGGCAATCCAGGGAGATTTTAAATATAAATTAAAAATAGGGAAGTAGGATGTAGTTACTAGGACTTGCTTTCAACCTTTCTTTCCAGTTGGGATCGTGAGCATGTAAATGGAGTAAGGGTAGAACACTGCAGTACTAAAGCGTGATGTCACAGAAATCTGGCTATTCAGATCTTGGTGACTGAGACTATCAAAGAAGGCAGAGTGCTTGAGCTGGCCTTGTGCTAAGCATAGGATCTGGCACGCAGAGAAGAAAGCACTTTAATAACAAGGAACAGGATGATCACAGTGATTACGTAAGTGATGCTAAGCCTTTTTGTTGAGCGGTTCAGATCAGTGGTGTGACTGGACAGGAGAGGAGGTGGCGAGTGATACCTGGCTGCCACCGTGCCTTTGCTCCTGCCGTCGCTGTTTGGGGGACTTTCCTTCTCAGCACAAGCCATTTTTCCTGCAAGGCCAAATTCGTCTGTCAGACTCTGAAATCCAAACTTCTGAAGACAGTCTCTCCTCTGATCCAGTTACACTGACTGGCACTCATGTGCTGCCTCCTCACTAAGGCAGAGTGAGCCTTAGTCCTTGTGTCTCTTCTAACATGGTGTCTGGCACAGAGTAAATGCTGAGTGAATGAGAGATCTGATGGGTAACAGACATGGTAAAAGCAGAACTTTAGGAAGATTAATACAAATACATGGCTTTGAGGAGGGAAAGATTAGAAGCTTGAGAGGCAAGTTAGAAGACCACATATAAGAAGGAACAGGACTTGACCACTGAGTATGGGGGGAGGCGTCTGATTCTGAAGCCTGGATGGTTAGAAGGGTAACCAATTGGAAAGTAAAACCTAGTTGTGATGGAGGCAGGACAGAGAAGATGATGGATTTGCTTTTGCTATGAGGCCATCATGGTGCATTCAAAAGAAAATGTTGGCGAGGCCCCTGGAAGGTCAAGTCTGGGTCTGAAGTGAGAGACAAGGCTGAGGATGTCATTTTGGAATTACTGGCCTAGGGGTGATTGTTAAAAGCTTTGAATTGGTGCGTTTTTAAAGCAGAGAGAGCAGGAGCCTGATCCTTCAAAAACATTCATAGAAAGTGGGTGGGTTAGCCAAGCAGAGAAGTTGAGGAAGGGTGGCCTCTTAAGAGAAGAGCCCAGAAAATGTACAGTCATGGCAGTGGGAGGGTAGGGGGACTGTAGTGAAGGAAGATGAGGGCCAAGGGTCCTGGACATTGAGACCAGAATTTCACTGAATTGCTTATCAGTAGGTTTATGTTCCTTTCCATCGCTGAAGTCTTTGCCCTGCAACCTTGTGGTCATGTTTAGTGGCTCTGGAACTTTCCTCAGATTCCCGTTCCATTGTGTTCTCGCTCTCTTTTTAAAACCTCAGTGTTGGCTTGTTTGTTTTGATTTTATTTTTATGGTCAGGTTAAAATCAATCTACTAATCCTAAAACTTTTCTGCTTTGCTTATGAGTATTAACATTTCATTTATTTGTGGTTTCTTCCTGAGTGTCATCTTACACTTTTCTTTCCTCAGTTGCATCCTCCACTGGGTTAAACACACGACACATGCTCGAGAGACACTTGAGATTGAAATAAGCTATATCCCCTGAGTCAATGGCTACTTCCACATCTTTTGAGCCAGTTGTGAATTTATGGATTATTCTTTTATCTATGTTACTGTTGAAGATACTAAGTACTGACTAGGTCCTACCTCACAGGGTAAAATTGATGTGTGTTCACATTTTCTGGGGAAATGGTCTATAATTTTCGTCAGAGTCTCACAGATGACCTACTGGCATGCAGCATGCCTATTATGTGTTTACCAAAACTCCCCTAATTTTTGATGCCTCTGTTTAGAACTTCTGCCTGAAAGGCATATTCTAATAGAGGGCTCAGCAGTTATTCTGGATGGTGTGTGACTTTGGGGTGGGCAGTAGAGCTGGTGGTGTAGGGTTTAAATTTGGGAGTTTTGAGTTCCAGAGTAGATTTTACCCACAAACTGGTGGTGTGATTTTAAGCAAGTTTCCATTGGGCCAGTTTCCACGTTTGCAAAATGAAGGGATTATGATAGAAAAAATCTCTAGTTCCTTTCCAGCGCTAGTATTTTAATCGAGGAAAATTGCTCTTTGGAAAACACAGCATAAGCGGGATGGCCATGCTGTTTCCTAGGACCCATTCTCCATGTAGGGACTAACAGCTGCCTTTGTGCCTAGGGGTATGCTTTTTTCTGTCCTGCTCCTTTCTCCTAGGACTTTCATGTGTTGTTTGGATGGGATAGGCAATGGGGATACTCTAGTCACCTAAGCTATTTATACCCCATCCTGTTTCCCCAACTGTAGCGACTGCCTTGGCTTCTGTGGGTCTCTGTGCTCTGAGCATTGTATCCTATACAAGGTCCGTTTGTGGTTGATGACCATGATGATCTTTTAGTGGTGCAGTTGGCTCTATGACATTTCAGTAAAATTTAATGGAAGAGCTGCCACTTTAATTAGGCCTTGAAAATTCAGTGAAGGACTGGCATAAGCAAAGATGAGACAATAGGAAGGTCTAAGTGGCAAGGACCCCTGGTTCTCTAGAAAAGTCGGATGTAAAAGCTTTATGAATTTAACATCCAAGTCTCTGACCTCCACACTTTTTCTACATAACAGCTCCATAGAGAGATTGACATTTGTGCCTTTGCAGAAGCAAATGACAAGTTATAGCCCCTCAAGAATGCATACACTGTATCTCACCAATTGTAGGATGTACATTTCCCCACGTTTTAGTACTTCTGAAATCAAGATGTCTTATAATTAACGACAGCTTACAATTCATTATCAGCCTTTTTCTTTCTTCCTTAGTGCTAAGTACATAAAATAATGCTGTGCTTCTTAGATTGCATCTTAGATTTAAGGAAATGTAGTCTTTGAGACTATTAACGTTAAATGGGAAAATGCCAATGGTGGCCTTTATGGCAGGTTATCTGAAATACAGAGTATGTTGGAAGGAATAATGTGAGATTAGGCTGGAAAAAAAGATCCTGCTTTTCTAGAGAACCGGAGTGATGAACAGAATGTACTATTCTATAGAGAGGAGTGCTTATATAAAATCTGATAAAATTCTTAAAGAATTATCATTTCTGTAATTGAAATAATCAACCTTTTAAATTTTTTTATTTTATAGGATGAGAAAAATCAGTTAATGACAACCAATGTCTGGTTGAAACAGGTATGTATTGAATTTGAAGGGCCATGTAACTGTTAACTGGTGCCATTGTTATTACAGAGTTTGTAGCACAGAAGGGACATGAATATTTGGTCTCGGTGGACAAGCAGGAGGCAGAAAAGTGAGGTAGATGGAGTCTTGTATTCATGCAGTTAATACTGAGTGCCTGGCATTTGGCAGGCACTGTTCTGGGCACTGGGGAAGCAGCAGTGAACAAAACAGACAGAAGTCTAGCCCTCAAGGAACGTCATTCCAATGGGGGGCAGTGGGATAAATAGGAAGTTGTATAGTACTTTTCAAGCTGATAAGCTTGGAGAAAAACACTGAAAAGGCAGACAGGAAGTGTTGGGGACTGGACTTTTAAATTGGATGGCAGGAGAAGTGCCACTGAGAAGGTAAGATTTGAACAAAGACTTGAAGAAGCAAGCCACGCAAGTATCTGGGGGAGGAGTGTCCAGGCAGAGGGACACAAACGTGCAAAGGCCCTGAGGTTGGAAGGTGCCTGGTGTGTTGAGGGAGTAGCAAAGAAGCCAGCTGCTAGGGGTGAGTGGCCATGGGGATGGGAGTGGGAGATGAGGTCAGTGAAGCTACCAGAGGCCGATGGGTACTCCTAACATAGGTTATGAGTAGTGGCTTCTAGGCCACTGTAGGATCTTGGTTTTTACTCTGAGTGAGATGGGAGCAGGCAAGAATGTAATGATTTATTTTTATTTTCATAGTCCCTTTTATATAAAGGAGTTTTTCTTTCTGTTTCTGGACCGTCATATGTGCCCAAGTGCTGTTGAGTGCTTCCCTTTGTTTGTTCTTTATTACTCCTGACTTTATTTATCTTTGATTGCACTGGGTCTTCATTACTGCGCACAGGCTTTCTCTAGTTGCAGAGAGCGGGGGCTACTCTTTGTTGTGGTGCACAGACCCATTGTCATGGCATCTCTTGTTGTGGAGCATGGGCTCTGGGGCACGGGGGCTTCAGTGGTTATGGTGCAGGGGTTTAGTTGCCCTGCAGAATATGGAATCTTCCCAGGCCAGAGATGGAACCCATGTCCCCTGCATTGGTAGGTGGACTCTTAACCACTGGATTACCAGGGAAGTCCTGTCCCTGATTTTTAATACTTACTACCAGTTCTCTAGCCCCAAACTCTTTAAAGGCGTATGTGCTTTCCTTGGGGTGCAAGTCTTTACCTGATCACAGAATTATTACGATGTGGAGGTGGGATGGTGTGTTTAACTATGTGGAATGTGTCATAAATCTGTCTGCTCTTTGCATGGCCTAGTCCAGCTAAGTCAATGACAAAACGGCTAGAAAAGAGAATGTTTTCCTTGAACCTGGACCTTTGCCTGGCCTGGACCAGGCTGTAGCTCCTGGGTATGGTTAGCTGGTAGAAGAGGTGTCGAGCAGAGCAATGAACGCACCCAGCTCTGGTCCTCACCTGTCTCATGAGGGCCATAGTTACAGCCACCTCAAGAGGGGACAGGGCTGTCCCCCAGTGCCCATAAGAAGGATGTGGAGGTGAGTTTTCTCTGCTGGGAGTAGAGGTGACTTCGTGTCTAAAATATCTGAGTTTGGCAAAAAGAGTAGAGTTTTCACTGTTTTTGGCTATTGCTTTTATTGAAATTGATTCAGGTTTCTTTGTTTTAAAGGAGTGGATAGATGTGAAGTTGAGATGGAACCCTGATGACTACGGTGGAATAAAACTTATACGTGTCCCTTCAGACTCTCTCTGGACTCCAGATATCGTTTTGTTTGATAAGTAAGTTATAGTCAAAATACCATTTTATGTTTTCTTAATAAAGAAATCATATCACCATTAGGCACCAGTATTTTTTTTTTATTCCCTTTGAACATTGTTTGCCTACGTAAAGTCCCATGACTTAATCTTGTGTTCTTTTGTTTCATGAGCCTACAAATATGTTCTGTGGATTCTCTCCATTTTTCTTGTGAATTATTTTCTGATCATAAAAGTGTCCTTGGATTTTAAAAATTTGTAATCCATTTGGAAAGTCCAGGAAGGTATGAAGAAGTTGGGGGAAACATAATCAGTCCCGTGAGCCCACCACATGGAGCCAGCCACAGCTGCTGGCTTACCTGCACAGTGAGCTTACTCTGCCTGGCAGTGCGCTCAGTGCCGTGCATGCTTTAGCCATCTGAGTCTCAAGATAACCTCACGAACTAGGGATGACTACATTTATGTGCCAGATGAGAAAATGGAGGCCAAGGGTAGTTATGTTTTGTCTAAGATCACAGCTCACATGTGGTGGTGGGGGTGGAGGTGTTCATAGTAAAGCAGCCTGACATTCCTGTTTACCTCCTATCTTCAAGCCTACATATTTGCTGACTGCCTTCCAGATTTTTTGGTATTATTTTTTTTAAATAGTTAAGGTCATACTTTATGTTTAAATGCGCATCCTTTTAATTTGCTTAGATGTTTAGATGTTTGCTTGATGTTTCAATAATTTGGAAAATTATGTTGTCATAATTTTCCCACAGTGAGGAATGTTGGGTTGATTATTAGCTCGTATTAATGAGTATTCTACCTAAATGTGTTTCAATTATGGTTTTTGACTTAGGGGAGAGGGTATTTCTGGATGCCAGTTTCATTTTTTTCTAGGACCAACCACTCCAGGACACTGGGGAATCTGTGCTCATCCTAATGTACTTTATCTTATTTGCAAAAAGGCATTGGCTTGAGGACAGAGCAAAGGCTGAGCAAAAATGTTTCTCACTTTTCAAACCTTTACCTCCATGCTTTTCAACATGGAAGGAGTGAACGGAGCTGCAAGGTAGCATGATGCAGCTTCCTGAAGCATCATTTTACTCGAAGTCACTGCAGTTTTATATTTAACATGGATATATTGCAGAGGAGCGTGCAAAAGCTACATGAATTTTAACATAGAGAACAATAAAGATAGCTCATGTTGGTGGTGGTGTTTCCCGCTAGACTTCTCCAGTGTGTGAGTTCACGTGGTAACAGACTTCGAGAGGGACAGCTGTTTTCCAGGGCTCTGCCCAGCTTGGGACTGTTGTTCTTTCCCCATGACTGTAGGAAGTGTCCAGTATCTGTCATGGAGGGGGACAATCACTGGAGGGAGTGGGTCTAGGAATATGGATTCAGGTTCTGGCTCTATGCATGTCCACTGTTATAAACAGCCTAGTTATATTTTGTGTGTGCATGCATGCTAAGTCGCTTCAGTCGTGTCTGACTCTTTGCGACCCCATGGACTGTAGCCCCCCAGGCTCCCCTGTCCGTGAGATTTTCCAGGCAAGAATGCTGGAGTGGGTCACCATTTCCTTCCCCAGGGGAATCTTCCTGACCCAGAGCTCAAACCCGTGTCTCTTGCATCTCCTGCATTGGTTTTTTACCACTAGCGCCAATTACCTTTTGTGTGTAATCAAAGTGAAATCATTTCAACTACATGAATCTCTAGATTCTGTAAATACAGATCTGTTGGTCCTGGAGTAGACATGGAAACAGTGGTTCGACTTCAGTAGAGTTAGATATTTAAGGACTCTAGATTCCCCTACATGTTGTAGGTATATCTCAAGTGTAATAATTTTAAGAATATTTCATGCTATAATGTAAGCTTTCTTATAGACATTAGGCTTGTAAAACATACGCCCGGGTTGTTCACTCTCTGCCTTGTTACTGTGTGTGTGTGTATTTCAGTGCAGATGGACGTTTTGAAGGGGCCAGTACCAAAACCGTCGTCAGGTACGACGGCACGGTGACCTGGACTCCACCGGCAAACTACAAAAGTTCATGTACCATCGACGTCACATTTTTCCCATTTGATCTCCAAAACTGTTCCATGAAATTTGGTTCTTGGACTTACGACGGATCACAGGTTGATATAATTTTGGAGGACCAAGATGTAGACAAGAGAGATTTTTTTGATAATGGAGAATGGGAAATTGTCAGCGCAACAGGGAGCAAAGGAAACAGAACCGACAGCTGTTGCTGGTATCCTTACATCACTTACTCGTTTGTAATTAAGCGTCTGCCTCTCTTTTATACCTTGTTCCTCATTATACCCTGTATTGGGCTCTCATTTTTAACTGTACTTGTCTTCTATCTTCCTTCAAATGAAGGTGAAAAGATCTGTCTCTGCACTTCAGTACTTGTGTCTCTGACTGTCTTCCTTCTCGTTATTGAAGAGATCATACCCTCATCTTCCAAAGTCATACCTCTGATTGGAGAGTACCTGGTGTTCACGATGATTTTTGTGACACTGTCTATCATGGTCACTGTCTTTGCTATCAACATTCATCACCGTTCTTCCTCAACGCACGACGCTATGGCTCCGTGGGTCCGCAAGATATTTCTTCACAAGCTACCGAAACTGCTTTGCATGCGAAGTCATGTAGACAGGTACTTCAGTCAGAAGGAGGAAGCTCGGAGCAGCCGTGGACCCAGATCTTCTAGAAACGCCCTGGAAGCTGCACTGGATTCCGTTCGCTATATCACAAGACACGTCATGAAGGAGACCGATGTCCGTGAGGTCTGTGACCACATGTATTTACAAATCCATGTCTGTTTTGATTCGAAGTCAGGCCCCTGGCATGACCCTTAAGACTAAGTATAGATTGAGGGCCAGAGATATTTACAGACTGTTTTGTAAAAGACTGTTACTAAAATTTCAGTGAAAACATCTGCAAAATGTGGCATATACACAAATCTCACATCTCCTTTTCCCCCATTCGCATCTTGGATGACTTTTTTTATTGGAGGATAATTACTTTACAATATTGTGCTGGTTTCTGCCATATATCAACATGAATCAGCCGCAGGTACACATATGTCCCCTCCTTCTTGAACCTCCCTCCCGTCTCCCACCCCATCCCACCCCTCCAGGTTGTCACGGAGCACTGGGCTGAGCTCCCAGTGTCACACAGCAGATTCCCACTGGCTCTCTATTTTACATACGGTGTGTATATGCTTCCATGCTACTCTGTCAATTCGCCCCACCCTCCCCTTCCCACACCATGTCCACAAGTCTGTTCCTGAAGTCTGTGCTGGAATGCTTTTAGTAACGCTGTGTGATTCTGGTGTTCTGTTTTCCTAAGGCATAGTTAGCTTTGGCTAACAGGATTAACTGTTTGAATTTGATCTTCAGTAACTTTGTTTCTGAATTCTATGGTCATCTGCAGGCACAACTGCATTGTAATTTATCAAAAGTGAATTTAGTTTTTTAAAGAATGACTCTAATGTAGGCTTTATAAATACACCCAAGATATTTTTCTAGAATCCTCTTGTTGTTCGCTTACAAGAGAATGTTAGTGAACTTAACAGCAATAATGTCTCAGGTGTTATGCATTATACATCAGATATATGTCTAGTATTTAATAATATGCTTAATTCCTTAAAAACAAAATTTGCTCCAAACATTGTTATAGAAAAATAACTCACTAGGTCCTTATTTAATTTTTAAAATGCAAGAATTAAACTATGAATACATTTTATTAATGTGTTATTGAACTGGTGTTCTTTTCAAAATATTTCAGTCTTGTCACTATTCTTTATTTCTCTTGTGTAATATTTTTAAAGGTATGACTATAATAACGACTTTTTATAATTGAATTTACTTTTAATAGTTGCATTAAAATTATATGAATTTTCTCACAGGTACAGAAAACAAACTAGAGGTTACCAGTGGTGAAAGGGAAAAAGGGGGCAAGGCAGGCCAGGGGATTAAGAGGTACAGGTTACTATATGTAAAAATGCTATCAGGATATATTGTACAGCACAGGAAATATTTTTTTAAATGTGTATCTTTTTGGCTGTGCCAGGTCTTCATTACTTTCTTAGTTTCAGAGAGCAGGGGTGCTCTTTGTTGTGGAGCACAGGCTCCAGGGCATGCTGCCTCAGTAGCTGTGGAGCATGGGCTTAGTTGCTCCTCAGAAAGTGAATCTTCCCGGACTGGGGATTGAACCCCTGTCCCCTGCATCAGCAGACGGATTCCTATCCACTGTGCCACCAGAGAAGTCCCTAGCTGATATTTTACAATAACTTAAATGGAGTATAATCTATAAAAATTTTGAATGACTATTGTATACCTGAAACTAATATTATATTGTAAATAAAAAGAAAATACAATAGTACCTAACATAAAATATGTATATGAATTCTAATCTCGAAAACTTTGTTAAATGGAAAAATTTCTAGCACGTGTGGTAAGCAGATGGAATTAATCTGGTAAAATACTAGCCCTCTCCGTCAAAGGGACATTGACATATGTTTCTAATAAACTTAAAAAAAAATTTTACTCAAGTATAGTTGATTTACAATGTTGTATTAATCTATAAACTTTTAATACTTGTGAAACATAAAGTTTCTATTTGATGTAAGTATCTAGTTAAATTAGTTTATAAGGTGAAGCCATCAAAGGAGTCTTAAAAAATACAGATATTAGGTAATAGTATGGATTGAGATAGGATTTATTTATTTGGCCAATCAGTGCAGCATGTGGGACCTTAAATCCCCGACCAGGACTCAAACCCACACTCCCTGCATTGGAAGTTCAGAGTCTTAACCATTGGACCACCAGGGAAGTCCCTCGACTGTATTTAATGAGTGTCTGCAAAGTGTTGTACAGCAGGGTCAGGGCACCTTCCATGAGACCAGTAAAGGGGGTTTATTTTCAAGGAAAAAACTTGAAAGTAGAGAAGCTGTAGGGTTTTATAATCCTCTAAATTTTACATTATCCTGAAACTTCGGTGCACAGTTCCTATAGAAGACTCTGTGCTTCATAGCAGGGGCTAAGGAAGCCCATGGTCAAGGACATGGCCTGTTGAGTAGGACCCTCTGGTGCTCAGGGCCTGGTCTCAGCCTGCGCTTTCCTTGAGGTCACTCACACCTGCTGAGCCAGCTCTCTGCTTGGGCTGCAAAAACGGGGAGGGAATGCGCTCTCTGCTGGCAGATCTGAACTCATGTTATTGTTGTTCGGTTGCTAAGTCATGTCCGACTCTTGGTGACTCCATGGACTGCAGAATGCCAGGCTCCTCTGTCCTCCACTATCTCCTGGAGTTTGCTCAAATTCATGTCCATTGAGTTGGTGATGCCATCCAACCATCTCATCCTCTGCCATCCCCTTCTCCTTTTGCCTTTAGTCTTTCCCAGTATCAGGATCTTTTCTAATGAGTCAGTTCTTCGCATCAGGTGGCCAAAGTATTGTAGTTTCAGCTTCAGCATCAGTCCTTCCAATGAATATTCGGGGTTGATTTCCTTTAGGATTGACCGGTTTGATCTGAACTCATGAGCTTAGGTTAAAATGGTCCCTAGGAAATCCAGAACTAAATAAAGCAAGTGAGGCGAGGAAGAAGATTAACAGCTGTTGAATGTATATTATTCTGAACCAACTTTTCATTTGTCATGAGATTAACTTCAGGCTGGATTGTCTTTAAAAATTAAAACAAACACTCCTGGGCCAGAATAATTAATAGAAATAACTATATATAGTAAGAATTAAAAATATTTTTAAAGTTTATTGTAAGATATGCAAGTACTATATTTTATTAAAAATTGATTAAAATAAGCCACTTGTATTATAAGTTGACGTGTAAATTTACAAATTGTGTCTTAATTATTTAACATTGGTTTTTGTTTTTTTTTTGGTACAGGTTGTTGAAGATTGGAAATTCATAGCCCAGGTTCTTGATCGGATGTTTCTGTGGACTTTTCTTCTGGTTTCAGTTGTTGGATCTCTTGGGCTTTTTGTTCCTGTTATCTATAAATGGGCAAATATAATAGTACCAATTCATATTGGAAATGAAAATAAGTGACACTTTCCAAGGGGTTGTAGTAGGAATTTAGTTAAAAGGCACATATTTCTTATGGCACCTATGAATTACAAAAATGTAAATTGTGTTTCAAATTTGATGCAACCAGCATCAGTTTATCTCAATAGATTGCCCATTAAAATATTTAGCTGCATGACTGAAGTAGTAACTGAGTGAATAATATTTGATCTTCTAAAAATAATAGCACAAAATATTATCTAAACTGAACTAATAAAAATCTAATGTTTGTATCCTGGCAAATAATTCTACTTTGTAATCAGCAGTGAAGTTCATCTTTTGACTGTGCTGGAAAATCCTGTTGTATTTGAAGACTGATTTCATTTGGTAAAAGTACACATTTAAAAATTCTCTCTGTCCTGTATTTACTGCATAACAGCTACAGTATACTGTTGTTTTAAATAAGCTGGCTACTTGGTATGATAATGATTGAATATGATGCAGCTTTTTTATAACCAGTATTTTTAAAAAATGAAAAATGGGAATTGGGAATTCCTTTAAGGCTTACTTTATTTTGTAGATGCTGAAACTAAACAATTATTAACTATTTTTACAGCTTACCTTCCATTATCAGGTCATACAATAGACAATTCCTATGGACATGCAGTATAGCATATCCCTAACATTATTTCAATTCTCTTGTCTACTTTTTGCACAATTAATAGGACCACCTTTTTATATAAATTCTGGTAGCATCTTTTGATCCTTGACCTTAGAAGTGTCCACTACAACTAAGTGAATCCCATTTTAAGAACACGTCTGTGTATACTACTGAATTGTTCTGTGAGAAAACCATCTTCTAATATTAAAGGTGATATTCTAATTATGTATAAGCACACTGTTACATACCTGTGATGTTTCAGTTTTACCTCTTTCCTTCCAAAAATTACAGTACAGTAGTAGAATATTAGAGTTGTGAGGGCCTTTAGATGTAATCTAGTCTTAGCCTATTACTACTTATTCAGTATAGTATCATGTATCGCAGGTAGACAAGTTAAAATTTCATCTCTAAATTTTCCTGATTCAGCTATGACCAGGAGGAAAATACTGATAGAAATCTTGCATTCAATTTAGAGTTCTTAGCTCTTGACACAACAGATACCTTATTTATTTTTAGTAAGCAACAGGTCTAAGTTCAAGTCAACACTCTTTGGAAGGCAGAGGGGATCCTATCTAATTTGCATTTTATTGTAGGCAGGTGTTTAGTGCTATTTAATGAGTGACAGTCTCCTGATTTGATGAGTTTAAATAAGTCTGCTGGTTGTCACAGCTTGTCTATATCCCCGATCCTTCTTCTTATATCTCCACTACCCTTACTTTAAAAAGTGGAAGTCATTCAGTCGCGTCCGACTCTTTGGGACCCCATGGACTGACTATACAGTCCATGAGATTCTCCACACCAGAATACTGGAGTGGGTAGCCTTTCCCTTCTCCAGGGGATCTTCCCAAACTCAGGTCTCCTGCATTGCAGGTGAATTCTTTACCAGCTGAGCCACCAAGGAAGCCCAGGAATACTGGAGTGGTACCCTATCCCTTCTCCAGTGGATATTCCTGTCCCAGGAATCGAACTGGGGTCTCCTGCATTGCAGGTGGATTCTTTACCAGCTGAGCCACCATGGAAGCCTTACTTTAAAAATTTACATGTAAATACATTTTATAGAAATCTCTTTTAGCTTATTGAAACATGAGTCACGGTGGGCTGCAATTTTGTCAGTTTTGTTTTTGCATAGGAAAAACATCATAATGACTAGTGAGAAGATTAAAACAGTCTCTGTAAATCATCATCTTTTGCCAGTACTCAGATTCAGAAGTAGAGTATGGGATATGCTCTGTTTAATAATTTATCTAAAGCAATGGTTCTCAACCAGGGGCAGTTTTGTCTCTGAGGGGACACTTAAAATCCTTGGAGACATCTTTGGTCATTGTACCTGGCAAGGGGTGGGGTTATGTTATTGGCATCTAGTGGGTAGGGGCCAGGGTGCTACTAAAGATCCTACAGTGTACAGGACAGATCTGCCCCTCAACACAGAATTAATCTGGCCCCAAATGTTACCAGTCCTAAGGGTGAGAAATCCTGTTCTGAAGGCTCATTAACAACGAATGTGTGGCTAAGAATAATCTCTCTCCAGTTCAGTTTAGTTCAGTCACTCAGTCGTGTCCGACTCTTTGTGACCCCATGAATCGCAGCACGCCCGGCCTCCCTGTCCATCACCAATTCCCAGAGTTCACCCAAACTCATGTGCATCGAGTCGGTGATGCCATCCAGCCATCTCATCCTCTGTCGTCCCCTTCTCCTCCTGCCCCCAATCCCTCCCAGCATCAGGGTCTTTTCCAGTGAGTCAACTCTTCGCATGAGGTGGCCAAAGTATTGGAGTTTCAGCCTCAGCATCAGCCTTTCCAATGAACACCCAGGACTGATCTCCTTTAGGATGGAATGGATGGATATAATCTCTCTTAATCATTTAGAATTATGCAAGATAAATAAGGCTATCCAAAATGAGGGCATGGTCCTAGGACTCTTGAAAAACAGTAAAAATAAAAAAAAAGTGCATGGTAAGAAATGATAGTAGTGAGGTCTTGCTGAAATGATATAAACTTCAAGGAGATCATGAGCTAAATAAGAAAACCATTGTGAAATCTGTTGTGATACTGAACCAGACAATTCTTCCCATTTCTGAACAGCAAGGTTTTTCTTTTTTCTCATCCAGCTATGTCTCCACCACTAAAAAAAAAACCCCTACAGTTTCTGTAATTAGTCCATTTTTACATGGTCCATAGCACAGCATGCTACTTATCACTGTAGAAGAATTATACTTTGACATTTTTTTTACCTAATCCAAAGGCTGGTTAAATGTTCATTTACCTATAATACTCTTGACATTTTTCTTGTGTGAATCTTTTTTTTTTAACAAAAGTCAAGACAACTGGATAATAAGTAAGCTTTGAAATGCCAAAAGCAAAGCCAGTAGTGTGATGATAGGAACCTCTATTAAGAAAAAGCTTACATGTTAAGACCTAAAACAATTAAGCTCTCAGAAGAAAACAGGACAAATGCTTTATGACATTAGATTTGGCAGTGGTTTCTTGGATATGACACAAAAAAGCACAGGTAAGAAATGAAAAAACAGACAAAGTGGACTTCTTGAAAATTTTAAAAATTTGTGCATCAGAAGATACTATCAACAGTAATGAAGACAACCCACAGAATGGGAGAAAATATTTGCAAATCATGTATCTGATAAAGGATTAATATCCAGAATATAAAGAGAACTCCTAAAACTTAAAAAACAACCCAATTCAAAAATGGGCAAAGATCTTGAAGAGACATTCCTCCAAAGCAGACACAAGAATGGCCACTAAACACATGAAGAATGCTCAAAATTACTAATAATTAGAGAAATGCAAATCAAAACTACAATGAGATACCGCTTCACAACCGGTAGGTTTGCTATTGTCAAAAAAAAACCCAGAAAACGATAAGTACGATGAGGATGTAGAGAAACTCGTGCGTTGTTGATGGGAATGTAAAACGGCACAGCCCTGGTGGAAAACAGAATGGCAGTTCCTCAAAAAATTAAAAATAGAATTAACAAATGATCGAACAATTCCACTTCTCGGTATATCCCTAAAAGAACTGAAAGCAAGGTACAGAAGAGAGATTTGTACACCCATGTTCGTAGCAGCATTATCCACAACCGGTAAAACCTGGGAGCGACCCAAGTGTCCATCAACAGATAAATGGACAATAAAATGTGTATACTTGCAACTGAGTATTATTTAGCCTTAAAAAGTAAGGAAATTCTGCAATATGCTACAACACGGATGAACCTTTAGGGACATTCTGCAACATGAAACAGGCCAGTCACAAAAAGACAAATATTGTGTGATTGCACTTACATGAGTACTTAGCTTAGTCAAAATCATAAAGACAAAGTATTATGATGGTTGCTGGGGAGAGGGGAGAATGGGGGGTGATTGTTTAACTGGTCTAGAGTTGGGTGGGATGGTGGTGATGGTTACATAACAATGTGAATATATTTACCACTGAACTGTGGACTTAAACGTGGTTTAGATGATAAATTTTATGCTGTGTACTTTACAATGAAAACTAAAAAGTGAGCCCCCTCTCCCTCAACGCCCACAAATAACCTCATAAATAACACACAGTTTAGTTCTTACGCGTCGTCCCTGGTCATCAAGGGTTGTAGAAACAATCCTGCCGTCCCTAAAATGCACACCAGGATAAAAACCCACAGAAAAATACGATCAATCACCATGGCAACATATTTCCAATCGTCTTGAATCTGAAAGACAAAAACAAAAATCATGAGAGGAAAAAATAAAGCAGGAAGGAAAAGGCAAACTGAACATATTTTCAACAAATATTTAATAAATGGGTTTCAAGAGGAGAAGAAACCATTCTGCTGCCAACATGCAAGAAAACTTTTTTTTCCTAATTAATGTAGTCTGAGGAAATCTCCCTTCTCACATTTCTCTTTATGTACTAGAGAAACAAGAATAAAGTGTCATATTAAATGCTTTAAAATCAGAAATTTCTTTTTTTAAAGATTTTTTTTGATGGGAACCATTTTTAAAGTTTTTATTGGATTTGTTACAATATTGCTTCCGTTTTATGTTTTGGTTTTCTGGCCGGGAGGCATGTGGGGTCTTAGGTCCCTGACCAGAGATCGAACCTGCACCCCCTGCCCTGGAAGGTGAAGCCTTAACCACTGGACCGCCAGGGAACTCCCATAAATAAGAAATTTCTTAATATATACATAACCCATTTCCCCCACCCCCCCAAATTGAATTCTAATTTATAAAGTTAGTTAAACCAGTTATTTGACTTATACTTCTGTGGGAGGATTCTGGGCCCTTGTTAGAATAGCTAAAGCAATCCAACATCATTTACCATTATTTCAAAGTACTAGCTCTTATCCAGTTTTAGATTCTAATTTCCTTTTAACATCTGTTTCAAAAATGAAACAAGCACACCAGGGCAAGCCCCTCATCACTCTTTCTCTCACACAGTCCCCCTGTCCACAATACCCAACTAGCCAACTATCATCTTCAATTATAAGGCCAAAGTATCAGGGAATTCTGTATAATTATAGGACAGGTTCAAAGTCAGAAACAATTGCTGACAATAAAGTAAAAGATGGAAGAAAGAGCGAGTCTAATTGTATATAATAGAGCTTCAAATTCTGGCTTGAAATAGGAAGGAGAACTGCACATTAATTATACTCCTAGACAACTCAGAAAGCAAGGAAACCATAATTGGATTGAGAAAAAGAGAACCCATGAATCAACTGATTTTTTAAGAAATAATCACATAATAAAGAGGCAGCATGTGATTTTGTAATTTAATTAAGTGGACTGAGATGGGGCTGGGAGACCAAGATTCTATTTCACCATTAGGAACTTGAGTCAATGCATCCTCTCGATGACACTGAGAAGTCAAAGGATTAGAACTATAATGCCCTGTTTGCCACAAGGTACTTTATTCAAATCCCTAAGACTGGTTTGTAAAAGCTTCAAGTATAAAATAGACCCTGTAATTTCTACTAACCCCGCTACTGGCTAAACCTCCTAAGGCTCTAGGAAGCAGTGGGGTGGAAAAAGCAAGACTTGTTACAATTCCCAGCTCTGCTGCTTTCTAGGTGTGAGAATCTGGTTCAAATATGTGACCTCGCTTAGCCTCAGTTTCCTCATTGGTAAATCAGGGATAAGAACAGTACCTACTTCAGAGAGTTGTTACGAAGATTAAATGAAATACGTGCCTGGCACAGGGTCCTTAATGAATAATACCAATTGATATTCATGCTGATTTTAAAAATGAGGCATTATAAATCTCCCTCTGACAGCATTTCACATGGTTTAGCCTGGTGAAGAAAGAGTGAACTCGGGTCTTACACATAATACAAAGAGTGCTGCAAAGAGATCTGGGGGAAAATTAACTGTATGTCTGACTCTGGGTATTTCGGCACAATGCTATTGGCTGTTCTCTGGAAACTTTGGCACCGATGATGCGTGAACAGGTAGATGCGTGTTAGGCAGAATGGTAACCTGGCCCAAGTGCCTGGTGTCATCCCTCAGCCCATCCCCGGAGATATCCCAGAAAAGAGACTGCAGTAAAGACGGTCAGAAACACGCACGGGTGTGGCTTGGTGAGTGTGAGCATGAGCGTGGGGTTGGAGGAGGAGGGTCTTGTTAGAAGGAAGAACTGGAGAGGGATTGATTGTGCTCTTCTCCCCCAACCCTGTGCCTCCTTCCAGCCTGCTACTCCTGGCCCAGACAGGCAGGTGGGGCCACTTGTGAGCAAAGTGGAGCCGGGAAGAGAGAGGAGAAAAGGTGCCCACTGACTGGCGGGGCCTGAGACGTCCCGCCTCACTCCCCACATCAAAGATGAAACCACCACAGCGGAGTGAAAGGGACGAGGAGGAGATCTTGAGGGACAAGGTGACAGAAGAATAAAAAGAGAGCACACGGCTTTCAATCAGCAAAAGAAGTTTCATGTTTCTAAAGCACGACAAGAACCGGGGCAAAAAAAAAAGTAAATGCAAAACATGAAATAAGATGCCCGAAATTTAACCCTCGGAAATCAGTAATTACAATACATATAAATAAATCGTTGATCAAAAGTCAGACTCTGGTTGGAATGAATGAAGTAACAGATATACATACATCTATAGATATATCTCTGTATCTATATCTCAACCAAACAAGTGCCTCAGGCTTATGAGCTCAGAAGGTCATGGCTCTGATCTGTGCACGCCTCCAAGACCTCAAGAGCAACTCATGCAATGGAACCAGTCTTGAAGGATCAGCTGTCAAAACCGTCAAACGAAAGTATTAACAGGAGACCCACAAGCTCCCTGACTAGTTTTCTAATTTGGAACCCAATCCTACCTTAACTCTGAATTTAGAGTGTTAGTGAAACTCCTCACAAGTGTGAGCAAGTAAGGGGCACCAACACAGCTCGAGAAGAGCCAAGGCAGGGGACACGGTGACACTCCTGTCCCTGTGGGGCCTGGTGTGTCCAGGGACAGTCATTCACAGGCTCCCAGCACCCTCACGAGATGGCTCTGGGAGAACTGGGCCTGTTTGGTTTGAATTCCTAGGAGGTCAGGACAGGTAAAACCAGCCAAGTTGGAGCCGGGGAATTAGGAAATTAAAACATCTCTGGGAAATTATGTACACAGCAGTGTGTCAGTCACACAGTAAGATAGAAAAAGGAATCCTTCCGACAGCCCAACTCCCCAGAGCACTGAGTAGGCATCTTTATTCTAACACCTGCCACCCTTTCACAAACAGCAATCCACTGCCCTGTGGTCCAGATTTCTGCATTCTCTGGAAAAACAATGGGACCACATCACCAGATGACCAGAGGTGAGCAGTGGCTGCCTCATGAGATGAACCATGTGCCTCTAGTTGCGAGCAGCCAAACACATAAGTGTAAAGCTTCCCCATCATTAATACCTATCACTATTTCTAACCGAAGATTTTTGGAGGAAATAGAAGTCCACCCAATTATCACTCCAAAGAAGTGATGATTTTAAAAGTAGATAAATGTTAGAGAGTATCTGCAAAAGTGCTTAGTGTTAGACCAACAAGAGGTTTTCACTAATCATGTACTCAATGTCCAACAATTGCTTCAACAGAATCTGAAGGCAGGCCTGGCCTTTTGGCTAAATTTCTGACATCATCGGGCGGCTGCGCATTGTTACAGTCACAAGATGGGCACAGAGTTGCTCGGATGGGTGGGGTGAGGAGATAGGGCCACTGTCTCTGTCTCCCTCCTGTCTCATCCACTCCTATTAATATGCCATTCACAGCTGAAAGAGGGGATCTAGACATTCCCTACCAACATTAATTACCTCCAGGGCATCAGGAAATGAAATTATCTAGTAATTAGCTCTCTGCTAATAAGCAACTTAAGGCAGAGCATAATAACCTTGGGGGTAAACAGAGTGGGAGCAGCCAAACACGTAACGCTTCCCCATCATTAATACCTATCACTAGTTCTAAAATAAGATTTTTGGACAAAATAGAAGTCCACCCAATGAAAAAACCATGGGCAAGCGTGTGAATAGATATTTCACAAAAGAAGATATCCAAATGGCCCATAAGCATATGAAAAGGAGACCCATTCATTACTCAACCAGGACATGCTAATTAAAACATCAAGTGATGCCACTTCACCCCGCTGGCGAGGAGAGGCGGCAGCTGGGGACTCGCAAACGTCGCCAGTGGGTGTGTCAATCGGCTTAAACATTTTGGAAACCTGACAGTATCCACTTAAGTGGAAAATACATCTCTGCAGTGAGCCAGCAGTGCCGTCCTTAGGTGTGTATCCAGGAGAAACGAACGTATGTATTCACCCAAAGATATGTATAAGAACATTTAGAGCCGCTTTATTCACAATAGCCCCAACCTGGAAACACCCAACAATTGTAGATGGAATTAATAAACAGAAGGCGGTGTTGTCTTATTGCAGAATACTACACAGCAGTAACAAGCCCAAAGGATGAACCTCAGACGTTTTGTACATTTTGTTGAAAGAAATAAGTCAAATATGAAAGAGGTTATGCAATGCTACTTATATGAATTTCAAGAGTAAGTAAAATCAGGGACTTGCCTGGTAGTCCAGTGACTAAGAGTCCACTCTCCCAATGCAGGGGGCCCAGGTTCAATCCTTGGTCAGGGAACTAGATCCTGTATGCCACAACTAAAAGCTAGTGCAGCCAATAAGTTTTAAAACATTTTCTAAAGAATAGGTAAAATTAATGGAAAAGAGGCCAGGCTCAGCGGCTACTAAGGAGGGAGGGAGTGGGGTACTGACTGCGAGGGGCACGAGGGAGCTTTCTGGGCACTGGAAATGTTCTATGTCTTTATCTAGATCATGGTTCCACGAGTGTACACATAATGTAATAATTCACTGAACTGTATGCACACTTAAGACACGTGTACCTTATGTAAATTACACCTACAGGGGGATAGGGGGACACAATCAGTCAAGTTTAAAACGTCAGCTCAGCTAATCAATACTAATTGTAGGTCATCTGGTCTCATTCCCTCTTCCAGCCTACCTCCTAATCCATTCTCTCTTGGCATTAGGAGTTCCTATGGCCTAAACGGCTGGCAGCCCAGGAGCTAAATGCAAGGCACTACATACAACCTTTATCATCCCATTTTACAGAAGACAAGACAGGCTCACACAAGTGAGGCAACACATCCAGGGATATGTAACTGGTACATGGAAGAGCAGGTCTGAAAACAGCTCACTGATGCCAGTGAGTTAAGTCTAATTCCTTAACCCCACCCTAAGCCTTGTCCACAAAGAACCAATAAATGTTTGTTGAATGAGTGAATGCTAATGTAATAACAGACACAGCCTTACCTCTTTGGCTTCATTTTGTGCTTTCATATTTTCAGCAATATACTTGACACTTTGGATAGCTTCTTTGATTTCCGGTGACAGAGCAGAGAGGGACAGCACAGCGTCAACAGACTCAGAACTGGAGCTTCTCGTGAGGTTGGCACTGAAATTGGAGATTTTTGCCCTGCGATGGTGGCAGTAGCCGCACAGCCCGTCCTGGCAGGGGTAGCCTTCCTTGCAGACCTTGGACTCTATGCGGCTGAAGCAATTCAGGTTTGAGAGCTCAGCGCTATAGAAGGGTCTTGGCCTCTGAGTGTTGCCCTCGTTGCTTGCTGGCCTGGTCATGAACATGACCCTGGGAAGCAAGTTCAAGAATATGGTCTTCACCCATGCGGGCATCGTGTGGGTGGTCGGGGTCCTGTAGTGCACGTTGAGCACGAAGACGGTGATGACGATGGACAAGGTTACAAAGATCATGGTGAAGAGCAGGTACTCGCCGATCAGGGGAATCACCAGTGAGGTGGACGGGATGGTCTCGGTGATCACCAGGAGAAACACGGTCAAGGAGAGGAGCACCGAGATGCAGAGGGTCACCTTCTCACCGCAGTCGGAAGGCAGGTAGAAGACGAGCACAGTCAGGAAGGAGATGAGCAGGCAGGGGATGATGAGGTTGATGGTGTAGAACAGGGGCAGGCGCCGGATGTAGAGCGAGTAGGTGATGTCCGGGTAGATCTCCTCGCAGCAGTTGTACTTGATGTCGTGCTTGTAGCCAGGGGCTTTGATGATGGCCCACTCGCCGCTCTCCCAGTAGTCCTTGAGGTTCATGGAGGAGCCGATCAGGACCAGGTCGATTTTTGCCTTGTCGTAGGACCAGGAACCGAACTTCATGGTGCAGTTCTGGTAATCAAACGGGAAGTAGGTCACGTCGATTTTGCATGAGCTCTTAAAGATGGCTGGGGGGATCCAAGTCACTTCCCCCGTGTACTTGAGTAAAGCTTTGGTCTTGTCGTCCACTTGGAAATCCCCAACAGCACTGTGAAAACAAACGGGAGGTGTGTGGCACACATGTGGTCATCTAGTCCAGCCTCTCACACTGCCAGCTGGTAAACAGCAAGTGGCGACTTGTAAAACTGCAGAATGTAAGTGTTCAAAGGGCTATAAAAAGTCTCCCAGGCCACCATTCCATTTACCAATGGGGATACTGAGGCCCAGGACCCCCCACCCACAGACAGTCTGACACACTCATCATCATTCTCCCCAACCCAGGCCATGTCACTGGTTCATTCCACACCATACAACTCCCTACTTGAAACTTATCGAGTGTGTGCATGCTCAGTCGCTTCAGTTGTGTTCGACTCTGCAACCCTGTGCACTGTAGCCCGCCAGGCTCTTCTGTCCATGGAATTCTCCGGGCAAGAATACTGGAGTGGGTTGCCATTCCCTCCTCTTGGAGATCTTCCCGACCCAGGGATCCAACCCACATCTCGTGCATCACAGGTGGATTCTTTACCCACTGAGCCACCTGGGAAGCCCTGATATTTACTGAGATACTCCAAATGCGAGGGAGTTTTCTCCTTTAATTAATAAAAGAAATTAATGAACGTGGCCGTTTGGAGGCAGGTGTTCAGGTCCCTATAGTTTAGTCCTTGTAATGCCGCCTCCTTCTGTCCTCAATTGGGTGTGCAATATGTGTACACCCATGCATGCAGAGCACACCCTGGACCTCCAAGGGCTGTGGAGTCCACCGTGGGCACCCACTCCCATTAAACTGAGCCCTGTTAGATGGGTCTATTACCAGGCCCTGTCTCTGGATTCTGGTTCTCCGGTTCACCACACTCCCCCATTCTTCCCTGCACTGTTCTAGAAAGAATAATCACATTTTCTGATTCCTTGTCTTTTAAACCCAGCACAGCAGGTTCCTTTGCCTTCTGTGTCCCTATCCTTCCCCATTTCTCCCCCACGCTCCTTCTCCCTTAGCTACATCCACCCTGACTTCCTCTCTAGGCAGAGATATATATTATTCTTAGAGTTGGCTTGCTGGCATTTATCAGCTGGCTTGTGCAGTGGAAGATTTGCTGTCGACCAACTCAATACCCTGTCCAGTCTCGCATCTGAGAGTGAAGCCAGCCAGTCCTCAAAACAATGGCTTTGCCCAGTGAAGGCTCTTGATGTTTCCCTGGGTCAGCCAGCCTTTGACTGGTTTCTTAGAGTTGTGCATTTGAAGGCGTGCATGTCCTTCTAAAGGCAACAACTACCATACCAATTTGCCCAAAAAGCTGGGGGGAAAAAAAAGACAAACCTAAACATTTAGAGATATCCTGTCCGGTTGTTATTGGATACCATTGTGTGAAGACAGAAGGGAAGTGTCTGCGGCCTGTCTCCTTGCTGGTCTCTGGCCCTCCCACCCTCCCATGTTCTGTTGAGCAGGACAGTCATTACATGTGGAACTTGATGTCAAACCCATTAAGCCCTTTACTCCAGCTGGACTGTCCCAAAGGTGCCCTGCGTTTATATGTTCTCAGCCCCACTTTATCATACTGGGCCCTCGATTCCCCAGAAGATGATTCCTGACCCCAGGAAGAAAGGAGGAGGGGTATGAGAAGTGGGGGGGTAGGGACCCACGCAATCCCAAGTGGACTTGACCACGTGGGGCAGGGAGGAGCTCTGGGAGGCTGGCCTACACTCCATGGAGGGCTGAAAGGACCCCTGGGAAGGCAGAAGCCTCCGGAACAACTTTCCTTAAGGCATCCTGGATCAACAAAATGGACCTTCAGAGCCCAGGCACTAGTCCAAGAGTTGGCAAGCTATGGCCCACTGGCTTGGCCCCTATTTCTGTGAATAAATTTTTATTGGTGCACACACCCATACACATTTGTGGCCTATTGTCTGCAAATATTAAGTGACAAGGACAGGGCTATATCGCCATGACAGAGGCTGTAAGGCCTCCAAAGCCTAAAATACTACCTGGTCTTTCAGAGAAAATCTTGATGATCCCTGCTCCGGTCTAAGCCCCTCATTTCCTTGAAAAGGAAACGGAAGGTCAGAGAGCAGGACTGCTTGCTCAGGGTCCCACAGAGTTTGTGGCAGAGCCTTGAACGCTCGGAACTTGAGTCTGGCCTTTTGGACACACACTTGAGGACTCACTGCCCACATCACCAGCAGAACTAGGTTACGTGGAACCCTATGAAGCTCAGATGTGAGAGTGTGGGGTCAAACACCGCCACCAGTGGTTCCTGCATGGGCTGCATGTGAACTCATGATTGTGGCGTGTGGGATCTAGTTCCCTGACCAGGGATCGAACTCAGGCCCCCTGCATTGGGACTGCAGAGTCTCAGCCACTGGACCACCAGGGAAGTCCCTACACAGAGCATTTTAATGCTTCAAGGGGACTACTGGAGGAGGGAACTCCCAAGCGGGTGACACAGAGTTGCGCTCTTACCCACAAAGGCTGTAAACAAAGACAGCAAAGACGGATAGATTGGACCCCTTATTAACATACTGTAAGAAAAATATGAAAAGTAATTGAATAACATGCAAGCACACAAAAATACAGCCACAGAACAGATGAAACGGATAACCTGACATTACAAATTAACCTATAAAAGCAACCTTTAGAGACTTTGAAAGAGCAGCGTAAATTAGAGACAGAAAAGGTAAGAATCTGGGTAAGCGACAGGAGTTCAATAAAGAACAGATGAAACGCAGGAAAGAATAGGAAAAAAGAAATTTTAAAAATCATTTCAGAAATAAAGACTAAAACATAACAACAAGCAGACACCATGGACAGTGTAGTGATTGAAACAAAAAGAGAAAGGAGAAAAATGTAAATCAAAAAGAGATAAAAGAATTTGAGAAAAAATAACAGAGAATATAGGTAAAGAAGTTGTAATTTATGTGAAAAAGGAGTTCCTGGAGAGATAAAGCAATAGAACAAAACAATCTTAAAAACTCTAATTCATAAAAAATTTACTGGAATAAAAGAAGTCTTATTATGTATATGATACAGAGTGAAACAACTAGATTTTAAAGGTAAATGAAAAATATCTTTGGGTTACTCAAGAAAAAGCTGGGTATGCATCCCAGCTGACTATGCATCCTAATGTTTCAGGATAGCCCTGGTTTATTTCTGTGGTCCAGGCACACTTATTAATAGAGTCCCTTTTCTCTCCCCAAAGTCACCAGATTATACAAGAAAAAGAAAATTAGATTGGCAATCGTTTTTGACAGCAATACTTCATACTAGAACATGAGTCAGCATTTTTAAGATTTTCATGGAAGGAAAATGTGAACCAAGGATTTTATATCAGCAAAATGACAAAAATATTACCTAAAAAGGGTACTGTGAGTTCTGAACGTGTGAGAACTTAGGGTATATGGTGTCCATGAACAATTTCTGAGGATTCTACTAGAGAACGAACTTCAGAAAACAAAAAACCATAGAAGAAACTGGCATAAGAAGGTAAAAGGTGTTTCTAGTGTGTTGAGATGAAACTTTCACCTGAGGTTTAGAGAAACTGAAGTTTTAGTTAGGAGAGAGGAGCTGGATGATTTTCTCTAAATGTTATTTTCAGCTTCAGATTCCAAGGAAATTCCTTTTGATATTTGTTCCTCTCCACATCTGCTTTGAAACATTTCACTACATCTCTCATTACTGTTAAAAGCATACATCCCTAAAGCACCCCAGCTGTTCACCCAAGACTGCCAGCAAGAAAACAGCTATGACTTTCAAATCATAAGATTAAAAGCTGTGCCCACTTTAATTCTATCTCAGGAAAAATTCTCACCACCCTGCCCAGCTCCCTAAGAGCCTCTGGACCAGGAGATTCGTAGGATGCCTCACATTCTGCAAACCAGTTAATTTATCCCCTGTCCCAGTTCTTTAAGTGCCAATTTACAAGTTGCATGAAAGAAATATGAATGCTGTCTTTTCTTGGGAAAGCAATAAATAAAACATGGAGCATCTTTGGAATGGATAAAGGACTCCTTCTTTTAGTTCTTTTAGCCCATGACTAGAAAGTGGGATTCAGCTCCTCTAGTCCCAATACTAATAGTAAAACATATTAATTTGTACTAATCTGGCAGACATACCTAAACATAGAACACTTTAAAATCAGATTCGACTAATTCTATATCAAGTGTTTTGCTGAAAAATGCTCACTGCTTTTTTCAAGACACTATAACTCCAGAGATAAGCACAGGTGCAAACATGAAGTTTTGCAATACCCAGAGAATAAACTAGTACATACTGTAAAATATCCATTAAAATTCTGTGTGTCTGAGATGGCTGGATGGCATCACTGACTGGACGGACATGAGTCTGAGTGAACTCTGGGAGTAGGTGATGGACAGGGAGACCTGGCGTGCTGTGATTCATGGGGTCGCAACGAGTCAGACACGACTGAGCGACTGAACTGAACTGAACAGAGGTTAAATGCGCAAAGTGTCAGGTTGGCATGTAAAGAGAGGCTGGTTTTGGAGGTGCCAGGATGTACAGGTTCAGACCAGCTGGAAAAGAACCTTTGAAAGTGAGAAAGAAGCAGGGCTTCCTGCCACTGGTGGGCAAAGGCGTACGTACAGCATCAGGCTGGGAGGGGAGCATCAGTTAGTTGAGTAGAAGAATGAAGCTTTCCCATGCCCTAACCATAGGGCCTGGTGGGACCTGACTTTCAGGGAGGTTCAGCTCCTGCCTTGGTGACCAATGCCCACTCCCATGTATCTCCTTCTTTGCCCTTCCTCTCTCTCACTGTATGTTTTGATATTATAACTCATGCCTGGCTTCCCTGATGTCTGGCAAACTCCTAGAGGCAAGAGGAGTGGTGGTTATTAATGTTTTGTGCCACCTTATCTCAACAACAACGGGATATGATTCTGACTTAAAGATGAGTTTTTAGCATGAGGAAAGGGAAGAGGGCTCTCAGGCACCACGTAACACCTGGCATATAGGAGATGCCCAATAAACACCTGTGGAATGAATCAGATGAATGAAGCCCTCTTGGCAAAGGTCTCAGGACGCCTAGGCTGTAAAGCACAGAAGGCCAAGGACCCCGGTCCAGGCTGACAGCCCCAAGAGGGTCGGGGCCACCCGGCACCTTACTTGTTGTACAGTACAATGTCTGGCTTCCAGATCTTCTGCGCAGGGACGCGCATGAACTCGGCCCCGTCGTAGTCGGACGGGTTCCACTTCAGCTTGTAGTCGTTCCAGATCTGGGGGGAGGAGGCGGAGAAGGACCAGCGTGGTTTTACTTCTCTTGACACCACCCATCTTGGTGACCTCCCACCTCTGCCACACATCGCAGAGCCATCTCCGTGAAGACCACACTGGCCCAGTTCCTCCTGTGGGTGCTAGTCACGGGGATAGCACTGGGCTGGTGCTGGCTGCCGGGAGCCACTGCCTCCATGGTTGGGGCAAGCCCAGCCCCCAACAATGAGTTAGGACCATTAGGGCTTTCTCCAGTCACTTCCAGTGCTAGGTCCAGGTCCATGCCTTATGCTCCTGCTGTTTACATTCCTGAAACGGCTCAGATATGCCATGAAGCCCTAATAACAGAGTGCTAATGACACAGAGAATCCCCTTTCTATCTCCAAGTTGAGCAGGGTTGGCCTCTGAAGGGTTCTGGGGAAGGAACCATAATCCCACCAGGACCCAAGAAGTATCTGGGTGCAGAGGCTGGGAGAGCTGAGTCCTGAGTGCCTAAGGAGAGAAAGGACCTTAGGCTGTGGTCAAGGGGCATCTGTGCCACAGAGCGCTCACAGAAGGCTGCTCAGCTGACCGGCCAGTTGGCTGGACTGGTGGAAGAATCAGCCTTAGGTCAGTGGGTTATCTGTCCATGTCTGCACAGAGCTCCCTGGGGAGGACATGTGGGAGCCGATTTCTTTGGTCTCAATCTGAACAAGAAAATCCAGAACCCCAGCTCCCACCCTCCCAACTACAACGGCATATGATTCTGACTTAAGCATGAGTTTTTAGCAAGAGAAAGGGAAAGAGGTGTCTCAGGCAGCACCCTAGAGTCAGAGGTCAGGGCTCTAGGCCTGGGTCTGCGCCATTTTGTGTGAGCATGTGGGGCGGGGCAGGGTCTCTCTCTCTTTCCAGGCTTCAGTCTATTGTCTGTGACTTGAGGGGCTGGACCCTGCAGTCCTTCCAGGAGGGTGTAGGGCACTGCATGTGACCCCAAGCCCAGGAAGAGACAGACCAGCTAGTCAGTGGACCCCATCTAGGTCCACATCTAGGCCCTTTGTTCTCGTTCAGGGATAGCAAATAAAATAGTCACCACCAGGGGGCAGCAGTGCTCAGGGTCTGGTCACTTACTTGCTTGAGCCACAGGTTAGTCTCCATGATCTGGTTTACTTCATCCTAGACAGAGAGATTAAAGTAGATGGTGAATTACAAAAACAAGGCTGGTTCTGGGAAAGGCTCTTCCAGAAGCTCCATCCCCCACGGCCACGGCTTGTGGCTCTGACACTCACCACCTTCACCAGCTGAGACATGGACACCTCAAACTGGATGATGACCGGGTCAGACACATTGGCCACTGGCCGGATGATCTCGTTGTAATCTTCAAACAGGCGCTCAAACAGGCGATGCTCTGCGTCGGACGTGCTGGCCACTGAGGGAAGTAGCCCCGTCAGATCCTGGGGTAGTCATCACTTTCCCCCTCCCCAGGAACATCACGTACCCACAGCCTCCCCTCCACCTGCTGGGGGTACTCTCTGGAACTCCAGACTTTCAGACCAGTCCCGCTCCTTCAAGTTTACAGACGAGAAAACTGAGGCCCAAGACAGAAGGGATTCCATCAGATCACACACATTCGGTGAGAAGCACAGTGGTTACAAGCACAAGCTCTGAATTCGGATAGATCTGGTGCAAATCCTGACAGACTGCCTGGCAGTGATGTGAACTGAGGCAAGTGGCTTGACCTCTCAGTGCTGGCATGTGGTAAGAGCTCAAGAACCATCATCTCTGTTATTACAGGGCAGGGGCGATACAAGTGAAGTCTGCCAGGGCACAGCCACAATGGAGAGATGACCAGTCCACTCCCAAGGCAGGGGCACCCCAGGGTCAGAGGGAGACTGCAGCCCAGGACTGGGACTCTCCTCCTTCCCACCCAGGACCTTGCAGGGGTTTGGCCACCAAACGTCTTAGAAGCCGGGTGCCTACATGGCTCCCATGATCTCAGAGTGTGACCCACGGTCCCTGCTAATGATGTCTTCACATCTTGATCAAAGACTCTTCTCTCTCTGAAACCCCTGGCGACCCCCTTTGTTTATAGGCCACACCCCAGGCATTCTGAGTCAGCTGTCTTTTGCTTCTCGCTTACAGTTCTGGGAGAAATCTGGGGATGGGGATGAGGGGAATCCTTGGTGAAGTTCAGCTCAACTTCTCCAGGGATTTTGACTGCCCTCCCCGCTCCGCCCCGCAGATAAAGACTGGGCCACAGTCAGGAGCTCCGTGTGGAGCGGACGGCGCTCTGTGTAGTGGGGGCCTCAGCCCCGGAAGGCAGGATCAGCGTTCTGAGTGCATGG
This sequence comes from Bos javanicus, assembly GCF_032452875.1. NCBI lineage: Eukaryota > Metazoa > Chordata > Mammalia > Artiodactyla > Bovidae > Bos > Bos javanicus. The sequence goes on from NC_083888.1 coordinate 30,568,694, forward strand.
TCACAACGTCGTCTCCCAACCGACATCCAGCCCAGCTGCAGGGACTGCCGTCAGCCCTGCCAAATCCCTCGCCCCCTCGTATCTACCACCCCTCGCAGGACACTCACAAAGTTTTCTGGCGTCGTCGGGTCTGGGCCGGTATTTCCCTAACAGGCTCCTCTAAGCAACCTGGCGGAAGGCGGGGAGGCGCCAGCAGCGCCTGAGAGGCGAGGACAAAGAGGAGAGGCTGGCGCCCCGAAACGACTCCCCTCCGCCCCCAGGTGGCCTTGGTCAAGCCTTTAGCCCTCAGCTTCCCCATCTATTCGTAAAACGAGGAGGTGGGCGGGATGCGGAGAGTGGAACCCGCGGCCTGGGCGCGCCAGTGCGCCAAGCAGGACGACAGGCAGGGCTGGGACTCGAATCTGTAACCCCGGGCTGGGGAAGACAGGCCCCCGGTGCGGGCCCTCCCCGCGCCTCCGGGCCGCGCCCAGAAGACTCTCAAGAATGGGGGATTCGAGGGGGAAACACGCACGCACCCACCCACCTCGCCGCCGGGTCGGAGCCAGACCACACAGGGTGCAGGGCCCCGGCCACGACGCCCTTGTCCCCGCCTCTCCGCGCTGCGCTCGGGGCCGCAACCCCTACGGACCCTGGGTCCCGGCTCGGTCCTCCGGGTCTCCGTTGCCCCGCGCCCGTACCTGGCAGCAGAAGCAGAAGCAGCAGCGGCGCAGCCGGGAGCGGCGAGAGCTTCGCGGAGCGAACACCGCGCGGGTGGGCGCCCATAGCGGGTCGGCCCGCGGGCCGGAGGCTCCGCGCGGACGGGGCGGGCGGCCGGCGGCGGGCGGGGCGCAGCGGGGCCGAACAATCCGGAGCCAGCGGGGCGGTGGCGGAGACAGACTCGCGCGGCCAGGCGCGCAGCGCAGCCGCCCCGCTCAGAGTCCGACCGGGGCCCGGCGCGCTGAGCCCCGACTGCCCCACCCACAACCTTAGCGCCGCCCCGCCCGCCCCCGCGCGGTTCCGGAGCCTCTAACCCGAGAGAGGTGCGCCCGCTCCTGGAAGGTGGGCCCCCGGGCGCCAGTGCGCTGTGCTGAGCGCTCTCTCCCCTCGCTCTGTGGTCGGTGCCGCCCACGGACAGACGGCTCCGCGCCGGGCCAATCGGAGCAGGTCTTGACCGACCGCGGGGAAGAATAGGGGCCGCATCTCTGTCCCTGGCTTCCTGGGTGAATGGGAGTCTTCCCCATCCCCGGGGTTGGGGACCATCGGGCTAGACGGACGATCGTCTGTCTGCCTGGAAGACTCTAACGTACCTTCAAGACGAGGGCTCAGAATTTTGAAACTATTAAGTAACTGTTCAATATTTTAGGAGTGATAATGGTAATTGTGTTTTTAAAGAATCCTTATAGTTTACCACGAGGGGAGAGGGTGTGAGTCCGTTGAAACAGTTTTGGCCCTGAGCTGGGGGTTTGTTATCCTATTCTACTATTGAGTATGTTTACAATGTCCCTTGATGAAAAAGTAAAATAAGAGAAAGAAATAACAAAAACGAGGCTTGGCGATGGAGCCAGCATAGAGAGCAGTGTGCTTTCCTGCCCTGGAACCCTCCAGAATCTCCACTGCCCACCGGCCCATCTGCACCCTGAGTGCTCCAGGACGGTTGTGTGATCAAGAGACAGCCCTGGGGCCCCTTGGCCTGTCTGACCACCCACTGGCAGTGCGGTGGGGTAGCTGCGGGCTTGCTTGCAGTCGCTTTAGCACAGGACAGGTGAGTCACCTTCATTATTTCTACAATGGTCCGCCTACCCACATTAAAACCAAACCAAAGGAAACATTTTGCAAGACTGAGAAAATGTTTGTAAGAATTGGGACTTACTTTGAGGCCCCCATTTAGAGCATCCTCCTTGTCCTGGCAAGAAGCCCTTTATCTGAAAAATATTGCAAATCACATATCCAACAAAGGACTTGTATCCAGAACATCTAAAATAGCCTCAAAACTCAAAAGAGGGACTTCTCTGGTGGTCCAGTGGTTAAAAAGCCACCTTGAGATGCGGGGACGCCGTTCAATCCCTGGTCAGGGAACTAAGATTCCACATCAGGGAGCAACTAAGCGGGGTTCCACAGTCAGAGTCTGTGCACTGCAGTGAAAGATCCCATGTGTTGCAACTAAGACTTGATACAGCCCAATAAATACTTTAAAAAAAAAAAAGATTATCTTCCTTATTTAAAAAAAAAAAACAAAAAAACCCCTCAAAAGCAGGAATGGACGGGTATGAGGGATCTTATTAGAGTGATGCCAGTGTTCTAAAACTGAGTTATAGTGATAAACTTATTAAACTCATTGAATTGTACACTTAAAATGGGTGGATTTTGTGATACATAAAATGTAAAGTAAAAGTGTTAGTCACTTAGTCGTCTCCAACTCTTAGACTGTAGCCCGCCAGGCTCCTCTGTTCATGGGATTCTCCAGGCAAGAATACTAGAGTGGGTTGCCATTTCCTCCTCCTTGGGATCTCCCCGACCCGGGGATTGAACCCAGATCACCTGCATTATAGGCAGATTCTTTACTGTCTGAGCCACCAGGAATACCCAATACATAAATTATACCTAAATAGTTGTAAGATCTCAGGAGTAAGAAAACTAAAATGCAGTGTTAAAAATGAGCAAAAGAGTTAAACAGACACTTGACCAAAAAAGGCAAAAAACTCATAAAAAGATGTCAAACATCACTAGCATTGGCAAAGTAAAAGTTAAACATACTCTCCCCATATGTGAAAGTTGAACTATAAAGAAGGCTGAGCACTGAAGAACTAATGCTTTCAAACTCTGGTGCTAGAGAAGACTCTTGAGAGTCCCTTGGACTCCAAGGAGATCAAACCACTCAATCCTAAAGGAAATCAGCCCTGAATAGTCATTGGAAGGACTGATGCTGAAGCTGAAGCTCCAATATTCTGGCCACCTAATTCAAAGAGCCAACTCATTGGAACAGACCCTGTTGCTGGGAAAGATTGAAGGCAGAAGGAGAAGAGGGTGGCAGAGGATGAAATGGTTAGATAAGATAGCCGACTCATTGGAACAGACCCTGTTGCTGGGAAAGATCGAAGGCAGAAGGAGAAAAGGGTGGCAGAGGATGAAATGGTTAGATGGCATCACCGACTCATTGGACATGAATTTGCCCAAACTCTGGGAGATAGTGGAGGACAGAGGAGCCTGATGTACTACAGTCCTTGAGGTCGCAAAGAGTCGGACACAACTTAGTGACTGAACAACAACAACCCCATGTAACCCACGAATCACATTCCTGAGTATTTATCTAGAGAAAGGAAAACTTTTGATCACACAAAATCCTATAAGTGAATGTTTATAGTAACGCTGTTGATAATTGCCCCAAACTGATAACAACCTAAAATGTGCTTCAACATCCATATGATGGATGCAAAGAACAAATTATTGGTACCTTCACCAACTTAGATGAATCTCAAAGGCATTATGCTGAATGAAAGAAGTCACTCTCCAGACGAAGGGATTCTTGAAGAGACTAAACTGTACTGGAGAAGAGCTCAGTGGTTGCTGGGGGTTGGGGTGCAGGGACACATGACCATAAAGGAGTAGCAGGTGGGAACTATTTTGGGTGATGAGTATCTCCTGTATCCTGATTACATAAATCTGTGTGTGTGTTGGGCTTCCCCGGTAGCTCAGTGGTAAAGAGCCACCTGCCTGCCATGCAGGAGCTGCAGGTTCGATTCCTGAATCCATGACTGAAATGACTTCTGTGCACTAGTCGCTCAGTCGTGTCTGATTCTGTGTGACCCCATGGACTGTAGCTTGCCAGGCTCCTCTGTCCATGGAATTCTCCAGGCAAGAATACTGGGGTGGGTAGTCATTTCCTTCTCAAGGGGATCTTTCTGACTCAGGGATTGAACCCTGGTCTCCTGCATTGCAGGTAGATTCTTTACCATCTGAACCACCAGACATGAATCTATACATGTGTTAAAATTAACAGAACAGTACATAAAAGTCAGTTTTATTGTACAGTTTTTAAAATAGATTTTTTTAAAAAAGCTCCTCCTCCATTCCACAAATATTTCGAGTGCCTACTACATGCCAGGCACTGTGCAAAAGATAATATGTGGGGGAAGCCAATCAGAGCATCAGTGAAGGAGACACACTTGACCCAGGCAGGATGAAAAACAACGTGACCAGGGCTGGGGAGCGTGGAGGAGACAGCCATTCCTTTCAGGTGGGGAACTGCAGAAATGCTCAGAGGAGGGTGCAGGAAGGAGGAATAGGAGCCTTGTATTCATTCAACAAACATTTATTGAGCCCCTACTGTGTGCTGAGCTCTGTCCTGTGGGGATATCGCAGTGAACACAAAGGTCTAGGTCCCCGCTCTCACGGAGTTCACACTCTAGTGGGTGAGAGGTGGACAATAAACGCTCTAATGAGAGCCTTGGGTGCCGAGGAGCACTGGAGGAAGGTGGTGGGGTAACACGGCTGTGGGGGAGAATGCTTTGGAATGAAGGGCTGAGGGAGGCCTCTGGGGGAGGTGACCTTGGACAAATGATGGGGTGGAGCAGAGTCCTGAATGATGCAGCCGTTTGGAGAGCTTTCGAGGCATCCAGAGAAGCAGATATTGGTAGAACGTACAGCAAAGGCAGGGGCTCTAAGCTGGGAAGATACTGAAGCACGTGAGGGACTAAAAGAAAGCCAGTGGACCTCGTGGACAGGTGCAGTGGAGAGAGATGGAGTGAGAGGTAGGCCGGGATGCAGGTAAGATGCCTGGTGGCACCTTGGATGACAGTGTTATGCTCATCTTTATCTGCATTGTCTGCTGGGGAAGGAAGACAGGCCAGAATTAAGGTGTCCAAAGACCTTCCTGCTGGGGGTTTCCCAAGGCCTTCAGAGAGGACAGTCCAGGCCCCTCAGCCTTGCCGTGCCCCCTCTCCCGCCTCCCTCCATGGCTATGGCTGTTGGATGGGGCTGATGGCTGATAGACTCATTTCTTTAGGGCCTCATCTGCCGTGACCCAGAAGGAAGTGGCACACTGCCCACCTGGCCCTCACAGCATTTCAGCCCACAGCCTGGGGGCCTCAGACACACGGGCAGCCTAGGGTTCTTCAGAAGGCGTGTGAGTCTGGAAAAGGGGAGGTAGGAAGAGCCCCACAGTGCCGAGCACACACACCACCACGAACACCCACAGGAACAGCCGGTCCACCACCATGGCCACGTACTTCCAGTCCTCGATGACCTGTGGGCAGACAGAGGGGCCGGTTACAGGCGCGAGTGAGGGGGGTCCTGTTTTCCCTCTTCCCCCTGAGTCGGGGCCCCACTCTCTGGCCAGGGACCCTGCAGGCCACTTAGTACTTGGAGGGCAAGTTCTGAGTCTGGGGCCGGTCTTTCAGCCGGGAACCTGTGTGCCTCTCGGGTCCTCAGCCCACCCCTACACACCCCTATCTCAATCCACCCCTCCTCCATGGCATCACGGAGCCACTGGGAGCTGGGCTGTACACAAAGGTTAGGAGGAAGGGGTTATTGATGCCACATATGCGATTCAAAACCAAACTTGATTACACATAAGCGGGGCAGGACCTGAGGATCACAAGGCCCCTGCTCTCATTTCTACCCCAAGCCCCCTATCTGAGCTGGCTTCACCCAAAGGAAGACTTGGGGTACACCGAGCTGAATGGGGGCTGGGCAGTGGGGCCTGCAGGACAGCTGGAAATCCTGCTGTTTAATTTGCTCAATTCTGTTAACAGCAGATTGTCTGCTAGTTCTCTAATCAAGACCCACTCTTCTACATCATCTAGGTTTCTCTCTTCCACTCTGCTGCCCTTCCCCCAGCTCCCCGACCCCACCCCTATACTCCATGTGGTTCTTCTCAGAGTCAGCTGTGGGATAAAGGATTGGCAAGAACCTGGCTGGCCTCCTGAGGTGCCACTGCAGATGTGCCTGCCTCCCTGGCCTGGGAGAGATGCCCCCAGAGAGCCCCAGCCTCCTGGTCTTCCTCCCCCACCTCCGCTTTCACAGCCCAGCCTGTCTGGATCCTTCTGCATGTGAACTTGCTCTGGTGGAGAGTGGCTGGATCAGCAAAATTCAGCAGAGGCTCTGGAGCTGGAAATTCGGGCAGCAATGGGCAGGCTGGTGTCAGTGACCCAATTTTTCAGAGCCCTGGTCAGCAGTGGGCATCTACCCTCCAGGAGGACAGCTGGTCACCCAGTCCCACACCCCCAGCCAAACACAACCGCTGCAGAAACCTCACACTCTTCACATGGGGCTCTTGGGTTTCTTTTTGACAGCCCTAACTGCCAACGACTCTGTGTGTGTGTACATGCCTCTCCCCCTCTTTTTATATTTCTGCACTATTTATAGTGACCCGTTAATCACCAGGGAGGGTGACAGTGCTGAAGATGAGAAGCAGCCCGGGCTGGCTTAGGGGCAAGCGAGCACGCTCTGGAAGGGAAGAAAGCCTCTTTTCTCCAGCTAGGCACGAGAAAGTTGATCAACAAATAAGGCCACCATGTGTCAGTTCAGGGTAAGGCACTGGGAAGGGCAAGAAATGTTAATGACATCAGAAAGATCTGAGTGTGGAGCTGGGCTCTGCTCCATGCCAGCTGTGTGACCTTGGGCAAGTCAGTGAGCCTCTCTGGACCTAGTTTTCTCTATTGTAAAATGGGAGTTTGAGTAAATGCCACATCATAGGTTCCTGGGAGAGTTAGCAGTAACGTCTGTCAGGTCCTGGCAGAGCGCCTGATGTGTGGTTGGAGCTCAACGAACACAGGCCATTATATTATGGTAACCGTGGGTCATGCCTGGCTCCTTCCCACAAGATGCTTTTAATTAATTGAGTTAGAAACTGGAGGAGGTCTACAGGAAGGGCTAGAGGGTGGTGAGACCTTTAGAAGAGAGAGCTCAGGGTAGGGGTCCGGCTCAGCCAAGGGTGCAGGAGAATAGCTTCTTACCCTGCGTCTGCACAGGAACTGGCAGGGATCTGGTTAAAAATGTGGCCCTTGGACTGCCGCCCATAGCGGTCCTGGCTCAGTCAGAACAGGTGGCCCCAAAAGCTGTATTTTGAAAAGTTGCCCAAGTGGTTCCTAATTAGCCAGCAGGGCCCCAGGCTGCATATGAACATTTGGGAGTCAATGAATTAGGTGATGCTCAGCTACTGATCACTCACCTAGAGCCAGACATCCTGGAATGTGAAATCAAGTGGGCCTTAGAAAGCATCACTATGAACAAAGCTAGTGGAGGTGATGGAATTCCAGTTAAGCTATTTCAAATCCTGAAAGATGATGCTGTGAAAGTGCTACACTCAATATGCCAGCAAATTTGGAAAACTCAGCAGGGGCCACAGGACTGAAATAGGTCAGTTTCATTCCAGTCCCAAAGAAAGGCAATGCCAAAGAATGCTCAAACTACCGCACAATTGCACTCATCTCACATGCTAGTAAAGTAATGCTCAAAATTCTCCAAGCCAGGCTTCAGCAATACAGGAAACATGAACTTCCAGATGTTCAAGTTGGTTTTAGAAAAGGCAGAGGAACCAGAGATCAAATTGCCAACATCTGCTGGATCATGGAAAAACCAAGAGAGTTCCAGAAAAACATCTATTTCTGCTTTATTGACTATGCCAAAGCCTTTGACTGTGTGGATCACAATAAACTGTGGAAAATTCTGAAAGCGATGGGAATACCAGACCACCTGACCTGCCTCTTGAGAAACCTGTAGGCAGGTCAGGAAGCAACAGTTAGAACTGGACATGGAACAACAGACTGGTTCCAAATAGGAAAAGGAGTACATCAAGGCTGTATATTGTCACCCTGCTTATTTAACTTATATGCAGAGTACATCATGAGAAACTCTGGGCTGGAAGAAGCACAAGCTGGAATCAAGATTGCCGGGAGAAATATCAATAACCTCAGATATGCAGATGACACCACCCTTATGGCAAAAAGTGAAGAGGGACTAAAAAGCCTCTTGATGAAAGTGAAAGAGGAGAGTGAAAAAGTCGGCTTAAAGCTCAACATTCAGAAAACGAAGATCATGGCATCTGGTCCCATCACTTCATGGGAAATAGATGGGGAAACAGTGGAAACAGTGTCAGACTATTTTTTTGGGCTCCAAAGTCACTGCAGATGGTGACTGCAGCCATGAAATTAAAAGACGCTTACTCCTTGGAAGGAAAGTTATGACCAACCTAGATAGCATATTCAAAAGCAGAGACATTACTTTGCCAACAAAGGTCCATCTAGTCAAGGCTATGGTTTTTCCTGTGGTCATGTATGGATGTAAGAGTTGGACTGTGAAGAAGGCTGAGCGCTGAAGAATTGATGCTTTTGAACTGTGGTGTTGGAGAAGACTCTTGAGAGTCCCTTGGACTGCAAGGAGATCCAACCAGTCCATCCTAGAGGAGTTCAGCCCTGGGTGTTCTTTGGAAGGACTGATGCTGAAGCTGAATCTCCAGTACTTTGGCCACCTCATGCGAAGAGTTGACTCATTGGAAAAAACCCTGATGCTGGGAGGGATTGGGGGCAGGAGAAGGGGACGACAGAAGATGAGATGGCTGGATGGCATCACCAACTCGATGGACTTGAGTTTAAGTGAACTCCAGGAGGTGGTGATGGACAGGGAGGCCTGGCGTGCTGCGATTCATGGGGTCGAAAAGAGTCGGACACGACTGAGCGACTGAACTGAACTGAACTGAGCTACTGAATGGTTCTGAACTAAAGCAAGCGTAATTCAATCTACTTTTTAGAAAGTGAAATCTGATCATTCTGTAGAGCTTTGTGATTCTCAAACTGGACTGAGCCTAGGGATCCACTGGGGATCTGGTGAAAATGCAGCTGCTAAGCCACCAGGTCTAGGGTGGCGGTGGGAAGACTGGGGGCAGGCAGTTGAGACGCAGGCTCTCTAACCAGCTCCCAGGCCAGGCTGGTGCAGCTGGTCCAAGGACCACACTCCCAGGACAAGGGTGGAGAAGAGCTTGTGTCCTATATTCCGCTTGTTAGCAAAGCTTTCTCACAGGGTAATTTTGGAGCTTTTCCACCCTGTTCTTTTCTCTCGGCACTAACTAATGGAATCCCGGAACCATCCCTTGAGAATAAGGCTGGTGAAAAGGAATTGCAGGAAGGTAAGAACATGGAGATGCCCTCTTTTTCCCCGGGGAAGCTGCATGTTGTGTTAAAAAAAAAAAAATCTGTTCAAAGAATCTTATCCGATAAGGTGTTAAGATGCGAACATTCACAAGACTCTGAAACTTGTTCTCCTGCCGGGTTTGGAAAATTTCTAATTGTTACCATTACATTCTGTGTTTAGCTGTCATAAAATTGTTCTCTGAGGCATTACTTGTTCAGTGGAATCATTGAGATGCCTGAGCTCTAGAACTCATTGCTCTGTCCTATGAAAGTAAGCTTAACCTCTTTTTTGGCAATCTGTAATTGTAGTCATCCAAGTTGATAATTTATTACCCCGGTAGCAATAATATTTGAATGGATAGTTCTACCCTCCTAAAAGCTATAAATGTTTGCGTGGCTTCTTCACAAGCCTGACAAGCATGGGAGTGGAGATCCTGGGTGCCCTGGCCCACCTGTGTCCTTAAAGGCTCCAAAATCATTTTCCAGCCCACGGACAGCCTCCCACTTCCTGCCTGCTTCTCCTCTCTGCTCTGCCCCCAGGCTTCCTCCCGCACCAAAGCTGCTTGCTCCACAGCCAGCTGGTGTCACCAGGAAGTGCAGGGGAGTTCGTGCCCCAGGGCTACTCGAGCAGTGGGGGATGGGAGTGATGGGCAAATGCCCTTTTCTCTCCCAGGGGATGATTCTGAGGCATGCTCCCACACTTCTGCAGGGAGTCTCTGATGCCCCAGACCCCATAGCAGCATCCTGCTCACTGATACCCACACTGGCAATCCTCCTTTCCCCGTCTCACTTTCTCCACTTCTTAATGTGCTTCGTGGGATCACTTCTCAGAAAAAAAACTACCTCTGCCTAGGTCCTTTTATAGAGCTCTGCTTTTGGGGAACCCAAAACAAACTAAAAAGGATCATTGGTACTTCCTTCCTCTCCCTGGATGCACAAAACTAAAATAAAACTCATTTTACTCTTGGATTTCTTATTCAAGCAAAGAATCTGAGAGCCTTTGTCTCCTGAATTAACTTCAGGAAATGGGAAACTGACTGTAGAGTCCAAAGCTCTTCCATTGGGCGGGTGTTGGGGGCTGGGCTGGCAACTTACACTCTGGTCCAGATCATCACTCTTCATGTGCTGGGCAATGAAGCTGACGCCCTCTAAAGCCTCCTGCACATCCTGCCTGAACCTCCCAGAAGACCTCAGCCGGAAATCTCTGGGGATACCCGCTGAGTCTGAGGCCACTGGAGACTTGGGAGCTGCCAAGCCAGGGTTCACAAAGTACATGGAGTTCCCATAGAGATTGGACGAGCTGGTGGGGCCCATGGCCAAGGTGGTGGTGGTGGTAGCCTCAGACTTGGTCAGGCGAGCCAGGCTGGACTGGGGGGCCCTAGAGGGGCTGCTGTCGGGACGCTTCATGAAGAGGAAGGTGGGGAGCTTGTGTAGGAAGCAGCGCTTGACCCAGGGTGCCATGGTGTGCGTGCTAGGTGAGCGGTGGTGCACGTTGAGCACGCAGACGCTGGTGACGATGGAGAAGGTGACCAGCACCATGGTGAACATGAGGTACTTGCCGATGAGCGGCACGTTGAGGGAGGTGGGCGGCACAATCTTAGAGATGAGCAGCAGGAAGACGGTGAGCGCCAGCAGCACGGAGATGCACAGCGTCATCTTCTCGCCACAGTCGGACGGCAGGTAGAAGACGAGGATGGCCAGGGAGGTGATAAGCACGCAGGGGATGATGAGGTTGATGGTATAGAAGAGCGGCTTGCGCTTGATGATGAAGTCATAAGTCACGTCCACATAACTGGGGTCCTGTGGGTTCACTGTCCTTCGCCCAGGGAGGGCGACAATGTCCCATTCGCCACTGGGGGTGAAGTCATCCATGCTGGCCGAGGGCATCTTGAGGACCATGTCAATCTCCGTGTGGTCGTATGTCCAGGAGCGGAACTTGAGGGAGCAGTTCTGCTGGTCGAAGGGGAAGTGCTTCACCTCGATCTTGCAGGCGCTCTTGCAGATGGCAGGGGGCAGCCACATGACACTGCCATTGGAGCGGACCACCACGTTGGTATAGAGAGACACCTCGTAGGTCCCGTCGGCGCTGGGGGCAGGGGCAAGGCACGGAGGAGAACATCATGAAACCCATAGATGACGTCCGGCTGTTCTTAGAACTGGCCAAAGAGCCCTGTGGGATTATTTCTCACTAGTCACTCTTCCAACCCCCCATGCTCTCAGTGGAAAGGCCTGCTTTAATTGGCAATTGCACAGCAGAGAGAGACCCTTCCATGAACAGCTTAAAGGCTTTATGTATATGAGCTCATTTAAGGCTCACAACGGTCCAATGAAGTAGGTATTATTAATATTATTGTCCCCATTTTACAGACGGGAAAACCAAGGTTCAGAGAAGTCAGCTGTCTTCAAGTTCAGAAAACTAGTAAGCAGTACCTCTAAGATTTGAAGTCTGGTCTTTCTGTTTTTACACCACCTACTCATAATCATTTCATGCTTTTGCTAGTACAATTATGACCTGGGAAGTCTGTTAGCCCCCTCCACCTATCTGAAATATGTATGCATATCAAGTCAGTGCTACACAGACAAAGAAATATATATGCATATCAAGTCAATGCAACTGACAGTCAAAAAGATGGTATGGAGGACAGAAAGAGCCCCGGACTCGGGGTCAGAAGGCTGGCCCTGGTGCCAGCAGTGCCTGAGTCCTAAGATCCTTCCCATCTCTTGGTCTCCAATTCCTCTCTGTAACTGAGGGTGCTGGCTCTGTGCTTCTCTAATTCCTCTTGTAGCATGACAGCTGGGAGGTCTGGGTGAAGCCCAGGACTGGAGGACCCCCAGGCTTGGCCCTCACCACCGTGGCCAAACCTTTCACTTACTTGTTGTAAAGCACGATGTCAGGCAGCCAGACGCGATTTGCAGGGATCCTCAGGATGTTCACACCCTCATAGCGAGAGCTGTTCCAGGCCAGGCGGTAGTCTGTCCATTCCTGAGCAGACAGGCAAGGCCCGGTCACTTGTAGGTCCCTCGCTGCCAAGGGGCAGCCCTGGAGAAAACGTCTCCTTGGGCTGGGGACCCTGCAGGGCACTTACCTGTTTCAGCCAGATGTTGGTGGTCATGATCTGTTCTCGCTCATTCTGGGGAGGGAAATGCAGCTATCAGTTCACCAAGTAGGAGGTGAACAGATCCCACTTTATCAAGCAAAAGGCTGTGAGCTTCAGGGCCATGTGACCAACCGCTGACCTAACATCTGCAAAAGGCTCAGAGGTATTTCATAACCAGCGTGCCTGAGACAGAGCTCCTTATCTTCACCCAGACCTGGGCTTCCACTGGCATTGCCATCTCAGTGAATGGCACCCCAGCCATACAATTCCACAAGCCAGTAAACCTGGCAGATGTCCCTGATCCCTGGCTCTCTGATTCATCAGTAAGTCCTGTAGATCAACAGGTTCCCAACCATTTTGGCACCAAGGACCAGTTTTGTGGAAGACAATTTTTCCATGGACTGAGGTGGCGGGGGAGGGGGGGGGGTGGTGGTTTCAGGATGATCAAGAACATTACATTTATCGTGCACTTTATTTCTATTTTGTGGCAATCTCAGGATATTCCACCTTGACTTTAGGGTTAGGATTTGTGCTCCTCTGAGAATCTAATGCTCCTGCTGATCTGACCTGAGGCACAGCTCAGGTGGTCATGGGAATGATGGGGAACAGCTGTAAATATGGATGAAGCTTTGATCGCTCGCTCACCATTCACGTGCTGTTCAGCCCAGTTCCTAACAGGCCACACTGCCAGCCCGGGGGGTTGGGGACCCTACACAAGTCTCAGATTTGCCTGCTTGAGATCAGCCCTGGGATTTCTTTGGAAGGAATGATGCTAAAGCTGAAACTCCAGTACTTTGGCCACCTCATGCAAAGAGTTGAGTCATTGGAAAAGACCCTGATGCTGGGAGGGATTGAGGGCAGGAGGAGAAGGGGACGACAGAGGATGAGATGGCTGGATGGCATCAGTGACTCGATGGACGTGAGTCTGGGTGAACTCTGGGAGTTGGTGATGGACAGGGAGGACTGGCGAGCTGTGATTCATGGGGTCGCAAAGAGTTGGACACGACTGAGCGACTGATCTGATCTGATTTGACCTGCCCATCTCCTCTGCCACTATCATCTCTTGCTTCATAGATACTGCATCTTTTCTGAATTCAAGGTTTGTGGCAACTCTGTGTGGAGCATCTTATTGACAGTTTTTCCAACCGCAGTTGCTCACTTTGTGTGTCTATGTCACATTTTGGTAATTATTGCAACATTTAAAACTTTTTCATTATTATATTTGTTCTGGTGATCTGTGATCAATGATCTTTGATGTTACTACTACAAAAAAATTACAACTCAGACGATGGTTAGCGCTTAATACTATTGCACACTTAATACAGCATAGTGTAAACATACCTTTTATATGTATTGGGAAACCAAAAAAATCATGTGACTTAATATTCACTATATTGTGGCGGTCTGAAACCAAACCTGAAGTATCTCCAACATAATATGGCAGTTATGCTCTACAAAGTCAATAGGGACCTTCCAGATTTCTTCTCTTCCACACCTAGAATGTGGTCCTCATATGCATGGTCCACAATGACCACTGCAGCTGCAGCCATTATACCCACATTCTAGGCTCTTGAAGGGTAGACGGAAAGAGGAGAGAGAAGATGCATGTCAGTTGTCTTTTTCCCTCAAATGTCTTGTTTTAATTAGAGTATTTAGACCATTTACATTTAGTGTAGATACTGATATATTTGGGTTTAAACCTACCATCTACCTGCTTTCTGTTTATTCCCTTTCTCTCTTTTCTTGCCTAATTTTGGATTAAATAAAATAAACAAAATTAAAAAAAAATTAAATAAAATGGATATTTTATTATCCATTTCTCCCCTTATTAATGTGACTCTTCTTTTAGTAGTTACTCTGGAGACTGCAAGATGCATAATCCTAACCTTTTAGCACCTAATATAAATTAGTACTTTTATCACTTCTAGAACAAGGCAAGAACTTTAGAACATTTCGTCTACACCCTCCTTCTGCTGCTGCTGCTTCTGCTAAGTCGCTTCAGTCGTGTCTGACTCTGTGCGACCCCATAGACGGCAGCCCACCAGGCTCCCCCGTCCCTGGGATTCTCCAGGCAAGAACACTGGAGTGGGTTGCCATTTCCTTCTCCAATGCATGAAAGTGAAAAGTGAAAAGTGAAAGTGAAGTCGCTCAGTCGTGTCTGACTCTTCACGACCCCATGGACTGCAGCCCACCAGGCTCCTCCATCCATGGGATTTTCCAGGCAAGAGTACTGGAGTGGGGTGCCATCGCCTTCTCCCACACCCTCCTTACTTTGGGGCTATTGTTATGTATTTAATTCTACATATAATAAAAATCTTGCATGATATATTTTTTGTTTTATACTGTCAATATCAGTTCAAATTCACCCATATATTTACCCTTTCTGTTATGCTTCATTCTTTCCTACATTTCTGTATTTCCATCTGGGATCATTTTTCCTTATGGTTGAAGAACATCTTTTGGTATTGAGTCTTCTTTTATTAAATTCTCTCTCTCTTTTTGTCTGAAAACATCTTTATTTAACCTTCAGTTTTAATTATTTTTTTTTTTACTGGTTGCATACATCTAGGTTTGCAGGTTTTTCTTACAGCATTTAAAAAATGTCATTTAATTTTTTGGCTTCCATTTCAGCTGTTAGTTTTATTGTTCCTTCTGACTTGTTTCTTCCTGACTGCTTTTAAGATTTTCTTTGTCTTTGGTGGTCAGGAGTTCATCTATGATGTACCTCGGTAAGATTTTCTTTGTATTTATCCCACATAGAGTTCATAGAGCCTCTTGCACCTGTATCTTAATATCTTTAGTCAGTTTTGGAAAATTCTCAGTATCACTTCAAATATTGCTTCTGTCTTATTTTGATATGCACTCTTTCAGGAACTCTAGATGCACATGTTAGACCCGACATTTTTATCACATACCATATTATCTTCATTTCCATGTTTTCCTTCCTTTTTTCTATCATTTGTCTAGATATTTTCGATTGACCTTTCTTGCTGTTTATTTTCTCTTCTGCTATGACCAATCTTCTATTAAACTCATCTAATACATTTTAAATTCTCTATCACTTTAAGTTTCCTACACATATTAATGCATGTTATTTCCTTTTTAAGGAAATTTATTTTGTTTATTTTTAGTAGTGATAAAATACATATAACACAATTTTTACCATCATAATGCAAGTTATTTTAAAGTCTATGTATGATGACTTCAATATCTGAATCATCTGTGTGTATTTCCCTTCTTTTATCTGTTTTTTCTTTTCTTATTTCATCTTGTCTTATTGCTTTCTTAGTAGGTTTTTATCTGACTTTATCCGCCTCCAGGGAGGACCAACTTTGGCTTTATGGCAGGCAGTCAGAGGAAGGGCAAATCATTTTCATTGTCTGTGACTGAGCTGGCTCAAAGCAGGGTTTAGTTTTTGTGAGGGCTGGTCTGTGCTTGATTCCTTTTGATTCTTAGGGATGGTCCTTTCAAGGTTCTCACCAAGGCCCCATCTCCTTGGTGGGGCTCCAATTCCAATTTGTGTCATCTCAGCCCTGCAAGAGTGGCAATGATTCAGCTAGGCTTCCCAACCTCTTAGCCACCACTTTGGATTCAGCTCCCTGCCTCTTGGCCCAGTGTTTGCTGCTGCTGCTGCTAAGTCGCTTCAGTCGTGTCTGGCTCTGTGCGACCCCATAGACAGCAGCCCACCAGGGTCCCCCATCCCTGGGATTCTCCAGGCAAGAACACTGGAGTGGGTTGCCATTTCCTTCTCCAATGCATGAAAGTGGAAAGTGAAAAGTGAAAGTGAAGTCGCTCAGTCGTGTCTGACTCTTAGCGACTCCATGGACTGCAGCCCACCAGGCTCCTCCGTCCATGGGATTTTCCAGGCAAGAGTATTGGAGTGGGGTGCCATTGCCTTCTCCAGCCCAGTGTTTACCAATCATCAAATAAGGGGGAAAGCACCAGAGACTGTCAGGGCCACCTCCTGGGTCCTGGTCCCTCAAATCCTAGACCTAGAAGTTCTCTAAGACCTTCAAACTAAGTGTGGGGAGGACAGGCATTTTTGTCTGGCTTTTCTAAATATTCTTGTGAGAAAGTTAATCTGCAACAAGCAACTCTGTCAATAATGGAAGCTGAAAACCTTCATCTGCCTTAAAAATTATTTTTAAGTGGAGGTACAATTTACATACTGTGAAAGGCATAGTTCTTAAGAGGTACAATTTGATCAGTTTTAACAATGCATTATCCAGGTAGCCCATCTCCTTTCAAGGTAGAACAATGCTATCACTCAGAAAGGCCTCTTCTTCTTTAGTCCCACGTCTTAGTCCTCTCTACTTCCCCAGCAGCTGCCTTCCCAAAGACAGCCCCAGCATTTCCAGAGTGCAATCTCTGAAGGCCTGTGGGCCTTCGCATGGCACAAACTCCCTGTTTGCGCCCTAGAAACTTCCATCTTTAAGCTGGTTATGCCCTAATCCTCCCTTCTCGAAAACCAAACCCTGAAATAGAGTAGGGAAAGTAAGCCCCCAAACCTCACATCTGTTCCATACACAGCTTTCAGGATTATGATGGCTCACAGGTGTGGGAGCTGGAGGCTGTGTGCCCTCCTCTTTCTGGTAACTTCTGTTATCCCACAGAGTAGATCTGGGAGGGGCAGCCTGACCCTGGAAGCATGGCAAGAGTTGCCTGCCTGTCTTTCCTCACTAGGGCAGCAGCTGGGCTCACCCCATTAAGCAAAAAGCCCTTGGCTGGACAATAACACTCAGACATCAGCCTGGGAGTGGCCTGGCCGGAAGCGCTTATTCCTTCCAGTTGGCCTGCGGAGAGGAGATGGGCAGAGCGCACAGGCTTTTCACCCCTCCCCCATTTGGGAGCTGTGCTTCCTCCCAGGGGAGGAAGCCAGCCAGTAATTTGGCCAAAGCCTTTGCCAGGGCTATAGGTTGGAGGGGCTGGCTTTGTGGGGCCCGACTGGGCTAGGGAGAGAGGCTGGGGATAAGAAGGCAGCCGCTGGACCAGAGGAGGTTCAGCCATCTTGGCCGGCTCCTTCCCCTTGCTTGGACACAGTACCCCACACACTCCCCATGTGAATGCTCTTCTCAGAGCCGCTTTCAGAGGCAGGGTTCCAAACCTGTGCATGGGGATGTGGAAAGGGCCACAGGGAAGATTAACAATGGGCCATGGTTTTCTCAGGCACCCCCAAGTCAGAGACAGTAGAGGGGAGAGAGGGAGCTCCTTGTACCTCAGCACCCCTACCCAGGTTCCGCACCTACACATGACAACCCTACTTGTGGACTCTACAATCCATTCTTCATTTCCATACCCACAGTGACTACCCTCATTTATCCAGACCCTCACCCAGTTGGCTAGACCAAGGCAGCAGCTGACTCTGGCCCTGTCCCTACACCTGAGCCTCTGTAGCCATCGGTTTCTGTACCCTGATTCCTATTTCCCCTCGATAGGTAGGGGATATGTGAGGTCATCTGTTCAACAGAGAGGGGAGATGATAGGATAAAAGGAGGAGATGCTTATGGCCATGTTGGAGGCCCATCTGTCTGTGGCAGGCCTGTTGGCTGCCTGCTCAGTGGTCATTCCACCCTTATAACTTCTTTGTTAATAAAACTATGACTTTGTTAGATACTGCATACTCATGAACTTCATGGGCCCTTCTCTGGCCTCCTCGCCACGTACTTTATTATATATTTAGCTGTGCCGGATCTTAGTTTCATCACGCAGGATCTTCGTCTTCATTGCAACATGCGAGATCTTTAGTTGCAGCATGCAGGATCTAGTTCCCTGTCCTGGGATAGAACTCAGGCCCCCTGCATTGGGAGCATGGAGTCTTAGCCACTGGACCACCAGGCAAGTCCCACCTCATATTATTTAAGTCTTAGCTAACCGTGGTAATTCCATTCCTCCAGCCAACAATCAGTGAAAGCTTAGGCATGAGCTGCAGCCCTGGCCACTGGGATGCCCAGAGGTGGGGAAGTTTCTGGGAAAGTCTTCCTCATACTCAAAAAGGTACCCAAAAAAAGATTTGCCATTTCCTGCCACAGACATTGTCATGTGAAGATTTTATGTTTGGAACCATGGCCACCATCTTATGATCAAGGTGGGGGTCGGTGGGGGGGGCGGCGCAGAAAACAAGAGAATAACAGTCCTGACATCATTGCCAACAACCTAGAATCCTGACATCACTGAATTACTGCATTAATTGAAACATTTAACGACAACACTGAAACGACTGGCCTGCTCTCCTGTTATGCGATATAACAGATGTCCTTATTGTTTTAGCCACTCATAGTTGGATGCTTTGTTGATCATCCAACTATGCTTGAAGCCAAAGCACTGTAATTGGTATCAGGGTCATGGATGTGCAGGCGGCTCCAAAGTGTGGAACAGAGTGCACAAAGTGGGCAAGACCTCTCTAGCAAAGAAAAGAGCGAGCGCAAAGACACAGACGGCAGTTTGGGAAAGAAAAATAGTAACTTAGAGGCCGAGTCAGGGGTCTCAAAGTTTAGGCAAATTCCTTAATTTTCACACACAGAAAAAGATCAGATGAATAACCTTGGGGCACGTCTGCCCCCAGTACCTACCACGCTGATGAGCTGGGCCAGGGAGAGCTGCAGCTGGATGGAGATGAGCTGGGAGGAGCTGGTGGCTGGGCGGATCAAGTTGTTGTAGCGGGTTTTGTTCAGAAGGTCGTCCATGAGCTTCTCCTCTGCATTGGCCACACGGCAGTCCCCTGGGAAAGCACACAGTCAGATCTGCAGGATCCTCATCCAACTGATGGCAAGGAAAGGGAAAGCTGCAAAGGCCAGGGAACACAGGTGCCCTCAGGGCCGGTCGGAGCAGCTAAGATGCTGCCAGGCCTGCCTCTCCTTGCTGCTACTGCTAAGTCACTTCAGTTGGGTCCGACTCTGTGCGACCCCATAGACGGCAGCCCACCAGGCTCCCCCGTCCCCGGGATTCTCCAGGCAAGAACACTGGAGTGGGCTGCCATTTCCTTCTCCAATGCATGAAAGTGAAAAGTGAAAGTGAAGTCGCTGAGTCGGGTCCAACTCTTAGCAACCCCATGGACTGCAGCCTACCAGGCTCCTCCATCCATGGGATTTTCCAGGCAAGAGTACTGGAGTGGGGTGCCATTGCCTCTCCTTGGGGTCTTCCAATTATATCTGTCTAAGACACAGCTCAGCTCTCTCCCCCCTTGCCCTACATCTTCCTCCTTCTGTCCACTCTGACAGTGAATGGCACCTGGGCGTCTATTTCTGACCCCTCTCTTGGTTCATCCAAGTGGCCACCCAGTTCTGTCTCTTCTACTTTCCAAGTCACTCAGTCCGTCCTCCTCTCTCCATCCCTCCAGCCCTGATCCTGGCTCACCACCCTGCCCCCAGGCTCTTCCAGGGAGACCTCTTTGCTGGTCTTCCCTCCCTAACTCTGCCCCTGCTGCCATGTCCCATCAATGCCAGAGTGGTCTTCCTACAGCTACTGGATCAGACCCCATCCCTGCCCATAACCTCTCAGAGCTGTAGGCAGAGTTCACATCACATGTTTCAGCTTGGCATCCAGAGTCCTTTGCTCCTGGCACCAGCATCACTTCCTCAACCTGATCTTTCCTTACCTCTCCACCTCTGTGCCTAGGTGCTCTATATTTCACCCATATATACTGTTTTCATTTCCCCATGTGCCCTTCACTGTCTCACTTCTAAGTCTTCCAGTGTACTCTTCTGCCAGAATAGCCACCAGCCGTCAAATATCTGAGTGTCTTTCTTATGCCAGGCACTGCGTTATGTGCTGGTATAACAGCCAGCAAAGACCCAGAAATGGCTCCTGCCCTCAGAGAGCCTCCCGTGTAGTGGAGGAGAGACATTACTCAAACGTGAATTTGTGTTCAGAGCTGGGGAGATGGTGATGCTTTCACTAAAAGAGAAAAGGCCTGGCCCAGGGGGCAGTTTCCTGGGCTCAGACTCTGCCCTACAGAGAGCAAAGTGTCTTTGAAATACCAAATGAAGGGGTCCAACTGGCAGTTGGCTCCTGGTCTGGAGCTTAAAGGAGGGGTCTAGGCTCAACCATATTTGAGACCCAGCAAAGGCAGCCTTCTGCAAGGAGCCTGATGTGGTCGTGAGCCCCACTGAACGCTCACAGCCCCAGAGCTCCCCTTTCTCACACCCCAGATCTCTTGCCACGTGGCATCTGTGCCTTTGTCCTGTCTCCCTCACACGTCTGGAAGTGAAGGTGAGGTTCAGGAACTCCATCATGTTCATTCTGGTGACTTCAGTTAGGGGTAGGTGGGGAAAGGGCCTTGGAAAGAAGGACCCTCCAAGGAAGGTCAAGAACACCTGAGCGGGAGATCCCAGGGATAAGGGAAGAGATGAGGGTGTACAGAGGAAATAGTGGGGCAGCAAGAAAGAGGGGGAAAGGATGAGGGAATAAGGAAGGCTGAGGAGGTGGGGGTGGGTCTGCTAGCTCAGCAGGCCCCGCACTGGGATTACATCTCTGGATGTGGCCAGAGGACCCTGAATGTGAACTGCCCAACAGAGCAAGTCTGAGGTGGACTCCTGGGTGGGAGCTGGGCTGGATGCAAGGCCATGGAGGGCAGCTACTACCCTGCCTGCTCCACACACTTTCCAACTCGTTGCCTATCTGGAGCAGATGCAATATTTAGTGCCTGTGAAAGATGCTCCCGGCGCACCTGCTGCCCACTGTCCCTCCCCCAAACTGCTCCAGGCTGCCCAGAGGGTCCTGTGGATGCCTGGCCTACATTCTGAGCTCTGCCTCTCACAGCCTGGACCCCCTCCCAGAGGCCAGCTGCTGGAAGCCAGTCTGTAGCCCCCCAAGTTGACACACCATTTCAGCAGGGTATGACTTGCCCAGGTCCATCTGGCATGTCTGGGACAGCTCAGGTCAGAATCTGTAGCTCCTGGCCCCCACCCCTGAAGGGCTGGATCCCACATCTCTGCAGCCCCAGGAGGCTGGTTTACCTGGGTATCTAAGAGGCCAGGGCTGCTCTGCAGGCTGTGGGAGCCCGTATTCCAGCTCTGAGCCCCCTGGGAGGCTCAGATTGCTCACCTTTGGGGCTGTCCTTTCTCTCAGGCATTCATTTGGCCCCCAGGGACCCCTTCCCATTTTGAGGACCAACTGTGGGTTCCAGAGAAAGCGGTTCCAAAAACCTTAGACCACTTATCCCACTCTCTATTTCTTATCTGGGGAAACTGAGACCAAAGAGGGGGAGGAACTTACTCAAGGAACCCCAGCAAGTCAGAGGCAGAGCCAGGTTTAGGAAGCTCTTTCAGGTAGAGCCTCGCTCCCACGCCAATCCCCAGCCCCTGGGTCTTCTATCACACCCTTAAGGAGCCTGTCCCTGCGGAAGCCATGCAGGGGTCCAGGGCCGAGTGTGTACTCATGCCTGTGCCTGCATTTGTACTTGTGTACGTGCAGAGGGCGGGGCGGGAGGGGGGCAGCAAAGGTGAGGGGGGCTTCAAACAATACATGTTTAGGCTTTTCAATCTGCTGCTTTATGCCTGTGAGGCCTGCCAGGTTTAAAAGACAAGGAACAGGCCTCTCACTCCCAGATGATAGGGGTGGCCCAGAAGAGGTGAAAGCTTCACAGACACAGTGAGGGGGTCGGTCACCTTGGAACCCTGAGGCCAGCAGAGATACACAAAGAGGCCACCACTAGGGGTCAGTCATGACCCAGTGATTCTGAGGAGGAGTGGGCCCCACCTGCCTAGGTCCAGCGCCTTGTCTTCCTAGGCCTTCCCTGCAGGTGTTAATAGTCTGAGAGGGGTGACAGTCTGCGAGGAAGCCATGGCTGGAATTCTAAACTGGGTGAGTGTGTGAACAGTTTGAAAAAGCAGAGCTTATCATAAAAGCTATATTGGAAAAACGGAAAGGCAATAGCTATTGGTTTGTAATATGAGCCCCACAGCTATTGGGGCTTCCCTGGTGGCTCAGATGGTAAAGAATCTGCCTGCAGTGCAGGTTCCATCCCTGGGTCAGGAAGAGCCCCTGGAGAAGGGAATGGCAACCCACTCCAGTAAGCTTGCCTGGAGAATCCCATGGACAGAGAATCCTAGCAGTCTACAGTCCATGGGTCGCTAACACTTTCTTCTTTTCACAAATCACAGAAAGTGAAGGGTCACTTTTATGGAATCTTGGCAAGTGGGCATCTGAAAGGCAGAATGATTTTCAGTTGAGGATGTTTGTCCTTAACAGAGGAAGTGAACAAGAGATTTGCATTTATTAAAAGGCAGCTACGGATTTTTTCCCCCAAAAGTTGAGGGTTTTAGCTTTTACAAAGAGCTCATGATATATTACCAGTAGCTTCTCCAATCATGTGTAAGAATCACCAGGATGCTTGTATAAATGCAGACTCCTGGGCTCCATTTCCAGAAATTCTGACCCTGTGAGCCTAGGATGGGGCCCAGGGATGTGTACTGGGTGTTTCTGATGCAGGTGGCCCTAGGACCATATTTAAGAAACACTGCAACTGACACACCGGAGAAGGCGATGGCACCCCACTCCAGTACTCTTGCCTGGAAAATCCCATGGACAGAGGAGGCTGGTGGGCTGCAGTCCATGGGGTCGCTAAGAGTCGGACACGACTGAGCGACTTCACTTTCCCTTTTCGCTTTCATGCATTGGAGAAGGAAATGGCAACCCATTCTTGCCTGGAGAATCCCAGGGATGGCGGAGCCTGGTGGGCTGCCGTCTATGGGGTCACACAGAGTCGGACCCAACTGAAGTGACTTAGCAGCAGCAGCAGCAACTGACACATGAGTCCCCAAGTATGTAGTCAGGGCATATCATACCCATAGAACAGACAGGGAAACGGAGGCCCAGAGAGGGTCAATGAGCAAGTGGTGACAGAGCCAGGACACACACATGGAGTGCAGACATCATCTCTGGGGAGAGCTCCACTTCCCAGTAGGAAATTGCATGTCCCCCCATCCTCTTCCATCACCCCCTGGTATGTCTCTGTCCAAGAAAGATACAGCCCTGGTCCTCTAGTGGGCTGACTAGAGCCTGAAAGATAAGCTTGGGCTGGAGGGTAGGGACTGAGAGTCCTTGGAACACAGATGGGGAGACTGAGGCCCAGAGCAGGCAATCCTCACCATACCTGACTCTGCTTGGGCAGGGCTGACTGGGTTTCCCTTCGAGGTAGAGGCTGCAGGTTCCTGAGTGGCAGGCCCAACTTCACCAGCCCTGCACTCAGCCAAGCTGGCTGTCCCGACGGCCAACCCCTAGGGGGTGGGTGACCAGAGCCAGAGGTGCCAACGAAGTGTGTTTCCTAGGAGATCCACCCCCAAACACACCTGGATTGGCAAGTTGAGTACCACCCCCACCTCCCCACCCCAAGCTAAATTTCGCTGTCTCTACAATAGCGCTGGGGTTGAGCACACCTTCCTGTCCACTCAGCCCCGCTACCCAGCCCAAAGGCGCTCGATTCGGAGGGTGGCCCTGGTGGCCACGCAGAGGACACGCGGTCCCCACCCCAAACTCGCAGACCCATTCATCCTGCCCCTCCCCTACTGCTGGAGAGTGGGCTTAGCCCCGCCCACGCCCCCACTCGTCGGGGACCATCTCGGGCCACTCCCCCGGGTGATAAGCACCCCCCCTTCCCTCCCACCTATAGCCAGTTCAGCCCGGCTATGCCAGACTCAGTCGCCCCTCCCTCCTTCCCCGAAAAGAACTCACCTCGCCCGCAAAGGGCAACCAGTGAGAAAAGGACCAGAGGGAGAGCGCTTCTCATGACGCGAAGGGGCTGGAGAGGTAGCCGAAGCGAGTTCAGCGGTCGGACCGCCCGGGCACAGGCAGCCTCGAGCAGGCTAGTGAGAGCGGATGCCCACGGCCTCGGAGGTATGAAGTGGCGGTGCGGAGGGCACTAGGACCCCGCGGAGAGCCCAGCTGAACCCCGCTGGGGGCAGCAGCTGTGAGCTACGCCCACTCGGGAATGGGCGGGGCCAGCACCAATGGGGCGCTACTGGCTCTTCTGAGCCAACCTCCTAGGGTCGTCACCCCGGGCTGACCTTGGTACTTCCAGACCTACTCAGGCCTCCCACTTTCCCTAAAGGGAGGCTGGCAGAACAGCGCCTGCACCCTTTGTACAACTGGGGAGACTGAGGCGGACCCTGGCTCTCGCTCTCTTACCTTTTCGAAAAGTGCTTGTACTCTAGCCGGCAGTTCTCTAGGATTTGCCTGCTGTCAGGACTCAGGAGGTCTTACAGAAAAAGATCTCCAGTCTGTGCCCATGGGATTTGCTGAAAGCAAGGAGCACTGCAAGAAGTGGGGAATAAGACTGGTGGTGTGCGGCACAGCTATCTGCAGACATTGGGGAAAGGGTGCCTAGGGCAAGTGTGTGGATTTGGGGAGGGTTAAATGATTCAGAGTCCCCTTACATACTAATAGATTGAGTGACTGGGGAAGGGACAGGATAGGGCCGGAGTGGACTGACTGTGTCCTCCCACTTGAGCCTTACAACCTGTGCTGACCCCAGACGGCTCTGGTGCTTCAAGGGAGCAAGCACCCCCTCCTCCAGCTAAGTGATCCTTGCTTAGAGTTGGAATCAGTATCATTCCTTTGGGAGTTGGGGGACCTTACAGGACAGGCATCAACACCAGGGCAGCCCTACTTTTGGACCTGACCAGAAGTGGCGCCTCGACCCAGGATCCTACAGGGCGTTTGGCATATTCCTGTAGCCCTCATTCCAAGCTTTCCACCTCCTCCCCTCCCTGAGCCCCACCAGGCAGACCTAGCAACTGGAGGGACAGGGCAGGGTCTGGGGGAGTGGTCACCTAAAGATAGTAACTTTGCCACTTTCTCTCCAGGACTCAGGCTTGCTATCATATGGATTTCCCCAGTGTCTTTTTTGCTATAATTTGACATGTTGGCATATATTCTTTTTAAAAGAACACTGTTGAAATGGAGCTGATTTTCCTTTTAAGATGGCTTGGAGAATGTAGGATTGAGTGCATTCTCTTCTCCAAACTGTAGCAATAAATAAATGAAATATTGGGTTGGCCAAAAAGTTTATTTGGGTTTTTCTGTAAGCTATTATGGGAAGAGCTGAACAAACTTTTTGGCCAAGTCAGTGTATAAAGCAAACAAAAAGACAACCAGGCTGAATATAAGATCTTCATGAACCAACTTTGGGGGCAGGGAAAGCAAAGTAATGGGGGGGGGCTGAAATTGGGAGCCGACTGGGCTCTGGAAGTCAAAGGCAGTGGCAGGTGCTTAGGGATAGAAGGAGACTAAAAGACTCTTGGCTGGAAGCTAGGGGCTTGATTGTATCCCAATCCCTGAAAGATGCTAGAGAGGGATACTGCTGCTGATCTGTTGTCTGAGGCCTTAGCTCATAGTATCTGTATTACCTCTCATACACCATAGCACAGGAGCTTGAAAATGCCATGGGACTTGGAGGCATCGCAAAACCTTAAGTTAGCTGAGCAACGGTGGGAGGGTGGGAAGGGAGAGAGAGAGGGAGAGGATACATTATTCATTCAAACTAGCCTAACTTGTGCTGAAACATAAGTGAAGTGCTCAGAGAATGATGGGGAAAGGGTTCCATTGACCAGATCTGGGACAATTTTAGCATTAAAATAAATAATGATAATGATGAATATTCATTGAGTAAAATGAGAAAATTTAAGACTATATTGTAGTAGATAAATGATGAAAGTTTGATGATAAATGAGGAACTTAACATAGTTTCAAAATACCTCCCCACAAAACTTTTATTAATTATAAAGGGGTAAAAGAGTTGACGGAGGAGAAATTTTGCAGATACCACCTGTGGTAGATTGAATAATGACCCCCAAAGACGTCCACATCCCTATTTTGGAATCTGCGGTTATCACTTTATATGGTGGAAGAAACTGCTTGTGTGATTAAATTTAAGGTCTTGGGATGCGGAGATTCTCCTAGTGGGACTGATATAGTCACAGAGGTCCTTATAAGGGGAAGCAGGGAATCAGAGAATGTATGTGAAAATGGAAGCAGAGATTGGAGTGATGCAGATATGAGCTAATGAATGCCAAGGCAGCCTCCAGAACTGGAAGAGGCAAGGCACAGATTCTCCTTTGGAAACACCACAAGGAATTAGTTCTTGTGTACCTTGATTAGTTCTGCCAGTACCTTGATATTAGCCCCATAAGACTGATATTGGACTGCTGATCTTCAGACCTATAAGAGAAAAAAAAAATTATGTTGTTTCAAGCCACTACATTTGTGGTAATTTGTTACAGTAATTTTAGGAAACCAATATAGTACCTCAACCAAGTGATCAAAATTAACATCATGAATAATGGAGCAAATCAAAATTGTACATTACCTGATAGGTTCCAATGCACAGGATTGCTTCTGTGATATTCCTGCCAAAGATGTATGACTTGAATCTAGTCATGAGGATGCATCAGACAAACCCAGATTAAGGGATATTCTATAAAATAATTGGTCTGTAATCATCAGAAGTATCAAGGTTGTGAAAGTCAAGGAGAGACTAAGGAACTGTTTCAGATAGAAGGAGACTCAAGTGACATCACAGCTAAATGCAACATGTGATTCTGAAATGGATCCTTTTGCTATACAGGACTTTATGGGAACAACTGGCAAAATATGAATGGGGTCTGGGGATGAGATAATAATGCTATATCAATGTTAATTTCTTGATATTGATGACTATATGTTGGCTATATCTACAAAGATATCTTTGTAACTAATGCACACGAAAGTGTCAGAAGCTTATGTTGTAAATGTAATCAAAATGATGCAAGGGGGAAAAGTTCTTTGTATGATACTTGCAACTTTTCTCTAAATTCGAGATTTAAAAAAAAGCAAAGTGAGCTTGCAGACCGAGATTTGAAAACTTAAGCAATCAAAGGCTAAGAAAGTCAATAAAATATATTGGTGAATTGACTCCAGATAAAATACATTTTTAGGAAGAAAATAAAAAGAAGAAAAGCTATCCAACTTATTTGTTGAGGATAGTATAATTGTGGTACTAAATCAGACAAAGACAGAGAATTATAGGCCAATGTGATTTATGGGTATTTTTCACAGGGAGATGGCATGGGCTAGTGGTTAGTGCGTGGCCTCTGGAGCCAAGCAGTCTGGATTTATATTCTGGTGTCACTACTAATATTCTCTGTGAACTTGGGGAAGTGACTTAACTTCTCTGTGCCTCAGTTCTCTCATATTTCAGAGGAGGAAATAACATTCAAAACAATAGGCCTTCTAGGATGAAATGAAATAATTTATTTAAAATGCCTTAATGGTGCCTGGAACATGGAAAGCACCTAATAAATGTTAGCTCCTATTAGTTTTCATGAATGTAGATGCAAAAATTCTAAACAAGATAATACCAAGTTGAAAACAGCAGTGTACACACACAAAAATATTGCGTCATGGCAAAGTAGAGTTTATTCCAAGAACCAAGAGTGAGTCAACATTAGATAACTCACTAATGTAATAAACCACCCTGACAGATTACTCATGCAATGCAAACTATTAGCAAACTAGCTTCCTTAACCTAATAAACATGTAGCACTGATCAGACTTAATGGTAAAACTTTAAAAGCAATTTCCATCAAAGTCAAGACTTACACAAGGATGTCTTCTATCATAGTTTCTATTCAGCACTATATTGGAGATCCTACACCTTCTTGTGGTAGCTTAAATTATGTGAAATTGCCATATTTTTTTAGGTCACAGGCTGCCCAACAGCAGCAACTTATATGATTCAACCTATAAAAGGAAGAAATAAATAGCATTTAAGAATTGGAAAAGAAAACTACCCGTATGTGCAGACAATGTGATTGTCTGTGCAGAAAATCCAAGAGAACATACAGAGAAATTATTAAAACTAGTAAGAGAGTAAGGTTACTAAATTCAAGATCAACTTTTTAAAAATTATTAGCATTTGTGTACCAAATTATAACAAGTATAGAAAAAGAAATTCTATTTACAACAGCAACAAAAATCTGAAAAGGCATCAAGCAAAAGATACACAAGAACTTTCATGTAGAATATTATGTTGTAAAAATTATTCCAGGACTTGAAGAATTGACTAAATGGAAATATATAACATGTTTATGAATGTAAGGACTCAAATTATAAAATGGAAATACTAATATTTATGAACAGGAGGACCTCATGGACAGAGGAACCTGGTATATTATATTACTTATTACTAAATTAAACTATAAATTTGATGTGATTCTCACACAAATCCCAGTAGAATTTTTCATGGAACTTACTGGGTGCATTGTAAGGTCCAAGTAGAAATCAAGGGACCAAGAAGAGCATAGCGAACACCACTGGTGCCCTGCCTCTACCCTTCAGCATCACAAACCCCATACATGCCAGGAAGTTGATGCGTCCAAGAGCAGCATTAATATATTAATCATACCTTTTCATGTGACATCTAAGGCTTTGCTGATCCTGTAGAGACTCCCCCTTCCAGGGCTTAGTCAATTTCTAGACATAATAAAGAACTTACCTGCCAGTGCAACTTTCATATGCATACCAACTATCTAAAGCCCATAGCCCTGAACTAACTCCTTATCAGGCTCTTATACTCCAGCCCACTATCCATCTGGCTTAATCATCCTACGGCCAAGTATTTGACAACTGCAGATAGCTGATATGTCCCAGAGGCCACTGAAATTATTCAAACTAGAAAATCCCACGGACGGAGGAGCCTGGTGGGCTGCAGTCCATGGGGTTGCAAAGAGTCGGACATGACTGAGTGACTTCCCTTTCACTTTTCACTTTCATGCATTGGAGAAGGAAATAGCAACCCACTCCAGTGTTCTTGCCTGGAGAATCCCAGGGATGGGGGAGCCTGGTGGACTGCCGTCTATGGGGTCGCACAGAGTTGGACACAACTGAAGGGACTTAGCAGCAGTAGCAGCAGCTGCCAATCCTAAGCCTACTTACTTTGCCTTGCTTTCCCTGCAGAAACCACAATAAAGGCTCGTGCCGTTTCCCCTCACTCTCTCTGCCTCCTGACTGATCTTGGGACTTTGCAGGGTGGCCCTGCATGGCCCGTCATGCCTCCTGTGTCTAGGCAGCTGTGGGTATGATGTTGAAAACTTCCTCCTTTATGACAGTCATTTCCATGTCTGTGTGTCTTACTGCTGCTAAGTCGCTTCAGTCGTGTCCAATTCTGTGCGACCCCATAGACGGCAGCCCAATCAAAACAAATCCTGGATACATTTTTAAAATAGTCAATGAGGAATGAGAGTTAGCCTATAAATAACCCAGTTTCTTTGCCTGTGGGTTGGAAGAACTCTAAAGTGCCCATTGAGACTGAGCTCAGGTGGTCTTCCAGCTTGTTCATTAATGCACCCCCATTGACTTTCTTCCCTTATACCTCGCTTCCCCACTCTTACCTGTTCTTCCTGTGACCGCTCGCTAAAGAAAATCCTTGCACCCAAATCCTTGTCTCAGACTCTACTTCTCGGGAAACCCAAATTGCTTGTGGGGTGGTGGTGGGGCTTCCCAGGTGGCACTAGTGGTAAAGAAACCCCCTGCCAATGCAAATTAGAATTTTCTCTGGGTATATGCCAGGGAGTGGGATTGCAGGGTCATATAGTAACTCTAATTTTAGGTTTTGAGGGAACCTCTATACTGTTCTCCATAGTGTCTACACCAATTTACATTCTACCAACAGTGTAGGAGGGTCCCCTTTTTACTAAATGCTCTCCAGCATTTATTATTTGTAGACTTTTTGATTATGGCCATTCTGACCAGTGTGAGGTGATAGCTCCTATAGTTTTTATTTGCATTTATCTAATAATTAGAGATGTTGAGCATCTTTCCATATGCCTATTTGCCATCTATACATCTTCTTTGAAGAAATATCTGTTTAGTTCTTCTGCCCATTTTTGGATTGGATTGTTCCCTTTTTGTTATTGAGTTATATGAGCTGTTTGTATATGTTGGAAATTAAGCCCTTGTCAGTTGCATTGCTTGCAAATATTGAGTTGGCCAAAAGGTTCACAAAAAAACCCAAATGAACCTTTTGGCCAACCCAATATTTCCTACCAATCTGTTGGTTGTATTTTCATTTTGTTTATGGGGTTTTTTTGCTGGGTGAAAACTTATGAGTTCAATTAAATCCCATCTGTTTATTTTTGCTTTTATTTCTATTGCCTTAGGAGATTGAACTAAGAAAACATTGTTTTGATTCATGTCAGAGAATGTTTTGGCTATGCTTTCTTCTAGGAGTTTTATGGTGTCTTGTGTTTAAGTCTTTAAGCCATTTTATTTTGTATGTGGTGTGAGGGACTGTTCTAACTTCATTGATTTGCTTGTGGCTGTTCAGCTTTTCCAACATCACTTGCTAAAGAGACTGTCTTTTCCCCCTTGCATACTGTTGCCTCCTTTGTTGAAGATGAGTTGTCCATAGGCGTGTGGGTTTATTTTTGGGTTCTCTGTTCTGTTCCATTGATCATGTGTCTGTTTTTGTGCCAACACGATGCTGCTTTGATTACTGTAGCTTTGTAGTATTGTCTGAAGTCTGGGAGGGTTATGCCTCCAGCTTTGTTCATAATGGTTTAAATAAGACAGATATCTACTTCTCTCACACATAGAAACCTGGAGGTTGGCAATATAGGACTAATATGGTCACTTTATTTCCCAAACTTCCTGTGACACATGATCCTTCTAGCTTTCTGCTCTATGATCCTAAGGCAATATTTCTTGATCTGTATGTTTCAAGATGGCTGCTAAAGCTCCATCCATCACATGTGCATTCCAGTTAGCCAGAGGAGTAAGAAATCCAGCAGAAAAAGCTAAGAGCATAGACCAGCTGTCTTTTAAGGAAACGTCTTGGAAAACTGCCTCTTAACATTTCTGTTTATATCCCATTCAGCAGATCTTTGTCACACTTGGCTCCAAAGGAGCTTGGGAAATGTAGTCTTTATTCTGAGTGGTGATAATCCAGTAGATAATTGGGGATTCTACCATGGTAGAAGTAGGGGAAAATGGATATTAGGGTACAGTAGCAGACTATGCCCTAAGCATCTGCTTTGTACCAGGATCTGTTCTTGGAAATGAATTGATAGGTAAGCAAAGTCTCTGCCCTCATGGAATTAACACTCTAGTAGAAGAAAGTGAAGTGAAAGTGTTAGTCACTCAGTCGTGTCTGACTCTTTGCAACCCCATGGACTGTAGCCTGCCAGGTTCGTCTGTCCATGGAATTCTCCAGGCAAGAATACTGGAGTGGGTAGCCATTCCCTTCTCCAGGGGATTTTCCTGACCCAGAGATTGAACCCAGTTCTCCTGCACTGCAGGCAGATTCTTTACCATCTGAGCCACCAGGGAAGACCCTCTAGTAGAAGAAACACACATTAAACACATAAAGAAAAGATTGGCAAAGTATGATGAGGAAAACTACTGAATACTCCAGGAGAGAACAACAGGGAATGTATATGAATGTGGATGAAACCAAGGTGGGAAGAGTTTGGAGTGTTCATGCCTCTGAACCTTTACAAGTGTGGTTCCCTCTGCCTGGATGCTTTTCCTTGTCTTTGCTTCCCACTCATCCTTCCTGGTGGTTTAAGCTGTGTTAACTTGGTTAAATTGGAACTGTATTTTCCAGAGGGCTTTCCTGATGGCTCAGTGGTAGAGAACCCACCTGCCAATGCAGGAGATGTGGGTTCCATCCCTGGGTTGGGAAGATCCCCTAGAGAAGGAAATGGCAACCCACCCCAGTATTCTTACTTGGAAAATCCCATGACAGAGGAGCCTGGTGGACTACAGTCCATGGGGTCACAAAGAGCTGTGCACAACTTAGCAACTAAAACAACAACAAATATTTTCCAGAATTCCCACTCCATTTTTGGTTTTGGGTTGAGTCAGCCAAAAGAAGAACCTTTATGAGATTTGGAAACAATCTTGGAAAAAGTGAAGAGGCAGCTGTTACTGTCCAAAGGCTGCTGTGGTTGTATGCGGTGAGAGATGCAGCGATGCCTGGGGGGTCCAGCTCTCTGCCCTGCGTCCAGCTCTTCTTCCTGGTGCTGGCCAACAGCAGCCCCAGCCCACCACTCAACGCTGAGCTGCAGACCCACAGATGTGGGAACTCCAGGTTGGCACAGCTGCCCAGTATCTTCTCCAGGAGCATCTCCTTGGCAGTTCCACATAAGTGGCCAGCCAAGGCATCTCAGATTGAACAAATGGTGACCCCTTCTCTGATCCTCCAGCACCTCTGCTTCCCCAGCTCCTCCCACCATCAAGCAGCATCTAATTCCTATAATAAATCCCTCAGCTCTTGCTCGTGGTGGTTCTGCTTCTTCCCTGATTGGACCCTGACTGTTCCTTCTTGTTGGGCAGTTCCTTCTTGAAGTGGTAAGCACTCTACCAGGATGCTCCTCCTCCTCCTCTTCCTCCAAGAAGCCTTCCCTACACCCCCTTGGCAGCTCCAGTGAGACCTGCTTCATTCAGCCTCATAGAATTGTTTGTTAAAAAGGTCTGCCTCTTACTACTCTGAAAGGACTCCAGGGACTGGGTGGGGTCTTTGGTTCTCATTTCTGAGGACAAGTGGGAGGAAGCCACGGTATTCCGGGCCTCTAAAAGGTGCCAGATACTTCCTGATTAATTCTCTCATTTTGTCATCACAAGAATTTACTGCCTCATTTTATGAATGAAGAGAAAGTCAGTCGTGGAGTTGGTGTTTGAACCCTGGACTACAGGCACCAGGGCCTACTGTCCCTCCACTTGCTCACGGCTGGGGCAGGAAGTGGGGCTGTGACTTCCATCCAGTTCAGCCTCTTGGATTCCTTGCTCCCTGACCCTGCTGGTCTTGCCCCTCCCACACCCATTCCTGCTCCACCTGCTCCCTCTCTCCTGCAGGCAAGCCCCACTCTCCACGGTGCTAATTGGCACCTGGGTCCCGCGGCAGCAGCTTTGATGGCTCTGCAGCTGGGTTCAGAGACAAGGGCCAAGCTGACTCAGAGCCAAAACCTAGCAAGTGCAGACACCCGACCTGAGGGGATGGAGATGAGAACAGCTGGTCCCCTCCCCTCCGGCTGGCCCCACACCCAGCATTTCTGAGGGTTCACCATCTGGGCTGCTACTGTCTCCCTGCTTGTGTGCTTGCTGCCAGCCTAACACTTTCCTGGCCTCAAAGAATCCTCCTCCATTACGAAGCAGGTCAGAGTGAGTTTTCTCTACCCTACTTCCAGCCTAGGGTGGTAGTTAGGACTGTGAGGTTGATACACAGGGTTCTCATCCTGCTTTGCCACTTGGGACCTACATGACCTTTTTTAAAAAGTTAGTTTCTCCTTTTCCTCTGCTATAAGGCTGTCCTGATGATTAAATGACATAATGTCTGTAAACCATGCAGCCCAACGATGGAGCACTGGCAAGGTGTGGCACTGGGAGAGATGCAAGACACAGCATATTTCCAGGCCCTCAAAGATACATTGTGCCCCCCAAAGATCCCTTGTGTCACTACCCTCCCTAAACGAAGCCACTGTTTTGGCTTTTAATGATATAGATTAGTTTTACATATTTTTTTAAAAATTCCAAATTTATGGAGATTTGATTGAAGTACAGTGAAACTTCCCTGGTGGCTCAGTGATAAAGAACCTGCCTGCCAATGCAGGAGACACGGGTTCAATCCCTGGGTTGAGATGATCCCCTGGAGAAGGAAATCCCATGGGCAGAGGAGCTTCAGGATACAGTCCATGGAATGGCCAAGAGTTGGACATGACTTAACAACTACACAACAACTGAAGTACCTCCTCCTCCTCCTAAGTCGCTTCAGTCGTGTCCGACTCTGTGCGACCCCATAGACGGCAGCCCACCAGGCTCCTCCGTCCCTGGGATTCTCCAGGCAAGAACACTGGAGTGGGTTGCCATTTCCTTCTCCAATGCATGAAAGTGAAAAGTGAAAGGGAAGTCGCTCAGTCGTGTCTGACTCTTATCGACCCCATGGACAACTGAAGTACAGTAACGTCCAAATATTTTAAATGTGCAGTTTGGTCAGTTTTGATATTTATATATGTACTCATGAAACCAACATTCAGAGGGCAGATATTTGCATAACTCCCCAAAGTTTCCTGTGCCCCTTCGGAATCCATCACTCCCTCCACTCTTTCCCCAGGCAAAC
Source organism: Bos javanicus (assembly GCF_032452875.1). NCBI lineage: Eukaryota > Metazoa > Chordata > Mammalia > Artiodactyla > Bovidae > Bos > Bos javanicus. Next base: position 30,602,983 of record NC_083888.1, read on the forward strand.
ACTGATCTGCTTTCTGTCCCATAGGTTAGTTTGTACTTTCTAGAATCTTATGTAAATGGAATCACACAGTATGTGCGCTCTGGGGAGGATGGGGAGAGAATTTGCCCATTATGCGCTTGCCTCTAGTGATCCTGAGGTTATTCCGTTTTGTCAAGTGTGTCCAGCAATTGGCTTCCTTTTATTGCCTTTATTCCATTGTATGGCTAGACCACAGTCCAGCTATTTACTTGTTGATGAAAATTTGAATTGTTTTTATTCTTTTACTATTACACATAAAACTGTGAACATCCTTACACAAGTATCTGTGTGGAAAGTTGTTTTTTCTTCTCCTGGGTAAATATCTGTGAATGGAATGGATGGGTCATGTGGTAGGTGTTGGTTTCATTTTAAATGTCTATCAAGTCATTTTCAAAGTGATTGTACACTTTTCCATTCCCACCAATAGTGTTTGAGAGTTTCAGTTGCTCCACATCTCACCAACACTTGGTGTAGTCAACTTTTTAAAGTTGAACCTGTAATACTGGATGCATGGCAATGTCTCATTGTGTCATAATTTGCATTTTCCTAATAACTAATGATGTTGAGCTTTTTAAAAATGTGCTTATTAGACATCTATATACCTTCTCCTGTGAAATGTCTGTTCAAATCCTTTGCCCATTTTCATACTGAGCTGCATGTCTTATTGAATTGTAAGAGTTCTTTACATATTATGAATATAAGTCTTGTCTGATATATGTTATGAATATTTTTTCTCAGAACATGGCTTGCCTATTTATTTTCTTGGAGCAACAGTTTTTTATTTTGATCAAGTCTAATATATAATTTTTCTTTTAATCAAAGAAAATGCTTTTTGTATTCTATCTAAGAAATCTTTGCCTATCCCAAAGTTACAAAGATATTCTCCTCTTTTTTCTTTTTTTGTCAAGAAGTTTTTATTTTTACATTTTACATTTTGGTCTCTGATTCTATTTTGAGTAAAATGTGGTATACGGCATTATTGTTCATTCCCCACCCCGCCCCTCCCCGACTGGATAGCCAGTAATTTTAGCACAATTGTTGGGAAAAAAAAAGCTTTCCTTCTTCCATTGAATTTATTCGTATTTTGGTCAAAAAAACAGTTGACCGTATACATGTGGGTCTGTTTCTGGGCTGTATTCTATTCCATTGATCCATATGTCTATCTTTTTACCAGTACCAAATGGTCTTGATTACTGTAGTTTTAAGGAAGCCTTGATGTGAGAGTTGGACTGTGAAGAAGGCTGAGTGCCGAAGAATTGATGCTTTTGAACTGTGGTGTTGGAGAAGACTCTTGAGAGTCCCTTGGACTGCAAGGAGATCCAACCAGTCCATTCTGAAGGAGATCAGCCCTGGGATTTCTTTGGAAGGAATGATGCTAAAGCTGAAACTCCAGTACTTTGGTCACCTCATGTGAAGAGTTGACTCATTGGAAAAGACTCTGATGCTGAGAGGGATTGGGGGCAGGAGGAGAAGGGGACGACAGAGGATGAGATGGCTGGATGGCATCACTGACTCGATGGACATGAGTCTGAGCGAACTCCGGGAGTTGGTGATGGACAGGGAGGCCTGGTGTCCTGTGATTCATGGGGTCATAAAGAGTTGGACACAACTGAGCGACTGAACTGAACTGAACTCAGGTAGGGTAAGTTCTTTAATTTTGTTCTTATTTTTAAAAGTTGCTTTACTTGTCCTGGAAAGTGAAAGTGAAAGTTGCTCAGTTGTGTCTGACTCTTTGACCCATGGACTATAGCCCTCCAGACTCCTCTGTTCATGGAATTCTCCAAGTAAGAATACTGGAGTGGGTAGCCATTCACTTCTCCAGGGGATCTTCCTGACTCAGAGATCGAACCTGGGTCTCCTGCATTGCCGGCAGATTCTTTACCATCTGAGCCACCACAGAAGCTCAGGGAAGCCCCTAGGTCCTATGAATGTCCAGATACATTTTAAAATCAGATTTTTCAAATCTAGAAAAAAAGTGACTACTGGAATTTTGGTTGGAATTTCATTGAATTTATATTAGGTAGAGGGAAACTATATTAGGCATTTCATATATCTCAATGCAAAAACTGGCATATTTCTCTGTGTATTTGATCTTTACTCTCAGCAATGTTTCATCATTTTCAGTGTTGAGGTTTTATAAATTTATTCCTAAGTATTTGATAAATGTTGATGCTATTCTAAATGGGATTTCTAAAATTTTGCTTTCAAATTGCTCTGCTAAGAACTTTCATGGTGTATTCTTCCTTTCCTAACAGAGGTGTTGGAAAACCCAGATATAGGGGGCATTCTTGCAGTGCTCACTGTCAAGTGCTGTAGATAAGATGTCAAAAGTCTGAAAGAAGAAGAGCAGAATGACTGATGGGGCTTCAAGTAAATGCATAAAAAGCTTCCTCTTCCTGTTTGCCTTGATTTTGCCTCTGATTTTTTATTATGGAGTGTGCGTTGTTATGGTGATGAGAGTTGGGGAGATCCTGCAGTGGGAAGAGATGGGAGGTCCTCAGCCCTCTTCTGGTTCTACACTCTGTTCTAGTGCCACCTGGGTCCATGCTTTCAAGGTCTTCTACACACAGTAAACCAGGCATCTCCTCTAAGCTCCAGGCATGTACCACTCACAGGACTCTTAAACTCAGCATCTCCATAACTGAATTCACAATCTTTCCTCAAACCAGTTTCTTATTCAATATTTCTTTTGCTTCAAATAGCAGTCTCCACTAGTTGCACATATCCAATAGGGATAGCAATAAGTAAATACCCAATAAATACTTGTTATGTGGATAAGTGGATGAAGATTTGCAATACAGAAAGTCATCTTATCCTAAATAATTTTTGAGGACAGTTGCCACCTTTGAGCTGGTTTGGAAAGTCCCATGCATATTCTCATAATGCTGGAAACCTCCAGATTTAAACAAAAAGACTCTGCATGCCAGAGTTGGTTCTTCCTCCTGTGTTACTCTGGGCCTCACTAAGACCATAGCTACAAGCAGGATGAGGGCAGGACATTTCTGGTCTTTTGTTGTTTAGTTGCAAAGTTGTGTCCAACTCTTTGGGACCCCATGGACTGCAGCACGCCAGGCTTCCCTGTCTTTCACCACCTCCCAGAGTTTGCTCAAGCTCATGTCCATTGAGTCAGTGATGCCATCCAACTATCTCATCCTCTGTCACCCCCTTCTCCTCCTGCCTTCAATCTTTCCCAGCATCTGGGTCTTTTCCAATGAGTCAGCTCTTTGCATCAGGTGGCCGAAGTATTGGAGCTTCAGCATTAGTCCTTCCAATGAATATTCCAGGTTGATTTCCTTTAGGATTGACTGATTTGATCTCCTTGCTGTCCAAGGGACTCTCAAGAGTTTTCTCCAGCCCCACAGTTCAAAAGCATCAATTCTTTGGTGCTCAGCCTTCTTTATGGTCCAACTCTCACATTCATACATGACTACTGGAAAAACCACAGATTTGATTATGTGGACCTTTGTTGGTGAAGTGCTATCTCTGCTTTTAAATACACTGTCTAGGTTTGTCATAGCTTTTCTTTCAAGGAGCAAGCATCTTTTAATTTCATGGCTGTAGTCACCATCTGTAGTGATTTTGAAGCCCAAGAAAATTAAATCTGCCACTGTTTCCATTTCCCCCCTCATCCATTTGCCATGAAGTGATGGGACTAGATACCATGATCTTAGTTTTTTGAGTGTTGAGTTTTAATCCAGTTTTTTCACTCTCCTCTTTCACCTTCATCAAGAGGCTCTTTAGTTCCTCTTTACTTTCTGCCATTAGGGAGGTATTATCTGCATATCTGATGTTGTTGATATTTCTCCCTGCCATCTTGATTCCAGCTTGTGCTTTATCCAGTCTGGCATTTTGCATGATGTACTCTGCATAGAAATTAAATAAGCAAGGTGACAATATACATCCTTGATGTACTCATTTCCCAATTTGGAACCAGTCCATTGTTCCATATGTGGTTCTAACTGTAGATTCTTGACCTGCATAGAGGTTTCTCAGGAGGCAGTTAAGGTGGTCTGGTATTCCCATCTTTTGAAGAATTCTCCAGTTTGTTGTGATCCACACAGTCAAAAGCTTTAGTGTAGTCAATGAAGCAGAAGTAGATGTTTTTCTGGAATTTTTAGTCCTGGGAACAGAAAAATCATTTTTCATTGCAAGGACTTCATCTCATTTATTTCTATATCACCTGTGCCTTGGCTCAATCCTGAAATGCAGAAGATACTTAATGCTTTGAAGGAATGAATAAATGAGTGAATGAAACAGCTCCATGGTGTAAATACTGTTTCTCTTTGTATAGGAGAGAAAATTGAATCTCAGAGGCTGCCCAGCTAGGAAGCAGAAAAATTGGGGTGCAATCCCTGTCACCCTGGTTCCCAGAGCAGTGATCTTTCCACTGCATCAAGACAGTTGTGACAAACAAGTGCAGGTTTCATTTCATTTTCCTTCCAACTAATAGTTCTTAAGTGCTTCCTGCATGCCAGGCATTGATACCGGATGAATCAAGATTGGATGAAGCTATTAAAGTTCTCTTGAGAGCTCATATGGTTAGCCACAAGATTTGGACTCACAAACACACACAAAAGCCTTTTTCCTAGGACCCTGACTTGAATAAATTCTTGATCAACTAAAGCATTGATCTCCAAATAAAGATTTCTGGGGCCTTCCCTTGGAAATTCTAATTCATTCATCAGCAGGTGATGCCTGGGAATCAATATTTTAACCACTGCTTTGGCCTGATGTGTTATATAGACAGTCTTGGGAAAGATCCAACAGGAAGGTTCCACACAGAAGCCTCATGAAGACAGAGAGTAAGTCTGTCTTCATTTTTTTGTTTGCAAACATTTACTGAGCATTTGTTATGTCACAGCCACTATCTAAATCTTAGGGATATAGTAATGAACAAAAATAGGTAGGAAAAAAGTGGAAACAGTAACAGATTTTATTTTCTTGGGCTCCAAAATCACTGCGGATGGTGAGTGCAGCCATGAAATTAAAAGATGCTTGCTCCTTGGAAGAAAAGCTATGACAAACCTAGACAGCATATTTAAAAGCAGAGACAACACTCTGCTGACAAAGGTCCACATAGTCTAGGCTATGGTTTTTCCAGTAGTCACATATGGATGTGAGAGTTGAACCACAAAGCAGGCTGAGCATCGAATTGATGTTTTTGAACTGTGGTGCTGGAGAAGACTCTTGAGAGTCCCTTGGACTGCAAGGAGATCAAACCAGTCAATCCAAAAGGAAATCAACCTTGAATATTCATTGGAAGGACTGATGCTGAAGCTCCAATACTTTGGCCACCTAATGCAAAGAGCTGACTCATTAGAAAAGACCCTTTGACAGAAAACAACAAAATTCTGTAAAGCAATTATCCTTCAATTAAAAGATAAATAAATAAATTTGTTTTTTAAAAAAGAAAGGATCCTGATGCTGGGAAAGATAAAGGGCAAGAGGAGAAGGGGATGACAGAGGATGAGATGGTTGGATGGCATCACTGAACTCAACGGACATGAGTTTGTGCAAACTCTGGGAGATGGCGATGGACAGAGAAGCCTGGCGTGCTGCAGTTCATGGGGTCACAAGGAGTGAGACACGACTTAGTGACTGAACAACAGCAACAGCAATGAACAAAACAAAGTTCTGTTCTCATCCGTTTTGTGAGGAAGGGGGAGAAACTAAGTGGGAGATGATGAGCAAGCAAGGAAATGAATGGACAGTGTACTCTCTGGTTGCGGTGCTGAGCGCCCTGGAGAAAGCAGAACAGAGGGGTGGGATGCGCAGGGACTGAGAAGGAGTCCTCCAGCCCCCTGAGAAGGTGACGTTTTTGCTGATACCTTAGTGACAAAAGAAGCCAACTGAATGGAGCTCCAGAACCAAGGCAGAGGGAACTGGACATGGCAAAGTCTTTAGAGAGGGGCAGGTTTGGCATGTGTGGCTGGCAGGGTGGAAGCAATGGGAGAAGAGCTGAAGATGTGGTTAGACAGTGAGAGCAAGATGGACACGTATCATTTAAGCAGGAGATCTAGATTTTCTTCCAAAGGGTTTTGAGAGGGAGTGACCTGATGGGACTGATTTAATTGATTTGCTCTGGCTGCTGGATAAAGGCAAGAGTCTGGGGGTCCAGAGTTATAGCAGGGGACCAAGTCGGGACTGTTGGGAATGCAAGCTAGAGATGATGGCAGCTCAGGCCTGGGTAGGAACATGCAGATGGAGATGGACAAACTAGAAACACAGCTAGGAGGCTTTGCTGGTGGGGCTGAATATTGGATGCATGGGGAGGGTAACGAGGGCAGGGAGGATCAAGGATGGCTCCTGGACTTGAGTAACTGGGTAGATGATGAACCACTTACTGAAATGGGAAAACTGAGAGAGTATGCTAGGTTGAAAAATGTCTCCCCCAAATTCATGTTAACTGACAAAGGCTTTATTCTTGTTGAGTTTTAGACAGGTTTCTCTCAGCCCTCTGCAACTAGGACTCAACTTTGATCTGTAAAAAATGGCAGACTCAGCACAATGGTTTGTCTACTCCCCAAGCCCTACACTAACGGCCTCGAAGAAACACTATCAAAGGTTCTAACAGCTCAAGGCCGCATCCCTAGGTGACCCTAGTGCCCCCTTATAAAGTATCTGCCTGAGCTAGTACAATGCTGCCAGGAGAATCTCTGTTCCTAGTCAAGACCTGGTAAGAGATAGGCCCCTCTAGGGACTTCCCTGGAGCGCGGCAGTAATTAAGGCTACACACTTGTACTGCAGGGGGCAAGGTTTTGTTCCTGCTCAAGGACTAAGATCCCACATGCCTTGGCCAAAAGAGAGAAAATAAAAACAAACCAAGATAGAGTCCCTAAACAACCCCTTTCCAAAGCAGCTACTTTAGAAAGTTTGAAGTCATACATCTTTTTTCTCTGAACACAGCTCTTCAACCACCCAAATCTGACTTCTCAAGGACCTAAGAGCTGTCTCTTCAAAATGCAAACATTCAGAAAAATAACTCCCTCCCAGCCCAGTGCACACTTTATTCTAACTTGCACTGCTACTGCCTGTCATAAAGATAAAGAGGTTTGGGGACTTCCCTGGTGATACAGTGGCTAAGACTTCCAATGAAGTCTTCCAGTGCAGCGGGTGTGGGTTTGATCCCTGGTGGGGGAGCTCAGATCCCACCTGCTTCACTGCTGCCAAAAAAACAAAAGATAAAACAGAAGCAATACTGTAAAAAATTCAATAAAGACTTGAAAAATGGTCCACATGAAAAAAATCTAAAGTAAAATATGCATTAAAAAGAGAGAGAGAGGTTTGCTTCTCCTTCAGAGAAGTACCGGTCAACAAGACTACTTACCTCATCACGCATCAAAGTTGAGTTCGTGCGCAATTTTCCCCACTGCAGTGATTAGCACTGAACAAGGTCTACACTTCCCACTCTAACCTGTGTCTGGCTTTATGTCTGACAACACCCAGAACCTGTGAATGTCTGGGAAAGGGAGTCTTTGCAGGTGTCATCATGTTAAGATGAGGTCATGCTGAATTAGAGTGGACCCTAATCCAATGACAGCTGTCCTGATAAGAAGAGGAACTAGAGATACAGAGACAGGCACGAGGAAAATTCCATGTGATGATAGAGGCAGAGAGTGGAGCCATCACAGAAGCTGGGCGAGAGACATGGAGCCGGTTCTCCTTCTGAACCTCAAGAAGGAAGTTGCTCCTCATGATAGTTTGACTCTAAACTTCTAGCCTCCAGAGCTGAGAGAGCGAAGGCTTTGGCTTAACCCCCAAGATGATAGCTTACACTTTGTCTTGGGATCCCAGGCAAGCCCTCAGGATGATAGTGATAGCTATACCTTGTTTTGGGATCCCAGACAAGCCCCCAAGATGATAGATGAAAGCTTACAGTGTTCCACCAGATTTGTGGTCTCCAAAGAGAAGATTTAACTTCTGGATCAAAGACAGTCTCAGGCACTCAGAGTTTTGTGTAGCAGAAGTTTTATTAAAGTGATAGTAACAGTAAAAGCTTCTGACATAGACATCAGAAGGGTAGAAAGATTACCTGTCTTGCTAGTTTAAACAGGGCATTATATACCTTTTTGCTAGCTGCTGAGGATAGAAAAAACAAAACAAAACCTTAAGGCTGTGAAAATTTTGTCTAGACCCTTTCCCATAACATATATCTTGGAACGACATCAGCACAAGATTAGCCAGAAGGAATGGGTTAACCCAGAGCTCAAGGCTATGGAAGTTTTACCCCAGACCTTCTCCCATAACATACTTTCTGAGCTCAAAAAAAGACATGTCCTTGAACAAGAGATACTGCTGCCTTTGAGCTCCCCCACCCCCCCCCACCACCAACTGCCCGCAGGTGGAGCCCTACCAGTTTAAGACAAAAGAATATGGAAAAGAAACAATGTTTACCTCCTCCTTAAAGGGGCCTTAGGCTTGGATTCCTTATCAACCTGCCTAAATTACCTCTCTCAAGAGAATACATTTCTGTTGCTTTAAGCTATTACCAAACCAAACTCCCATCCACTCACCAGGCACAGGAAAGCCAATGTAATAATACCAGGTGGTGGTGAAGGAAACAGCAGCATTAACTGCAGGATTCCAAGCAAGGAGTCCATACAGCTAATGCTCAAAACATCAGATGGGTTTCAGGAAAGTATTTTTAAAGGCCAGGTGAGAGAGGGGAGTCGCAGGGTGTATGACTGGTCCGTGGTGAAGTATGGGACTGTGTCACAGGGGTTACAGTACCAGTCCTTACGCCCCAGCAGGTCTGGGGGCCACAGGCTCACGATCATCACATAGTGAATGTCTTCCATTTGATGATGGCTTTAACCTCTGTAAAACAACTCAGGAGTGTGCATCAGCTCTCATCTGGGTACTTCAGAGAGGAGCTGAAGCAGAGGATATGGGGAGGGGTGTGTCCTAGGGAGGCCCCAGAGGGTCCTGCTTTGTTGCAAAGCCAACCGGCTTCTGGTACTTTGTTATAACAGCACTAGGAAACAAATACTGGCAGAAACAGGTTTTGTTAGCACGCTGTATATCCACAGCACCCAGCACAGTGCCAGATAGTTGCTGTTGTTCAGTCACTAAGTCCTGTCTGACTCTGTGTGACCCCATGGACTGCAGCACACCAGGCTTCCCTGTCCTTCACCATCTCCCAGAGTTTGCTCAAACTCATGTCTCTTGAGGTCAGTGGTGCCATCTAGTCATCTCATCCTATGTCACCCCCTTCTCCTCCTGCCCTCAATCTTTCTCAGCATCAGGGTCTTTTCCAATGAGTCAGTTCTTTACATCAGGTGGCCAAAGTATTGAAGCTCTCAGCATCAGTCCTTCCAATGAATATTCAGGGTTGATTTCCTATAGGATTAACTGGTTTGATCTCCTTGCTGTCCGAGAGACTCTCAAGAGTCTTCTCCAGCCCCCACAGTTTGAAAGTATCAGTTCTTTGGTGCTCAGCCTTCTTTATGGTCCAACTCTCACATCTGTACATGACTACTGGAAAAACCACAGCTTTGACTATATGGACCTTTGTCAGCAAAGTGATATCTCTGCTTTTTAATACTCTGTACAGTACAAATAGAGAATAAATATTTGTTGAATGAATTAGTGACTTACTCCACATCCTGGACTGAAGTGAACACAGTATCCTCCTGGCTTGGAAAAACACTTGTTGGCAGTATTTGTAGAAACTCAGAATATTTCTTCTGATAAACACAGAGTGGGCAAATAGCATTCTACTGGGCATTTGATGAGCATTCCCTCTGTCTGCCCATTGAGTGTGCAAGGTGGGCATGGTTGTTGCCAGTTTTTGCGGTGAGTTCCTGAGACTCAGGGTGAGACTCGTTTCCTGGCCCCTATAACGGGGGGCCCTGCACCCGCAACCCCAGTGTGTGCCACACTGAAGCCCGTCCCTCACTCCACACGGCTGTCAGTGCAGAAATGAGCTGGTTCCTGATTTAACTGGTGTCTGAGAGAAGCTTTGTCTGTCTGCTGTGACGCAGGCCCAGGCACTGACCCTGAAGTTGAACTTGGCTCAGGAGAGAGAGTGCAGGGTGGATCCTCATCTCAGCGGTCACTGAGAGCTCTGTCTGGCTCAGGGGAGTCTCAGTCTCCTGGCAGCACACCTCCTTTGGTTCTTCAGAGCGGCTCTCAGACTGTGATTGCACATGGATCACCTGGGGTTCTGCTAAACTGAAGATTCTGACTCCACGGGACCCTTGTGAGGCCAAGTTTCTGATTTCTAACAGGCTCCCAGGTGATGTGGATGCTGCTGGCCTGTCTGCTGCACTGTATAGAGAGTGGTAGAGGTGGGAGTGGGGTGGGGTGGGCAGAGAGGAGCGAAATGGAGGCGCTGAGGTCTGGGGAGCTGTGGGGTGGCGTCTTTGCAGGGAAAGTGGCTCAACTTCACTCCTCTCTTTCTCTTCTAGGCTTGTAAATTGTTGTTAGAAGCCTCTCTTCATCTCTCTTCCACTCCACCCATCAATAGTATAGAGAGAGATAGCTGAGCATCAGGACATCTGCATTCTTGTCCTGCCGTGGACCCCAGGGAGCTGGCAGGCAAGCTTCCTCCCTCTTCCTTCAGCCCTGTGGCTCTAACTCCAAGAGCCTGCGCGGGGTGGGGACCAGAGTGCAGTGAGTCTGCCGCTGCTCACCAACAAGCCCATCACTTAGAGGGGTGGGGAGAGCTGAGGAGAGGCCCTTCCTACTTCCTAGCACTTGTGTGCAGCCTGCAGGGCACAGGAGTTAATGAAGACAGAGGATGGCCTCCTCCAAATGGACCTCTCAAGCTCTGTGGACAGGGGGGAGGGAGAAGCTGGACTTCCCAGCAAGACCAAGAGTCCACCAGCTGCACCACCTTTGACTCCATTCATTGTCAACATGTTCTATGCAGGGCGTCAGAGTCAGAGAGAGAATATCTGTGAATGGGAAGTTACCTTCAAGTTAATTTGTAAGTTCCAAGCAAGATCCTAAAGGAATTACTTTGTGGGGAGCAGAGTGGTAGTGAACTTGATAAATCCATTCTGAATATCACTGGTAAATGAAAGGAGATGGTCAAATAAATACGGAAAAAAATAAAAGACCATTGTGTGGGGCTATGATACTTATAAAAGATATACCAATGTAATATAATAGAAAGCCCAGAAGTCCCACACATGCTTTAGATATTCAGAATATGACAAACATGGCATTTCAAAATGGGTTGGCAATGGATAAATACGGCTGAGAAAATTAAGGATTTGATTTTTCCTTGAACCACATACTCCCATAAATTCCAAATGGGATAAAGAGTTAAATGTAACAGTGATACCAAAAAGATAATGGAATAGAGGAAAATATTTATATAAGGTCAATGCAGAGGAGACCACTCTAAGTTTCACACTGAAAGCAGAAACCCTAAAGGAAAGATGGAAAAATGTGACAGCAAAAGTTCTTACATGTTAAAAATCTCACAAACAAAATTAATAAGCAAGTAATAAATTGGGGATTTCAATATATACCTGATGAAGGGTTAATATTATTACAAATTAATAGGGAAAAGACATCAGCCCAACAGAAATGGGCACCAAGCATAACAAACATGTGATTTAAAAGTAAGTACGAATGGGGACTTCCCTGGTGGTCTAGTGGTTAAGACTGTGCTTCCACTGCAGGGGGCACAGTTCCATCCAGGAACTGGGATCCCACAGGCCACGTGGCACGGCCAAAAAGACCAACCGCAAATGACCAGGAACCATGTGAAACCATTTGCAATGATAACAGTAATAAAACAAATGCTACTACAACCATGAGGTACCTCTTTCTGCCAGCTGAATGGGCATAGATCAGGAGATTTTTTGAAAAATGACAGACAGGGGAGAGTTTGAACAAACAGACTCTCACTTACTGCTGCTGGGGCTGTATATTGGTACAACTGCTCCACAGGGCGAAAGCTCTTAAAGCTTTCCATCTGTTTGCGCCAGAAATTCCATTTCTAGAAATTGATCCTAAAGAAATAATTATATGCACGAAATGAATGCAGTAATGTGCATGCATCACAGTGGCACTCACTCATGGAAAATAGAAACTGCTTAAATATGCATCCACGAGTCTGAACTCTTCTCCTCCAGCTCACTCCAACAGTCACCCAAGGCCTCCAACCCAACGGTCTACATTTCCCCTGAAGAGCAAGCATTTCCCACCCTTTCTCTGGGTTGAGCCTCACAGCGCCCCCTCGTGGCTTACAAGGCAGGACTGGATTTAGCTCCATGCTGGGAAAGATTGAGGGCAGGAGGAGAAGGGGACGACAGAGGATGAGATGGTTGGATGGCATCCCCGACTCAATGGACATGGGTTTGGGTAGACTCCGGCAGTTGGTGATGGACAGGGAGGCCTGGTGTGCTGCAGTTTATGGGGTCACAAAGAATAGGACACGACTGAGCGACTGAACTGAACTGAACCAGGTGGTGGGGCTTCCCAGGTGGCTTAGTGGTAAAGAATCCACCTACCAATGCAGGAGACGCAAGAGCCATGGGTTTGATCCCTGGGTCAGGAAGATCCCCTGGAGGAAGAAATGGCAACCAGATCCAGTATTCTTGCCTTGAAAATCCCATGGACAAAGGAGCCTGGCGGGTTATGGTCCAAAGGCTCGTGAAGAGTCAGACACGATTGAGCATGCACGCATCCAGGCAGAGCTGGACGTGCAGGGGGACTGGGTAGCTGCCGAGGATTTAACTAGGGCTTTGATTCTTAGTTCTGGTGTCCAGAAGGAATAGAAAGCATTTTCTGTCTCCCTCAGTTCAGTTCAGTTCAGTCGCTCAGTCGTGTCCGACTCTTTGCGACCCCATGAATTGCAGCACACCAGGTCTCCCTGTCCATCACCAACTCCCGGAGTTTACTCAAACTCACGTCCATCGCGTCGGTGATGCCATCCAGCCATCTCGTCCTCTGTCATCCCCTTCTCCTCTTGCCCCCAATCTCTCCCAGCATCAGGGTCTTTTCCAATGAGTCAACTCTTCTCATGAGGTGGCCAAAGTACTGGAGTTTCAGCTTTAGCATCATTCCTTCCAAAGAACACCCAGGGCTGATCTCCTTCAGAATGGACTGGTTGGATCTCCTTGCAGTCCAAGGGACTCTCAAGAGTCTTCTCCAACACCACAGTTCAAAAGCATTAATTCTTCGCGCTCAGCCTTCTTCACAGTCCAACTCTCACATCTATACATGACTACTGGAAAAACCATAGCCTTGACTAGATGGACCTTTGTTGTCAAAGTAATGTCTCTGCTTTTTAATATGCTTTTTAATATGCTATCTAGGTTGATCATAACTTTCCTTCCAAGGAGTAAACGTCTTTTAATTTCTGTCTCCCTAGGGCCCTGCTTTTATTTCTAAGACCTGCTTTGGCTTCTTACTGCTCTTAGGCCCTCAAAGACCCATGTGGTCTGCTCCACCCCTCAGGTCCCACATCACCCAGGAAGCCTCTTGGCAGGTCCAGCCACACAAGTCTACTTTCAGTTTTTCCAACTCATCATGCCATCTGCAGATGCTGTTCCCTTTGCTGCAAACACTCCTCCCTTCCTCTCCTACCTGACTTCAAGGTCCCACTTCAGAAGCCCTTTCCTATTTCCATAGCTCCTCTATGATATGGGGCTTCCCTGGTGGCTCAGGCGGTAAAGAACCTGCCTGCAATGCAGGAGACATGGGTTCAATCCCTGGGTCGGGAAGATTCCCTGGAGAAGGGAATGGCAACCCACTCCAGAATTCTTGCTTGGAGAATTCCACGGACAGAGGAGCCTAGCGGACTATACAGTCCATGGGGTTGCAAGGAGTCAGACACAACTGAGCGACTGACACTTTCACTTTTTCTATGATGTGTATTATAGTTGCATTTTTATATTGATTTATGTAACTGTGCCTCTCCACCAAGACTTTCAGTGATGTGTAGCAGGATTATGGCAGTTGTAACCCCAGGATTCACACAGTACTTAACACATAGTAGGGCCTTAACATGGCCAACCAGGGCTCTGGGAAATTATCTTTTATTATTTCTCTGATAACCCCTACCCCTTTGTTTTTTCTGTATTCTTATCAGAATGCCAACCAGTTGGATGTTGGACTTCTTGAACTATTTCTCTAAGTATTTTCTCTTGTATATTTTTCTTTCTGACATTTTTTTCCACATTCTGGAGATTTCACTAACTTTGTTTTCCAGAGCACTTCTTAAAAGCTTTTTTATACTTAACTTGCTTTTCACTTTCAATTTTTTTTTAATATTTGTATGCCTGTGTTCATAACAGCATTGTTCACAATAGCCATAAGGTAGTGAAGTTGCTCAGTCGTGTCCAGCTCTTTGCGACCCCATGGACTGTAGCCTACCAGACTCCTTAGTCCATGAAATTTTCCAGGCAAGAGTGCTGGAGGGGGTTGCCATTTCCTTCTCCATGAGATCTTCCCGACCCAGGGATCAAACCTGGGTCTCCTGCATTGCAGGCAGACGCTTTACCACCTGAGCCACCAGGGAAGCCCAGCCATAATGTAGAAACAACCCAAATGCCCATTAATGTGTGTGCATCCAATGGAATAATTTTCAGCCTTAGAAAGGAAGGAAATTCCGACAGTCTCATTGATAAAGCCTAAGGACATTATGCTAAGTGAAATAAGCCATTCACAAAATGGCTTAATACTGTATGATTTCACTTATATGAGGTACCTAGTCAAATTCATAGACTCAGAAAGTAGAATGGGAGGTGCCAGGCCCTGGGGGCAGGGAGGAGTGGGTACTTAGTGTTTGATGGGCACAGAGTTCCCGTTTTACAAGACAAAAAAAACTTCTGGGGATGGATAGTGGCTACGGATGTGTACCAGTGTGAAAGTACTTAATGCCACTGAACCGTGCGCTTAGAAATGGATACAACAGTAAATTTTATATTGTGTGTATTTCACCACAGTTTTTATTTCTTTTTCTCTAGTTCTTTTTTTCTTAACATCTTGTCTTTTTATTTAAGATACAGTATATTCTTGAACATTTCTTAGGGTACTCATTTCCTTCCTTTATTTCTTTTTTTATTGAAATACACCAGACTTACAGGGTCATGTTAGTTTCAGATATACAGTGATTGGGTTGTATAAAGGCATATATTTTTCCAGATGCTTTTCTATTATAGGTTATTAAAATATATTGAATATATCAATAGTTGCCTGTGCTATACAGTAGGTCCTTGTTTATCTATTTCATATACAATAGTGTGTATCTGTTAATCCTTGTTATCTATTTCATATACAGTAGTGTGTATCTGTTAATCCTTGTTGTGTTTCTACTTCATATACAGTAGCGTTTATCTCGGAGAAGGCAATGGCACCCCACTCCAGTACTCTTGCCTGGAAAATCCCATGGGCGGAGGAGCCTGGTAGGCTGCAGTCCATGGGGTCACAAAGAGTTGGACACGACTGAGCGACTTCACTTTCACTTTTCCCTTTCATGCATTGGAGAAGGAAATGGCAACCCACTCCAGTGTTCTTGCCTAGAGAATCCCAGGGACGGCAGAGCCTGGTGGGCTGCCGTCTATGGGGTTGCACAGAGTCGGACATTTGTATCATTATTTATTTATTTTTGGCTGCGCTGAGCCTTCCTTCTTGAGCGAGGGCTTCCTCTGGTTGCGGAGAGCAGGGGCTACCCTCCAGCTGTGGTGCACGGGCTTCTCACTGTGGCGGCTTCTCTTGCTGAGGAGCGCAGGCCCCACAGCACGTGAGCTCAGTAGTTGCGACTCATGGTCTCTACAGCGCAGGCTCAGTAGTTGTGGTGTATGGGTTTAGTTGCCCTGTGGCCGGCATGTGAAATCTTCCCAGACCAGGGATCGATCCTGGGTCCGTTGGCAGGTGGATTCTTCACCACTGGACCACTAGGACAGTCCCTATATCATTGTTTAGATTCTGCATTCAAGTAATATCTTATGATATTTGTCTTTATCTTATTTACTTCAACGAGTATGATAATCTCTAGATCCATCCATGTTGCTGCAAATGGCATTATTTTTATTTTTTATGGCTGAGTAATATCATCTATCTATCTATCTATATATATCACACATCTTCTTTGTCCGTTCATCTGTTGATGAGCATTTAGCTTGGCTCCATGTCTTGGCTATTGTAAATACCACTGCTGTGAACATTGGGTACATGTCTCTTTCTGAGTTAGTTTTCATCTTTTCCAGATAATACACCCAGGAGTGGGATTACCGGATCATATGGTAATTCTACTTTTAGTTTTTTAAGGAACCTCCATACTATTCTCCATAGTGCCTGCACCAGTTTACATTCCTATCCACAGTGTATGATGATTCCCTTTTCTCTACCCTCTTTCTTTTTAAAGTTGTCTTTTATTCTCTGAATTTTCTCTGAGGATTTCCTTTGCTCTTCATGTTGATAAGATCAGATCAGATCAGATCAGTCGCTCAGTCATGTCCGACTCTTTGCGACCCCATGAATCGCAGCACGCCAGGCCTCCCTGTCCATCACCAATTCCCAGAGTTCGCTCAGACTCAGTCCATCGAGTCAGTGATGCCATCCAGCCATCTCATCCTCTGTCGTCCCCTTCTCTTGCCCCCAATTCCTCTCAGCATCAGAGTCTTTTCCAATGAGTCAACTCTTCACATGAGGTGGCCAAAGTACTGGAGTTTCAGCTTCAGCATCATTCCTTCCAAAGAAATCCCAGGGCTGATCTCCTTCAGAATGGACTGGTTGCATCTCCTTGCAGTCCAAGGGACTCTCAAGAGTCTTCTCCAACACCACAGTTCAAAAGCATCAATTCTTCGGCGCTCAGCCTTCTTCACAGTCCAACTCTCACATCCATACATGACCACAGGAAAAACCATAGCCTTGACTAGACAGACCTTTGTTGGCAAAGTAATGTCTCTGCTTTTGAATATGCTATCTAGGTTGGGCATAACTTTTCTTCCAAAGAGTAAGCGTCTTTTAATTTCATGGCTGCAGTCACCATCTGCAGTGATTTTGGAGCCCAGAAAAATAAAGTCTGACACTGTTTCCACTGTTTCCCCATCTATTTCCCATGAAGTGATGGGACCGGATGCCATGATCTTCGTTTTCTGAATGTTGAGCTTTAAGCCAACTTTTTCACTCTCCTCTTTCACTTTCATCAAGAGGCTGTTTAGTTCCTCT
This sequence comes from Bos javanicus, assembly GCF_032452875.1. Classification (NCBI taxonomy): domain Eukaryota; kingdom Metazoa; phylum Chordata; class Mammalia; order Artiodactyla; family Bovidae; genus Bos; species Bos javanicus. The sequence goes on from NC_083888.1 coordinate 30,620,134, forward strand.
TCACTTTCTGCCATAAGGGTGGTGTCATCTGCATATCTGAGGTTATTGATATTTCTCCCGGCAATCTTGATTCCAGCTTGTGTTTCTTCCAGTCCAGCATTTCTCATGATGTACTCTGCATATAAGTTAAATAAGCAGGGTGACAATATACAGCCTTGTTGATAGCGCTTGTCAAAATATGTGGGGCTCCCTGGCATCTTTTCATATTTAAGTAGGCTGACCTGGGGAAATGTGCACATGGGCAGAGCTCAGAGTGAACAGATGGGGAGCCACTAAGCTCTGGAACAAGGGGACTCACTCAGGAGTACTGACAACCATGCTAGCAGCACGCACTCTCACCAGGCTGCTCGTACAATTGTCTTTAGAGGAGAAACTGATTTTCCCCAGTTAGGTAGGTGCCTGCCTGCTTTCATGACTTGGCAGAAAGAGCCTGGAGTACTCACACGTGGAGCTTCACTGGCCCTGCCTGTTCCAGCCCCACTTCTCACTCTGCCTTCCGTGATACCTGCCCTCATGTCTGCAGGTGCCCTGAGATTTCGCTGGCAAGTGGGTGAGCCCCCTGGCTCCAGCCCCTTCGTATATTTTCTGGGCTTTTGCTCCCTCCTCCAAAGGTCTCTTCCTCCTTTCCATCTTCCAGAACCCCCTTCCGTCGTCTTTGCTGTGCTACTCTAGACCTTTCGCTCATTGATCCATCGCTTGAATGAAGCAGAGGATACGAAAGTGCCCTCTTAGTTCCTGTCTTGAACTGGACTCTGCTTGTCCTGAGGCCCAACCACTTGCCTAATCATCACAGGGATGGAATCAATGCCAGCCTTGGCTTTGAGCCCTTGAATACCTGATCTCCAGGCTACTCTGTGAGACACTCTGCACACCCTGGCACCATGCGCGTGCGCGTGTGCGCACACACACACACACACACAGATGCCCAGCTGTTCCGGGGTTCTTTATACCTGGGTGAGGTCCCAGCCTCCCTGTTCTGCTCCTCACCTGGGACTCCCCCTGTGGAGCTCCTTGCCTCTCTCCCTTCCACTGCCACATCTGCTGCCTTAACTCAGCCTCACTGTCCTGCCAGCTCATCATGGAACTGCCGCCTCCAGCATCCCCTCCCCAGCACATATGGCCATAGCCAGAGCCACCTTCCAAATTCCGAGATCTGAGCATGGCACTTCCCTGCTTGACCTCTAGAGCCAGCAGGATCAAAACCGGGATCCTTAGCATGACATTCAAGTCTTCTTTTTGAGCTGGACTGTGTCTCCAGTCACATGTATCTATAGTTTCTTGGTGAGTCACGCTCCACTGGATGCATCCCAGCCTTGGTCCATGCTGGTCCCTCTTCCAGGAACACCCCTTCACCCCTCTGTTCCTAGATGGTTCAAATCCGTCTGCTGGGGGAGGGACCTTTATGCCCCATCTTGGTGCTTCCTTCCATATGGAAGGACATACGTTACTGTAATAGTCCTGGACTGCTATCGCCTTACTACCCACAGCCCCTTGGGCGCTCCAGGGTCACCTTGTCCAGAAAGCCTTGGTGACTGCCAGGCTAGGTTCAGTTTTTCCCCTCCATGTACAATGTCCTGTACATTCAGCTCCCTCCCAGCTAAGTAGCTCATCCCTTGCCATTCGGTTCGGAGGCAGCAGTGTCTGTTCCCAGGTGGCTGGCAAGTCCTAAATCCTCTTGGCATTCTCCCTTCCTGCCCACCCACGCAAGGCCAAGGAAGGCTGGTCAGCAGGGCTCCCTCATACCAGCTTCCTCGCTCAGATGGGACTTTGTCCCCAAGGCTCTGGATGCCTGGAGTCACATCACCAGAGGAAAGCTTCCCAATCTCCCGTGTCCCAGAACACATCTGAATTGTTCTGCGTGAGCCCTGAACTTCTGTTTGTTCCTCCTTCAAGCCCATATCTTCTTCAGAGAAAGGTCTTTGTGATCTCCGAAACCACACACATGCCTTGTAAAGAGATGTAGAGCACTCATTTGTGTGGAAACATAAAAACAAAACACCCTGAAAGAACACACACCAGGTTCATAGGGAACAGATCCGCCTGTATTGTGGTGATCTGTGTCTGAAATAGATCTGCCACAGAGTGAGAGATTAAAAACAAATGAAACCCCGTGCCAAGTGCCGCTGAGGCGGCAGCCCCCTCGGCTGTAGTGGAGACCCTCTCCCGGGAAATGGATAAGGCAAGAGGTCTGCTTGGAGCTGGCCGGGGATGGAGAAAGGAGGAAGAGAGGCTTGGGGCTGTCTCCACCCACACCCCGGAAGTGATGCACAAACCAACCACTGCAGAAGCGCTCCGGAGGGCATGCTTAGAGGATCACAGTGAGTAAGGCCCCCCCACTGAAAAAACAATTTGGAACTCTGCACACCATACATCTCGTGGATATTTTCAACATACATTGGCTTATTATTAATGACTGATCTAATGCATCGTATAGCAAAGAAACTTGTTTATTTTGAATAACTTGGCATTTCCCAGATGTCTTTGGCCACAGAATGCTTTCAGGGGGAACACTTGCTAAGATCCTCTGAATATATTTGCTGTTGTCTTCTTGAGTTTTTTTCCCTCCAAGCTTGCTTTGTGGTCCTGCAGCATCAGCATCACTTGGGAGCTCATTAGGAATGCAGATGTGGGACTTCCCTGGTGGTCCAGTAGTTAAGAATCCACTTTGCAACGCAGGGGGTGTGGGTTCAATCCCTGGTTGGGGCACCAAGAACCCACATGCTGTGGAGCTACCAAGCCCGCGCACCAGGACTGCTGAGTCCGTGTGCTACAGTGAAGACCCGATCCAGTCAAATAAATGAATGAATGAATAAGTGAAATACAGAAGCCTAGGCCCCATCCTAGATTCAGAATGTGAGAGAGAAGGCCTAGGAATCTGAGTATTTATAAGCTCTCCAGGTGACTGTTATGCATGTGGAAGTTTAATCAGCAGCACTTGAGGGCAGATGTTCAAAGTGGGGCCCATGAAACTCCAGTCTCCTCAATCTTCTTAGGAGACCTACAGGGTCCACATCATTTTCATAATATACAATAATGTTTGCCTTTTGCACTGATAATGCAAAAGCAATGGGGGTTGGGATATTGTGATGTAAGAAACAGATATATTGTTCTTCATTCACAGTTCCTGACACATAGCTTCTAAACCCTTACCATTTCCTAAGTGATAAGACAGAGGCTAAAGGAGCGCCTTTGTTATTTGTAACAAGCCCCTTTCAACCACACCTGAGTTTATATTAATGCAGTGACATTTTCAAAGCTCTTAAGGTTGGTGGGCTGGCTGCCAGGAGAATCAATCATGTGATTAAAGGGTTGGCACTTTCATCCCTGACTTCTAACTTCCTGGGAGGAAAGAGGAGCGTGGGATTAACTTAATTACCAATGGTCAATGATTTATCAATTATGCCTATATAATGAAGCCTCCATAAAAATCTCTGAAGTGTGGGGTTCAGAGAGCTTTGGGTTGGTGAACATGCGGAGGTGCTGGGACACACCAGGGAGGGTATGAGGCTCCACATCCTTTTCCCATATGAGTCTCTTCCATCTGCTGTAGCAAATTATCAAACCTAGGGAGAGGGTCCAATTTGCCAGGTGGTGCTGTCCCTGCCAGTTCAGGAGATGCAAGAGATGAAGGTTTGACCCCTGGGACAGGAAGATGTCCTGGAGTAGGAAATGGCAACCCACCCCAATATTCTTACATGGAAAATTCCATGGACAGAGGAGGCTGGTGTGCTAAACTCCATGGGGTTGCAAAGAGTCAGACATGACTGAGCAACTGAGCATACACACACAGGGGGAGGGTCAACAGAAGCACAGGCGACAATCTGAACTTGTGATGGGTGTCTGAAGTGGGGACAATCCTGTGGGAATGAGCCCTATGGCATCTGACACTACCCCCAGGCAGAAAATGTCAGAAGCAAGTTGAATTGTAGGACCCCCAGGTGGTGTCCGGGAACTGCCTGGTGTGAGAAAACTCCCCATATATTTTGGCAGCCAGAAGTAAGTGAGGAGAAGGAAAATGGAGAGTTTTTCCTTTTAGGGGAAAACTGCTGTGCCCTACAGCACATCAAGACAGTGGCAGGGAACCAATGTTTACACAACCAATTTTGCAAGTTACAAAATCATGCCTGGGTAAAAGATTCATTCAAAGTCAAGACAGACTAATGGATTTTAATGTAGGGCTTCCTTGGTGGCTCAGATGGTAAAGAATCCACCTGCCAATGCAGGAGACATGAGTTTGATCCCTGGGTCAGGAAGATCACCTGGAGAAGGGAATATCTACCCACTCCAGTATTCTTGCCTGGAGAATCCCTTAAAGAGAGGAACCTGGGAGGCTACACTCCATGGGGTTGCAAAGAGTCTGACACAAATCAGGCCTGGGTAAAAGATTCATTGAAAGTCAAGACAGACTAATGGATTTTAATGTAACAGAGCACCAAATTTTCAGTGATGGGCTTCTGATTCCATGTTGCAACTAAGTTTTAGAAAGCTACCACTTGTTGATTCTTAATGCATTGCTTAAGAAGAATATCCACAATCATCTGAAAAGAATTTCAAGACACTCCTCCCCTTTCCTACTGCACATCTCTGTGAAGTCATCTTTTCTTCATATGCTTCAGCCAAACAACACATTGCAATAGATTGATTGCAGAAGCAGCTATGAGAACCCAGATGTCTTCTATTAAAGCCAGACATCAAAGAGACTTGCAAAGTGGAAACAATGCCACCCTTCTCATTGAACTTCATTTTGAAAAACACATCTATTTTACCTAAAAATATATTTTCGGTTAATATGTCATGGCTTATTGTTATTTCAAACTAAATATTTTAAAACATTTCTCAGTTTTAAGTTCTAAAATGCTAAATAGCAATTAGATATAACTCATATAGAGACAAAGACCCCTCGGAATCCTTGTGCTGTGTGTGTGTGCTGAGTTGCATCTGACTCTTTGTAATACCATGCACTGTAGCCCGCCAGGCTCCTGTCCATGGGATTTTCCAGGCAAGAATACTGGAGTGGGTTGCCATTTCCTTCTCCAGGAATCCGTGGGGTTCTTGATAATTTTTAAAAGTGCAAAGGGGCCCCAAGATCAAAGAGCTTGTGAAGGGCTGACCTAGGGGAACCTTTAGGGTCCCGAGGCCCGGTGTGAACCCCCAAACCTACATAAGTCCAGTAGAGGATGGAGACGGTGGGGTGGGGTGGATGCAAATGGCACTTCCGCCACCAAGGTACCACAGACAGGAGGCTTGGCTTTTGGTCTGTTGTGCCAGGGTCCACCAGGACGGCATGAGACGGCCAGGGCCTCCTTCCTGAGGGAGTGACAGATAGCCTCGGGGCTCTCAGCAGAGGCTGTCAGGACACCCGGCTGTGGGGAGGAGGCTCCAGCCGGGCCCACCTGATGCTTGTGCTTTGAGACTCCCCGGCCTATTGTCTAGACCAGGGAGCAGCCTGATCCTGTTCTGGAAGGTTCAAACATGGGACAGATTTCATGCCAACCCATCAGCCTCTCACCAGAGCTCACAGTGGGGAGAAATCCACAGATGCCTGTGGTAAAAGGGCAGGTCATCTCCTTCTCCTGCCCCAAGGCTGTTGCCAGGTCTGACCACTTTCCGCAGCTTTGGGCCTGCTCCCAGCAGAGCCCTTCTTCCCTCAGGCTCCTTCCCTGAGTCCCCGCCGCCTCCCCATCCCAGGAGGCAGCACCCAGAACAGTCATCTGCCCCCCCAACCTCCCAGCAGGGCAGTTCTGGGGGCCGGAAGGAGGCAAGGGGAGCTTGGAGGACCCCCAGGGGGACCCCCGATGACCCTGGGACTTGGACCCTTGTGCTGCAGCCCTGAGGGCGTCTCCCTGTCACACGAGCAGCACTTGGGGAACTGTCTCCAAGGCCTGCTGAGGGCTCCTGGTATTGCCGTTGCGTCAAGAGCCAGGAGGGCGGTCCTGGCAGACAGCAAGCACCTGTGTGGAAATTGTGGCTCTACAACCACATGTGGGGTTCCTTTTAGCTCGTGAGTTCGTGAATCCAGCCAAGTGCCTGGATGTTTCGACTCGCCTGACCCAGAGCTGCCCCTGCTCAGACCCCACCTCCCAGAGACTGGTGAGTGGGAGTGCTCAGTCGGGGGTGGGGGGACCCACTCAGTCAGATGGCAAAGGCCCCCAGACTGAGGCTTATACGACTGCAGACCTGCTCCAGCCTCGGCACTGACGGGCTGTGTAGCCTTGAACACGTGTCCTCTTGTCTCTGGGCCTTACTGTTGGACTTGATCATCCCTAAGGACTGATGCAGGTATTTTTTTGGGTCTGGACGGGGTGAGGCTCTAAACACAGTCTGGACCTAGCATCTCCAGGTGTGAGAAAGGTGACTGCCTCCTACTGAGCTAGTCCTCTGCAGGAGGCCACAGTTATAAGGCCAGCATCTCAGTGGAGCCGGCTGTTCCAGCTGAGCTTCCAGGATGGTGGGGAGTGGGCAGTGGGGAACAGATGGGTGACTCTCTTCATAAAACCTTGTTGGAGCCCATCTTTGATTCCATCTATGGCAACATGGCTTTGAGAGCCTCTCTGAGCATCTTCTCCAGACTCAGTAAAATAGGACTAAATGCTGAGGGCCCACAGATAAATACAAGGTCTTGCAGATAAATGCAAGGTGTCTGGGGTACCCCCAGTGCTCCAAATACTTAATACTTATCAGCGTCCACCGCAGTTGACACAAAGCCGCACTTAGTGAGCAGTGTTGAGCTGCTCCAGGGAGAAAATGAGGGTAATTGAAATTAACTTGGCTCCTGCTGTTTTTTCCTCCTTGTCCTAATCACCGGGAAATCTGCTGCTGGCTGGGCAGGAGGGCCCGAGGGCCAATGCCCCTGGGAGTCCAGGGCTCAATTAGGCTGTGGCAAATTGGATTTCTGGCTGTGAGGCCACAGGGCTGAGGTTGGCATTGAGGCATGAGCTGCCAGACGGTATTAGGGTAAGGGCTGGCCAGATGGGCCCACAGCTAATTCAATCTGGCTTCCCAGAAACAAGACTTACAAGGCCTGAGTTGTGGGCCTAGAGAGCTCTTCTCTGGCTGGGAGGGCAGGGCCCTGTGTAGTGTGGGCCCTGTGTCTGGCACTGTCCTCTGCCAGCAACTGGGCATCACCGGTCCACATAGTGTGATGGGTGGTGGTTTAGTGTTAGAGGAAAAAGCACAGCTTGGACATCCAGAGGTCCAGGCCTCTGGTGTCCACATATGTATCAGCTACTCTAGGAGTGGACCTGAGTGTGTGTGTGTGTGTCTCCAACACTAATTCTTGTTCTATGGCTGTCTTATAGATTAGGAAGAACAGAAAGAGTCAGAAAACTCAGAATGAGAGAGGGACTGAAACAGAGAAACACAATAAGACATTAAAAAAAAAAATGCTGAGAAACAGGAAAAGAGAAAAAGACCAGAGAAAAAGAGGGGATATATGTATGCAGATAGCTGATTCACTTGGTTGTACAGTAGAAACTAACACAACATTGTAAAGCAATGATACTCCAGTGACAATTAGTTTAGAAAAAGAAAACAAATGGAAAAAGAATAGCAGAGAAAGAAAGGACAAAGACATTTAAACAGAGCAAGACAGTGAGAGAAGAAAACCGAAAGAGATAGGAAGAGAAATTGAGAGAGGGAAAGAGACTGAAGTCAAAATTTAACTGCAAAGTAGTGTCTGCCCCAAATGAGCATCCTGAGGGGAGAGGGGAAACTGAGGCAGACACACACACCCAGAAGGCAGAGAGGGCCCGTGAGAGTCAGATGGACAGACAGACAGACAGAGCCGCAGAAAGGTGGAGGCCAATCAGAGAGATTAGGGGAGGATGGACGCAGATGGAGAGGAAGTGATATTTTGGTTCAGAAGGATGGGAAATGGAAAGATCTAGTATGTTCTCCAGGGGACAAATGGAAGAAAGACCCTAAGGCAGGAAGACAAGCAGTACCTTTTTTTAACGTTGGAATTTTATTACCTGTTAGTGACAAGCAACCTTAGAGTTTTGTTTTGCTTTGTATTTTTAATCCAGTAGAGTTCCTAACCTGGGCTCAAAACCCAGTTCCCAAATGATCAGAGAATGCCCACATCTCCTCATTCTTAGGAAAGAGGGAACGTGGGTTTTTGTCCTTGCTGCTTCTCAGTTGCTTTCTCTATCACCAGGCACAGAATTCCAGGCTTTGACTGGCTGATCAGCCACCTCTGCTGGCCTGACCCTCTCTCCCCTCAGCAGCCCTTCCTGGATGTGGGTCTACCACCCAGCTGCCAGGGCTATGGTACACAGGCCCCGCAGGACAATGCCCCCACCGGCATCCCCGTGGTCCTGACAGCTCCCCCAGAGCTGCACCTGTTTGGCATTAATCCTCCATCTGTTTGCTGCTGGCCCTTTGTCCCAGAGGTCACATGGAGGTGTCCCCGGATCCTGCCCTCAGACTTGTTGGGCATGAGACTTCAGGCTGCCCCCTCCTGGCATGAGGCCCAGAAGGCCTGCAGAGGCTGAGCTCACATCGGTGGTCTGGCAGTGCCATCCCCACCCTCAGGGACCCATTTCCCATTCTCCTGGCACTGCACACACATCTGCAGCAATCAGGTGAGTGAGCTGGGGGGCAGGTAGCCCCTACTTCCCTGCTGGACACGACGAACCAGGGAGAGAAGGGACAGCCTGCCATGGCCATTCTCAGCCTGGATGGCACAGTGGAATCATCTGCTGCTGCTGCTGCTGCTAAGTCGCTTCAGTTGGGTCCGACTCTGTGTGACCCCATAGACGGCAGCCCACCAGGCTCCCCCATCCCTGGGATTCTCCAGCCAAGAACGCTGGAGTGGATTGCCATTTCCTTCTCCAATGCATGAAAGTGAAAAGTGAAAGGGAAGTCGCTGAGTCTTGTCTGACTATTAGCGACCCCATGGACTGCAGCCCACCAGGCTCCTCTGTCCATGGGATTTTCCAGGCAAGACTGCTGGAGTGGGGTGCCATTGCCTTCTCCATAGGAATCACCTGGGGAGCTTTAAAAGTCAGTTGGGCCTGGATCCCATCCCCAGAGATGCTGCTTTATTTGGCTGGGGTGTGGCCTAGACATCAGGACTTTTAAAAACTCCCAAGGACCTTCTTGTGCATCCAGGGTTAAGACCAGTGTCCTTGAGCCATGGCTGGCTGAGCCAGGAAGAGTCCACTCCACACCTCGCTCAACAGAGGCTCAGAGACGTCAGGGAGTAACACAGCCAGAAGGGCAGAGCTGGGCCCGCCAGAACCCCTCCATCACCTCCCTGGGGTCCTCATGATTTCCAGCCCTGGGGGTAACCTCTCTGTCTCTGTTTTGGGGTCTGCTCTTGCCTCAGGGAGTTTGGGAGTTGAGCTCTGTATCAACCTGTTACCAACAACATGCTCCTTTGTGACCCTCAGGCTTCTCACCTGTAACCTGGAGATCAGAGGACACACCTCAAAGCGTTGGGGTGACAATGAAATGAGTTAATACATATTTAGGGCTTATCATGGTGCCCAGTACTTAGTAAGCCTTCAGTGAATGTTATCTGTTAGGATTAGGGTTAGCGTTTTTCCCACACCAAGCAAATCTTTGCAACACCAGCTGGGTGTCCTACAGTTTAACTCAGTTCCTATGGGTTAAGATCTTGGTCTTCACCAAATGAGGTGAGAGCGAGATTGCTTCCACCTCACTTCAGATGCCAGTGATAAGTTACCTGCAACTTCCGTCCAACATGGCTACAAATCGGGGGTCCCTGGGACCTCCTCCCTGTTGGACTTGATGATTCCCTAGAGCGGCTCACAGAGCTCTGGGAGACATTTGAGTACCTTTGTGAGTGTGCTCAGTCACTTCAGTCTTGTCTGACTCTTTGCAACCCCATGGACTGCAGCCCACCAGGTTCCTCTGTCCATGGGATTCTGCAGGCAAGAGTACTGGAGTGGGTTGCCATGCGTCCTCCAGGGGAATCTTCCTGACTTAGGGATCGAACCAGCATCTTCTGCATCTCCTTCACTGCAGGCAGATTCTTTATTGCTGAGCCACCAGGGAAGCCCCTTAGGTACTTTTACCAGTTTACCAAAGGATATGTTAAAGAACACAGATGAAAAGCCAGGTGAAGAGATTCATAGCTTGACACCTGGGTACTGAGCACATGGAGTTGGGGGCATCACCCCAGGTAGATGGATACACAGGCAGGGGATGTGAGAAGGGGCACAGAGCATCTATGCCCTCACTGGGCACCACTCTCCCAGCACCTCTGTGTGATCACCAGCCCACAAGCTCTCCAGACCTCACCCTTTGGGGATTTGGTATGGAGGCTTCATCACGTAGGTGGGATGGAGTTCAACATCCATCACCGTCTGTCTTCTCCTGAGGAGGGGGCAGGGCTGAAAATTCCAAGCTTCTAATTAAGGCGTGTTCTTTCTTGTGACCACCCCTCATCAGGAAGCCATCCAGGAGCCCCACTGGAACAAAAGAAGCTCCTATTACCCAGGAAATTACAAAGGTTTCAGGATCTCTGTGTCAGGAACCAGGGGAAGAGACTAAATATTGGAACGAAAGATGTTTCTAGTGCTATTATCACTTAGGAAATTACAAGAGTGTCAGGAGCTGGAAACAGAAACTAATATATATATATATATTTTTTTTCCCCCTATTATCTCAGGAGGGAACATGACCCTGCTGGCATCTTGGTTTCAGACTTCTGGCTTCCAGAACTGTGAGTATATTTCTGTTGCTTTGAGCCACTCAGTTGGTGGCCATTTGTTACAGCAGCTGCAGGAAACTAATACAACTCTCCGGAGCTAAGGGTTGCTGGCTACAGAGTCCCTTGAACATGACAGTTGACCTGCTAGTGACACTTTAGGGAAGTTGAGGGGCAGAGGCTCAGTACTGCCCTGAGGGCTTTTGGGCCTGGGCACCAGAGGAGGTGAGGTGCCCTCTTTACTGTGGAGGACTTGGCATATTTCTTGCTCTCTTTAGGCCTCAGACCCCCACTCCACCCACCTCCCTGTTTGTTCTTTGTATCTCTGAGTCTCAGGGAGAAAGACCCATCTCACACCTTAGTCAATTGGTCCATTCCTCTGAATCTAGACCTTCACAAGGCCGATAGCAGCCTCGGAGTGAAGTGGACCCAAGCCTCATGGAGGGCAGGGTCTGGGCTGGTGGTGAGGAAAGGACGTGGCCGGGGAGCACAGTGGTGAGCATAGAGTGGAGGGATGGTGGTCTGGAGCCCCCAGCGTGCTCCCGTCTGCCACTGCCCTCAGACCTGGGAGAATGCTTCATCGTCTCTGCCCAGGGCTGGGGGTGCCCAGGCGAGTATCGGGCTGTCGGGGGCTCACAGACCCCTCCCCGGCTTGATACAATGCTGTATCCTCTTCCTGGGTGTTTTGGTAGTGAGAATTCTACCACTGAACCACCAGTGCCCGACTTCCGGATGTTTTGTCAGAAGCAGCTCCTTCTTTCATTCAATGAAATGTTCTGTTTCTTACCATTAGTCTTGAGTAGATTCTTGGTCGTCCGATCCGTGATGTGGAGGACCACAGGAAGGTTCCCAGCACTCGGCTGGTGAGGGAGGGAAGGAGGAGACATGTGGCAAGAAAAATAAACTTCAAGAAGATTTTTAGAAATTGTACAGTCATCCCTCAGTATTCATGGGGGATTGGTTCCAGGACCCCCTGCAGATATCAAACTCCTCAGATGCTCAAGTCCCTTATATAAAACAGTATTGTATTTGCTCATAACCTACGCACATCCTCCCAAGTACTTGGAAGTCATCTCTAGATTGCTTAAAATACCGGATACAGTATAAATGCCATGTAATAGCTGTCAATACAGTGTGAATGGTATGTAAATAGTTGGTGTGTACAAATTCAAGGTTTGCTTTTGGGAAATTTCTGAAATTTTTTTTTTCCAAATATTTTTGATCTGTGGCTGGTCGAATCTGTGGACTCAGAACCCATGCACACGGACAGCTGGTATAGTGAAATACATGTAACATAAAATTGACCATTTTAGCCATTTGTTGCTGTTGTTCATTCGCTAAGTTGTGTCCAACTGTTTGCGACCCCATGGACTGCAGCATGCCAGGCTTCCCTATCCTCCACCATCTCCCAGGGTTTGCTCAAACTCATGTCCATTGAGTCACTGATGCCACCCAACCATTTCATCCTCTGTCGCCCCCTTCTCCTCCTGCCTCCATCTTTCCCAGCATCAGGGTCTTTTCCAATGAGTTGGCTCTTTGCTTCAGGTGGCCAAAGTATTGGAGCTTCAGCATCAGTCCTCCCAATGGATAGTCTTCTCCAACACCACAGTTAAAAAGAATCAGTTCTTTGGCACTTAGCTTTCTTTATGGTCAAACTCTCACTTCCATACATGACTACTGGAAAAACCATAGCTTTGACTATATGGATCTTTGTTGGCAAAGCGAATGATACTTTTAGCCATTTAAAAGTGTGCAATTCAGTGGCATTAAGTACATTCACCGTAATGTGCAGCCATCACCACTACCTGGTTCTAGGACTTTTGGAAACCATACAGTCTTAAAGCAGCCCCTCCCCCTTCCTCCCCACCTCCAGACATTGGCTACCACTGTCTGCCTTCTGTCTCCATAGATTTGCTTTGAGTCAAGAAGATTGTTTTGATCTTTGCATTCCACTTAAAATGCAAATCACCCCCAGAGGACCACAGTCTGCATTTTTAATTTCATTCATTTCAACCAACAGTCTCCCTCCACCCTCCTCCATAGTTTAGAAATTGTGTTGTGGGGAAAACACTGACCTGGAAGCAGAAGACCTTGGTTCTAGCTCCTTCTGTCAAAGCTTTGTGACCTTGAGAGGGTCCTTGACTCTCTTGGGGCCTCAGCATCCCCCAGCTTGAGTCACCAGGTTTAGACTCGGCTAACGTTTTCCCGGGCCCTCTGCAGCTCTGATCTTCCAACGCAGTGGTGGAAGTCTGCTACTCGGGCTGTATGAGAAGGGAATTCAGGTGCTGGGTGCTAGGAGGAAGCCAAGAGCGGACAGGAGGCATTTCTGGGGGCTCCAGACCAGGCCCACCCGGCCCACCATTCGACCCCAAGCCAGCCCACTCCAAGTCAGCTTCCTGGATGGTCCAAAGATGCCAGCCACACACTGTAGGCTGGACTCCTCTGGCCCCGTCAGAAGGGGTGAGCCTCCCGGGGGCCTCAGGCAAGAGCCTCCTGGGGCAGGCTGAGGCAGGATGGAGCAGGGTGGCAGGGGGATGGGGAGGGCCTGAGGTCAGGGTGGGACGTGGCTGCGGGGCAGGATGCGGGGGCCTCATTAGAGACTCCCTGGGCCCTGCTTGCACCAGTGCTCATGGGAGCTGGTCCCAGGGTCTTTCCAGGACCAGGGCTCGGTGCCATCTGTGTAAACCGGTGTGTCGGTGGGGGAGACTATAACCAAGGACCTGTTGTCACCTCTCCCACCCTTCTCTAAAGGAAGGACTCCTTGTCTGTGGGCTTTCAGCCTCCTAGATGTAATTGTGTCTCTTGTGTCATGAAGGGAGAAAGTCTGAGATACAGCGTAGGACAAGCTAAAAGAGGCCAGACTGATTCTTTGAGGAAAGATGAGGAAGCCCCTGGAGTGGAGGCAGGGAGGCCCTCCAGGAAGGGGAGGGAAGGGTAAAGGAAGATAGGGTATAGCTTTGGTTTGGCAGGAGCAGGGGAGCAGAGGAAGAGAGGTTTGGGCAGTGACTAGAAGGACTGGGCTCACAGTGAGAAGTGTTTAGAAGAGATTTAGGGGATGTTTTGTCACGTGATGTGTTACATAAACACCTCCTCTGTGTCCCTATGAAACCACCACTGACGCTGGATGTTACACTTCAGTGCTTTGGCAGTGAGATTCATGTCTTGTCTTTTTCTTTTTAAATAATGCATTTGCTAGCTGCCTTTGAATTACTCAGGGCCAGCCATGTTTAGCAGGCTTCGTCAGTGTTCCATTAGCTAAATGTTGGGTTCCCTGCTTCGTGGGCTGCCTTCACCACCTGGTAAGCCCTTGGGCACAGGGAGTGCTGCAGAAACCACCTATCAGACTGCAGCTCTGTGCCCCAGCCCCAGGGTCTCCTGGATGGGCGGCCTTATTCAGAGGACAATATTTGAAATCAGGCCCTGACCCAGTCACCAACAGAGGCTCTTCTCTCACCCCTCCCAGCCCTCATTCTCCCCTGGGATGCCCACTGGCTGGGCTCCTGCCTCTTCTTCCAGCCTCCCTAGAACTCTGTAGAAAGCGGGCATCACCATCCTAGCCCACTTTGACAGTCACACGATTCCAGCCACAGAAAGTGCTACCGGGCCCAGTGAGCTAGAAACACTTGGTACAAAAAGTCCCTCCATAGGGAAGGCTCTGGAAATAATACAGCAACCCACGGAGGGTCTATGACTCCTTGTCCATTCCTCAGGCTCTGGCCCTTGTCCCGAGACAGCCTCTTGGAGAGCCAAACCCTAGGACGGAGGGAGATGAGGACTCTTCGCCTGGTTCCCAGCCCAGCCCCAGATTCTAGGTACCTTTATCTCCTTCTTCCCCTGTGGCCTCTGACCCATCTGTCACATGGTGGCTGCTGGGGGAGGCCAGACAGAATGGATGCCAAGTGCAAGACTCCGCATACACAAGACCCCAACCCTAGTTGGCACTCCCTCCATGGAGCAGGGCATCCCAATCTAGAGCTCAGGTGCACAAGAAGTATCACTGACCTTTATTTTCTTTTGTCTGTTTACTTTTGGCTGTGCTGGGTCTTTGTTCTTGTGTACAGGCTTTCTCTAGTTGTGGAGTCGGGGGCTACTCTCTAGTCGCTGTGTGCAGGCTTCTCATTGCAGTGGCTTCTCTTGTCATGGAGCACCAGCTCCGGAGTGTGTGGGCTCAGTAGTTTCGATGCACAGGCTTAATTGCCCCACAACATATAGAATCTTCCCAGACTAGGGATCCAACCCATGTCCCCTGCACTGGCAAGTGGATTCTCAACCACCATGGAAGTCCAGCCTTTATCTTCTTAAACGCAACATTTGAATTTCCAAAGCTCAGCGTCCCCTTTCCTGGACAGTCAGCTCTGCCTCTGGCCTGTTGCTGTTCAGTCACTGAGTCGTGTCTGACTCTGTGATCCTATGGACCGCAGCACATCAGGCTTCCTTATCCTTCACTGTCTCCCTGAGTTTGCTCAAACTCAGGTCCATTGAGTCAGTGATGCTATCTAACCATCTTATCCTCTGTAGCCCCCTTTTCCTCCTGCCCTCAATCTCTCACAGCATCAGGGTCTTTTCCAATCAGTAGGCACTTCTCATCAGGAGGCCAAAGTATTGGAGCTTCAGCTTCAACATCAGTCCTTCCGATGAACAGTCAAGGTTGATTTCCTTTAGGATTGACTGGTTTGATCTCCTTGTAGTCCACAGGTCTCTCAAGAGTCATCTCCAGCACTATAATTCGAAAGTATCAGTTCTTCAGGCTCAGCCTTCTTTATGGTCCAACTCTCAAATCTGTACATGACTACTGGAAAAACCATAACTTTGATGATACAGACTTTCATTAGCAAAGTAATGTCTCTGCTTTTCAATACGCTGTCTAGGTTTGTCAGAGGTAAACCTTTTCTTCCAAGGAGCAAGCATCGTTTAATTTCATGCCTGCAGTCACCATCCACAGTGATTTTGGAGCCCAAGAAAAGAAAATCTGTCACTGCTTCCATTTTTTCCTCTTCTATTTGCCATGCAGTGATGGGACTGGATGCCATGATCTTAGTTTTTTGAGTTTTAATCCAGCTTTTTCACTCTCCTCTTTCACCTTCATCGAGAGGCTCTTTAGTTCCTCTTCACTTTCTGCCATAAAAGTGGCATCATCTGCATATCTAAGGTTGTTGATATTTCTCCCAGCAATCTTGATTCCAGCTTGTAATTCATCCAGCACAGCATTTAGCATGATATATTCTGTATATAAGTTAAATAAGCAAGGTTACAATATATAGCCTTGATGTACTCCTTTCCCAATTTTGAATCAGTCTGGTATTCCATAACCAGTTCTGTTTTTTCTTGTCCTGCATACAGGTTTCTCAGGAGATAGGTAAGGTGGTCTGGTATTCCCATCTCTTGAAGAATTTTCCACAGTTTGTTGTGATCCATACTGTTAACACATAGCTCAGTTGGTAAAGAATCCGCCTGCAATGCAGGAGACCCCAGTTCTATTCCTGGGTCGGAAAGATCTGCTGGAGAAGGGATAGGCTACCCACGCCAGTATTCTTGGGCTTCCCTTGTGGTTTAGCTGGTAAAGAATTCGCCTGCAATGTGGGAGACCTGGGTTCAATCCCTGGGTTGGGAAGATCCCCTGGAG
Organism: Bos javanicus; assembly: GCF_032452875.1. Taxonomy (NCBI): domain Eukaryota; kingdom Metazoa; phylum Chordata; class Mammalia; order Artiodactyla; family Bovidae; genus Bos; species Bos javanicus. The sequence goes on from NC_083888.1 coordinate 30,636,432, forward strand.
AAGGGAAAGGCTGGAGAATTCCATGGACTCTATAGTCCATGGGGTGGCAAAGAGTCAGACATGACTGAGCGACTTCACTTCACTTCACACAGTCAAAGGGTTTAGAGTAGTTAAGGAAGTCAATGATGCGGGAGTAGATGTTTTTCTGGAATTCTCTTGCTTTTTCTATGATCCAATGGATGTTGGCAATTTGGTCTCTGGTTCCTCTGCCTTTTCTAAACCCGGCTTGTACATCTGAAAGTTCTCGGTTCACATGCTACTGAAGCCTAGCTTGAAGGATTTTGATTATAACCTTCCTAGCATGGGAAATGAGCACAACTCTCTGGTAGTCTGAACATTGTTTAGCATTGTCTTTCTTTGGGATTGGAATGAAAAGTGACTTTTTCCTGTCCTGTGGCCACTGCTGGGTTTTCCAAATTTACTGGCATATTGAGTGCAACACTTAAACAGCATCATCTTTTAGGATTTGAAATAGCTCAGCTGGAATTCCACCATCTCCACTAGCTTGGTTCATAATGATGCTTCCTAAGGCCCACTTGACTTCATACTCCAGGATGTCTGACTCTGTTCTGTGGTCTTATACCGTCAGGGGGGGTTGGGGTGTAGGGAGACACCTTGTCTTTGGTCACCCTTCCACCCAGATTACTGCTGAGATGTCCATCCTTTCTGTTCTGTGGCCCAGGGTGGTCCTAGACCCCCTAGGGAGCTGCTCCCTCTGCTGATGGGGGCGCAGGAAGTGCTGTGGGAGAGGGCTAGGTGTCCTCCCCCTGCCCTCCCCTTCCTCCACTGTACCATAATCTTCCTTGCTGGCAGCGGGGTCCAGAGCACGCTCCCAGCTGGGATGAGGGTGAAGGACAGGAAGGAGAGAAAAACAGAGGTTAGTATTTTCAAATCACTCCTGTCACAAGTATCTGTGTTTCTGAATATAAATGTCTCACTGGGCCATCCTCCCGCCTCACCAAGGCGGCCCTGGCCAGGGAGGGAAAGAAGACACTTAGAAAGGGCCGAGTTCCTGGTAGGGAGGGAGCGACGAGGAAGCTCCCAGGGTGCATCAGGATGGTGTACTTTCCATTCATGCTTTGAAGCCAATTAGTGGAAAGAGGTAATGGGACTTCACAGCGGGGCTCCTTGGCCATATGGCTCAGAGCCTCCCTGGGTGCACCTGGCAAGGCATTTGGAAAACTCTGAGAGTGATAGATCTGTTCGGTGACATTCAGGAAATTATGCAGACCTGCTCACTTCTGGGCCTGAGGCCCTGATTCAAGAAGGGCATCGGGAGGGCAGGGACTGGGAAGGAGGGGGGCAAATTTGGATTAGTGATCGCAGCCGTGTATCCTGCCAGCCGGCTCCGGACTCAAGGGCCCTTTAAATAAAACAGATGGCAGATGTGTTTCTAGAGTTTCTCCCAGCCCGGGGCTGCCTTGCACAGGGAGTTGGGGGAGGATCGGCACTGGACATGGAGTTAGAAGGTGCAGAATGGAACCTGCTCTCACATGCTTGGGCAGGTCACTTCTCCTTTTTGAATCACAGGTTGCCAATTGTGAAATGGGGATGAAACCACCTTTCCCAGCTGTTCAGATGAAATGTGACCCAGCATGTAAATTTGCCTGACCAGTGCCTGGTGCAGAAGTAAAAGCTGAATACATGCTGGCCGGCCACTTTCCTCCTCACTGCCCTGGGCAAAATGAAGAGCATTTTGAAATAGAGACACCAGCAAAAGGCATCAGTAAAAGGAGGAAACAATGACCCACTCACCTCCCAGGGAGGTGTCCTGAAGGAGGCAGTGTTGAGCCTGGGAAACAGTAGGACTTGAGGGTGAAGAGATGGGAGATGGCAAGCCCAGTGTGCAGAGCAGCCAGGCAAAGTCAGGGCTTTGTGCAAGAGGATGAAATGATAAGTCAGTAGACGATGGGGGAGCTATGGAAGATTTTCAAGGAGATGAAGAGCAGGCCGTGATCTGTGTGCTAGAAGCCCAGATCTAGTGATCCCATGGGGAGAAGACTGGAGGAGGTGAGCCTGGAGGCAGAAAAATTCAGGGGGAGGGGATGGGGAAGCATAGGAGGGAGGAATCAAAAGATGTTGTGATGATAGAATTATTAGGTCTTGTTAAGCAGTGACTTTGGCAGGTGAGAGTGGAGTGGCGGTGGTCCAGGAGGATACCCAAGCAGCTGGCCAGGAAGTTTACGGGGGCTAGAGGGGTGATATGGATTGGATACAGGAGGCAGGGAGCAGGCAGGAGCAAGGTGATGAGTCTATATTGGAACAAGGTGAATTTGAGGAGGAAGCAGGCCATCCAGACAAGATGTGTGGGTCTGAACCCCAGGGATGTATTGCAGCTACTCTTTAGAAATCCCCACCACCACCAGGTTTGTGCATGCTAAGTCACTGCAGTTGTGTCTGACTATGGACTGTAGGCTACTAGGCTCCTCTGTCCATGGGATTCTCCAGACAAGAATACTGGAGTGGGTTGCCATGCCCTCCTCAAGGGCATCTTCCCAACCCAGGGATCAAACCCTGAATTGGTTCGATGTGCAATCCCACATCTCTCATGTCTCCTGCATTGGCAAGCAGGTTCTTTACCACTCGCGCCACCCACCAAGTTTAGGAAACCAATAAACGGGCATCCCACTCCTTGATCTTGGCAGTGGAGGTACAGGGCAGCCCAGGCCAAATGCTGTGTGACCTGACTCAATTCTGTCCCCTCTCTTCCCATGCTGGGTGCTCAGCTGGGCCCAGGACAGAGGATCTCTGAAAGGTGGGCTCTGCGATTTCATCCCTTCTGTCCCATCCCAAGGTCTGGGCACTGTGGCTCTGTTCCCCTGGCATGCTGTACCATCTCCCCACCAGGATGTCTGTGCTGGAAGCAGAAAATGTCCCCTAGGATGGCTGCCTAGAGTTTGACCCCCAAACACTCTGATTTTTAAAAAAAAATCTTTTTTTAAGTCTTGCCCTTTCAAACCTCAATTTTCTCCTCATTTCCATTAAACAAAATTTTAAAAAGCTATTTAAAGATAAATTTAATATTCTTTGTCGGATCCAGTCATTAAAAATGGGATTGGATTTTTTATTTCCAATGCTCCCTGCTGGAATGAGCTATGTAAAGACAGATCAGGAGGCCCAGACAAGGGGGTTTTTTTGGGCTTTCACTGGTGTTACTGAATTAAGCAGGATGTTCTCTGGGAAACAGTGAAGATCAACATTTGTAATTTGGGATTTCACTGAGGAGAATACCTGGGAAATTACCACGAACTGGGCAACTGATTCAGAGAATGATTAGATGTTCTAACCACATACTTCCTCTCTCCTCAGATTTTATAATCCTCATTCAACAACCTCTTACTGAGCATCTCCTCATATGTCAAAGATTGTGCCTTGAAAAAAAAAAACAAAACACAAAGATTGTGCCTTGTGCCAGGCTTTGGAGACACAAGCAGGATCCCATGTGGATGATCCCTAGACCTCAGGGACCCAAGCGTACTGAGTGTAATCCAATCCCTCGCCACCTAAGCCAATCAGGGCAGAGCATAGCCCCAGCCACAGTGATTGGTTCAGAAGAGAGTACTTGACCTTAAGTATTATAATCAAGGTGAACAGGACTTTTGTTCAGTGGTCAAAGTAAGAGGAGCTTTCTTCTGGATGTTTCAGAGGATAGACGTGAGACCCAATACAATGGGAGTCATTTTGTAATCTTGAAGGATGCTGGACAGAGAAGGAAACAGTTACAAAGAGGAGAGCAGAGCCCAGTGAATATAAAGAGCCAGAGCCAGGACCCTGATCAAACTATGCCTGAAGCCCGACCAATTGCCAGCCTATACATTCCTTCTGTTTAAACCGATCTGTAGAGAAAAGAGTTCTAAGTGAAGTGACCACATAATAGGTGCCTACTATTTACATGAACTAATCTAATTTAGTACTCACAGCAACTCTTTAATGTTAGAGACTGGCAGCCCCATTTTACAGATGAAAAAGTGAAGCCAATAACTAAGTGACTTCCTGAGGTCACCCCATTAGTGAGGCAGTTGGTGTTCCTATCCAAGAAGCTGGACTCCAAAATCTATTTTCTGCAAAACAAGATTGACTGCTGTGTTGGCATGGTGGAAATGTCCTCAAATTCTTCTTGTTTATGGATCCTTCTAGGACTGTTTTTCTGGTGCTGTTTTTGGAACTAGAGAATGGGTCAAGTTTCTTGGCTTGTTTGACAAAAGACAAAGGGGAAGCAGAGGAGAGGTCTTGAGATATAGCTCCCAGCGTGCGGGCTTGCTAAGTCGCTTCAGTTGTGTCCGACTCTGCAATCCAGTGGAGTATAGCCCTCCAGGCTCCTTTGTCCAAGGGATTCTCCAGGCAAGAATACTGGAGTGGGTTGCCATGCCATCCTTCAGGGGGATCTTCCCGACCCAGGATCCAACCAGTGCCTCTTACGTCCCCTGCGTTGGCAGGCAGATTCTTCACCATTAGCGCCACCTGGGAAGCCCACAGCCCCCAGACCCTTGCAGATAAGGGAAGGCTTCAGAAAGTGTAGAATTGAAAAGCTAGGACCGTGACTAGCTACATCACTAGAGGCAGGGGATCCAGCTGGTCTCTGGGTAGAAAAATAGAGGTTCATAGATAAAATGTCTATTCCTTATCATGCAGACAGGCTTTCGGCAATGATGAACCTCCTCATTTTTGCTCACAGAGCAGGCTTGACATTTATATAGATTAATTTCAGCTTGACATTTTGACCAAAGGAACTATTAGCCCCTCCTCTCCCTGGGGGAAAACAGCTTGTGGGGCCTGACCGGTAGGTGACCCCATCAAGCTGTTCCAGTCCCTTCTCTAGCTCAACATCTGGCTGGATATGGATGGCTTCTCCATGGCTCCCAGGAGTTACAGCCAACGGGAAGCAAGGTCGTTCTTTCCTGGGCTCATTTTTCATGCTGCCTGGTTTTGCTGCAGATGCAATCAAAGCTAAATCTCAATTTGTTGAGCAGGAGGGGCAGCTGGTAGCAGGCCAGCACCTGCAGTGTGAGATAAACCTCCCCACAGCCCGTGGGAGCCAAAATCAAGATCTAAAAGGGAAGAACTCGATTTTGTTGACAATTGCTTTATGATTCATTTAGTAAAATTCTTTCCCTTCGTACAGAGCTATGTGCTTTCACTGTGTTGTTCAACGGATCCTCTCTACCGCCCTGCAAGGGGGCAGAATCGGGCTATTCTCGTTTCACTCAAAGCCCAGAGAGGTCAATTCAGTTGCCCCAAGTTGCACAGCGGCTCAGTGCTTTCAGCCCCTGAAAACTAAGTGCTCTTTTTACTCTACTACTCTACTTCTTTCAGGCAAATCTAGAGGGAAACTTAAAAAAATCCATGGGACTCAAACTTTAACAGTTTGTTCCACCTGGCCCTTCTACTGCTGACAGATCTGAACGCACACCCTCTAGGCCCTCTTGGGACCCACCCCTTCTCCCTGCTGGTGTTCATCCCTCTGTGTTCTTACTGAGCCCATCTCCTCATACAACCAGGCAGCATGATGTGGACCAGAGTTCCTCCAAAGGGTACCACGGGCCTTTGGGACAATTCTTCATTTTACAGGCTGTCCTCTAGGACATTAGCTTTCCTGGATCCTGGCTACTAAACTCCAGTAGTTCCTCTCCATTCTTTAACCTCCCTACCTACCAAAACACCCCAGACATTTTCAAATTTCCTGGGGTGAGAGTAGGGACTGGGTGGAGTGGTTGGGGGGGGCAGTATGACCCCTGGTTGAAAACATGGATTTTGGAATATTAATAGCTGAGGATTCAAACCTTCCCTCTGCTCTTCTTAGCAAAGTGAATTTGGAGGCCTGGCTTCCTGATCTGGAAATTTACCCCAGAGAGTAATCGTGAAGATGAAATGAGATAATGGACCAAATGCACAAAGCTCTCTGCCAATATGAGATGTTTTTATTAAGGATCATAAAATAACAGTGAAGTCCTATCCCTTTAAGACTCAGGCCTGCTATGTATACAGTAGGTGCTAAGCTAATGTACCTCCTTCTGCATGCTCAGCACCTACCTCAGCAACCACATCAATAATGGCGACTAACATTTGTTGGCTGCTCTTTGTGTGTAAGGCAGTGAACAAAGTACTTGACACATTACTCCTTTTAATTCTCACAACAAACATATGAAGTAAGTACATTATTGTCCCTTCCTTACAAATGAGGGGACTGAGAGCGTGGAGCAGAGGTTGGCAAACTACAGTTAGTGCACCGAATCTGATCAGCTGTGCCTGTTCTTCTGTAACACAGACACTTTCATTCATTTATATATTGTCAACAGTTGCTGCTTTATTAATTGCTTACAACAGAGACTGGGTATGGCCTGCAAAGCCTAAAATATTTATAATCATTAGACGATAAATATGTAAAATGTATTTTAAATGGATTATGCCATGTATGTTTATGGTTGGTAAAGTGTACACAACCTGAAATTTACCATCTTAATTATTTTCGAGTGTACTGTTCTGTGGCATTAAGTACATTCACGATGTTGTATATTCCCTACCATCCATCTCCAGAACTTTATCTTCTGAAAATAAGACTCTGCACCCATTAAAAAATGATTCTCCATCCCCTCTCCCCTCAGCCCCTGGAAACCGCCACTTTCCAACTCTATGACTTTCCCTATTCTAGGTACTTCACATAAGTGGAACATAGCATTTCTCCTTTTATGTCTGGCTTCTTTTTCTTAGCTGAATGCTTTCAGGCCTCACCCAACTTATAGCATGTATTTGTTTTTGACAAGATAACATATGAAGAGAACATAAAATTCAAAAGGACGTAGAGTGAAGAAAAACGTCTTCTATTCCTGTCCCTTCCAGGCCTCAGATCCCCTCCCAGGAGACAGTCAGACAAGTGCTGTAACTGAATTCTTATGCATCTCTTCTGAGAGTCAATGCATATCCAGCAATACATTTAAATAACATTAGCAAATATATTTTCACACAAATATTAGGAAACCAAGCACATCGTTCCTGCACCTCACTGGCATTCTTAACAATAGGTCTTGGAGGTTGTCTCATATTATTAGGGCTGCCTCCTCATTTTCAACCACTGCATAGAATTTTACTCTGTAAATATATCTTTCACTATTGAATGCATTACTTATCTGGTCCCTATTAGTGGACATTTAGGGTTTTTTAAAAATCTTTTTCAGTATCAGTGGTGCTACAGTGAATATCTTTGTAATATTTTTAAAGTGGGCTTTCAAATCTAATATACTAGAAGATGGAAAGAGGTATTTTTCCTATCTACCTGATTCTAGCTGTGTTGGGGAAAATTATGCTAACTGGAGAACTATATTTGGCTAGAGGATACAGGAGTGCTTGAATCCTATTGTGTTCTAACTGCTTTCTCACTCTCTTATGGCCCCACAGAAGATGTAGAAAAGAGATGAGCATCATTTCTTTCTTGAGGGGTTGAAAGCCAAGGCCATGCTCTCAGGAGGATGCCTAAGAGGGCTTTTGCTTCCAGTCTCCCAGGGTTTCTCCACCTCAGCTATGACATCCCAGACTGGGTGGTCCTTTGTTGTGAGACTGTCCCGTGCATTGCAGAATGCAGTGTAGCAGCATCCCTGGCTCCTACGCACTAAATGCCAACAGCACCCTCCCCGGAGTTATGACAATTCAAAATATCCAGACATGGCCACAGGTCCCCTGGCTGAAACCCACTGCTCTAACCCGAGGCACCTGAAAATTGCACTGCCCTCAACAGGCATGTGGGGCAGGAGATCAATGCAACAGGATAGGTCTGGCCTAGAATAGGAATGGAAGTGAGATGACCAGGCCAACCAGGGTCATGTCCTGGGAAGGGAGACACATGGAGGCAGAGGAACCCTCATGTACCATGTCCAAGTGCAGAATCTTTTCATGGTAATGACCCTGCCCACTGGTAAACATGACCTCATGACACCTTGGAATCCAATCAACCATATTAGTGACTTCTTGCAGAAAGAGTGGGTTGAGAAGCTGGGATCTTGAGGCTATTATTCTACATATTCATGGAGCAAGCTTTGCGTAGTTTGTCCAGTATCCTGGCTCTATGAGAGTTAGTGAATTTGAAAACCAGATTTTCAAGGTTTTGAACACAGGAACCCAAAACTCAGAAGGAATCTCTGAGTTTATCTGGGTGATATTTCTATCCTGCCAAGTCTGTGAGTTACTTGGAGATTGTGTCTTACTTATGAGTGGTCACCATCAGGCCACTGTCCACTTGTGGACTGAATGAAGGAAGTTGCTGCTGCTGCTGCTGCTGCTAAGTCACTTCAGTTGTGTCCGACTCTGTGCAACCCCATAGACAGCAGCCCACCAGGCTCCGCTGTCCCTGGGATTCTCCAGGCAAGAACACTGGAGTGGGTTGCCATTTCCTTCTCCAATGCATGAAAGTGAAAAGTGAAAGTGAAGTCGCTCAGTCGTGTCCAACCCTCAGTGACCCCATGGACTTCAGCCTACCAGGCTTGTCTGTCCATTGGATTTTCCAGGCAAGAGTACTGGAGTGGGGTGCCATTGCCTTCTCTGGAATGAAGGAAGTTAAAAGGCAGCAAATACTCCTCTCCCCAGCACACCTGTCCTCTTCCTCCTGACCTAGTTTGCCCTTCAGGGTCTATAGATCTTTTTCCCGGGGCCCCGGCGGTGTTGCTCAGAGTCATTTTTTTCCAGATATAATGGACATGTAACAGTATATTAATTTCTGGTGCATAACATAATGATTCAATATTTGTATATATTGCAAAATGATCACAGTAAGTCTAATTAACATCTATCACCATATACAGTTACAACTGTTTTCTTATGATGAGAACTTTTAAGATCTACTCTGTGAATTTCAAATATTCAATACAATATTATTAACTATAGTCACAATACTATACATTATATACACAGGAATTATTTATTTTATAACTAAAAGTTTGTACCTTTAGACCACTTTCACCATTTCATCCTCTCCCCACCCTCCACCTCTGGTAACCATCAATCTGTTCTCTGTATCTATGAGTTTGGTATTGTTTTTATTTTGTTTTTTAAAATAGATTCCACATACAAGTGAGATTATATGGTATTTGTCTTTCTCTGTATTATTTCATTTAACATAATGACCTCAAAGTCGTTACAAAGGACAAGATTCCATATTTGTGTGTGTATAGTGGAATATCTATTTCTATATCTGTGTGTCATATTTTTTATTCATTCACCCGGCAGTGGACACTTGGTTGGTTCCGTATTGTGGCTAATGTAAATAGTGCTGCAATGAACATGGAGGTGCACATACCTTCTTGATTTAGTGTTTTTATTTTCTTCAGATAAGTACCCAGAAGTGAGATGGCTGGATCGTATGGCAGTTCTATTTTTAATTTTTTGAGGAAACTCCATACTGTTTTTCATAGTAGCTGCACCAATTTACATTCCTACCAGCAGTGCACAAGGATTCCCTTTTCTCCACATCTTTACCAACAGTTGTTTCTTCTCCTTTCAATACTAGCCTCTATAACAGGTGTAAGGTGATACTTCACTGTGGTTCTGATTTGCATTTTCCTGATGATTCAGTTCAGTCGCTCAGTCGTGTCTGACTCTTTGTGACCCGATGAATCACAGCACGCCAGGCCTCCCTGTCCATCACCAACTCCCGGAGTTCACTCAGACTCACGTCCATCGAGTCAGTGATGCCATCCAGCCATCTCATCCTCTGTCGTCCCCTTCTCCTCCTGTTCGCAATCCCTCCCAGCATCAGAGTCTTTTCTAATGAGTCAACTCTTTGCATGAGGTGGCCAAAGTACTGGAGTTTCAGCTTTAGCATCATTCCTTCCAAAGAAATCCCAGGGCTGATCTCCTTCAGAATGGACTGGTTGCATCTCCTTGCAGTCCAAGGGACTCTCAAGAGTCTTCTCCAACACCACAGTTCAAAAGCATCAATTCTTCAGCACTCAGCCTTCTTCACAGTCCAACTCTCACATCCATACATGACCACAGGAAAAACCGTAGCCTTGACTAGATGGACCTTTGTTGTCAAAGTAATGTCTCTGCTTTTGAATATGCTATCTAGGTTGGACATAACTTTCCTTCCAAGGAGTAAGCGTCTTTTAATTTCATAGCTGCAATCACCATCTGCAATGATTTTGGAGCCCCCCAAAATAAAGTCTGACACTGTTTCCACTGTTTCCCCATCTATTTCCCATGAAGTGATGGGACCGGATGCCATGATCTTCATTTTCTGAATGTTGAGCTTTAAGCCAACTTTTTCACTCTCCTCTTTCACTTTCATCAAGAGGCTTTTTAGTTTCTCTTCACTTTCTGCCATAAGGGTGGTGTCATCTGCATATCTGAGGTTATTGATATTTCTCCTGGCAATCTTGATTCCAGCTTGTGTTTCTTCCAGTCCGGCGTTTCTCATGATGTACTCTGCGTATAAGTTAAATAAGCAGGGTGACAATATACAGCCTTGACATACTCCTTTTCCTATTTGGAACCAGTCCGTTGTTCCATGTCCAGTTCTAACTGTTGCTTCCTGACCTGCCTACAAATTTCTCAAGAGGCAGGTCAGGTGGTCTGGTATTCCCATCTGTTTCAGAATTTTCCACAGTTTATTGTGATCCACACAGTCAAAGGCTTTGGCATAGTCAATAAAGCAGAAATAGATGTTTTTCTGGAACTCTCTTGGTTTTTCCATGATCCAGCAGATGTTGGCAATTTGATCTCTGGTTCCTCTGCCTTTTCTAAAACCAGCTTGAACATCAGGAAGTTCATGGTTCATGTATTGCTGAAGCCTGGCTTGGAGAATTTTGAGCATTACTTTACTAGCGTGTGAGATGAATGCAACTGTGCAGTAGTTTGAGCATTCTTTGGCATTGCCTTTCTTTGGGATCAGAATGAAAACTGACCTTTTCCAGTCCTGTGGCCACTGCTGAGTTTTCCAAATTTGCTGGCATATTGAGTGCAGTACTTTCACAGCATCATCTTTCAGGATTTGGAACAGCTCAACTGGAATTCCATCACCTCCACTAGCTTTGTTCATAGTGATGCTTTCTAAGGCCCACTGGACTTCACATTCCAGGATGTCTGGCTCTAGGTCAGTGATCACACCATCGTGATTATCTGTGATGTGAAGATCTTTTTTGTACATTCTTCTGTGTATTCTTGCCACCTCTTCTTGATATCTTATTAGTTAACTTGAACCCCTTTTTTATGTCCTTCTTGGCCATCTGTATTCTTTGGAAAAATATCTACTGAGATCCTCCACCCATTTTTTTTTTGAGTTGTTTGATTTTTTTGGTTATTGAGTTGTAGCAGTTTGTTATATATTTTGGATATTAACCCTTCTCAGATATATGATTATTTTCTTCCAGTCAGTAGGTTGCCTTTTCATTTTGTTGATTCCATTTTGGCTTCCTTTTCTGTGCAGAAACATTTTAGTTTAATGTAGTAGTCCCACTTGTTTAGTTTTGTTTTTGTTGTTAAAAAAAAAAATCATCACCAAGACTAATATTAAGGAGCTTATCACCTGTGTTTTCTTCTAACAGTTGTATGAATTCAGGCCTTATATTCAAGGCTTTAACCAACTTTGAGTTAAGTTTCACTTACAGTGTAAGGTAATGGTCCAGTTTCACTCTTTTGCATGAAGCTATCCAGTTTTCCCAGGACCGTTTGTTGAAGAGGCTGTCCTTTTCCCATTGTATATTCTTACCCCCTTGTCATATATTGGTTGGCCACCTATTGGGTTTATTTCTGAGCTCTCTATTCTGTTCCATTATTCATATGTCTATTTTTATGCCAATAACATACTGTTTTGATTCCTATAGCTTTTTAATATAGTTTGAAATCAGGGCGCATGATGCCCCAGCTTTGTTCTTCTTTCTCAAGATTGGTTTGTCAAGATCTTTTGTGTTTTCATGCAAATTTTAGGGTTGTGTGTTCTGTTTCTGTGGGAAATGCCATTGGAATTTTGATAGGGATTGCATTCAATCTGTTCATTGGTTTGGGTAGTATGGATATTTTAACAATGTTAATTCTTTCAATCTATAAACATTAAGTATCTTTCCATTTACAGGTATCCCCTCTTTTTGAAAGTTTGCTTTGTGCTACTTTGCTTTTACCAAAGACCTACTACATTAGTATGTGTTCTCACTAACTGAAAGAAACCTGAAGAGGATCTTTGCTTTTATAAGAAAGGTGAAAAGCGGAAGTGGTGTTCAGTGTTTGCTGTGTAGAAAGCCCTTATCGAGGCAGTGAGAGTGGCACCACCAATTTCCTGCCCCAGGAACTGCACTCAGCATCTCATCATCAAGCTATCATCGCTTTGAACTGTGTCTGTGAGCATCTGTAGCTTATCTAAATGTATTTTTTACACCCAAGTAAGATGTGTCCCAAGGTAATTGCTTCTTCTCTTTACACTATCTCAGCTTACAAAAGGTTTCATAAGAATACTCTACTTTTGCATAGCAGAGGAAACCTGTATTTGTATATTCTTCAGTTTCTTTTATTAACATATTTTAGTTGTCAATGTACAGGTCTTCCACCTCCTTGGTTAGATTTATTCTTAGGTATGTTTTTCTTTTTGATGCAATTATAAGTGGGATTGTTTTCTTAATTTCTTCTTCTGGGATCACTCTTACTGAGATGCAGTGGGACGTGTCCCTGGCCTAATCATATATGCCCTGCTGTTTGCCACTGTAGCCTCATCCCCTCAGCATCCTTGGACTCACCCTTGAGAAGAGGGAATATGAAAGTTAATAAGTCACAAAGACTGCAAAGTGGAGCAGCATGGTGGTGTGATAGGAAGGAAGAGAAAAGGAAAGAAGGAGCCAGAGAGTTCTAGCACTAACAGAGCCTGGGGACCATCTTATTTCCTGGGACCATATTATATGAGCCAGAAATCTGGACTTGTGGCATTGCTAGAGGTTTTGGATCAGCTGCCGTATGAGAGACCATCTGGGAGGTAATAAGTGTTAACATTATGGGTAATATTAGCTAACTTCTATGTCATAGCCACTGTTGCAAGATCTTTATATACTTAACTTCATCCAGTCTTTATAATCCTCTTGTGAAAACTAGACACTATTGCTCTCTCATTTTACAGTTGGAGAAATCAAGGCTTAGAGTGGTTAAGTAACTTGCCTGAGGTCACACAGCTAGTAAATTGCAGAGTAAGTATTTGAACCCTGAAAGTTTGAGTCTAGGGCGTTGACCACCATACTCACTGCCTAGCTAACATATATGGCTACTTTCCTAGTTGATGGAGACAACAGGGTGGAATTTGGTATGATTTAGATAAGCTTTGATGAATGGTTTCTGTAATCTTGGTCCAAGCTCCTACTCAATGCAAACATTGTCTCCACATTTGGCACCACTAGGTCTTTAGCTGGAGAAGGCAATGGCACCCCACTCCAGTACTCTTGCCTGGAGAGTCCTGTGGATGGAGGGGCCTGGTGGGCTGCAGTCCATGAGGTCTCTAGTGGTTGGACACAACTGAGCAACTTCACTTTATTTTTTCACTTTCATGCATTGGAGAAGGAAATGGCAACCCACTCCAGTGTTCTTGCCTGGAGAATCCCAGGGACAGGGGAGCCTGGTGGGCTGCCTACTATGGGGTTGCACAGAGTCGGACACGACTGAAGTGACTTAGCAGCAGCAGCAGCAGCAGATCTTTAGCTGAAGAGCCTTAAGAATGGAGAACTCGCCACCTCAATTTCATAAAACTCTAAGGTTATTTATTGCTGCATAATAAGCCACCCCCAGACTTTGTGGCTAAAAGGACTTATTCTTGCATGCTATTCTATAGGTTGACTGGTTCTTCTTCACATAGATGCAGTTGGCTGGGGTCACTCACGTGACTGAATTTACCTGGGAACTCAGCTGGAGTGTCTTGGTTCTCTATCATCATGTTAACTCTTCCTCACGAAGTGTCTCACCTTCCAGGGCCTCTGTATGTGATTCTCTTTCTCTACCTCACAGCATGGCTTGGACTTCCTCACAGCACGGCAGCTGGGTTCCAGGAGGAAGTTGTGACCTCCGCTTGTATCACACTTGCTAATGTTCCATTGGCCAAAGGAAGTCACATGGCCATGCCCAGAGTGGGAGGGGCCACACAAAGCCTTGAACCCTGGGAACAGTGTTTTTTAGGGGTCACCAATAGATTTACCATAGGTGGCTTCTATTAGAATTGCAACAGCAAATGCCGACTCTTCTCTGTCAAAGACAAAGCTGCTGGAGATGGCATTTCCTTCCCACACTTCTTCTGGATCAGGCCATATCTGAGTCCTTTGTCAGCTTGTATTCCCTTAATTAACCTGAATCAACAGGTAATACATCACTTATTCATTTTGCCTTGGATGGTTGGCCTTTAGTTTTTCTCGGATGACTTGTAGGATTTACATAGTATTTTGGTATTCAACTGACCTGTTGATACTGGACATCATGCTGGAGGAACTGGCACTCAGACATTAAAGCGAATGTCATAGGACCCCACAGGTTCACCAATAGCAATAGAAGATGGCAATAAAATCTCCTAAGATCTCATGAGATGTGCTAGCTTCTGCCTCTTGATGTTACCCCATGACCTACACAGACCACAGCTTTTGAAAGAGGTGGCGTGATAAAGATCATAGGAAAAAGAATTAAGTGAAAGAAATGGCATGTAAGGTTTGGCAGCAGATAGAACTGTTTCCCCTGCTAGAGGACTAGGCACATTACCTCTGAGTGGGGTCCTCTGAGGCAGGGTCTGGGTGGGAGTGATGGAGATGCCTCTTACAAGCACCAGCTTCCAGGAAGTTGGACCGTTTTTGGAGGCGAGAGAATTTGAACTGGGCATTCACATTTATTTCTGTCTCTTAATGTCTTTCTTTGTGGCTAAATTATTTCTTAGAACCATAGTTATTTCCACTCCTGCCAAAAGGAGCTTTGTCATGTAAATTCTGCTGCTACTGCTGCTAAGTTGCTTCAGTCGTGTCCGACTCTGTGCGACCCCATAAACGGCAGCCCACCAGGCTCCCCCGTCCCTGGGATTCTCCAGGCAAGAACACTGGAGTGGGTTGCCATTTCCTTCTCCAATGCATGAAAGTGAAAAGTGAAAGTGCAGTCGCTCAGTTGTGTCCGACTCTTAGCGACCCCATGGACTGCAGCCTAACAGGCTCCTCTGTCCATAGGATTTTCCAGACAAGAGTACTGGAGTGGGGTGCCATCGCCTTCTCTGTCATGTAAATTCAGATCAGATCAGATCAGATCAGTCGCTCAGTCGTAAATTGGGTACCTACAATTCAATCTTGTGATGACTCGTGTAGGCCTGGGATGGCTCCAGCCTTTACCCCTCTTCTCCCTCAGTGCTGGTGTCAGGAAGGACCCCCGCAGACCTCCCCAGGCCTGAAGGTATCCTCCTCACTGTCACTCTTTCCTGTGCCCTTGCCTGCTGGCCCTTGTTGCTTTCTGAGTGATAGGGAGGGTTTAGCCCCGATCTTTCTGGTCCTCACCAGCCAGGAGATGTTTCTCTAGGCCATGCCATGGGAAGGTCTCACTTCATTCATTCACTCATTCATTCATCCAGTTAATGTATATTTAGTGCTTCTCGTATGCCAGGCCCTTCTCTTCTCACAGAAACCTTACACAGCTCAGGAGCAATAACAATAGTTACTATTATTAGTTCTCATTTATGGATGAGGAGACAGAACCTTGGAAGGGTTAAGTAGCTTGCCTGAGACCATATGGTTAGTGGACAGCATTGCCATACTGGGACCTAGAGTCAGAATCCAGGCAAGCGACTTCCATGTCAAGCTTACACCATGGGGCTGGTTGGGGTCTGCCCAGTGCGGCTCCCCTAGACCACACACAGAGCAGAAGAAGCCAGATTACAGTGAACACAGGAAAGGGCTTCCTGGAAGTGGTGTGTGGCCGAAGGCCAGGAAGGACCAGGTAGGGAGAGGGCCACTGGCTGCTTGACTGTGTAATGGCATTAGATCTTTAGCATCACAAGGCAAAACTCCATTGCGGGGCACCAGAGTGGTAGGAGAGTTGTTAGTGACCCTGCATGAGGTCTGCTGGTGGGAATTTGGTTCATCATTACTTTTTGAGCTCTTATCATTTGCCAGGCACAAGCCTTGCCCCAGGCATACCACATCACACCAGCTGCCTCTGTGTGCTCTGCTCTGGCCTGGGTCTCTTGGCTCTGCTTTAGTTTTCTTTCATAGCTTACATCCCTCTCTCCCTAGATGCCCATCTTTGTGCTAGAGGCTCCAGGACATGCCGACCAAAAGTCCCCAAGCTTCTGGTTCCCTGCAGTCCCTACAGCAGAGCTCACTCCAATCAGGGTCTCCCCTTCCCCTTGTTCCCAGTCCTGGCCTGGACAGTTTCTGTTCACCAGGGTTTCCCCTGAACTCAGCTGAGCTCCAGCCCATGTGAGTCACAGGTTGGGAATCAGCTGAAGGCTGGTCGGTCAGGCCGAGCCCTTAATAATGCATCAAAGCCTTTCTCCCCTGGATGAACCTGCTGAGCCCTCAGGGTACAGGCAGGGTGGTGCCACATATCACAGAGGGATCAGCAGGTCCCCTGCCCCAGGGAGAACAGTGTAGCTCCTACAGCCTTTCCCACCCCTTGATGTGCACGGGGTCCCCAAGGGCTTGGAATCAAAAGGTCCTCAGAGTGAGTGACCCAATAAATGGGTAAACTGAGGCAGGCTTAATGTAACTCCAAAGCCCATACACCCTCCAAAAAAGAACAAAAGAAGTTTGGCTTCCGAATATTTATTTGGAATAACTATTTATTCTGTCTGTTGCAACTGGAAAACTTAGAAGCCATTTTATTTTCAGCAACCATACAAATGTTGTGTGTTCTCACGTTTCTAGTTTTGTTTTTATTATGAATCCCCTTTCCAACTCCCAGGGAAGACCACTATAATATCTTCAGTGCTTAGACTAATAAAAGTCAAGCTCCAGCCTGGAGATCCAGTCACTAGCACAGGAGCACAGAAGGGCAGAGCTGGGAGGGCCTGTGGAAGTGATCCATCCACCCTACCCCACTCCCACCCTGGAAAAGAACAGCCTGGGCCATCCAGGCCTATTCAGACACTCCCTTCTGATTCCATGAGACAAGTCTTGGAGTGGGAATGGGGAGCCTGAGTTAGTGGAGGCTCTGCTCTCCTAGCCCCCGATTTATCTTCGGCTGCAGTGAACACATGCTGTCACGGTGCCCATTCCCCTTCCTTACCCTCAAGAGCCAAGCAATCACCGGATCCTCCCACCATCTCCAGACTCGCACCCCTCCCGCCTCCCATCATCTTTGCTTCATCCCCCAGTTCCATTTCACTGGCCACAGCAGCCAATTAGAACCTGAGGCTGGCCTTTCCCTTCCCAGAAGGGGTTCAGCAGCTCCCTGTGACCACATAGCCCAAACCTGTCAGGGCACTCAGGGTCTTCCTTGGCCTTCCCAGCCTCCCTGCTCCCCTCCCCTCCAGAAACGGAACAGGAGGCCTCTCTCCAGTGGCTCATTTGCCTGCCCACCTCTCTCTCCATCCCGGGGTATCCCAGGGCCTGACATATTCATGAAGTCCTTCAACAACAGTTTGTTCAAAGAGTGAAGGAAAGAGAATTCCCCAGCAGTCCAGTGGACTAGGACTTGGCCCCTTCATTGTCGTGGCCCAGCTCACAGTAGGCTCAAATAAGCAAGAGCTGAGTGAATGGACCCTGTCCTCTTCCTTTCTTTCTCCCCCCTCTCCTTCCTGTCATTCTCCTTCATCACTGAGAATCCTAGTCGTGGGTCACACCCTATGATCTGTTCCCCAGGGGCACTTCTGCCAAAGTTTCAACTGCTTCCTGGTTGGTCCTCTCATCTCCAGCCCAGCAGAGCAGAAACCGATCGCTTGCAGGTGGTGGTTGAACGAGATCATAAACGGAACAGTGGCAAGGGATGTAGAGTTGAACTTTCATTTGATACTGCACCAAACCTAGAGAGGAGAATGTCACTTTACAGAGGAGAAAACTTGGGTTCAGTGAGGTTGGGTGGTTTGCCCATAGTCAAACAGCAACTTGTTGTTAGAGCCACCACAGGAAAAATAGTCTCTAATGACAAATCTTTGCACTGTCTTTTAGCCAGACAGGGGGTCAGGGGTGGTGGGGTCCGGGGTGCTCAGAGACTGCAAAATAGATCTTGGTCTTTGGGTAGGTTCATGCTGCATTCACTTTGCCAGCTTGTTCTTCCAAAACTGCTGCTTCCCGGGGCTGCTGATCACTGGGAAAGGAACACAATGTTATCACTGAGTGAGGAGAGAGACAAGCTCAGAACTGGGAAAGGAAATAAAATTCTTCTTAGAGAAGGCCAGATGGGAGGTGGCTCCCTCTGACCCACCTGGAAGTACAAGGAGGGAGCCCCCTCCCCAAGCTGCCACAGGTGCTTCCTCACCAGCTGCTAGAGCCTCTCCAGTCCCTGCCCTTCCCCTTCTCCCCAGAGGCCTTCATCTGCCTGATAAAGGTCCAGCTCTCAGAGGCATTCAAGGCCTTCTCTGATCCCACCGTGACTATGGGTGAGATACATTCTAGACCTATAGCAGTGGCCTTTGGGGCTGAAACCCACATAACACCTCGAGTGCCTGCCAGAAGGACTGTGGGATTTGCTTGTCCTAACTTGTCTCATCTCCCTGGGAATAGCACACAAAAAAGCACAAATTGTGGCTATCTCCCCACCCTGCTTCCTTTGCCTAGGCTGCCCCAGGGAGAAAGACTCAGAAAGGAAGCCTGGATGGCACTTGTCTCTGTCTCGTCCTGTCTGTATCACTGTCTGGCTGTCTTCCCTTCTTTGGCCTCAGTTTCTCCTGCCAAATAAGAGAGTTTGACCAAATCATTTCTAAGAGCCCTTTCTCCTCCAAAATGTACAAGTGAGTACACATCCTTCTTTGGGTGGATTGAAATCATTCCTTTCCAACATAAGGCTTCACCTTAAAAAAATTTTTTTTTATTAGAATATAGTTAATTTACAACATTGTGTTAGTTTCAGGTCTACAGCAAAGTGAATCAGTTATACATATCATATACCCGCTCTTCTTCAGTTTCTTTTCCCGTATAGCTAAGGTGTCATCTTTGAGGAGCCATCCCCATAGGTTTCACTGTAAAACCTTGGCATTGACCATGAATTTTGAATCGCTATGTCCACAGGTCATCAAGTCTTTTCTCTTGCCTTTTGGACTGACAATAGCAAACCTTTCTCTCCAGTTCACAAACATGGCCATTTCCTGCCTCTCTGTGGGAACCTCTGCTCTGGCCAGATGCATTTTCATTGTCCCCAGCACGCCTGCATGATCTCATCTCTGGGATCTTTCTAATTCCCTCCCCTGCCTGTCCAGATCCTCACTGTCCTTCAGAACCTTTTCTGACCATGACCTACAGGAGTGGGTTGTCTCCTCTCATCTCACATAGTGTTTATTTCTGTTTCATGTCACCCACTCATTTGCTCATTCATGCATGCATTCAAGTTTTTGAATGCCTACAGTGTGCTGGGGATGGTAGGGTACTCAAAGCTGAAAAGACAAGGTCATTGTCCTGATGGAGCTTTCCAGCCTAATTGGATTAATGCAGCATGGACACGACTCCAACCCAAAGCTGACTGTAAAAAATGTCCAAGAAAAGTAGACATACAGGGCCACTATTGAGAGAGAGAACAGGGAGAGAGAGGGTATTCTTTCTGGAGACCTAGTAGTTCAGTCAGGCCCTTGGAGGAAGGATATAATTTGGACTTGGAGAGAGGGACGAAGAAGGCGTTCAGGGGAAAGCTGCAGTGAAAGCAAAGGCCTGGAGGTGAGAAAGCCCAGTCTGTGTATGGGGAAAATTGGCCCAATTTGGCAGGGGCTGAGGGGAGACCCAGTGGAGTAGAAAGAGGTAAGGCCACATCAGGAAGAGCCTTGAATGCCAGGCTGAGGTTGGAGACATCTCTTGTAG
Organism: Bos javanicus; assembly: GCF_032452875.1. NCBI lineage: Eukaryota > Metazoa > Chordata > Mammalia > Artiodactyla > Bovidae > Bos > Bos javanicus. The sequence goes on from NC_083888.1 coordinate 30,656,351, forward strand.
GGTGCAAGGTGCCTTGGGTGGGAGGTAAGGTTACATGCTGGAAGGGGTATTCAGGGGATGGATCTTGTACCAGTGGTGGGAGAGGTTAACAAGCAAGCAACAGCTGGAAGCTGAGAAACAAGCCAGGAAACTGGGTGTATGGCCCCGAGTGCAGGCTTCAGGCTGTTCAAAGGGGCTGAGTTCTGGAGTGGAGCATGGCAAGGGAAAAGGTTGCCTTGGAGAATAAAAACACCCTCTCCCTGGACTTCTCTGGTGGTCCAGGAGTAAAAAATTCACTTGCCAATGCAGGAGACATGGGTTTGATCCCTGGTCTGGGAAGATCCAGACTAAGCCCAAGAGCTGCCAATTACTGAAGCCCACACGCCCTAGAGTCAGTGCTCTGCAGTGAGAGAAGCCACCACAATGAGAAGCCAGAGCACCACATCAAAGAGACGCCCCGGCTCGCCGCAACTGGAGAAAGCCCTCGCACAGCAGCGAAGACCCAGCACAGCCAGAAATAAAAAAATAAATGATTTTGAAAGATACTCTCTCCCCATTACCATGGTCGTTTCCCCGTCAAGCTCATAACCAGATTTCTAGAAGTGGAAGAGTCAGCCTGCCCCCACCTCCTGTCTTTAGCAACAGAAGGAAACTTGAAGACAACTTCACCTAGAACCCTGATCATTTCTGAGAAAGCTGTTGCTTACTTACGTTAACTGCCGAAGCTCACATGACCCTGTGCAACAGAACTGAGGGCAAAACCAGCTTTCTTAAGCTCACGATGCTACAAGTGGCCGCGCTCAGCTCTGTCTCAACCAGTTAAGACTGCACAAACCTGTCTACAGCTTTCCAGATGATAAAGCTGATGAGATTTTTATGATAAAACGTGCCTCTCACTGAGCCCTTCTCCTCTCCTGGAAGAGAAGGGAAATGAGGCTTGGCACATCATCATCCCGCCTGGCAGAAGTCACAAGATAAGCAAATAATTATTATTTAAAACCAGAGCATCTTATAATTTATTCATGAATGCCACACATTCTGTATTAGATCTTCCACTTCAATTTAGTTGTATTCTTTGAAGCAAATTTATAAGATTTGAATTATTCAGACACTGCTCCCAGGCCAATAGAAGAAAATACTTCAGCTCCAGAAAGGCTCACGCTGCACGAGATGGTACTGAAGTGTGAGGGCTCTGAAACCAGAACCATCCAGGCTCAAATTCTGGCTCCACAACCTCGGGCCAGTTACTTGGCTTATCTTTGCCTCAATTTCCCCATTGGAAAAGCGAGGATGACAATAGTAGTATCTACTTCATAGAATTGTTTTCAGGATAAATAATATATGTAAAGGGCTTCCCTGATAGCTCAGCTGGTAAAGAATCCTCCTGCAATGCAGGAGACCCCGATTCGATTCCAGGGTTGGGAAGATCCCCTGGAGGAGGGCATGGCAACACACTCCAGTATTCTTGCCTGGAGAATCCCAATGGACAGAGGTGCCTGGTGGGCTACAGTCTATGGGGTCGCAAAGAGCTGGACACGACTGAGCCACTAAGCACTGCACAGCACGATATATGTAAAGTACTTTGAATTCTATTAGGTGCTATATAAGGGTTTGCTACAGTTATTTCAGCATTTCAAATTGTAAATATTCTGTCCTGTTGTCCAGATAGCAAGTATCCCTCAGCTGGTAACACAATGAAAACCTTTAAGTTTCCTTGATATTCTACCAATTTTGTGAGGAAAAGTACCATCAGAAGAAGATTGATTGCTCCAGGTATGAGGAGGAAACTTGGTTTAAGACGGGATGGTTTTGCAAAAATAAACAAATGGGACCTAATTAAACTTAAAAGCTTTTGCACAAAAAGGAAACCATAAATAAGATGAAAAGACTACCCTCAGAATGGGAGAAAATATTTGCAAACAAAGCAACTGACAAAGGGTTGACTTCCAGAATGTAAAAACAGCTCAAGGAGCTCAATTTAAAAAAAACAAAAACCCAATCAAAAAATAGTCAGAAGACCTAAATAGACATTTCTCCAGAGAAGACATACAGACAGCCAACAAACACATGAAAAGATGTACAACATCACTAATTGTTAGATGCAAATCAGAACTATGATGAGATATCATCTCACATGGGTCAGAATGGCCATCATCACAAAATCTGCAAACCATAAATGCTGGAGATGGGGTGGAGAAAAGGGAACACTCTTGATCTGTTGGTGGGAATGTAAATTGATACAGACACTGTGGAGAATGGTATGGAAGTTCCTTAATTAACTAAATATAGAACTACCACGTGACCCAGCAATGCCCCTACTAGGCATATACCCAAAGAAAACCATAATTCAAAAGCACACGTGTCTCCCAAAGTTAATTGCAGCAATATTTACAATAGTCAGGACATGGAAGCAACCTAAATGTCCATCAACAGAGGAATGGATAAAGAAGATGTAGTACATATATACAATGGAATATTACTCAGCCACAAAAAGTAATGGAATTAGGTTATTTATAGAGATGTGGATGGACCTAGAGACAGTCATACAGGATGAAGTAAGTCAGAAAGAGAAAAACAAACAAATATCATGTATAGGGACTCCCTGGTGATCCAGTGGCTAAGAATACGCCTTGCAATGCAGGGGATGCAGATTTGATTCCTGGTGGCGGAACTAGGCTCCCACATGCCTCGGAACAACTAAGCCCATGCACCACAACTACTCAGCTCATGTGCTCTGGAGTCCATGTGCCACAACTAGAGTCTGTGCATGGGCTGCAGTGAAAGATATGACTGAGATCCCTGTGCCACAACAAGGACCCATCACAAATACATAAATTAAAAAAAATTTTAAGCCCCACAAATATCTATATTAATGCATACATGTGAAATCTGAATAAAATTGATATAGATGATCTTATTTCCAAAGCAGAAATAGAGACACAGACATAGCAAACAAACGTTGGAGTACTGAGTGGGAAAGGAGGGATGGGGTGAATAGGGAAACTAGGATTAACATTATGCACTATTGGTATTATGTATAAAATAGATAACTAAAGAGATCCTATCTCACATAAAACTCTACTCAGTGCTTTACTAAATGGGAAGGAAATTCAAAAAAGAGGAGATACATATATCTGTATAGCTGGTTCACTTTGCTGTACAGTAGAAATGAACACAATGTAAACTCCAATAAAAACTAAAAAGAAAAAAATTTAAATACTAAATTAATTGTAAAATTGTGATGTTGCTGTTAGAATTATTATTATAGCTTTCATTTTTGTTCCCTTCACCTGCATCTGTATTAAGGCAGAAAGGAAACTTTTCTATTTAAGAACTGGGTAATTTACATGATAGAAGCAGTACATGCTTACTGTAAAAAGTATGGAATATAAATGAAATTATTTTAAAAATTTATCATTTTACCTCTTAGAGAAAGCCACTCAGTTCAGTTCAGTCACTCAGTCGTGTCCGACTCTTTGCGCCCCCATGGACTGCAGCATGCCAGGCCTCCCTGTCCATCACCAACTCCTGGAGTTTACTCAAACTCATGTCCATTGAGTTGGTGATGCCCATCTCATCTTCTGTTGTCCTCTTTTCCTCCCACCTTCTTTCTTTCCCAGCATCAGGGTCTTTTCAAATGAGTCAGCTCTTCCCATCAGGTGGCCAAAGCATTAGAGTTTCAGCTTCAACATCAGTCCTTCCAATGAATATTCAGTACTGATTTCCATTATACTCGTTCTTATTTACTCTGAAATATCTTAATGCTTAAGGTTTTCATATAGCTTTTATTCTCTTTTCTGGGGCAAGGTCCAAGCTGGGGAGACCTATATATGGAAAAAGTTAATTAAACTTGATTTTTTCATGTTTAATTTTATTAAGAAAATGGAATTTTTAAAATATTCAGACTTTATTGCTACTAATACATGAAGAAAATAATGTTAGCTATGTTTACAATGTCATTTGAGAAGAACTTTCAAATATGTGTAATTCCTAATATGCCACAATATTAAAAATGGCTTTAATTTCATATAATTTATTTCATAATCGTTATGTAAATCATCAACAGTTTTTGAAATAAATGGCTTTTTAATGACTATAAAAGAAGAGAGTGGATGATTTTGGCTTTTGTTTTCTAAAAATTTATAAGCCCCATTGATGTGAAGGTTTTTAATATCCATCTAGCCAAAAGGAACAACAGATGCCATAAGACACTGAGTTAGATATAAATTGTTGTTGTTTTAGTCACAGAGTCATATTTGACTCTTTTGTGACCCCGTGGACTGTACCCTGCCAGGCTCCTTTGTCCATGGGTTTTTCCAGGCAAGAATCTTGGAGTGGATTGCCATTTCCTATTCCAGGGAATCTTCCCATCCCAGGGATGGAACCTTTGTGTCCTTCATTGGAGGCAGATTCTTTACCATTGAGCCACCTGGGAAGCCCATAGACATAAATAGGAGAGTAATAAATAAAATATGGAAAACTGCAACAGTGAAACATAAGTAACTACCAGTACACTCCAGTGACGTGGATAAATCACACATGCATTATGCTGAGAGCAAGAAGTCAGCCACAAAAGGGCACATACTGCATGATTCCATTTATATGAAGTTCACGAACAGGCAAATATAATTTGTGATTGTGGAGGTCAGAACAGTTATTTTTGAGGTGGATAGAGATTGGGAACAGGCATGAGGGAAACTTTCAGGGTAATGGAAGCTTTATATTGAGTTGGGCATGGTTGCAGCAGTGTATATATATGCAAAAAGTCATTAAGTTATACACTTAAGATATGTGTACCTCACCATATGTAAAATGTACTTCACTAATGAAAAATAAACAAACACAGACAATCTTGTCTCTAAACATAACAGTTTAACATTTTATATGTTTATGTTAGGGGAACCACTGACTGAAACCACCTGCCCTGGCCAGGGAAGATATTAGCTACTTGCATGAGTTATCTTGCAGCAGGAGGTCCTGGCAAAGAATGTGAAACTAACAAGCTACCACCAAACCAGAAAACGTCAAAAGGAGAGAGGAGAGTCCAGTCCATATGTCCTACCAATCTCCCAGAATCCTTCCGGCTGGAATCCATCTTGGCTGAGTGGTGCTGAGCCACTAGGAAGGAGGACCCTGAGTCAGAGTGATTGGCCAGAGACAACCTGGAAACTAATCCCATCACCATAAAACCCGAGACCGAGCCATATAGTAGAGCAGTCCTCCTGCTCTGAGTAAGCCACATAGAGTAAGCAGTCCTCCTTACTCTACTGCTCTCCGCCAGGCACCCCTTCCCAATAAAGTCTCTTGCTTGGTTAGCACTTTTCTCCTCAGACAATTCATTTCTGGGTGTTAGGCAAGAGCCCACTCTCAGGCCCTGGAAGGGATCCCCCTCCCTTCCTGTAACATTTAGAGCCTCATTTTCCTCTTGCTTGCATGCATGTTTGTGACCATGTGGTTCTTCAAAGTGTTAGTTGCTCAGTTAAATGTCAGACTCTGCGATGCCATGGACTGTAGGCCTCCAGGCTCCTCTGTCCATGGAATTCTCCAGGCAAGAATACTGGAGTGGGCTGCCATTCCCTTCTCCAGGGGATCTTCCAGAACCCTGGGATTGAAACCAAGTCTCCTGCATCAGAAGCAGACTCTTTACTCTCCTGAGCCACCTGAGAACATTTCAGTAAAAACTTTTTTATTTCGCACAGTATCTACTCTATTCAGATAAAACAAAATGCCTAACTTAGATTTTAGGTTAAGACAGAAATCTTCAGTCATTTGTAGTGAGTGTGAATGACAAAGAGATAGGCCAAAATCCAACTCTAAAAATACAAAACCATTACTTGGATATCAGTGAATGAACTAAAAATGGAAGTGAGAAAAGTTTGAGCCCTTTTTGCAATGGATGGATGTTTGTGAGACTATTAAGTGAAAAGGATTCAGAAACAAGGGGATAAATGACATGCTAATTTGGGATTGAATGGAGTAACAGGACGATCTTGGAAATACAAGAATCCTGCTTAATGGGACTTGCCTATTTGCAATTCAATAAACCAACATAGTTAAATTCAAAGAGATAAAGGCTATAAGCATTCAGAACAAAATTACAGAAATAAATTTGGTAAAGAAGACCGTATGATGCACCCACTGCAGTTGAGATGAGGGTCACTGTTCCACATCTGACATCTTTAACTCTTGAGCCTTGGGGTTGGCATCCCAGGGGACACAGAATCTACTGACTGGAAGCTAAAATCAGCCTTGGAGTGGGTTCAGAGAGACTCTGTTCAGACTTGAGAAGCTAAAGCACATGTTTCAAGATCTAAAATATCCTACCGCAAGGGCATTTTCAAAGACACCGGTGATTGGGGAAAAAAATACTGTATTTAAAAAAAAAAATTAATGGAGGGTGGGACGAATTGAGAGTAGCATTGAAACATATGTATTACCATGTGTAAAATAGACAGCTAGTGGGAAGCTGCTGTAGAACCAGGGAATTCAACCCGATGCTCTCTGACAACCAAGAGAGTGGGATGGGACTGGGGGGTGGGCCGGAGGTTCAATAGGGAGGGGACGTATATATACTTATGACTGATTCACGTTGTTGTATGGCAGAAAACCAACACAACGTTGTAAAGCAATTATCCAATTAAAAAAAAAAATTAAATTGAAGGAATGGAAACAATGAAGAAAAAGTGACATGATGGTAAGGTGCCAGGGACAGGTGTGTTTAAGCCTGTGGTCCCGGGAGCAATTAATAATAGTGCATGCTTTCACTCTCACAGAGTCTGGATTTGAGCGATAGATCAGTGTCTGGATTTGAATGGTAAGTCACATGATCGTTCTACCAAAGAGAGGAAATTAGCCAGAGGACTGTTCTGCCATTTTCAAATGGTGCAGACACATACCCCAGCCTGGCTGGCTGCCCACTGTGTCCCTGCCCTGCTGAGAGGTCCTCACCACCTCTGCCTCACTGGGTGTTCAGGATGGCTGGAGACCCGTGCTCAGCTCCTGCGCTGCTCTGGTGCCACCTACAGGCTGTCTGGGGAAAGTGCCTCTCCCTTCCCTGCCTCCACCCTTTGCACAGCTTGAACTTGGCCAAAAGAGCCTCAGAGCATGAAAACAGGGCCTATGAGGTGGGCAGGAACCAGGAAGAGAAGCCCAGTTTATGGAATTAGAAGGGTCCAGCTGGAATCAACAAAGCCAAGTTCCTCCTCTTCCTACTCACCCCTGTCCTGCCCATGTTTATGTACGGAAAGTTGAGGCCTAATTCAGAGATTTTTTTTTTCCATTTATTTATTTTTTAAATATAAATTTATTTATTTTAATTGGAGGCTAATTACTTTACAATATTGTATTGGTTTTGCCAATACATCAACATGAATCCGCCACAGGTGTACACATGTTCCCCGTCCTGAACCCCCCTCCCACCGCCCTCCCCATATCATCCCTCTGGGTCATCCCAGTGCACCAGCCCCGAGCATCCTGTATCATGCATCGAACCTGGACTTGTGATTCATTTCACCTATGATATTATACATGTTTCAGTGCCATTCTCCCAGATCATCCCACCCTTGCCCTCTCCCACAGAGTCCAAAAGACTGTTCTATACATCTGTTCTATACATCTCTTTTGCTATCTCACATACAGTGTTATTGTTACCATCTTTCTAAATTCCATATATATGCGTTGCTGCTGCTGCCGCTGCTGCTAAGCCGCTTCAGTAGTGTCCGACTCTGTACGACCCCATAGACGGCATCTCACCAGGCTCCCCCGTCCCTGGGATTCTCCAGGCAAGAACACTGGAGTGGGGTGCCATTTCCTTCTCCAACACATGAAAGTGAAAAGTGAAAGTGAAGTCACTCAGTCGTGTCCGACTCTTAGCAACCCCATGGACTGCAGCCTACCAGGCTCCTCCGTCCATGGGATTTTCCAGGCAAGAGTACTGGAGTGGGGTGCCATTGCCTTCTCCAATATATGCATTAGTAAACTGTATTGGTGTTTTTCTTTCTGGCTTACTTCACTCTGTATAATAGGCTCCAGTTTCATCCACCTCATTAGAACTGATTCAAATGTATTCTTTTTAATGGCTGAGTAATACTCCATTGTGTATATGTACCACAGCTTTCTTATCCATTTGTCTGCTGATGGACATCTAGGTTGCTTCCTTTTCCTGGCTATTATAAACAGTGCTGCGATGAACATTGGGGTACACGTGTCTCTTTCAATTCTGATTTCCTTGGTGTGTATGCCCAGCAGTTGGCTTGCTGGGTCATATGGCAGTTCTATTTCCAGTTTTTTAAGTAATCTCCACACTGTTCTCCATAGTGGCTATACTAGTTTGCATTCCCACCAACAGTGTAAGAGGGTTCCCTTTTCTCCACACCCTCTCCAGCATTTATTATTTGTAGACTTTTGGATCGCAGCCATTCTGACTGGCGTGAAATGGTACCTCATTGTGGTTTTGATTTGCATTTCTCTGATAGTGAGTGATGTTGAGCATCTTTTCATGTGTTTGTTAGCCATCTGTATGTCTTCTTTGGAGAAATGTCTATTTAGTTCTTTGGCCCATTTTTTGATTGGGTCGTTTATTTTTCTGGAATTGAGCTGCAGGAGTTGCTTGTATATTTTTTAGATTAGTTCTTTTTCAGTTGCTTCATTTGCTATTATTTTCTCCCATTCTGAAGGCTATCTTTTCACCTTGCTTATAGTCTCCTTTGTTGTGCAGAAGCTTTTAAGTTTAATTAGGTCCCATTTGTTTATTTTTGCTTTTTTTCCAATATTCTGGGAGGTGGGTCATAGAGGATCCTGCTGTGATTTATGTCGGAGAGTGTTTTGCCTATGTTCTCCTCTAGGAGTTTTATAGTTTCTGGTCTTTAATCCATTTTGGGTTTATTTTTGTGTATGGTGTTAGAAAGTGTTCATTATTTTACAAGTGGTTGACCAGTTTTCCCAGCACCACTTGTTAAAGAGATTGTCTTTTCTCAATTGTATATTCCTGCCTCCTTTGTCAAAGATAAGGTATCCATAGGTGCGTGGATTTATCTCTGGGCTTTCTATTTTGTTCCATTGATCTATATTTCTGTCTTTGTGCCAGTACCATACTGTCTTGATGACTGTGGCTTTGTAGTAGAGCCTGAAGTCAGGCAGGTTGATTCCTCCAGTTCCATTCTGCTTTGTCAAGATTGCTTTGGCTATTCGAGGTTTTTTGTATTTCCATACAAATTGTGAAATTATTTGTTCTAGGTCTGTGAAGAATACCGTTTGGTAGCTTGATAGGGATTGCATTGAAGTGGGTAATATACTTGTTTTCACTATATTGAGTCTTCCGATCCATGAACATAGTATATTTCTCCATCTATTAGTGTCCTCTTTGATTTCTTTCACCAGTGTTTTATAGTTTTCTATATATAGGTCTTTCGTTTCTTTGGGTAGATGTATTCCTAAGTATTTTATTCTTTTCGTTGCAATGGTGAATTGAATTGTTTCCTTAATTTCTCTTTCTATTTTCTCATTATTAGTGTATAGGAATGCAAGGGATTTCTGTGTGTTGATTTTATATCCTGCAACTTTACTATATTCATTGATTAGCTCTAGTAATTTTCTGGTGGAGTCTTTAAGGTTTTCTATGTAGAGGATCATGTCATCTGCAAACAGTGAGAGTTTTACTTCTTCTTTTCCAATTTGGATTCCTTTTATTTCTTTTTCTGCTCTGATCGCTGTGGCCAAAACTTCCAAAACTATGTTGAATAGTAGTGGTGAGAGTGGGCACCCTTGCCTTGTTCCTGACTTTAGGGGAAATGCTTTCAATTTTTCACCATTGAGGATAATGTTTGCTGTGGGTTTGTCATATATAGCTTTTATTATGTTGGGGTATGTTCCTTCTATTCCTGCTTTCTGGAGAGTTCTTATCATAAATGGATGTTGAATTTTGTCAAAGGCTTTCTCTGCATCTATTGAGATAATCATATGGCTTTTATTTTTCAATTTTTTAATGTGGTGTATTACAATGATTGATTTGTGGATATTGAAGAATCCTTGCATCCCTGGGATAAAGCCCACTTGGTCTTGATGTATGATCTTTTTAATGTGTTGTTGGATTCTGTTTGCTAGAATTTTGTTAAGGATTTTTACATCTATGTTCGTCAGTGATATTGGCCTGTAGTTTTCTTTTTTTGTGGCATCTTTGTCAGGTTTTGGTATTAGGGTGATGGTGGCCACATAGAATGAGTTTGGAAGTTTACCATCCTCTGCAATTTTCTGGAAGAGTTTGAGCAGGATAGGTGTCAGCTCTTCTCTAAATTTTTGGTAGAATTCAGCTGTGAAGCCGTCTGGACCTGGGCTTTTGTTTGCTGGAAGATTTCTGATTACAGTTTCAATTTCCGTGCTTGTGATGAGTCTGTTAAGATTTTCTATTTCTTCCTGGTTCAGTTTTGGAAAGTTGTACTTTTCTAAGAATTTGTCCATTTCTTCCAAGTTGTCCCATTTTATTGGCATATAATTGCTGATAGTAGTCTCTTATGATCCTTTGTATTTCTGTGTTGTCTGTTGTGATCTCTCCATTTTCATTTCTAATTTTATTGATTTGATTTTTCTCCCTTTGTTTCTTGATGAGTCTGGCTAATGGTTTGTCAATTTTATTTATCCTCTCAAAGAACCAGCTTTTGGCTTTGTTGATTTTTGCTATGGTCTCTATTGTTTCTTTTGCATTTATTTCTGCACTATTTTTTAAGATTTCTTTCCTTCTACTAACCCTGGGGTTCTTCATTTCTTCCTTTTCTAGTTGCTTTAGGTGTAGAGTTAGGTTATTTATTTGACTTTTTTCTTGTTTCTTGAGGTATGCCTGTATTGCTATGAACCTTCCCCTTAGCACTGCTTTTACAGTGTCCCACAGGTTTTGGGTTGTTGTGTTTTCATTTTCATTTGTTTGTATGCATATTTTGATTTCTTTTTTGATTTCTTCTGTGATTTGTTGGTTATTCAGCAGTGTGTTGTTCAGCCACCATATGTTGGAATTTTAATAGTTTTTCTCCTGTAATTGAGATCTAATCTTACTGCATTGTGGTCAGAAAAGATGCTTGGAATGATTTCAATTTTTTTGAATTTACCAAGGCTAGATTTATGGCCCAGGATGTGATCTATCCTGGAGAAGGTTCCGTGTGTGCTTGAGAAAAATGTGAAATTCATTGTTTTGGGGTGAAATATAGATATCAATTAGGTCTAACTGGTCTATTGTATCATTTAAAGTTTGTATATCCTTGTTAATTTTCTGTTTCATTGATCTATCCATAGGTGTGAGTGGGGTGTTGAAGTCTCCCACTATTATTGTGTTAATTTCCCCTTTCATACTTGTTAGCATTTGTCTTACATATTGCGGTGCTCCTATGTTGGGTGCATATATATTTATAATTGTTATATCTTCTCCTTGGACTGATCCTTTGATCATTATGTAGTATCCTTCTTTGTCTCTTTTCACAGCCTTTGTTTTAAAGTCTGTTTTGTCTGATATGAGTATTGCTACTCCTGCTTTCTTTTGGTCCCTATTTGCATGGAAAATCTTTTTCCAGCCCTTCACTTTCAGTCTGTATGTGTCCCTTGTTTTGAGGTGGGTCTCTTGTAGACAACATATATAAGGGATCTTGTTTTTGAATCCATTCAGCCAGTCTTTGTCTTTTGGTTGGGGCATTCAACCCATTTATGTTTAAGGTAATTATTGATAAGTATGATCCCATTGCCATTTACTTTATTGTTTGAGGTTTGAGTTTATACACCCTTTTTATGTTTCCTATCTAGAGAAGATCCTTTAGCATTTGTTGGAGAGCTGGTTTGGTGGTGCTGAATTCTCTCAGCTTTTGCTTGTCTGTAAAGCTTTTGATTTCTCCTTCATATTTGAATGAGATCCTTGCTGGGTACAGTAATCTGGGCTGTAGGTTATTTTCTTCCATCACTTTAAGTATGTCCTGCCATTCCCTCCTGGCCTGAAGAGTTTCTATTGAGATATCAGCTGTTAGCCTTATGGGAATCCCCTTGTGTGTTATTTGTTGTTTTTCCCTTGCTGCTTTTAATATTTGTTCTTTGTGTTTGATCTTTGTTAATTTGATTAATATATGTCTTGCAGTGTTTCACCTTGGGTTTATCCTGTTTGGGACTCTCTGGGTTTCTTGGACTTGGGTGATTATTTCCATCCCCATTTGTGGGAAGTTTTCAACTATTATTGCCTCAAGTATTTTCTCATGGTCTTTCTTTTTGTCTTCTTCTGGGACTCCTATGATTCGAATGTTGGGGCATTTGACATTGTCCCAGAGGTCTCTGAGATTGTCCTCATTTCTTTTCATTCGTTTTTCTTTTTTCCTCTCTGATTCATTTATTTCTACCATTCTATCTTCTACCTCACTAATCCTATCTTCTGCCTCTGTTATTCTACTATTTGTTTCCTCCAGAGTGTTTTTGATATCATTTATTGCATTATCCATTATATATCGACTCTTTTTTATTTCTTCTAGGTCCTTGTTAAACCTTTCTTGCACCTTCTCAATCCTTGTCTCCAGGCTATTTATCTGTGATTCCATTTTGTTTTCAAGATTTTGGATCATTTTCACTATCATTATTCAGAATTCTTTATCAGGTAGATTCCCTATCTCTGCCTCTTTTGTTTGGCTTGGTGGGCATTTATACTGTTCATTTACCTGCTGGGTATTCCTCTGTCTCTTCATCTTGTTTATATTGCTGTGTTTGGGGTGGCCTTTCTGTATTCTGGCCGTTTGTGGAGTTCTCTTTATTGTGAAGTTTCCTTGCTGTGGGTGGGGTTGTACGGGTGGCTTGTCAAGGTTTCCTGGTTAGGGAAGCTTGTGTCGGTGTTCTGGTGGGTGGAGCTGGATTTCTTCTCTCTGGAGTGCAATGAAGTGTCCAGTAATGAGTTATAAGATGTCAATGGGTTTGGAGTGACTTTGGGCAGCCTGTATATTGAAGCTCAGGGCTATGTTCCTGTGTTGCTGGAGAATTTGTGTGGTATGTCTTGCTTTGGAATTTTTGGCCCTTGTGTGAGCTTGGTTTCAGTGTAGGTATGGAGGCGTTTGATGAGCTCCTGTCGATTAATGTTCCCTGGAGTCAGGAGTTCTCTGGTGTTCTCAGGATTTGAACTTAAGCCTCCTGCTTCTGGTTTTCAGTCTTATTTTTACAGTAGCCTCAAGACTTCTCAATCTATACAGCACCGTTGATAAAACATCTCCTTTCAAAGACAATGGGCTGCTTTTCTGGGTGCCTGATGTCCTCTGCCAGCATTCAGAAGTTGTTTTGTGGAATTTACTCAGCATTCAAATGTTCTTTTGATGAATTTGTAGGGGAGAAAGTGGTCTCCCTGTCCTATTCCTCTGCCATCTTAGGACCGCCCCCCTAATTCAGAGATTTGATTGGTAGGATTGTGAAGTATTTAGCTGGAGCCTCCCTGGTACTGTTCTCTCCATCCCATTTCCACATACTTCTCGCCTCCCATCTTTAACAAATATATTAGGATGGTGGAAGAGGGAGCTTAAACTTAAAAAGCTCCTCCTGTGAGCTGAGCACAGAGTGGGCACTATACATACATTACCTCCATCCTTGCAAATGGTGAGAAGTAGGTGGTTTACTCAACAGGGATATAGGATTGGAATGGGCTAGTGACTTGCCATGGGCCCTCAGCTTGAATTTGAATGCAAGAATCTTTGCCTCCAAAACTGGTACTCTTTTCAAGCCTCTGACTCGAGCATTATTTGCAAAATGCAAAGTACCCCATAGAAATCTAATATGATTCATAATAAGGCTGGACTGCAAACAAAAACAAAAAGTCTTTCCTTTGGGCTATAATTTTCTCAACAAACATGTCACTCTATATAACTTGGGATATCCCCTAGGAAAATGAATGCAGCATGATTATGAATGCAGTTTGTATGATAAACAATATCTGTTCCAACGTGAGATCTTGTGGATCTTAGGTACTGAAGATAAGAAACTGTTGTGTTGGACATATTATTTCTTTATAAAATAACTGGGGGGCTCAGGGCCCTCAAATTTCTTCTTGTCTGACCAGCAAACCCTTTTCTTTGAGTAAATAGTGTTTCTCTCCTATTATGAACTGAATGGCGTGTTCCTTCCCTGTCTTCCCTAACCTATTCATAAGTTGAAGCCCTTCAGATCCTTGAAGGTACACCCTCCCACCTCAGGACATTTGCACATACAGTTCTTTCTTCCAGAAATACCTCTCCTAGAATAGTGAACTCCTGCTCAAGTCTCCTTTGATTGGGATATTGACTACCCATCCCCTCAACATAGATTTCCTACTAATACGCCCTTGTATCTCCTTATACTTTTCCAGTTAAATAAGCTTGACCAGGTGATTCATGGCCATTTCCCTCACTAGACTATAAGCTCCATGGCAGCAAGGGCTGGGCTAGCTTTTGTACACTATTGTAACTCCAGTGCTTAGCACTATATTTGGCACAAACTATTTGGGGCTATTTGGGAGCTTCCTGGCTGTCTCTAGTGGTAAAGAACCCACCTGCCAGTGCAGGAGATGTAAGAGACCCAGGTTTGGTCCCTGGGTTGGGAAGATCCCCTGGAAAAGGGAACGGCAACCCAGTATTCTTGCCTGGGAAATCCCATGGACAGAGGGCCTTGGCCAGACTACAGTCCATAGGGTTGCAAAATGTTGGACATGATTGACACGACTTAGCTTGCACGCAGGGGCCATTTGTACCAAGTACATAGGCTGTGTGGGCTTGGGTCATCTGTGTACACAGGAATAGTGTGGAGGGAAAAAGGAGAAACAGAATGACTACTTCTCCACCTGGCCCAAGTCTGCTGGGCCTGTTCAGTCTGCTATCAGTGCTGGGAGGTATCGGAAAAGAAGAGCGCTGTGTTCCCTTTGCATGCAAAGGAAGGGTTAAAGAGCAGAAAGACCGCACCACACCACTGGGATCAATGTCCCTGGGGCTTTTCGGAGGAGAGCTGCGAGTTAGTGCCTCCCTGGCCTGCAACGCTGCCTCTGCAGGTGTATGGAAGGCTGTATCACGCACCCTCGCACTCAGCCAGCTGGGCCCTTCTACTTGTGTCAGTTGCTGCTTTTGGCCTGCAGAAGAAGGATTCCTGTTGGCCAGCGCAGAGTGCCTAGCAAAGGCTGAGGCCAAATGCAAAGTCCGAGGAGTGTGAGAATTCCTATCGGGGTGTCCGGGTGGGCTGTGGAAATGCAGGGTGGGAGGCACTGGAGAGCTCACCTAGCCCAGTTTCTCCCTGGTATGTGTCTTATCATGTGGGTAGTGGGAACTTGAATCAGAACTCCACCTCCTGCCTCCCAGGCCTGCGTTTTGCCACACAGCTGCCTGAGAGAACCTGATATGTCATGGGTCCTTGATCAATAAACGTCTGTGGAATGAACCAAGTCCTGATTCCACAATGACAAACTGAGGTCTGGAGAGGTTCATGGCTTTTCCAAGGTCTCCTAGCCAGTCCTGACAGAGGCAGAACCAAAGCCAGTTCTCCTGAATCCAGTCCGGATAGGGTTACCAGATAAAATATAGGACTCCCACTTAAAAGTGAATTTCAGATAGGCAACGGATAATATTTTAGGACAAATATATCCCAATTATTTTCATTCAAAAATTATTTATTGTTGATTCGATGTTTGAATTTCACTGGACACCCTGTACTTTCATTTGCTGAATCTGGCCACCCTCTGCCTGGGGTTTGTTCCCCTTCTCTGTGAGCTGCTGTGTCCTCCTTTTATTGCACCATACTTTGGGTGCAAAGAGGAATAAGACAGACCCTCTGCCCTCAAGGAACTCCCCGTCTAGTGTAAGAGATATAAACGGAAACCTTCAAAGCTATGCAAAATCCATTTCTGAGAATTTGGGAGCCCTTGTTGGAATACGTATAATAATAATAGTTGCTCAGTCATTTCTGACTCTTTGTGAACCTATGGACTGTGTCCATAGGATTCTCCAGGCAAGAATACTGGACTGGGTAGCCATTCCCTTCTCCAGGGGATCTTCCCAACCCAGGGATTGAACCTGGGTATCCTGCATTGCAGGCAGTTTCTTTACCTTCTGAGCCACCAGGGAAGAGTTATAGTCTCCCTGGAAGAGGTATAGCTTTAGAATTTAAAAGAAACCAGGATTCACAGAATAGACCAGGAAATCCAGAAACAAATCCAAATTTTCATGAGAATATACATTAGGATGTAATAAAATGGCATTTGAAATCCTCAAGGAAAGACAGGCTTATTAAATAAGTTACAGTAGAGCAATGAATTTCCTACCTGGAAAAAATTGTTAGATCATTACTGCTTTAAACCTCATATCAGAAATTAATTCCAGTTCTTATAAAGGCTTAGATGTTAATAATAAAAACTATAAACATACTAACAAATGAATAGAAAACAAAAATGGATTTTTCTATAACCTTCGGGATGATTAAGGACTTTCTAAGCATGAGACTAAAAAGAAAGTGTTACATCACTAAAAATGTTGCTTTTCTCCATTTGTCTTTTTGTCTTTTAATTTGTTTTTCTGATATCTCATAACATGTAGAATTTTTGGTTTCTACACAATGAAATAGGTCAAAGTGTGGAAATAATATTTCCACTATATAAAAGTACTTGTCAACTAATGGGAAAAAGACAAGCAAAATAATAAGAAAAATGAGGCAAGGAAATGAAGTGCAATTCAGAAAAGAAGAAATACAAATGACCAATGAATATGTAAAACAATATTCAATTTTGCTAATAATTTTTTAAAATGCAAACCCAGTGTTAATTTGAGAAAATGGGCCTTTCATGCACTGCTGAGAATGTAAATTGAGCCAACTTTCATAAAGGCCAATTGGCAATATCTATAAATGTCTTAAATCTGATCTATAATTTCTAGTAATTATAAAAAAATATTGTTGTATATCAGCCATGACCTAACTAAGGGATACTTGTTACAATGTAGTTGATGACATTTTAAAAACTGAAAACAATATACAGTGGTCCCTCACATCCATGAATGGTTTGTTCCAGGACCCCCACTGATACCAAAATCATGGATGTTTAAGTCCCTTCTATAAAATGAAGTGGTATTTCGATATAACCCACACACATCCTCTCCTGCATATACTTATTTCTAGATTATAATACCTAATACAATGTAAATGCATGCAGCAAATTCAAGTTATGCTTTCTGGAACTTTCTGGAATGTTTTTGAATATTTTTTTGGTCACACCCGACACATGTGAGATCCTTGTTCCCCAACCAAGGATCAAACCCACACCTGCTGCATTGGAAGCATGGAATCTTACCACTGGACTACCAGATAACTCCATTGAATAATTTGGATCCATGGGTGTAGAACTCATGGATACAGAGGGTTAGCTGTTAATGTCCAGCAGTAAGGATTTAGCTGAATTATTAAGTAATATTCTATTTCTGCTTTATTGACTATGCCAAAGCCTTTGACTGTGTGGATCAAAATAAACTGTGGAAAATTCTGAAAGAGATGGGGATCCCAGACCACCTGACCTGCCTCTTGAGAAATCTGTATGAAGATCAGGAAGCAACAGTTAGAACTGGACATGGAAGAACAGACTTGTTCCAAATAGGAAAAGGTATATGTCAAGGCTGTATATTGTCACCCTGCTTATTTAACTTATATGCAGAGTACATCATGAGAAACTCTGGGCTGGAAGAAACACAAGCTGGAATCAAGATTGCCAGGAGAAATATCAATAACCTCAGACATGCAGATAACACCACCATTATGGCAGAAAGTGAAGAGGAACTAAAAAGCCTCTAGATGAAAGTGAAAGAGGAGAGTGAAAAAGTTGTTAAAGCTTAACATTCAGAAAACAAAGATCATGGCATCTGGTCCCATCACTTCATGGCAAATAGATGGGGAAACAGTGGAAACTGTGTGAGACTTTATTTTTTGGGGCTCCAAAATCACAGCAGATGGTGATTGCAGCCATGAAATTAAAAGACACTTACTCCTTGGAAGAAAAGTTATGACCAACCTAGATAACATATTGAAAAACCGAGACATTACTTTGCCAACAAAGGTCCATCTAGTCAAGGCCATGGTTTTTTCAGTAGTCATGTATGGATGTGAGAGTTGAATGTGAAGGAAGCTGAGCACCGAAGAACTGATGCTTTTGAACTGTGGTGTTGGAGAAGACTCTTGAGAGTCCCTTGGACTGCAAGGAGATCCAGCCAGTCCATTCTAAAGGAGATCAGCCCTGGGTGTTCTTTGGAAGGAATGATGGTAAAGCTGAAACTCCAGTACTTTGGCCACCTCATGCGAAGAGTTGACTCATTGGAAAAGACTGATGCTGGGAGGGATTGGGAGCAGGAGGAAAAGAGGATGACAGAGGATGAGATGGCTGGATGGCATCACTGACTTGATGGACATGAGTTTGAGTGAACTCCGGGAGATGGTGATCGACAGGGAGGCCTGGCGTGGTGTGATTCATGGGGTTGCAAAGAGTCGGACAAGACTGAGTGACTGAACTGAACTGAACTGATTCTCATTATGAGACAGCGTATGCAGAAGAGCCCCTTCTTGAAGCCATGGATCTTCCTGCCCTTAAAGGGCTTATGGTGGTGGTGGTGTTTAGTTGCTAAGTCATGTCTAACTCTTGCGACCCCATGGACTGTAGCCTGCCAGGCTCCTCTGCCCAGGGGATTCTTCTACTGGAGTGGGTTGCCATTTCCTTCTCCAGGGAATCTTCCCAACCCAGGAATCGAACCTGGGTGTCCTGCATTGCAGGCAGATTCTTTACCAACTGAACTATGAGGGAAGCCCTTAGGACACCCCAATTTCAACTGCATTCTCCAAGTTTGTAACAAGGTATAAATAATATATCTTATACAAATAAGTATTTATTTCATTTTAAACATTAAATGCAAAATTTTCTTTTCTGGAAGATGCAGGCCAGTGAGCTAGAAGTATAATACCTTATAACAGAATGGATCTATAAACATAGTTACTGCCAAGTGGCTTGAGAAAATTTTATCCTCCTAAAAGGATTATATATCCTACACACAGAAATAACATTTCACCATACCTATTCATAATCTCCTTTGCTTACCCAGGACTTGGAATCATCAAAATGAAATATACTTTTACCTGAGTTCTTAAAAATCCACAAGCGACTGGCTTGATTCTGTGTTACCTGGGGGTGATCCTGAGTGGGGGTCAGAAAGGAAGGGCCAGGCTCTCAGAGCTGACCTCTCTGGGTTCAAATGGAACAGCCAACATCTCCTATTGAGGCCAACTTAGACGAGTTGCTTACTGTGTCTGGGCCCCCATGTTCTCATCCATGAAACAGGTCTAAATTGCCCAGATTTGTTGAGAGGATTAAAAGAGCAAATCTCTACTGGCAATAGCACCATGCCAGGTTCCATGCTGATTCCAACCCCCCTGCCTGTGTCAACTTCACCCTCCAATTTTGAGATCCCTCAATTTCATTTACTGACCTGGTGAGGCTAGCCTTCAGATGTGAGTTTCTCTGCTGTCTTTGATACATCCTTTTCCCAGGACACCAAGCAAGGCCCACTGGTTAGGGAAAAGGAGACGAAGAGTCTTGTTCCAGAGGCAGAAGCTGTGAGCTCTGACTTTGGGCTTTGACTCCCTGTGTGGCCTGAGGCCAGCTCGTGTCTGATCCATGCTCCACTTTCTCTGGTCTGAGATGAGACACTTGGACCACGTATCTCCAAAGCCTTTCCTGTGGTCTTAAGATGAAGTGTTCACTTCTCAACTAGAAGAGGGTCTGGCAAAAGCATGTGAAGTGTAATTCAACTCTAGCATCTTGTGGGCTTCCCTGGTGGTCCAGGGGCTAAGACTCCGTGCTCCCAATGCAGGGCGCCTGGGTTTGACTCCTGGTCAGGGAACTAGATCCCACATGCCACAACCAAGAGTTTGCATGTCGAGGCTGAAGATCCTGCATGCCACAACAAAGACCTGATGCAGCCAAATAAATAAATAATAAAGCAACAACAACAAATGTAGCAGCTTGGCCGAGGTTGTGAAAGGTCCTCACATGATTGAAGGGAAGGTGATCATGCCCTGCCTGCTCGGACGTCCCTTTCAAAGGAATGAGACCTCCATGCTACCATTTTATGGTGCTTCAAAGGGAAAGGCCCTCAGCCGCTGCCTGTCTTTCTCCTGTTTACCTGTTCCTACAATTTCACTTCTATTTCCTTTGCCCAACAATTTGAAGTTTGTAGGTTTTCTTAGAGAAGCAATGCTCTGGTCCTTCATGGGGGTGAGGTGGAGTAAGGGAGGGGAAATCATCCCCATGCCTTGAAGGGAACCTGCTCCACGGTGACAAGACAGCCTTGGAGGGACCACGTCCCTGCTGAGTGATGTGATGGGTTACCTCTGCCCCAGACCTGGCACTGTTGTTTGTGATGATTTGGCTTGCGGTGATGCCAACGGAATATCATGAAGCTTGAGAAGACGCTTTCTTCTCCGTGGAAAGCCTTGCCAAAAGCAGCAGTTACACTGAAAGGACAGGGAGCCAGAGAGGCCTGCAAGTCCTGGAAGGAAAGCTGTCTGTGGATGGGGCTGTAAAATGAGGGCTGGATTCAGCTCATAATAGCAACAAAGTTTGGGATTCTTGTGATGACAATGTCAGAGCCCTAAAGGAAAGGATGACTCAAGGGTAGTGGAAAAGCCTCTGGACTTGTTATGTAACCCTGGCCACTCACTTCCTTTGCTTATTTTTCCATCTGTACAAGCAGAGGATTGGACTAGGTCAAAGATGCCAAATAGGTTTCATCTCATGCAGAATGCTGTGTTAGAAGAGATTCTGAGGTAGACCAGGCTTAAGGGGAAGGTGTCCCGTGATTGATTAGTAATGTCTGCCATGGGCAGGAGTCTGAGAACTAGTGGTGTATGTGTCAACTATTAGCCATTTCTGGACGAGATAATCTTTAAGGTTACTTTCAGTTCTAAAATCATGTTGTTATACCCTGGGATATAAACAGACCTGGACAAAACCTCGTTAAAGCAGCATTCTATAACAAATTTGGGTCAGAATAAGTCAATTATCACATGTTTATGGATTAATCGTATAGAAAAATTAGAAGCACTGACTGGCCAACTTGCAACCAAATCTCACCAGGGTTAATTAATAAATTAGCATCCGATTGACTTGTTTTAAAAGTTACCTTCCTTTAGGGCAAGTTTCCCACCTTGTTTGCCTGTTTTGGGTGCCAGAGTTTTGACTGAGATTGCCAAATGGGGGTCTGCCTGGTTAAGGCTTCTACCTGCAGTCATACCCGGCAAGGTTCTTTAATTCAAGACTTTATAAAAATGACAAGAGGAATATGTTAGTGGTGGTGGGGGGGGAGTTTAAACTCTTATTGTAAAATATTTTTTAAAGTTTATAATTTCCTATGCAGAACCTTGAGGACAACTGTTTCTGTATCTCAATTGTAGAGAATAGAATTGATCTAATTCCTGGTTGATGACATTCTCTCATTATTGGTGCTTACAGGAGCATTGTTATATGTTTGTTTATTTTTAAAATATAATTAGTGTTCTTTTTTAAGGGAATTTACTCCTCAAAATGAAAGTTAGGACCTTGTCAGCAACATTGACATATGTACATGGTACTTCTCCATGCCCCAGTCTTTCCATCACATCCACTCCCCCAATCCCCACCCTAGATAACCACTTTCCTGAATCTCATGCTCCTTTGACTTCCTCTTGCTTGTTTGTTTATCTGTGTTAAAATACACATAATGTAAAAGTTACCATCTCAATCACTTTTAAGTGGACAGTTCAGTTGTGTTAAGTATGTTCACATCATTTTGCAATGAATCTCCAGAACACCTTTTATCTTGAAAAATAGAAACTCTGTACTCATTAAACAACAATCCCCTATTCCTCCCTCTCCACAGCCCCAGACAACCACCCTTCTACTTCTGTCTACAAATTTGACTGCCCTAGGTACTGCATTCAAATGGAATCATACATCTTTGTGATGGCTTAGCACTGTGTCCTCAAGGTTCATCCATGTTATAGCATGTGTCAGAATTTCTTTCCCTTTTTAAGGCTAAATAATTTTCCATTGTCTGATTATATCATTTGTTTATCATTCATCTGTTAATAGACATTTCTTATACCTTTTGGTTGTTGTGAATAATGCTACTCTGAATATGAGTATGCCAATATCTCCTCCCCTTGAATTGTTTTTACTCTAGCTTTATTTTATCTTACATAGTCCTAAAGTATATATACATGATTTATTTGTAGTTGTTTTCCAGATTATATAAAGTATACCATATATATCCTTGTGGGATTTTTTCAGTTTATATTATATTGCTGAGATTCATATAAACAACGTTTGTAGCTGGTTCATCATTTTGACTGTTACTTGACAACACCACAGGATTCAGAGCTTGAAATCTCTTATGTGTTGCTTGCTGGGTGTGTCAATTGATATAACCGCTTTGGAAAATAGTTTCTATCTCATAAAGTTGAATATTCCCATGCCTTAAAACCCATCAATGCCACTCTATGTCCTAGAGAAATTCTTGCCCATGTAAAATAGGAGACTTGTACAAGGACGACTCCTAACAGTTCTGTTCATGATAGCAAAAACCTACTGCCCATCAACCGAAGAGTCAATGAATAAACTGTGGTTCAGTGTTGACATTTTTCTTTCTCTTTGAGTTCCTGTAGCCATGTTATGCAAGTGGCTGACCTGTGGTTAGCCTGGGGAGAGGGAAGATTCTTGTAGCAACAGAGGCTGTGTCCTGAACAGCCCTAGGGCAACTGTCTCAGCTCTGAGCAAGAGTAAAGAGGATGAAGGGCCTCACTGAGCAAACGCCAACGGGCTCTGGGGTTGTAGATGGGGGAGGTTCACACCTCTAAGAAATAGCCATCATCTACATCTATCTTTGCAAATGCTTCTGCCATTGGGCTCCCCTGAAACACTGGAAAGTATTGGGGATATCATTTATCAAGGATGTACCATATGCCCAATAATGTACTAAGCTCATCACTTGTTATTTCATTTAATTTTTACTCTATGAGAGTGACCCGTGGCGACTTCATACATACACCTACTATTCTCACCTCCAGTCTCAAGTGAGAGAGCCAAGACTCAGCATAGTCAAGCAACTTCATGAAGGCCACGTGGCTGGAGACTGGCTGAGCCAGGGTGAAATGCTGGGACTCCTAAGCTGGTGCTCTAGGAAGAAAGAGCAATCTCCGAGGGTTCACGCCAGCCACCTCCTGACAAATCTTTCTTTAGATGTTCTAAACACTCAACCCGAGGGACTTCCCTGGTGATCTAGTAGCTGACACTCTGAGCTTCCAGTGGGTTCGATTGTGGGGGGCCTGGGTTCGATTTCTGGTCAGGGAACTAGGTCCCAGATGCTGCACCTAAAAGATCCCTCATGCCACAACTGAGACCTGGCACAGCCAAATAAATAAGTAAATTAATTAATTAATTAAAAAAAACCAACCCTAGATCCACTTTTCATAAAGTGAATGAAATGAGCAGCCTCTTCATTCCAGAGGGGGAAAAAAAAGTTCACTAAGTTCTAGGGCATCCTGTTCCCATCCCACTTAAGGCAAATGCTGGAACAGCTCCCAAACCAAAAGAACCCTTTACAGTTGTCTCTGGGAGCGCAGTACATCTGCAGATGGAAAGATTCTCTGAGGTATGCTGAAGGGTCAGGCAACACCCTCAGTCACAGGTCTGGCTTTGAAGGCATCTCTGTGGGAGTCTGCTTGACTTTCCACCAAGTTAATTTCTTGTTTGTGGTCAAGGAAGCCCCGAGGAGAAGGGAGCATGGGTGTGCAGAGTTCTGATGTGAAGTCTCTTGCTCTGGACACAGTTCTCTCCCCTAGTCTCAAGGGATTCAACCATGTCCCCCAGCTCCCTCTTTCAACCAGATGGTCACCCCTCTGCCCCTCTTCCTTAGATAGCCTAGGGCTGCTGGTGGTCCCTCAGGATCTGCGGCCTTAGGCTTGGCATAGTTTCCTCTCCACAACTCCATCTATAGGCCCAGAGGATGACTGGCTCTGTCCTAACATGGTATGCACCTCATTTCCTTTTCCTGACCTTCAGTGATCCCTAGCCAAGTTGTTTATATTTCTGATCTCATCATCATTTCTCACTCTTCCCATAATTGGATTGCTCACTCTAGCCAATTAAAGCACACTGCTCTTCTCAACGCTGATAGCTCTAGGCACATGGCTGGTGCTCAAAAAATGGGGCATTATGTCAGTTTTGTTGATCAGTAGAAGTAATGGCTCAACTGTAAGGAAAACTTGATGTTGCCAGTGCCTCTGAGTTCAGGAGCCTCACTAGACTAAGAACTCTTGAGCTGAAACACACGTGTGCCCCTCCTAGCTTGGCTGTGCAGCTTGAGCAATTTCCTGCCTTGTTGATGCAAGTGTAGTTGGGATGATAATAACCATGGCTAGTGATGATTGGGGCTTTCCAGGTGGCACTAGTGGTAAAGAACCTGCCTGCCAATGCAGGTACATGTAAGAACCCACAGGTTCAACCCCTGGGTTGGGAAGATCCCCTGGAGGAGGGCATGGCAACCCACTCCAGTATTCTAGCCTGGAGAATCCCATAGACAGAGGAGCCTGGCAGGCTATAATCCACAGGGTCACAGACTTGGATACAACTGAAGCAAATAAGCACACACCCAGTGATGATTGGGGACTTACCCTGAGTCAGGCAGCATACTAAAAGTTTTCACATAGACTCTTTCATTTAATCATTTCTATTCTTCAGGTCGGAGAAGGCAATGGCACCGCACTCCAGTACTCTTGCCTGGAAAATCCCATGGATGGAGGAACCTGGAAGGCTGCAGTCCATGGGGTCACTGAGGGTCGGACTCGACTGAGCGACTTCACTTTCACTTTTCACTTTCATGCATTGGAGAAGGAAATGGCAACCCACTCCAGTGTTCTTGCCTGGAGAATCCCAGGGATGGGGAAGCCTGGTGGGCTGCTGTCTATGGGGTCACACAGAGTCGGACACGACTGAAGTGACTTAGCAAATAGCAATTCTTCAGGTCAAGAGACTGAAGCTTAAAGCTGTTAAGTATTTTACAGCTAGCCATGGCTGAGTCAGGATTCAAGCCCAGCAGTCTAACTCCAGGATCCTATGCCCTTAGTGATGGTAATATCCAGAGTCAGCAACCCAAAGTTAATGTGCACGTATTTTCAATTATATTTTAAGAGGGTGACTTTGCGTTTGGGGGCATTTCACTTACAAAATCCATTGAGCTAGATATTAACCGAGGATGCATAAAAACTAATGAACTCTGAAAAACATAAAACATGAACAACATGACATCACTGCAAGAGACATAACAGCAAATTGCTTTCTTGTGAACATAGTTTGCTGACAGACCATAAGGTAATAATCAGCCTGAATTCAGCAGTGCCCTGTTCCCTTGGGACAGAGAGAGAGAGACACAGACACACACAAACACATACATTGAATGGCTTGTTTGTGCCACTGATAGGAACCCAGGAACTACTCTGCATTAGCTGATGATGAAGTACTTTGGAAGCAACACAGGTCAGCTGAAAAAGCAAGTACTGACAGTCAGAGATCAGAAGTAACATAAGATAGCTATCAATTACCAAAATTCCAGAATGGGAAGGAATGTGGGGAAGACAGCAAATTTGTATCAGACTGTGCAAAAAGACAAAAGGGGAGCCCCTGGAAGAAGGATAGTCAGTTTTCACAGGAGCCCCATGGGTTGGTGACTTGATCAGGGCCATAGGATCGGGCTGGGACTTGAGTCTGTGTCTCCCATCTCTTGCCATTACAAGTTGGTTTTTTGCCATTACATCATAAGCCAAGATGCAAAATGGAAATGGGACAAGCTCAGCCAGCACCGATAAGAGGTTTGTGCATCTCAGGGATGTGGGCAAGGACAAATAAGGTACTGAGGAGTAGCTGGTTTGGAAGAGGGTAGCCAGGGCTTTTACGCTCACCAGGCTCTCCCTTCAGGAAACATGGAAGGCAGATGCCAGCTTTAAAACCCCCTTCCCCAACCTTGGCCCCAGGTGCCCAACTCTGGCTTGCTCCCCTGCCCCAAGGTGGTGGTTAAGAGCACTGATGCTGGAGCTAGACGGCTTGGGTTCAAAGTCTAGCTCTTTTTATTTACCAAGTGTGATTTCAGGCCATTGCCCAAACTCCCTGTGCCTCAGTTTCTTCATCTATAATGAGGGAGTAATAGCAGCATCTTTTTGACAGTGTTGCTGGGAGTATTAAATTAAAACACATATTAAGAGCTTAGAACAGTGTGTGGCATCAAACTAGCCCT
Organism: Bos javanicus; assembly: GCF_032452875.1. Lineage (NCBI taxonomy): Eukaryota > Metazoa > Chordata > Mammalia > Artiodactyla > Bovidae > Bos > Bos javanicus. The sequence continues at coordinate 30,682,636 of NC_083888.1, forward strand.
CTCTCAGGCTTCAGTTCAGTCCAGTCGCTCAGTCGTGTCCGACTCTTTGCGACCCCATGATTTGCAGCTCGCCAGGCCTCCCTGTCCATCACCAACTCCCGGAGTTCACTCAAACTCACGTCTATCTGAGCTATTACTATTACTATTATTATCTCTGCTCCTTCCTGAATGCAGACTCTGAGGCTTCCTGCTTTTCCCCTTTTCAAATTCAAGACCTTCTCAGTCATTCCTTCCACTTGGTCTGTTTCAGGATAAAGTCACATTCCTTGCCCAAGAATGATCTGACTAGGCTCACCGCTTCTGCTTCACCCGCTTTGTTCCTTGTTCCTGTCATCCAGCATATATGCCTTTCAACAGGCTGTTCCCTTTGCGCTACCTTTACCCTCACTCCTCTCGGCCCTGTCTCCTGGCTAACTACTGTTCTCTCTCATTCTTCAGCTCACATATCACATGCCCTAGGAAGCCACTCCAGACCTGACTACCTCTGGGCCCACATGAATGCCCAGGCTGGTTAGACGTGCCCTGAATCAGACGTATGCTCCCAGAGGACTCCGGTTTTCCTTCCATCCTGGCACTGATTACCCTGCCTTGTGATTGTCTCTTTGCCTCAGTTCAGTTGCTCAGTCATGTCTGACTCTTCGCGACCCCATGGACTGCAGTACGCCAGGCTTCCCTGTCCATCACCAACTCCCTGAGCTTACTCAAACTCATGTCCATTGAGTGGGTGATGCCATCCAACCAACTCATCCTCTGCCTTCAGTCTTTCCCAGCATCAGGGTCTTATCCAATGATTAAGTTCTTCACATCAGGTGGCCAAAGTATTGGCCAAAGTCTCTTTGCCTGTTACCCCACAAAGCCAATACACACCCTGGGACACATACTGTGTTGTGTCTCTGTCCACACCCTTCCCTCACAAATGTACTTCTTCTGTCCTCCAGCCTGCCCTCTGCCCTGGAGACTGACCTCAAAGGATGGCTTCCATAGGTTTCCTTGCCCTCTGGCTTCTGGTTGGTTTGGGTCAACTGGGAGAGGCCCCAGCAGGACTGGAGGATGGAGAGTGAGGTCCTGGCGTCTGTGCCTGACTCCTTCCCTAGGGGATAGACTAAGGCTCGCCACGTCCCTCACTGAAGTTCCTAGCTGCTCTTCTTCCTCTTCAAACTATCTGGGGTGAAGGGTCAGCTTGTTTTATCTTATTTTCAATTGAGTGCAGAATGACTTTTTATGAAATACAATTAAAATGAATTATTCAATATTTAAAAGGTAATTATTTGGAAAAGTAAAACATGATTTGTAAAATATAAGACCAGATTTTTATAACTAGATTTGAAGTCAAAAGTTATATTCAAAAGAAATATAATCAGAAAAAACATAACTGAGGACAAACAAAAGAATGATAAAAACTAAACATGTTGCTCATTGAAAGTTTGCATGTAAGTGTTTAATGTAAAGAATTGTGGCTGATTCATGTTGATGTATGGCGGAAACCAACACAATATTGTAAAGCAATTCTTTTTCAATTAAAAATAAATAAATTAAAATGTTAAAGAGCTGCCACATACATAAATTCTTGCCATTCTACAGTGGTGTCTAAACTCCAAATTAGGAAGGATGTAGTATTGCCCATGTCAAGTGCTTTTAGCATACCTTGAAAGAACAATGTGCATATCAATTTTAAGTTTTTAATGTGATAAACATCTTGTTTTATGCTTGTTAATTTATCTAGTGTAGGTTGGATCAACAACACTGATACCAACAGGGTGTGATGTATATGTAGATGGTTTTAATGTTTTTTAAAAATTACACTTTAGAGGAATTAGTCTCAAAAAGGTATGTTGACAGGAATAGAAGGAATTTTAAGCAATTTCAGCACACTCAGACTATGTTTTTTTAACTTCGATACAAAATGAGGCAAGTGATGCTATGTTTCAAAAGTCATTTCTCATCCTTTATTAATTGCCATCATGAGGGACTTCCCTGGTAGTCCAGTGCTTAAGAATCTGCCTTCCAATGAAAGGGACACAGGTTCGATCCCTGGTCGGGGAACTAAGACAACTAAGCCTGGTTGCCACAACTGCTGAGCCCACAGGCTAAGCTTGTGTGCCACAGCAGAAGACCCTGCGTGCCACAACTTAAGATCCAATGCACCTAAAAATGAAATAAATATTTGAAAAGAATTTTTTAAAAGAGAGCCAACACGAGCAATTTATCTCATAGAGTTACAGTTCTGGATCTACTCATTTTCTACACATGGAGCTTCTTTTGAGGAAAAATACAATTGAAAATGCTCTATCAAATTTTAAAGCATTTGGTGTAACTTTTCACAGATATGCAATATCAGGATTTTCACCAGCTTTATGGATAATTGTTAAGTTTTGAAAAATGCTATTCCAATTTGTAGAAACACCGTTCTTTCAAGCTTCTATTCCTTCCTTGCATGAAAGTATGAGAATCATTAGAAATTCTCAATGTATCAAACACAGAAAAACAGGTCTGTCTGTCTGTCCAATAGATAACCTTAAAAAGTTGGGTTCAAAATGGCTTCTTATTTTGCAGAAACAGTAAGAGTTTGATTCTATAGTTCAGACATTCTTCTGAGTCCTCCACCTGTAACTACACCATTACACAGCACTATTTTGTTAATAGTAATAGACCTTCTCCTAAAATTCTCTGAATCTAAGATTGCCATCTGATTTCTCTCCAGAACTATTTTCTGACACAAGCTCCTAGTAACAGTCTGCCCATATTTCCTAAACAAGTAACAAGATACTGCTTTGAAGAAATAAGACAGAATTTTGCAGGAAGTTCAGAAAAGGAGAGAGGCAAAGCCACACCATGAACATGTGTCTCTTCCTGAGATGGGTGTTATCCCTTCTAGATCTGGAGTCCTAGACCAGAGCCACCACCAGCTGCTACACTGCCCTTGTGCAAATTAGGAAAAGGCACAGGCCCTGCAGAAAGGAATGGCTACCCTCTCCAGGATTCTTGCCTGGAGAATCCCATGAACAGAGGAGCCTGGTGTGCTACAGTTCATGGGGTCGCAAAGAGCCGGACACAACTGAGTGACTAACACTTTCGCAGGCTCTGGAAGGAAGTGCCCCTAAAGCCCAGGGTTTGAAGCACTGAGTGTGAACTGACTTTCAACTTCCTAAACCAGGTAACTTGTGCTTGAACAAACCATATAATCTTTTTAAAAATTTTTTATTCGATTAATTAATTAATTAATTGTTTTTGGCTACACTTGGTCTTCATTGCTGTGCACAGGCTTTCTCTAGTTATGGCTCACAGGCTCTGGAGTGCCAGCTCAGTATTTATAGCACACCAGCTTAGTTGCTCCATGGCATGTGGGATCTTCCCGGACCAGGGATTGAACCAGAGTCCTCTGCATTGGCAGGCAGATTCTTAACCACTGGACTATCAGGAAGTCCAAAATGTACAAACTTCATACAACTGGTCTACTTTATGCTGAGCAAGCTGGCAGGTCACTCCATCTTAGAAATGTGACCGATGAAGTATGATTCTCTGAGGAAGCCTATTACAGCTTAGATTTTGTAGAAATGTGATATTTTTGTTTGCAGGGTGATCGTTTTCACACATTTCCTCCTTAGCTTCCTGAATGTGGGAGGAGAGCCCTGACTGGCAGCGTTCAAATAGGTGTGTTATAATGCAATTGGGCCACAGAATCTCTGGGGGCAAATGCATCTTGCAGTTCTGGATGTAATTGCTTTTCTCCTGAGAGGTCTTTAAAACCCCAAACTGCAGGGGTTGTGACTGAGAGTAGCCTGGGGGAGGGAGGTCAGGGTGTTCTAAACCTGCTTCTTCTGGAGGGAGCCAGGCACCTCTCACACAGAGAGGGCACTGACACCTGGGGTGAGCTGGGCGGGGCGGGAGTGTGGGGAGTGGGTGGGTGGGAGTGCAGAGAAGGAATAATACAAGGAGTAGGGTGGGGAAACCCGACAGCTTGTCAGTATCTTGTGATTCAGGCCTTCCTGTTGTAGAGAAGTGATTCTGTTTGACATGAATTCCCAGAATGCCTGACACACCCACACGCAAGCGGGCCCAAACCCATCCCAGAGTGCCTGCTGTGAATGAGCCTGGGGTTTGTGCTGCTTCTGCCCTCAGCACGGGCCCCCACTCCCCGCTGAGCAGACCTTCCCGCGTGGGAGTGCGAAGTGCAAGTGGAAGAGCTACGGGTATTGGAAAGTTTAGGTATTTGTACTAAACTGGCTCTAATTCTCAAGCCCGAGAAGGAAAGTTGTTTTCAGGGGAGTCAGTTTCCTGTCTTTGCCAGAAGCCTGACACACCTTAACTTCTCATTTCTTAATCTGCCAAACAGATGGGTCAACTGTCAGTTCGGTGGTGATGACAGGGATATTTACTCTGTAATCAAACCAAGAGTGGCGAGATGGGGAGGACCTGGGAAAGGTGAATCGGGAAACCCAGGCAAAGATGTTGCGCTTCCTTTCCAGAACTGTAGTCACAATGACACCCTTTCACATGGCCACTGGCATCACCACTAGGAAAGTACTACCGCATTGGGAAACCGAAGAAATCTCTGAGACCATTCACTGTCTCTTTGTTTTAAAGATGAAGACACTGAAGCTGAATGACATTTATAATTGCTGAAAACTACCTGGGAAATGATGAAACTATGATTAGAACCCAGGTCTCATGGCTCTTAGTCCGTGTGATTTCTCCTAAGCTATGTTGTCTCTCAGAATAGCTTTCTTATCACTAACTCATTTATTCATCAAACATGTACTGAGTAGTACTATATGCCTGTGTGTGTGTGAGTCGCTTGAGTTGTGTCCAACTCTATATAACCCTATGGACCGTAGTCTACCAGGCTCCTCTGTCCAATGTGACTCTCCAGGCAAGAATACTGCAATGGGTTGTCATGCCCTTCTCCAGGGCATCTTCCCAACCCAAGGATCAAAGCTGCATGTCTTATGTCTCTGGCACTGGCTGGCAGACTCTTTACCACTAGCACCACCTGGGGAGCCCCACCATATGACTAACACTGTGGTATATGTGCTAGGATGGATGAATGACATGTGCTTGGACTATAGCAATGAATAAGACAGACATTCTCCTCGTGGACTTTAAGTATACTGAGAAGACATATTAAACAAACGATTGTATAAATAAACAATTATAAAGGTGATAAACCCCAAAGAGAATTAGAGGGTCCTATCGGAGTTCAGGAAAGCAGGACTTACCTAGCCCAGGTGGCAGTGACAGTAGTTAAATCAGGGAAGGCTTTCCTGAGGGAGTGATATTAAGCTGAAATTTGAAGGATAAGTAGAAAGGTAGTTAGGTGAAGGACCCAGGAGATGAGAAGAGAAACCTGGGCAGAAAGAAAGACATGTACAAAGGTCCCGAGGCAGGACAAAGATGCAACTCTGAAATAACCGAAAACAGATCCATGGATGGCCTAGTACATAAATGATGAGAAGGAAAGGACTGTAAATGGTTTAGGAAGGTAGGCACTCTCTGACTGCAAGCCATGGACAAGAGTCTGGACTTTATCCTAAAAGTAATGGGAAACCAGTGAGGGGTTTTAAACCTAGCAGTGTTATGATCAGATTTTTAAAAGATAACTAAGAAGACTGCACTGGTGGGGAGCAAAAGTGAATGCAAGCAGGGACTTCCCTGGTCATCCAGTGGCTAAGACTGTGCTCCCAACACAGGGTGTCTGATCCCGGTTTAATCCCTGGCCAGGGAACTAGATTCCACATGCTGCAACTAAGAGTTCATATGCTGCAACTAAGCGTTTCTTTGCAGCAACTACAGATCCCATATGCTGCAACAAAGATTGAAGAGCCTGCGTGCTGTAACTAAGACTCAGCACAGCCAAATAAATAAATTAAAAAAAAAAACTGGATGCAGGGAGTTATTTAGGAGGCTATTGCAACAGCTCAAGTGAGAGAAGATGATGGCCTTGGACCAGGGCAGGTGTAGTGCAGAGAAGTGAAGACATTCAAAAGTATTGAGGAAACACACCCAATGAACTTGATACTAAATGGATATGAAAAATGAGGAAGACGGGAGGTGTCAACAGTCACTCTCAGGTGTTCCCATGAAACGGGGGGAGGGATGGTGGTACATTCATGGAACTAGAGAACACAGCAGGCTCCAGGAAAAGACCCAGAGATTGGGTGTGTTAAGTCTGAGAGACCGAGGAGACAAAAGGGAGGAGATACTGAGAAGACAATCAAATATATAAAACTGCAGTGCAAACAAGAGACCTGCCCTGGAAATAGAATTTAGGGATAATGTCATGGAGACTGTAATTGAAGCTATGGAGGAGACCATTTAGAAAGAAAGAAGAGGACAAGAAGAAAAGAGACAAATAAAGTAACAACCAAAGGGTTTATTCCATTGCAAGAAATGATATACGCCTAAGAATATTTAACACCTTTGTTTTTAAGATTCTTGCTGATTATTAAGCTATTGTTTCTCTGTCTCAAATCCACCCTTCTACATATTCTGCTTGGGGCACTGAAACTACAGAATACATTCATCTTTTGCCTACATGGTGGTAGGAGTTGCTTGAAGGCATCAGAAAGTCTGGAGGAGGGAGAAGGGATCTGTGCTTTCCTTGCTTCCTGCTCCTGTCAGCATCCCCCTCAGCAAGTCCTTCATCCTGGTGGAGGCAGTTGTCTCGAGGAGCAGCAAGCAGTTCCATATGCAGTACTTACACATTCTCAGACCCAGTCTCACACATCCCCTCAGAGACATCGGCCTCACTGCCCTCAAACCCCAATATCTTCATCACTGTGCTTGGCTGAAGATCATTTTCCCTGAGCCTGGCCTCCTCATCATGTTACTCATTTGTTAGTATCTAAGAATGTGGGAGAAACTTGGTCAAGGGCCTGTACCCTAGCTGCAAGGGAGTCTGGACATGTAAGTTCTGACTCCTACACTGAGGAGGTGGGATTCATAATGTGGGACCTGAGAAATGCAAAACATGGCTTCTAGCAGCCTAAGGCTGGGACAATCCAGCTCCCTTCCAAGCACCTGTTTGAAAAAGGTCAGGGCTATCAAAGGAATTTATGGTCTGTTCTAGCCAACACCTGACAAAAGACCTCTGATCTCTGCATAGAGCATTTATCAGAGAGGACATGTTATTGTGACTCCTTTTCCTGTCTCTTTGAGATGTTTATAAATCTGCTACAAGTCAGGAGTATCTTTTTCAAGAATGTTTTTATCATCAAGAGGGATAGTTCCTTGAAACTTCCCTGGTAGTCCAGTAACTAAGACTCCAAGCTCTCAATGCAGGGGACCCAGTTCCATACCTGGTCAGGGAACTAGACCCCACATGCTGCAAATAAGAGTTCATGTGCTACCACCAAAATATCCCACATGCTGCAACTAAACATCCTACATGCCGCAAGGAAGACTGAAGAACCCGTGCGCTGTGACTAGGACCCGACACAGTCAAATAAATAAATAAATATTTTAAAAGAATGAAATAAAGAGGATTAGGGTCTCTGCGTTCACGCTGGGTTTAGAAAATGCAGAGGAACCAGAGATCAAATTGCCAACATCTGCTGGATCATCAAAAAAGCAAGAGAATTCCAGAAAAACATCTACTTCTGCTTTATTGACTATGCCAAAGCCTTTGACTATATGGATCATGGCAAACTGTGGAAAATTCTTAAAGAGCTGGGAATACCAGACCACCTGACCTGCCTCCTGAGAAGTCTGTATGCAGGTCAAGAAGCAACAGAACTGGACATGAAACAACAGACTGGTTCCAAATTGGAAAAGGAGTACATCAAGGCTGTATACTGTCACCCTGCTTATTTAACTTATACATAGAGTACATCATGAGAAATGCTGGGCTGGATGAAGCACAAGCTGGAATCAAGATTGCCGGGAGAAATATCAATAACCTCAGATATGCAGATGACACCAGCCTTATGGCAGAAAGTGAAGAGGAACTAAAGAGCCTCTTGATGAAAGTGAAAGAGGAGAGTGAAAAAGTTGGCTTAAAACTCAACATTCAGAAAACTAAGATCATGGCATCCAGTCCCATCACTTTATGGCAAATAGATGGGGAAACAGTGGAAACAGTGACAGGCTTTATTTTCTGGGGCTCCAAAATCATTGCAGATGGTGACTGCATCCATGAAATTAAAAGATGCTTGCTCCTTGGAAGAAAAGCTATGACCCACCTAAATAGCATATTAAAAATCAGAGACATTACTTTGCTGACAACAGTCCGTCTAGTCAAAGCTATGGTTTTTCCAGTGGTCATGTGTGGATGTGAGAATTGGACTATAAAGAAAGCTGATTGCTGAAGAATTGATGCTTTTGAACTGTGGTGTTGGAGAAGACTCTTGAGAGTCCCTTGGACAGCAAGGAGATCCAGCCAGTCCATCCTAAAGGAAATAAGTCCTGAATATTCATTGGAAGGGCTGATGTTAAAGCTGAAACTCCGATACTTTGGCCACCTGATGTGAAGACCTGACTCATTGGAAAAGACCCTGATGTTGGGAAAGATTGAAGGCAGAAGGAGAAGGGGACAACAGAGGATGAGATGTTTGGACTCAATGAACATGAGTTTGAGTAAACTCCAGGAGCTGGTGATGGACAGGGAGGCCTGGTATGCTTCAGTCCATGGGGTCGCAAAGAGTCGGACACAACGGAGCGACTGAACTGAACTGAACTGAGGGTCTCTGTCTCCCAGTCCATGTGGGAGGTAGAATCCTAACTTCCCTAATTACCAGCTATCAGACACAGCTGGGCTAATCACATGTACATTGGTTGCCCTTTGTAACCTTTTTCTTGAGTCCGAACTCTCTCTACCTCTCTTCTCCTTCCTTCTTTTAAAATGCTTCATTACCTCTGTACAAATCAGGGCCCTGCATTTCCTGTGCTGTCAAGTAGCTACTGAATAAAATCTGTTTTCACCACTTTCAGTCACGTCCAGTTGCATTTATCTTTAACAGAATCTTTCCATATATAAAGAGATGATTGAAAGCATGAATGGGAGCCATGGATATGGCAAATATCACAGGGATTTAGTTGTTAAGGGATCCTCAGTTGAGTCACTCAGTCATGTCTGATTCTTTGCCACCCCATGGACTGTAGCATGCCAGGAATCCTACTGCAAGACATTATCCAATAAGAATAATAAAATAAGGCTAAAAAGGAAAACATTTAAAGTACTGAGAGAAAGAGAGTAGTTGGTTAAGGTATAGGCTAAGCTGATATCACAAACAGTTTGTCTCTTAAGTAACAATCAGGAGATATCTTCAAGAGCTGGAAGGTCATGAGTGGAATGTCTCCACTGTGATACCACATGGCTTCTGTCACTCTGTCCAGGTTGGCTGCTCTGGTCTCAGCAACCCCTCCAGTGGGAAGCAGAGACTGGGGATAGGGGAGCAGCAGAGTGTCTGTCTTTTAAGGGCATGACTTGGAAGTGCTGTACATCCTTCCAGGTACACACCATTGTCCATAACTAGGCTATTAGGCCACACTTACCTGAGAGGAAAACTGAAAAAAGTCCTCTCTACTTAGGTAGCCACATGCCCAACTTAAATTCTTCTTTTGAAATAAGGAGAACAGGTGGGGTTGAGGTGGACCAGGGGTGGGAAACAACAGTCTATCACAGAGAGAACATGGATATCCGAAATTAAGAAATCTGTGAGCATTTGCAACCCTCTATCGTGGGGAGCACGTTCTGCCATGCATGACAGAAGCTGGCAGTGCCCGAGTAAATGCCACTGGAAGCAGCTTGTGGCCAGAAGCGAATGGGGAGTTGTGAATGAAGACACCAGCGCCCTTCCCCATGGCTGGGATAACTTGGAGGCGTATTCCATAATGTTCTCGGACTTCCATGGAGGGGAATAAGCTGTAGTTGCCTGCATGGTAACCTGCTCCCCTTCCCTGTCTGACTGCCCCAGTCCTCTGTCAGTGCTTCCTGGGATGACCTCCAAAATAAACTGCTTGCACTGGAATCTCTGTCTCAGAGTTTACTTCTGGGAGCACCCAACTAAGACCAGCTCTGGACTTCCTGGAAATCCAGAGGGAAACTAAATAATATAACTGCTGTATTTAGAAAGTAGAAAACAAATCAGTTTCTCAATTGAGACAGTCTTTCTTCCTCCCCTACCCCTGCCTCTCTTTCCAAAATAAAGCACTACTTACCGTCCTGTTTCCCACTGTCTGGCTTTTGTGGTGTTCATGTTGGTACTGCCTTCAGGCCTGTAAGTTCTTTGACACTTTATTTCCTTTTGAGCTGGCAAAGTGGCTCACAGATAGTTGAGACTAAGTAGGTGTTTGAATTATGAAAATATGAACACTGTCCAACATACATAGAAATGGAGACTCAGTTAGGGGACATGACTGGCCACATGTTCCATGCACAGTGACCAGGGAAGCCAGAACTGGCTCACAAATCTCCTGACCACTCCTCTGGTTTTCTACCACAAACACAGTGTCTCCTCCTGGGTTTCATTTCATCATCTGAGTGGAGCCTGAGGCTTTTAGCAGGAGAAGCGTGTTTGTCGGTATTAAAAATATACCTGTCTTGAGTGAGCCAGGGACTCTTCCCTTAGGCCCATTAGATCTGAAGGATTGTGTTTGTTGCTACTTAATTTTTCATATCGTGCAAGATGAGACCTAAATGTAGCCAAGGAGAAGACTATAGATTCTAGGCATTTGGGCTATTCAGAGTCATAGAATGCATTAATTGATTATGGCAAACCCCAAACACAGAATCAAGTCCGTGTTTCCATAAATTCCTCCTGGAAATAGTAGCACCTTGAAGCCCTGGAGCGTGGGCAGGGTGAGACTCAATTTAGCCTGTAGTGGCTCTGCAGAGAGTGAAGATCAAAGACTTCACGAACAACCCAACAGCAAGTCAGCCAGAGAAGGAGGTCTAAGGCCCACAACCTGAAGTCAAAACATTGGAAGTATCACTCCTCTTGGTCTGGGGAGGGGGAATTCATCCAAAGGCAGGTACAACTTCAAAAATATCAGTTGTAATGGTTAATCTGTCTTGGGGCCTAAAGTCTGTCAGCCTCTGAGCTGCCTCTAGATCAGGTATCATTCTGTGATAGAAAAAAAACAAAACAAAAAACAATAACAGCCACACATTCACTGGTCCTTTAAATTTCTTTGCAAAATTCTCTCATTTACTTTTCTCCACCTTAAATATCTATAAATCAATTTTAAATTGTTTTATTACATAAATAACATGTTCAATAAAACTATTTCAGAAAATATAAACAGAAAGAAAACTGAAACTGCTTGAAAAGTCACCACTGTTAACATTTTAGTATATCCTTCCAGACATATACACACAACTTGATTTAATGGGTGCATATTATTTCATTCTGAGGATAGATAAAAACTTTTCTTAGGTTGGTCAAAAAATTCATTCGGATTTTCCATGCCAGCTTTCCAAAATCTGAACGAAAGTTTTGGTCATCCTAATAGACCCAGTTCTAATCACGTGGTCCTTCCTTGCATTTTGCTATCATAAAGAGAGCTGGGGGACTTCACTGTGGTCCACTGGTTAAGAGTCCACTTTGCAATGCAGGGGACATGGGTTTGGTCCCTGGTCAGGGAACTATGATCCCATGTGCTGCCGAGCAACTAAGCCCTAGAGCTGCAACAACCGAACCAGGGTGCATGGGAACCCACAGACCACAGCTAGAGACGCCGTGCGCTTCGGCAAAAGAGCCACACGACGCAACGAAGATCCTGCGTGCTGCAACTAAAGCCAGACAAGCCAAATAAATATTAAAAAGTAAACGAATAAAGTAAAAAGAGCTGGGATAAATACTTTAACCAAGTCTTTGTTATTTCATCAGTAAGTAGCTCCAAAAGAGAAGAATGTTCATTTAAAAAAATAGGATAGCAATAACAATACTATTGCCACACCTAAGAAACTAAACAATAATTCCATAATATCATCAAATATTAAATGTTCAAACTTCTCCAATTGGCTCATAAATGTTTGATGTTTTTAGTAACCACTTGGGTAACTACACCTTGATTATGTGCCTAAGTAGCTCTTTAGGATAAATGCTTAGATATGAAAAATTACTGGGTCAAAGGTATGTTATACCTAGATCGAGAAAGATATTCTCACTCATTAGCCTTAAACAGTCCAAAAGAACATTTTGTAAGAATGTGTCTGGGGATGGAGTAAGGAAGGAATCTTTTTGTTTGAAGCTTTCATTTGCTGATGACAGAGGCAAGATAATGCTCTGAAAGGTTTCTAGGGATTTACTATAATAAACCCCAGGCTGATTTCCCTGTTGCCTCCTTTCATCAGCGTCAGTGGGGTCAGGAGTTCTTCCCATTAGATTAATTAGCTTCTCCAGAGGAGCATGTGCCCCTCCTCAAGAGCCAGGTGGTCCTTCTGAAAAAGCTGGCAGTTCTCACTCAGAATCTATCTGTAGAACCCATTATCTTCCTAACAGGAAGATCTGTATTTCACTCCATTGACATTTCTGTGCCACCCTGCCCTCTCAATGTGAAGTTATTTGCTGTTTTATATTTGTCGAAATTTATATTTAGGGCTTGCCTGGTGGCTCAGACGGTAAAGAATCTGCTTGCAATGTGGGAGACCTGGGTTCGATCCCTGGTTGGGAAGATCCCCTGGAGGAGGGTATGGCAACCCACCTGGAGAATCCCCAAGAACAGAGGGACCTGGTGGGCTACAGTCCATGGGGTCGTGAAGGGTCAGACACAACTTAGTGACTAAGCACAGCACAAATTTATGTTTATAATTTACATAGAAGCTGAAGTGTAGTGGAAACAGCTAGACAGATCTGGATTCAGGTTTACTGCGTCACCCTGGGGCTTCCCTGGTGGCTCAGAGGGTAAAGAATCTGCCTGCAACACAGGAGACCTGGGTTTGATCCCTAGATCGGGAAGATCTCATGGAGAAGGAAATGGCAACCCGCTCCAGTATTCTTGCCTGGAGAATTCCATGGACAGAGGAGCCTGGTGGGCTACAGCCCATGGGGTCGCAAACAGTCAGACACCACTGAGAGACTAACACACTTGGGCAAATTACTTTCCTTTTCTAAAATTCAGTTATTTGGAAGCATAATGATAGTTTCCTCAGCCTGCCACAAGGATGAAGTAACTTGGCTACTTCAATAGATATTTGTTTAATGAGTGAGTATTTGCTTACTAGATTCTTAGGTTTTTTTTTGTTGTTGTTGTTGTTTATTTGCTTTTAGCTAGAAGAAATCTTAGTGCTGCTGCTGCTAAGTCGCTTCAGTCGTGTCTGACTCTGTGCAACCCCATGGACAGCAGCCCACCAGGCTCCTCTGTCCACGGGATTCTCTAGGCAAGAATACTGGAGTGGGTTGCCATTTCCTTCTCTAATCTTGGTGCACATCCTTTTTATTTTAGAAAAAAGAAAACTAAGTTCAGAGAAAATGTGACATTTGGTCTTTCAGTCATTCGTTTAACAAACATTTATTAAGCACTGAGTCTGTGTCAGGCACCAAATATATGATAATTAGCAACAGATGGCTGCTGCTTTCAAGGGTAAAGAAGGATAGACAAGTTTTAAAAAGCACTAGACTGAGCTAATACATGGTATTACAGAATTGTCTAGCGCTATGTTGCTCAATATGGTAGACACTAGCTCTGTGTGGCTATTTAAATTGAAGTTAACTTGTAATTCAATTAAATCAAAGTAAATTACAGTTTCTGAATCACATCAATCATTTTTCAAGTGCCCAATGGCCACATACGGCCAGCGGCTACTGTATTGGACAGGGCAAATACAGAACACTTCCACCACTGCAGAAAGTTCTATGGGATAGGGCTACTTCTGACTTTCTCCCCAGAATAACATTCATATGCATATATACTTCAAATTCATACAATTTCAGGGTGTTTGCACCTTGGTCTGATAGCCTCTTACCATACAGGTAAGAGATGGGCATTGGTAACTAAAACTCAAAGATAGGAGTTTTACTATAAGCCAGAGCCCAAACTTGTGAAAATTTCAGCTTAGGACAGTTTCTGGCTGAGCTGGCTGCAGCAGAATAATGAGTCACTTGTTCACCTCAACAGGGATGGGCTCCATTTCCTGTGCCTCGTGGGGAGCCCTGTGGTTGTCTGGGGTTATGTGGCCACAGGCTGATGTGTACACACTTCAGACATTGGGAGAAGAAGAGAGGTTCTCACAGCTTCCCTGAGATTTCAGTGAAACTAGATCATTTCTCTCACAATTTACCTGCAGTCTCTTTAACTGAAGGTGTTTCAAGGCTTTCGCTTCCAGTAGGCCATGTTCACTTTGTGATCACTTACTGCATGCTTTCTATGTCCCAGGGATTAGGCTATAGACAGGAAGATGTTTCAGACAAGAAGTTCACAATCTAGTACAGGAGACAAACGCAGAACCAGCTAGTCATAACCAAAGCAACACCAGTGAAATAAGTACTGGAACAGACAAGTGTGTTAGTCACTCCGTCGAGTCCGACTCTTTGCGACCCCATGGACTAGAGCCCAGCAGGCTCCTCTGTCCGTGGGAATCTCCAGGCAAGAATACTGGAGCGCATTGCCATGCCCTTTTCCAGGAGACTGGAACAGGCAAGGTACTGTGAAATTGGAGAAAGGGAGAGACTAAATTCAATTCAGGGAACTAGGGAAGGCTTGATAAAGGCATTTGAGAGCAGGCCTACAGATATTCCCTGGAGAAGGGAATGGGAACCCACTCAGGTATTCTTGCCTGGAGAATCCCATGGACAGAGGAGCCTGGTGGGCCAGAGTCCATGGGGTCACAAAGAGTCGGGCATGACTGTGTGATTACCACTTTCTACATTAAAGAGAGTAGCATGGAATATGCTGTCACTGGGAATTACTCCACATTCAAATTCTAGGAGTTTGCAAGTCTTCTGTACAGGTTGTGACTTATCCCACTCTTTATTTCATATTGCACTTGCTCTGTCTCCCTGGAGACTTTCGTCTTCTTCTCAGGGTCCTTCACGCACATCCAGGTGGGACTTCACGGTTAAGAGTTTTCAGCCCATTTTTGTCAACACTACCTGTCCTCTGTATTTATCTGTCTTGTCTGTTCCCAAACTTGCCTTGTTGTAATCAAGGTCATTTATTCAGCATAAGGTCTCTCACCAACTCTCTACTCTCTCAACATTTCTTTGTGTCTTCCCCAATTCTTTCTCCCGCCCCCAGCCTCTTCGAAGGGGTGATTCTTTTCCACACATAACTCATCCCATCCTTTCCCTCCTCTTCCAGAATCTAGTGCTACAGCTTATTGCCTCTTATGTCTTCAGGTTTCATTGCTTATAATCGGCTCTCTCCTTAGGGGCAGATCCAGGTGTTGTAGGGCCTGAAGCTTATTCAATCTTGGGAGCTTTCTTCAAGAAAAAGAACACAAAATTACAAATATCAACTAAAAAACAAAGGTTAATATTTATTTAGAAGGGGCCTGTGCCTGTGTAAGGGGCCCTGAAGTTTGAGGGACACAGTAATTCCACTTCTGTTCATACTCTAATAAAAACAGTGTGTGCATGCTGAGTCACTTCAGTTGTGCCCAACTCTTTGTGACCTTATGGACCACAGCCCACCAGGCTCCTTGGTCCATGGAATTCTCCAAGCAAGAATACTGGAGTGGGTTGCCATGGCCTCCTCCAGGGGATCTTCCCTACCCAGGGTTCCAACCTGCATCTCTTATGTCTCCTGCACTGGCAGGCAGGTTCTTTACCACTAGCGCCACCTGGGAAGCCCCATATCAGCTCTAAGATCTAGCAGTTCTACCTCAGATACGTCCCTAGAACAGTATAGTCTTTTCCATGCCCACTGCCATTTCTGTTTCAGTGCTTCTCATTGTTGACTTGGGCCAGTCCAAAAGACTCTGTTGTTTGGAGCTGGAGAACGTCTGAGTTTGATGTGACTTGACCCATGGAATTAATGGCATGCCAGATCTAGATCTGGGTTTCCTGCCTCTTCTTCATAGCTACCTTACAGTTTTAAACCCACTGTGATCTATTTTGTGTACTAATGCCAAATTAATCTTCTGAAAAGTGATGACTCTCATTAAATGAAACTGTAGTCGTTCTGGAACGGTATTAGGATTTCAAGATCTGGGCTCAAATAGCATCTCAGCTTTATCTTCCTTTTGGTCACTTCCTGTACTATACAATCAGCTGGTCTCTTGGATGTTCTCTGAGAATGGCTGTACTTTTATCCAAATAATTTCTAGAATTAAATTCTTCCTTCTCTGATATGTCATTTGTTGTTGTTCAGTCGCTCAGTTGTGTATGACTCTTTGTGACCCCATGGACTACAGCGCACCAGGCTTCCCTGTCCTTCACTGTCTCCCAGAATTTGCTCAAACTCATGTCCATTGAATCAGTGATACCATCTGTCCATCTCATCCTCTGTCACCCACTTCTCCTCCTGCCCTCAATCTTTCCCAGCATCAGTGTCTTTTCCAATGAGTCAGCTCTTTGCTTCAGGTGGCCAAAGTATTGGAGCTTCAGCATCAGTCCTTCCAATGAATATTCGGAGTTGATTTCCTTTAGGATTGACTGGTTTGAGCTCCTTGCTGTTCAAGGAACTCTCAAGAGTTTTCTCCAGCACCACAGTTTGAAAGCATCAATTCTTCAGCACTCAGCCTTCTTCATGGTCCAACTCTCACATCCATATATGACTACTGGAAAAACCATAGCTTTGACTATACAGACCTTCCTTGGCAAAATGATATCTCTGCTTTTTAATATACTGTCTAGGTTTGTCACAGCTTTTCTTCCAAGGAGCAACTGTTTTTTAATTTCATGGCTGCAGTCACCGTCCATGGTGATTTTGGAGACCAAGAAAATAAAGTCTGTCACTGTTTCCATTTTTTCCCCATCTATCTGCCTTGAAGTGATAGGACCAGATGCCGTGATATTTGTTTTTTGAATGTTGAGTTTTAAGCCAGTTTTTTCACTCTCCTCTTTCACCATCATCAAGAGGCTCTTTAGTTCCTCTTCATTTTCCACCATAAAGAAATCTTATGATATTTCTCCTGGCAATCTTGATTTTAGCTTGAGCTTCATCCAGCCTAGCATTTCTCATGTTATACTCTACATATAAGTTAAATAAGCAGGGTGATGATACACAGCCTTGACATACTCCTTTCCTAATTCTGAACCTGTCCATTGTTCCATGTACAGTTCTAACTGTTGCTTCTTGACCTGCATACAGGTTTCTCAGGAGGCAGGTAAGGTGATCTGGTATTCCCATCTCTTCAAGAGTTTTCTCCAGTTTTTATGATCCACACAGTCAAAGGCTTTAGTGTGGTCAATGAAGCGGAAGTAGATGTTTTTCTGGAATTCCCTTGCTTTTTCTATGATCCAGCAGATGTTGTGCTCTGATGTTGTCTTTATTTATGAGTATGTAGTAGACACTGTGGTAGTAGACACTCTCCAGTATCTGTTTCATCCCAAATGACTGGAAGGCCAGTGAGAGATCCCATCCATTTAAAACTCTGATTGGTTTACGGGTAGGCTTTTGATACATTTCTGGCCAATGACACAGAAGAGAAGCCAGTGGGTATATTCTCGGAAAAGTCCCACGTCTTGGAAGAAGACATGGAAGAAACAGCCCTTTCTGATTTGGATATTCTTGTGTCTGGTAACCTGAAAGAACACTTCCAGCCATCTTGCTCTCAGCTTGACAAGGGAAACAGTCTGGGCTCTTGATATCATTGAAGATGCTCAAAAAATGATTGTTAAATTTCACAATCATTTTTTTTGGGTCTGCTGTGTTCCAGGAGAAGGCAATGGCAACCCACTCCAGTACTCTTGCCTGGAAACTCCCACGGACAGAGGAGCCTGGTAGGCTGCAGTCCATGGGGTCTCGAAGACTCAGACACGACTGAGTGACTTCACTTTCACTTTTCACTTTCATGCATTGGAGAAGGAAATGGCAATCCACTCCAGTGTTCTTGCCTGGAGCATCCCAAGGGTGGAGGAGCCTGGTAGGCTTCTGTCTATGGGGTCGCACAGAGTTGTACACGACTGAAGTGACTTAGCAGCAGCAGCAGCAGCTGTGTTCCAAGCCCTAAAAGGGCTAGAAATATAAGTAGCTGAAACTCCAGTACTTTGGCCATCTCATGCAGAGTTGACTCATTGGAAAAGACTCTGATGCTGGGAGGGTTGGGGGCAGGAGGAGAAGGGGATGACAGAGGATGAGATGGCTGGATGGCATCACTGACTCCATGGACATGAGTCTGAGTGAACTCCGGGAGTTGGTGATGGACAGGGAGGCCTGGCATGCTGCAATTCATGGGGTCGCAAAGAGTCGGGCACGACTGAGTGACTGAACTGATGGATAGTTCCTGAATTCAAGAAACTTAAAGTCTAGCATTGGGAAAAAAACACTGTATCCTGGAGCAAATAACAAAAAACTGACTTAAAATGGCCTGGACAATAAGGAAATATATTACTTCACACAATAAGAGGTCCAGAATCAGGGCAGGCACTAGGATTGGTTGATTAAAGCTTCTTCTGTGACGTCTTATGACTTCTCTTCTGTGTCATTGACCAGAAATGTGTCACAAGCCTGCCCCTTAACCTATTACAGGAAAATGGATAGGATCCCTCATTGGATTTCCAGTCATCTGGGATGGAATGCATATTGTGGAGTCAACTTAATTAGGGTTTCCCTGGTGGCTCAGTGGTAAAAAATCTGCCTGTCAATGCAAGAGCCGTGGGTTTGATCCCTGGGTCAAGAAGATCCCCTGGAGGAGGAAATGGCAATCCATTCCAGTATTATTGCCTGCAAAATCCCATGTGGCAGGTTACAGTCTATGGGGATGTGTGTGTGTGTATTTCTGAGATATAAAAGTGTTTACAATTTATAAAGCTTTCTATTTTCTCATAGCAATTTAGAGATAAAATAAAGCTTAGAGAGATTAAATAACTTATTCAGGGAATTTTATTTCTCAAAGTTATACAAAGTTCTGAACAGTTTGTTCCTCTTTGTCTCAAATCCTTGTCTGTGACTACCATGCTTATTAGGAGTAACAGAAACTGAAGAAAAAAGCAGCAGCAAGCTACATGTGTGCCTAACCCAGCAATAATGCCAGTGCTAGTTATTTCTGGCTCAGAGTTTGGCACTGGAATCCATTCTTCTTTCTCTCAGTCCCAGTTCATAATGGTGCCCATAGTTCCAGGGCCAGGAATCCCCATAAATAAAACACTTTATATGCAGAGGTATTTTCCTGAGAAGATGGATCATAGCTTTTATTATATTCTCAGAGTGGTCTGTGAACCACTGGAAGGCTAAGAAACAATATAACATGATTCACTATTACAGAAGTAAATGAAAATAAAAACTTTAAATATGTTCCCCATTCAGTGGACTTACTACCTCCTTGTGTGTTTCTGTAT
This sequence comes from Bos javanicus, assembly GCF_032452875.1. Lineage (NCBI taxonomy): Eukaryota > Metazoa > Chordata > Mammalia > Artiodactyla > Bovidae > Bos > Bos javanicus. Next base: position 30,702,015 of record NC_083888.1, read on the forward strand.
TTTTAAAACTTTTTATTAAATTCCTTTATTTTGTATTGAAGTATAGCTGATTAATGGGCTTCCCTGGTGGCTCAGAAGGTGAAGAATTCCCATGCAATGTGCGAGACCTGGGTTTGATTCCTGGGTTGGGAAGATCCCCTGGAGGAGAGCATGGCAACCCACTCCAGTATTCTTGCCTGGAGAGTCCCCATGGACAGAGGAGCCTGATAGGCTACAGTCCATGGGGTCACAAAGAGTCAGACATGACTGAAATGACTAAACACACACACATAGCTGATTAATAATGTTGTGATAATTGTAAGTGGACAGCAAAGGGAGTCAGCCATCATAACACATGTATCCATCCTTCCCCAGACTCCATCCCATCCAGGCTTCCACATAACATTGAGCAGAGTTCCCTGGGCCACACAGCAGATCCTTGTTGGTTTTAAATATAGCAGTGTATACCTGTCCATCCCAAACTCCCTAATCCTTCCCCTGGGGAACCATAAGTTTGTTCTCTAAGTCTGTGTGTCTGTTCCTGTTCTGTAAATAAGTTTGTATCATATCTTTTTATGTTGTCCTGCATTTCGTTATCTGAAGGACAAGTAGATCAGGGACCACTTGTAGATCATGGAGGAGTAGACATTTAGGCACCAGAGAAGGCTTAGGTACCTCTAGTTAAGACCAGTGCAAACAAGAGGGAGAGGACATGTGTATACCTATGGTTGATTCATATTGATATAGGGCAGAAACCAACACAATATTGTAAAACAACTATTCTCCAATTAAAAATAAATTTTTTTTTAAAAGTGCAAAAGGAAATGCAGAGCAACTTGCTGGAAAATTATTAAGACTTTCAAAATGTCTATAGCAGGGCATTAAACCTAACACAAGGCCCTTCTAACTAGCAGACTTATGCAACTACAGGTTGCATGCTCATGAAACTGGCGCTGCTTCTAGTGCATATCACTAAACACACTAAATACACTATTAATTAATTACCTGCCCAATTATGTTATATTCCTTTGGACTACCATGCAGCCCTCCATCCATTTCGGGAGCAATTGAGAATATGCCAGGGATTGTGTTAAGTGCTGAGGATTCCAGATAGGAGCATTCATTCAGTAACACTGAGTGTCTATTATATAAAAGGCCTCATTCTAGGTCCTGGGACTATGGCTCTGGATAAGACATTCACGTTGGGGAAAACAACGAATAAACAGGAAAAATATCAGATAGTGAAAAGTGTCTAGCAAAAAATTAACATAGGATGGTATGATACAGGGTGACTAGAAGGCTATTTTAGATTAGGTGTTCAGGAAGGCCCTGAGCTAAGACTTCACTGAAAATAGGCCAGCCCTGCCTCCATGGGAGGTGGAGAGAGTTATCTTAAGCTCGAGACAGGAAAGAGGGAGAGAAAAATGAATGCCAGAGTGAACAGAGGTAGTGGGTACGGAAAGGATGAAATTGCGAGAGGTGGGAGGGAGCAGCTGGCAGGGACCAAATTACCATCATCGGTAAAAGGATTGTGTGAGAGCAAAGGAGTGGGCAGAGTCCGGAGAGAAGGTCCTGGCAGGAACTCAGGCTAGATAGAGAAGTGGTGGTTAGGTGACTAGGATGAGAGTAGCGGAGATGAAGCTAAGTGGGCCGATTTGGGTCCGGAGTGCTGTCTGCAGCCTCCTATCTGGGAGGGCCCCGGGCTGGGTCAGGTGAGTGGGTGGCCCGCTCAGAGCCTCGCGGAGCCCCGCCCCTAGGGACCGGCGCGTGGCCGCTGCCCCGCCGACGTGGCCGGCGCAATAGGCCGGGCACGTGTCTGATCCCAGGCTGGGGGACAGGGGCGCGCGGGGGTCTCCGGGTCCTTCTGGTGATTAGGGGCCGGGGCACCAGCTGGCCTAACCCTGGCGTCCGTGGTCGCGAGCAGAGGAGATGGGCCGAGGGGAAGGGGGCTGGGTCACAGGGAGGAGGGGGCGGCCAGGCGGGCGCGCGCCTCAGCCGCGCGCACGCGCCGAAACGGGGGCGCGCAGGAGTGCCGGGGAGGAGAGGGGAGGGGAGGGGAGAGGGGAGGGGAGGGGGAGGGGAGGGGAGGGGGAGGGGAGGGGAAGAGAGGGGAGAGGAGGGGAGAGGAGGGGAGGGGAGAGGAGAGGGGAGGGGGCGGGGTGGGGGCAGCCCTTTCCCAGGCGGTAGCGGGGGTGGTGTAGCTGTTGCCCTTTTAAGCCACGGGGCCGCCGCCTCCTGCCGGTGGAGTCAGTTACAAAGGGAGCAGCCGCCCAGGCCGCCGCAGCACCGCTCGTTGAGGCCTCGGCGTCTCTCGCCATTTTCCAGCCCCGATCCGACGCGGGCCGCGGCGGCGAGGAGAGGCGGAGCCGCGAGAGCGCGGCCCGGGCCGGCCCCGCGGGGCGGTCGCGGCCGTGACGGCGGCTCCGGGCCCGGCTCCCCTTCCGCACCCCTCCCGCCGGAGATGAGGGGAAGATGTCCGTATCAGGGCTCAAGGCCGAGCTGAAGTTCCTGGCGTCCATCTTCGACAAGAACCACGAGCGATTCCGCATCGTCAGCTGGAAGCTGGACGAACTGCATTGCCAGTTCCTGGTGCCGCCACCGGCGCCGCCGGGCAGCCCGCACTCCCCGCCGCCGCCGCTCACACTCCACTGCAACATCACGGTGAGGCGCCCAGCCGCTGCCCCTCAGGGCCGGGCCGGGGAGGAGAGGGGCGCCCCGAGTGCTCGGACAAAGGGGAGGCTGCCCCGGAGAGGCCCCTCGGACCCTGGGCGGGGCGGGGCGGGTCCGCCCCTTTTCCCGGTGAGGGGCCCGACTGGGGCCCCGCCGGGACTGCGCGCGGCTGGGGTGGGAGGAGGCGGACGGCGCGGTTCTACGGCTTTCCCGGCAGGGCTGGGTTTGGGGCTGCTGGCCCCTCGCGGCCCCGGTCGCCGCACCTCGAGGCGGCCGAGTCCTCGCTGGGTCGCCATGGCCGCCCACAGCCAGGGGCCTGCCCCCGGGGGCCGCGGCCCGCGGGTCGGCTGTTGTGTGAGCCCCGGCGGGGCAGGCGAAAGGCCCTCAAGTTTGAACGCGTCCTTCTCCAGTCAGGTTTCCCTGGTTCCGTCTGTTCCCCCAATTATTTTTTAAGTTTGGGTTTAAGGAGAAACTAACATTGAAAACTGACGCGTTTGTCGGGGGAAAGTTTAGAATGCAGCCTCTGGCGCTGTTTGAATGATCCCATTCCCGCTGGCCTGGCTCCGCGCTAACGCGTTCCGAAGGCGCGTTGGACCTTGGATGCGGCAGGTGTTCTGGGGGGATGTTTGTGTAGCCCCTCCTGTGGTAAATCGGGAGCAGGGGAAAGGAGATCCGTGCCCAAATCTACTGCCAGGAAGATCGTTTTTATGTCTCAAGTCGGAAAGATCCTTTAAATCTCTCTCATTTGCTTCGTCGGAAAGCTCGTGATAAACCCGTAAAAAAAAAGTTAAATAAGTTTCCTCATAAAAGTGTATGATGAGGATGTTCATTGTGAAGTTGACCTACGGTATCGGTTCCAAACTGCGGGATGTGCCGCTTATTATAACCGGAGTCAAGGTGGTGGTTTCATGTTCCTCTGTGAATACGGTTAAAGCTGACTCTAGCGTCGTTAAACTCCCTTTGGTTAAGTTAGTAGGTAAGTCCTACAGCGTACCTGGTGCTCCGGAGTCTGCAAAGGCCTTGAGGTTATGATAATATTAAAATAGTTTTCAGAATACCGGGGAGCAGGTGTATATTAAAAAAAAATAAAGAGCTGTACTGAGATGTTCTCTTCTAGGCGCTGGTTTCGCAAAAATGGGTAGAGCAGTCCCTGCTTTCAGAGCTCAGGCTTCTTGAGGGAAGAGTTTTACACAACAAAGTGATCAAGTTCTAAGGTATGCTCGCGAAAGCCAAAGAGAGTAATTAACTTTGACTTTGGTTGGGGGCAGGGGGCGCTTCAGAAAGGGCCTTGAGGAGAGGCGGATTTGTGGAGTTGGGTTTTCACAGGTGAGTCGAATTTTGGAAGGGAGCCAAAGGGCATTTCAGGCAGAGGAAACTCCATCCGGAAAAAGACACCACAGCTTTGAAAATGTGGTTGGCTTAGGAATAGAGACGTTATAATGAGACTTGAGAAGCCCAGGATATAGGCGGGTGAAGGAGAACATTTTCCAAGAATGGAAAACAGGAAGTAGTCGTGAGCACAAAGTAGGTGATAATAAAGAGACTGGCTGATCTGAATGATGATTATTCTGGCACAAGTTGAAGTATGGCCCGGATAAACTAGGGCTGGTTTAAATGACAAACTGAACTTGTAGGCTCCTGGGGAGGCGCAAGCTCAGGTAAATGGGAAGATGTGTTTACCATCCAGGACTAGGAGTAGTTCTCTGTAGTGGGTGGCATTAGGAAACGTGTGTGTGGTTTTGGTTATTCTAGTGGGGGTGGGATGGTGGTGTTGCTGTGCTGAGCTGGCATTTAAGTGGCAGGGGTACAGGGATGCCAAGTGTAATATTCAGGCAGTCTGCCAGACAGAATTATCCCACTTCAAGTGCCAGCAGTGCCCTATTGAGAACCATATTGGAGGCTGATGGAGTCAGCTGCACACAAAGCTACTGAATGATGACATGGATTAGAGAGTAGACCACAAAGTGAGAGATGCCGGGCAAAAGGAGGACTTGGTGGGGACTAGGATAATGGTACCATTAATACAGACTACTCAGACTGAGGTGTCAGTGAATTATGACACATTATCAGAAGATAATTATCATTGTAGATGCTGTGTTAATAACATTGTTATGGAGAAACATCAAACATATTCAAGAAGTTTAGTAGCATGGAGAACTTCCGTGTATCCAGCCTCAACAGTGATAAACTTTTGGCCAATCTTATTTCATCTCTGCCCCACCTTGGATTATTTTGAAGCAGATTCCAGACATAGCACTTCATCTGTAAATATTTTGGTGTATATCTCTAAAAGATAAAGACTGTTTAGGCATGGCTTAGTGTTTAGATAAAATCAATACAGTTTGCTCTTGTCGATACCATTTTCTTAGAGGGGAAAGAGCAAGGAAAGAGTGGGGCTGGATTTCAAATGCCAGAATTTGTCTACTGTGTTTGATTTGCTATTATCTAAAAAGTTTTAGCTGTTAAAAATAAAAATGTACTGTTTGATCTGTTTAAAAAAAAATCTTTTCCTCTTATTCCCAAATATTCATTGAGTTCTTGCCAGGCCCTGTCTTCTCCATGCTTACCAAGAAGCATCCTTAGGCACTTGCTATAATGTGTGAGTGAATGGTACCTCATTAGTTGTTTCTTACACACATGCATGTCAATTTGAGTAATCCTCTAAAGATATGGTGCCCCCTTTTTCTTTCAGGCTTCTGCATCAGCAGTTTTCCCTGTGTGGAATGTGCCCGTTTCCCCAACTCATTCTGTCTTGACATGTCTGACCATCCCCAAGGCTCCCTAGTCATACAGTGTATCTGTTTCCCTTCCTGCCTCCTATAGTCCTTAACTGCTGCTTTGGTTATGTTTTCTTACATTCTGTTATAATACAGTGGTGGGTTTTTTGGAAAGTCTTTTTCATGGTGGCAGGGAAGACTATTCAGTGGTTTTGCTTTTCATCCTCCACTCAGTAAATGCTCAGTAAATATTGGTGTTGTTGGCGATATGGCCACCATTTTAACTACATTCTCTTTGAACAAAAATCTTAATTACTTAATCTTAATAAGTTAACTGTCAAGAACTGGTCAAAAGGGCAGAGAAAACATCAAGAAAGTGTCTTGGGTCGTGCATAAATATTTGAAAGGCCACTTAGGGTTTGATAGGGAATCTTCAATTTGACTTCACATGAAAGTGGTTTAAGAAGTAAAAAAAAACAGGCGAAAGTGTAGATGTTTTTTACTCTTTAGGCCAAAGGAGTGGAACTAAATTTCTTTTCTGTTTCATAAATTTGTCCTAATTTTAGATATGAAGGGGAAAGAGGGCTAAATTCAACTTCAAGGAGTCATTTTTTTACTTGTTTTCTGTAAACTCATGATAAAAAAGTTTGTCATGCAGACTTAAAAAGTCATTTTTTTCCATTTTCAGTAAATAGATTTAATAGCCAGTCAGAGCTACCATCCAGTTGTTATGATCACACCTAAAAGCAAAGCAGCTCATTTTAATAACCTGTGCAGCCTTATTCAGAGCCAGTATAGGACTTTGTTTTAGTTCTTTTGAAATATTTAGCCTAACTTGACAACCCCATTACTCCTTTTGTGGACTTCTTGGCATCTGGGAACTCTTGGTAGAGAATCACTGTTTTAAAGTGAGAAATCCCCCCCAGGAAGTAAATTAGCTGGTAAACAAATAAAACCTCATAGTACTTTATTATTTGTATAGCATAAATCATTACTCTTTCTGTATGAGTGGCTTTGCCGGGCTATTTGTGGTGGAACATTTTTTTGTTTAACTAATTAAATTTCTATTCATCATTGCCAAAAAGGGTACTCTTTTGCCCACCCCAACAACAAGATACTAAATTAAAAATGTTAGAGCTCTGAGTTTAGGAGATGGGAAAACAAATTGTAGTCTTAGTCTTTGGGACCTCAAGCAAACTACTACTTTTACTGTATTTTTCTATGAAATAGATAATACTTTTTGACCCACATGAGAACGTATTTAGGAGAATTCTCTAACAGTGATAATAACCTCTATAAATGTAAAAGTGATGATGTCATTAGTGATGTCAAAAGTGATGATGTCATTAGGCTGAATAACATTGGTTTGAAAATACTTTTTAATAGCTTTTCATGGGAAATGAACCAGTGCTGTTAATTTAATTTTTGATGTTTCTTGTTTTTACACTGATAAAAAAAAAAAAAAACAAGTAGCCCTGACAATGTTATACAAGGGAAGTAACAAAACTTGACTGAAAAGCCCAAGACCTTTTCTTTGGTCTATTCTCCTGGGACAGATTGCTTTTCCAGTTTGAACTCCTGGAGAATCTTTTGAAAGTATCAGAACTGTCATGTTAAGTGCTTAAATGATACTTTCACTCCAGAGGAATCATTGTTTCCATTCATTTGACCAGTTTATAATATAGAGTCAAATTCCTAGTTCCTATCTAGTCTCCCTCATCCCCATTTTTATGACCTTCCTTGAAAGGAACAGATATATGAAGAGGAGATTTAGGTTTCCATTTTGTGAATGGGGTATCCTTTAGTAATTTGATTTTTTTTTTTTCCTTTGTTAAACTTCCTTAGACCTGGAAAAGGATAGTGTTAGATAAATGTCAGCTAGTTGAGGGGCTGGGAATTGAATTTAAATAGTCCCTGCCAAATAAAGCATTATTGGAGAATCAGAGTGGTAAAGCAGAGGTCCCTTTTTCCAAGGTCATTGTAATAGTGTTCTGTGTTCTCTTCTAAAAGATTATTTTGAAAGACAAAGCAGACTTGGAATCAAGGAAACCAGTGGTTTCTGCAGATTCAGTGGTTTGAATCTTTTTCGACACTTTTGATTTCTCTGCTTCAATTCATTTAGAATGAAGTTTTAATTAGCTGTAATTTGCTCCTCAAACAGTTAACATTTTTCAGATCACAGGAGTGTGTATGCAGTATTCTTTTACCAAATATTAGTGTATTTACTCTGCTTCTGTGGGTTTCAGTCATGTTAGATACGTGGTTGTACATTGTTTACTTGTAAAATGATTATCAGGGAGCAATCTCTTTTTTTCTTTTTGGGGGGAGGGGATAGCTTTTTTAATGTTGTCAAGTCATTTAGGATTTTATATAGTACCATATGGTAATTCTGTAAGTTTATTTCATTCTCCATCCCACATTTATTGAATGGCAAAATATGAAAATAATGTGTTCTATAACTGTTCTCCAGAAGTGTTACAGTTGTTAGACCTCTGAACCTTCAACAAGAAGTATGTGTGTCAATTTTCAAAAAGTTAAGACACAGCCATTTCCAAGGATTTCATATCATTTGGAAAAATACCAGAAACTGAGCATTCTGGCAGGCAGTTTTGCTGGCAGGTGCTTGATATAGAGCTGCACACTGGTCTTGTAGTGGATTTATGTGGAAAATAGATAAAGTTATTTCTGAACAAGGCAAGCTCCTTAAACAATGAGAAGCAAAGAGGTCGGTTTGATTGACCTTGAGTTATGTTGTCTTAGATTAGGACAACACAACATTTTATGGTGGCAGTGGTGGTGAGCTTCTTTGTAATTTGTCCAATTATGTAACTTTTAGGGTGGTGGTCACAGACAACTTCATCCTTCAAGCCTTAAAATTACTGTAAAAACAGTAGTATTAATAAAATTGAGGAAAAACAAGGCCCCTGAATAATTAGATGCTTAGATAATTGTCTAAAATTTTCATAACTGTGGTGACAAAGAGCTATGTTAGAAGCATTTAAACATTTAATGTGGGGAAAGTTGCTTGAACTTATATTGGGATTTTTCAGCACCATCCATTGTTTAAAAATTGTATATCATGGGTCATTTTAAAGAGAAATAGTAAGGAAACTATCTTTTCAAGATAGAAAGCTTAGTTATTAATCTTGTAAAAATTTAAAAGCTTGAAGTATAAGAGGTTGAAAGCATGAATGCTTAGGTTTCTAAGTTTCGGTAATAATTTTAGATGCCTTTCAAAGTATGTGGATTGTCTTTTAAACATTACACTGAACAAGCCTTGACCATGATGTAGAATTTGTGCTGAAGGTTCAGTTTCCAGAGGTGATGGTAGTGGATATTTTATAATGTGGAAGACAAGACATTTTTATTTAATTAAGAAGTCTAGAAACCAGGTAAGCAAAACTAGAAAAAAAAATTGCCTGTAGTTCTACCATTCAGAACACACCACTATCCAAACTTTGATGTATGTATTGTCAACTGGTCATATTTTTTCTGTTATATTTATGTAGATTCCCTCTCTCTTAAAAAAATCAGATTATTTTATAGTCTGATTTTACTTTTTACTCAATAATATTGTAGACCTTTGTAGTAACCATTACTCTATAATGTCTTCAATTATTGTGTGCTGTCTTATTATATGACTTTAGCATTGAGTCAGTCATGTCCCTATTATCAGTGGTTTCTGGGTTTTTTCTGTTTTAAATAATGCCTTAAACATTACTGCTGCTGCTGCTGTTGCTGCTAAGTCACTTCAGTTGTGTCCGACTCTGCGACCCCATAGAAGGCAGCCCACCAGGCTCCCGGGTCTCTGGGATTCTCCAGGCAAGAACACTGGAGTGAGTTGCCATTTCCTTCTCTAATGCGTGAAAGTGAAAAGTGAAAGTGAAGTTGCTCAGTTGTGTCCAACTCTTCGAGACCCCATGGACTGCCGCCTACGAGGCTCCTCCATCCATGGGATTTTCCAGACAAGAGTACTGGAGTGGGGTGCCATTACCTTCTCCGTTGGTTTCTTTTAACCCTGTCCATTTAGCAAGATAAATGCTGACTGCCCCTGTTGGCCAGCATTGACCTTGTGATGCTAGATCTCTGAGAAAGAGGGCTCTAGTCCCAGAGAAGACCCAGATTTGCCTAGTTTAGCTCATCTGACAGCTAATCAGGAATAGGATAGGCTGGTAGAGACCAGTGATCAGGTTTTGGGTCAAGAGAGGAAGGTAGGAAGATGGAAGGGAGATAGGAAAAGTATCCTCAGTGGAACCACATTAATACAGAATGGTAAAAGGATGTTTCTTCCAAGGAAGAAATTCTGAAAGTGAAGGGGGAAAAGGTTGGCGGATGGGGACAGGCAGCAGTTTTAATGAGAATAGTGGCACAATTTTACATTTTTTGGAGGTTAAACTCTTTGATATCTGGTCTGTCATTTGCCTCTGCAGTCTATGGTGGTATGTTGTTGTGGTTGAAATAATAATAAGAAAATCCAGCCTCACACAGATACTTGATTGGAAAAAGAAATATTTTAATAGCCGTTTTAGATAGCTGCAGATGTTCTTTGTGGATACTGTACCCAAACTTGGTTTTTCTTGGATTTTGACTGGATCTTTCACCCTTGCATGATATGACATCATGCGTTGTTATTTGGAAAATATTAGTTTGCTGGAATCTTATAAATGTTAATACATTTCATTATATAACATAACATTATATCCATTAATATCATCATCACCGTCATCAAAATACTCTTGGGAAGCTGTCAGGCTCACATGGTGGAAACAGGCTTTGCAAACTTCTAATTTTTGCTTAAAAGCTTGAATTTTATTATTGGCAACAAATACTGCCTTGGGTTTTCCTTGAAATGACAGGTTCTCTTCATTCTTTTTTTGAGGAAACACCTATCAGAAACCCACGTTGGAATAACCATTGTTTGTCAGTCATTCTTTCAAGTGAAAATGGTGTCCTGTCAAAGTGGTTAGTTCAGCTCACAACTCAAACACACACGTGCTCTCATGTATTCTGTAGGAATGCTCATGTGTGCCCATTTCATCACTTGCAATATTAAAAAGACGTAAGGATTGAGATTTAGTGAAATAACGGCCTCATCACAGACGTTCATAAGTGAAATGCCTTTTTCTTCTTTGAAACACCTTTCATGCATAGTGGTGAATAATACCATGACTTCAAGTATAGTTTGGTGTCACTGCCTTTATCTGTGCTAAGGTACCCACCGTTGTATTGGCGCCATTGGTAAGAATGTTAAGTATGCAAAAGGCAATTAACATCTTAGTATTCCTGTAGAAATAGTTTGGACCTTGGAGTCCAAGGGCCCCACTTAGAGAACTGTTAACATAGTTGCTTAGACCTACTATATATCCTGTCTTTTGTCTAGGGTTAGAAAAATATGGCATAGGTAGTAACTGATTTCAGTATTTCTTTTAGTTTTGTAATTTTCATATTATGGTTTTGAGGAGTTTTAGCCCAGAGCACCAATTGATGTATTTTCTTTTGCTTATGCAGAACTTTAATCAATGCAATGAAGCTCAAAATGTAGTTTTTTTTTCTTTTTTTAAGACTAAAGAAAATACAAATATAAAACAAAATGGTTTAGATAGTGTATTCTCCAGATTAGGCTGAAGACGTTGAAGAAAATGTAATATTCAGTTAAGTAATTCTCGCTAAAAATGGGATTAATTTTGAAGACCATCTACGTTTTAGCCTTAAAGAGGTTTGGAACACAGTAAGAGTTTGAGGGATGGGGATACAGAAATAAACCATTGCTGAATGGATATAATGATGTTCTACTTCAGGTTTTTTTCTTTAAAGAACATTTGGTAAAATGCTTTAAAAATATTTAAAAATATTCTGTGGCTCCAACTATATATAATTGAGATTATAATTCTCAAAGCAGTACTTCTTTAAAACTAGGTAAAATTGTCATGTTTCTGTGACTAGATCCTAACTGCAGCTAATACTAATAATAATGGCTTTCCCTAATATGTAACAGAAAGCAGTACAAATGAACAGAGTAAATGTTAGTAGGTGGAAATGTGTAATGCTTAATTCATTAACTTAAAAAAATCAACACATAATTGTGCTTTAAAAAAGTATATAGGTAGTAATAGCGTTTCTCGGTAGTATTCAGTTTGTGTGATGTAATAAAATATTGGAATTTTATGGTGTTTGAATTATTTATTGCTCTGCAACTAGTTTAGCAGCTTAAAACAGACATTATCTCACTATCTCTCATTATCTCATTTTGATTATGGGTCAAAAATCTGTGTGTGACTTACCTGGGTTCCTTGGCTCAGGGTCCCTGACCAGGCATTCAAGGTGTTGGCTGAGGCTATAGTCATCTCAAGGCAGGACAGGACAGTCTTCTCCACCTCCAAGTTCATTCATGCACTTGTTGGTAGGATTCATCTCCTCAAACGCTGTTGGTCTGAGGGCCTCAGATTCTAGTTGGCGCTTGGTCAGAGGCCTCTTCAATCCCTTGCTCAGTGGGTTTGGATCTCTCCGTAGGGAACTGTTTTCCACTGGGGGAACAAATGAAAGAGCAAGGGAGGGTAAGCAAGACAGAATTTCCCATCTTTTTGTAACCTAATTTCAGAGGTGACATCTATTACTGTATTCTGCTTGTTACAAGTGAGTTGTTAGGTCTAGGGGAGGGAATTATACAAGGGGGTGAATACCAGGAGGTTAGGATTATTGGGGCCATTTTAGAGGCAGCTTATTGCAGTGTTCAAGAACACAACTGACCTCGATGAGTGGGAGCCCACAGACAGTAGCTGTACAAGGAGAATGCCTGTCTCAGAGTTCAGCTCCCATGGCAAGTGAGCACTGAAGGTAGCCCTAAGATAGCTGTGTTGCTGTTTGTTCTGCCTTTCTAACACTTGCTGTATTTAAGAAGTAATCTTAATCTCATTTAAGAAATCTGTCCTTTAGAAACTACATTCTTGTTTGCAGTCTGAGAAAGGAAGGGAAATTATTAGGAAAAAGGCGAAAATTAAATGGGATTGCTTTTAGGGGCCAGTTTTCTAATGGGGAAAAAAAATCTCAAAGTAACTTGTGTAGTTACACTACTGAGAAGACAAGGCATACAGTGAGTGGATTTAAAAAATTAGTTTTAGCATTTGTAAGGATTTAAAAACATGTGCCTAGGTATGTATTCCTTTACTTTGTTTAAAAAATTGAGTTACATCTCATCTAGATAAAGCCTAGAAATGTAGCTTTTTTATACTGAAAGGCAAAAAGTAGTATGGTTTAACTCTGTAGACTACTTCAAGGTTGGAAATTTTTGTTTTTGCTTTTGTTTTTGTTTCTTGAAGGACTTATTATGATTCTAGATTTTAAAGCCCTTAAAAAATGTTAAAACTGGCAAATCCATGCCATGATAGACCTTTCTTTGTAAAGGAAGGAAACCCATCATCCTTGATATTTGCATAACATTTTTTTCTGCTTTTGATGGAACAACTTTTGCAGTATATTCTCTTCTGTTTGTTTTAAATCAGACTGCAAGTCCTTTTTTAAGGTTTATAAATCATATAACACGAAGCAGGCAAGATTAAACTATAGAGCTTAATAATTTTTGTTTAAAAAATTAAAAACATGGATTTTAATGAATTTAAAGACATGGATTTTAATGTGTTACTTTTCTTACTTTTCTTTCTGTGATATGTTTTACTTAAATTTGTGATCATCTTGCCATTTAGTGGTGGGGTTTAATTGCATATCCAGGTTAGCCTGTATGTAAATGTGTTTAACATCAGTGTCTCCGTAACAGGAATCTTATCCATCTTCTTCACCAATATGGTTTGTGGACTCTGATGATCCAAACCTGACTTCAGTTCTGGAACGTCTCGAAGACACTAAGAACAACAATTCGGTGAGAAAATAAACAACACTACTTTTTTTTTTCTCATGAACATAACAGAATTCAAGTGTTAAGAGGTAATATGATACAAAAGCTTGATTAATGACTATTTGATAACCTAGTCTTTAGCTCCTCTAAGATTTTTTTTTTGTCCTTCAAATTCTGTTTAGTACTCGGTTTCTCATTTTTATTCCCCGTAACTATAGTCCTATTTTAGCTCAGGAATTAGGTTGTCTCTTTCCCATGAATCCTAATCATTAAATTAAGTAAGCATTTTTGATTGGGTCCACTATCCAAGGTAGGAAAAGGGAAAAAGACTGAGATAGATGTGAGGGGGAAATAATGATTGAATGACCCCAATTGATGTTTCTGTCAAGAGTCTATATAACTCTGCAGTAAAAACCAAAGGAATATAAATTAAAAATTATTTTTTAATATATAAAGAAATCAGATTTCTTTGATTATAAAGCTATTAAGTGACCCTTGTGAAAGAACTAGTGAAAGTAAAAACAATAAAAGCAAAATAGAAGTCACCCTAATTTTTCTCTACCTGATAATAAACATTGTTGACATGATGGCAATGTTTAAAAATCAGTATTTTTCTTTTGCTTGTAAAATACATAGACTCTTAAACATACATTTAAGTTATATCATTTGCATTTTTCCACGATATCACAAAGTTCTTCTAGAAGAATATCAGTCATTATTTGCAGATGACATGATTGTTTACCTTAAATCCAAAGGAGTCAGTTGAAAAAGCAATTTTTAAGATGATTGATTAAAAGTTCTGTTATATAAAAATCAAGTTTTCCTAAATATCAGCTATAATCAAAAAATACAGTGGACAGGTATTTTATTGACAGCCACAATTAAAGAAAAATTAGACACTTAGGAATAAGCTTAGATGTACAAATTTTGTATCAAGAAAACTATAAACATTTGCTGAGTGGAATTAAAGACTTGACAACTGTGTTCCTAGATGTGCAGACTCCCGTATTATAAATATGTCAGTTATCTGTAACTTCATGTGAGTTTATAAATTGAATGCAATTCCAGTAAAAATTCCAACAGATTTATTTTTGGAACTTGACAAAATGACTCTAAAGTTTGTTTTGAAGAGTAAATAATAGTAATTATCTGACCAGATACTAAATAAAATATCAAGTACTAGCACTAAGCTGGACAGGTAAAGGCAGTTAGAAATTTAGAAACATAATCATGCAATTGAGAATTCAGAATCAGTTAAATTGAACCAAAATACTCAGTAAATAAAGGATAGATTATTTTATGAATAGTACTGGGAGAACTGACCATTTGAGGAAGTTAGACTGACCTCAGATTTTTGTCACAATAAGTTAGAGGTGGTTTAAACATCTATTCTTAAAATTAAGATCAGAGGAACTTCAGTGTGAGTATTACAAGAGTAATAACAAAGCCATGAAGATTAGAGGAAAAAATTAAAAGCTAGACAGACATGTGTTCACATCTCCAGCAAGGGAGGGGCAACAGGACAGGTAATGAGCAATAGACATAGCCCCCTTACCAGTGCTTCCCTTTAGGAGGTTGCCTCAAAGATCTAAAGTTGTAAGTTTTATAATAGTAGAGATGAGTGGGCTTATTTTTTGATGTCTAAAATATTCCATCAAAAAATGCTCCTAAAGTGAAATGACATAGGATAAAAAATTTGGTCCAATTTTATGAACGAGTATTTACATAAAAGAAAAAAACAAACTCATCCTCTACTCTTTCTTGTGCTCTCTGCCAGTTATTTTATAATCTAGTTTCTTGATCAAATAAGCTATCTTTTCTCACATTTAATTCATTATAATGGGTACGCTGCCACCTTTGTTGTACTAAAATTTTTACCCCTAGTTGCCAAATCCGGGACTAGTTCTTTAGTCCTAAAGTTTCTGCAGCATTTTGAAACTGTTGACTCTTTCTTTTTGAAACAGTCCTTCATTCAGCAAACACATATGCTTTACTGTCCACCAGTAAAGAGCTGGTTAAAAAAAAATTGCTGTATGGTTTTATGATAGAACATCATGTTGTTAAGAATGCAGCCAGTCTTTCCACAAGAGCACATGCAACGTTCCAAGATGTACTAAAGTGAAAAAATGAGGCAAAGCATATTTTCTATAATCTGGCCCCTTTTGTATGGTGGTTCAGTCACTAAGTCGTGTCTGTCTCTTGTGATCCCATGCGCTGTAGTCCACCAGGCTCCTCTGTCCATGGGATTTCCCAAACAAGAATACTGGAGTG